>NC_065594.1:87177033-87927033 GCF_024542745.1 Macaca thibetana thibetana
ACTAAATATTATAATGCATCTGTATTATATTGTGTTGATTTAAACATTCTTTTGGCCACCTATTATAATAAACATCAAAACAGCGCCTCTTGAATTCACTTCAAGCCAATGTCTTCCAAAATAATATTTTCAAAATAAATATTCAAAAAAACATATCCTAGTATGAAGGACTGCATAAGGACTCAAAAATAAGACAACACTATTTTTTGAGGGGTTTTCTTTTTGGAAAATAAACCTATCTTTGATATTGGGGTCTATATTTGGGGAATTATTAATTACTACAAGCTTACCATTCATCACTGTCCTAGATGATGCTTTCTGGCAAAATAATTTCTCAAACTGTGAATCTGAAGTTATTTTTTCAACTTTTTCTCCTGCACAAAGATTCAAAACTATAGAGAAGTTGCCTGAGTGATCTATTTTTGTGTTGTTCTTATGCTACACATTCTTCTCCCTCTCCCATCTCAAGCACTCAGCAACGCTTCTGTATTTCCTTGCCTCAGAGGAGGTTTGTACTGTGGGAAACAAGCCATTGTTTAAGACTGAAGCATCCTGTCTTTTTTTTTCCTGGTATCTGAGCTAACTAAGGTTTATTACTATTGCAATAGAGGAAGGAAGTGTCTTTGAAGGATGACGGTAAACGTAATAATAGAAAGCACAAATATTGCCTCAAGCCTAGATCAATGGTGGGGTGCCATGAATAGAAGAGATCACAGATTCTCTTTTTCACATTGTCCCAGCACTAGCCCTGGCAGGTCTTCCAGAAGAATGGCTGAAAGCACATGAAGGGATGCAAAACCAGAAAGAGGCTTGGGCCTGCAGGAGAACAGGATATGCCACCCCAAAATAGAAAGAATTTTGAGCTGAAGACAATTAAGGAGAAATGGATGCAAGAAAGGCCTCTGCCCGCTATTTACCTAAAAGCAGGGCATAGTTTTATAAAGACAAAAGGTATCCATCCCTCCTCCTTACCAGGGATAACGAAGATTAACTACCGAAGACAACTTTAGACCTTTATTTTCTGGAGAGGGCACCAGAGGAATGTACATGGACAAGCTTTGCTAAGGAGCCTTTATCTACCATTGTCTCTCTTCCCACAAGCACCTGCTCCTAGAGACTCAGAGTCCTTTTCCTTTGTCTTATCATTGTCGTAAGAATTTACTATTCTCTTTTGCAAATGATATGTAAGCTGGAATTCAAAGACACCGTTTTGAAAACATTCATTTCTGATTGTTTCCCATGTATAGGTGAAATGTACATGTTAATAAACCTTTATTTTCCTCTCCTTAATCTGTCTTTTGTTACAGGGGTCCATTCCAACTAAGAACCTGTGGAAGCTGAGGAAAAAATTACAATTACTTTCCTACAGGTCCAAGGCAGTATGGTAGATTAGGGACATTAGACTTAAGGGATACATGTTAATGAACAAATGGGTGTTTGGGTGGTTATCAGGTCTATGATTAGAGAAGCTTCTCCTCTATCTATCTATCTGTCTGTCTATCTATCTTATATATCTATCTAAATTTTTTTGCTTCATCACAAGAAGCTTCAGATCTTTGAATGAGCCCAGCTTTGAAGGCCAGCTGAGCCATAGATAAAACTGAATACAAAATACATGGCTCAAACATGATTAAAATAAATGTAAGGTAAATTTTCCTGAACATCTGAATTGTTTGAAGAAGAATTATACCTTTCACATGGAAGTATAGAATAAATTCATATATGTTACTTTGATTAACTGAATCCTGCCTTTCTTTGCTCAGAGATGTCAAAAAATGTGCTCAAGGTCACTCAGCAAGTAAATGGTTGAGCCTGGTCTGTACGATTTAAAGCCTATACTCTCCCCCACTTATCTGCTGACTGTAGTCTGAATCATTGCATTGATGACAGGATATTATGGCAAAACAGCAGTCAAGCTAGTAAAGTATAGTTTGTTGGTAGGCAATGGAGAATAGAGCAGATCTGACCTTTGTTTATTTAACAAGTATTTATCCTACAATTCCTATGCACAGAGGACACATAGACTCTAACCTCAAAGAGGTCCAGAAAGATGAAGCTGGTTATGTGACCTGCTAGCTGTGTGGCCATATGCAGGTTATTTAACTTCTCTGAGCAACATTTTATTCACTTACAAAATACAAGAAATAGGTGTACCTCTCTAAATGGAAGCTTTGAGGGTCAAATGCAGTCCTTTTGCAAAAGTGCAGTGTAATCACTATAGAAACCACTGAGACTAAGAAAGTACTACCCTCACAAAAAACTGGGTGGCATCTATTTGCTGAATGATGACAGTGATGACAGTAAGATTGGAAAGGTTAGGTGTGGGAAATGGTTTGAGAGTAAAAGAAAACAATTAAGACCACCAGAAATTTTATCTTTGGAAAACCAGGCTGATAGTATATTGGGTATTAAATATCAGTATACTGAATGCTTACTATGTGTTAGATACAATGAAAAGTTCTTTAACGCATTTACTCCTTATAACAACCTGTTATAAGGTTGTATAGCTATGATCCATACATAACAGGAAAGGAAACAGACTTAGCTAACCAGAGACCTTCTCCAGACTAGATAGCTTCATGAGAAACAAACACTGGGTTTGAAACCAACTCTATACAGCTGCAAAGCTCATATTCTTATCTGTTCTCCTTACTAATAATAACCAGGTATTCTTACGCATGCGTTCTGTAACACAACCATCTGAACTGTGAGTTTGAGGAATTTACTCCATGCTCTCCTTGTCAGCATCTTCACAACCCTGTACGTTCCATGTTTCTCATACCCCAGGAGCTGAGACAGCTCCTCTGTCGGTCTCATTTGTGGATTGGTTAGAGTAGAAATTGCCCTGTTATACTGACTGTTTTAGCACAGATTTCAGGAAGAAGGAATAATTTCAGGTCTTGCAGGATGGAAGCGTAGGTAGCTTCATTGTTTTAGAAGAAAGTTGTATGTCAGGCATTGACTATGGCACGAAAGGAACTGAAAAAAATCTCACAAAGAGGACAATGAGTTGACGATTCTGGGCTAAGTAAAATATAGACTGAAAGTAGCATGTGATAACAGAGTGAAGCATTTCCAGGATGGACTAACTCAGTGGTTCTGATAACAAAAGGAACATATTCATTGGGGGGGTTGAATATTTGGGGTTTCAATATTAATTGGAAAGGCTGAAGCTATTAGGTATGAACTGCAGGGTTTTAAGGAGAAAATGGCTGACATGTCATCCACATGCAATAAAGAGTTTCCATCCAGCTTGCTAAAGAAAACAAAGATGACGATGAGCAGAGTCAGGGTCTGAGAACTCAGATGTGGAGAAAGAAAAAGCAGAATCCAGAATAAAGTCCACATAAACTAACTCATCAGTGTGGCAGAAAGCACTGTTTGAAGGCAAAGAGCATATGGTATTTACTTGCTGTTCTGTGCCCATTAAGTGTGCCATATTAACAATCAACCAACATTCCACCGTGTGAGGAGGTTGTCTTTAAATATAAGCACCTACCATGAAATGAGCAAAGGAATTTCATTTAATTTGACGATTAAATTTAAAATGTTTTTCAGCTTTATTAATGTATACTGCTTTCACGACATATTGCCAGTCTTCACATTGTTTTATTGAAATAATAAACAAAACAATTTAAGCAATCTTGTAGCAGTTAGCAAATGCATTTAGGAAAAAAAAAATCCGGAGTGGTGACTACTCTTTTAAGATCTCTGCTATAAACAGACAAATTGAATACAGCATGCAGGGAGTCTGAGTGCAATCACGTTCCAGCTTTCTAAATTGAGCACTACAGGGAAACTCTGAAGCCCCACCCACCATGATTTCTGAATGTCTCATGAGGGATTTACTAATATGGAGGCATTCACTGATATTTTCCCAAATAAACATTAAAGTTTGTGGTTTGTCAATTTGCAAAAATGGACATGAATTCTTTAATAAACACCAGACTTCAAAGCTTCTAAATATCAACATGTTGGAAAATCTCATGTTGGATAAACAGGTTTATCCATTTACTAGGCTGACATTGATGAAGAGGTAGGATGACTGACATGGATGAAGAGGTAGGATGGTGCCAGGCTATAGTTGGAAATGCATTCATTTATGGGGCCTAGGAAGATGGTCCTTACTATTTGTATATTCCTTCCTCATTATTTATTTTATTTTTAAGTAAAGTTGCATATGTATATGTGTATATCTGGGCTTCAATTCTGACTGATATTTTATGATATTTAGCAAAAGATTCTATCTTATTTAGCACAAAACCTATTGAAAATAGAGTTGAAAATATCAGAACATTTTATAAAATAGAGAAAATAGACTTGAAAAACTAAAAAAAAAAAGGTAAAAATGAAGTAAAATATTGGCAAACAACATCCGTGCTTAATTTACCCCCTCATGTTACTGGGAATTTTTAAAAATTAAAACTTAAGGCCAGGCACAGTGGCTCACGCCTATAATCCCAGCACTTCGGGAGGCCGAGGAGGGTGGATCACAAGGTCAGGAGAGAGAGACCATCCTGGCTAACATGGTGAAAACCCGTCTCTGCTAAAAATACAAAAAATTAGCTGGGCATGGTGGTGGATGCCTGTAGTCCCAGCTACTCAGGAGGCTGAGGCAGGAGAATTTCTTGAACCCAGGAGGCGGAGGTTGCAGTGAGCTGAGATCACGCCACTGCACTCCAGCCTGGGCGACAGAGTGACTCTGTTTCAAACAACAAACAAACAAACAAACAAACAAACAGATAAAAAACACTTAAGGCCAGGCGCAGTGGCTCACGTCTGTAATCCCAGCACTCTGGGAGTCTGAGGCAGGTGGATTATCTGAGGTCAGGTGTTTGAGACCAGCCTGACCGATGTGGCGAAACCCCATCTCTACTAAAAATACAAGAGTTAGCCAGGCCTGGTGATGCATGATTGTAATCCCAGCTACTCAGGGCTGAGGTAGGAGAATCTTTTCAACCTGGGAGGTGGAGGTTGCAGTGAGCTGATGTTGTGCCATGTTGCACTCCAGCCTGGACGACAGAGCGAGACACCATCTCAAAAACAAACAAATGAAAACTTAACATAAGCTCAAAAATGTAGTTTGGAACACAGCAGAACATAACCTAGGCAAAAAGAACCCAGGAGTCCTGCAGAGAAGAGAGAATGAAAGAGACAAAATTGAGAAGACTCGATGCATTGAAATAAGTGAGAGATAAAATGACATCATCAAATACGGGAAGATGGTAGTTTAATTTCTTTTTCCTGTAAAAATACATTAATTTTCATTGTCTGCTTTCAAGTTAAAGAATTCAAGACTGGCATAGAAAGAAGAGGAAAGAAGACAGAATAGATAAGATGAAACGTTGTATTCAAATGGCTAAGGAAGACCATTCCTTGGGGAGCTACACATGGCTCTGGTTTCTTGACTGTTCACATTTACTCTACTAAACAGACTCAGCTGTTGGAATTTTGGGGCATCTAGGAGTTTGAGGCGTGAGAGGAGCTTTTTTGAAATGAGTGAAATGAAATTTGACTAATACATGTACTTAAAAAGGAAGGAGCTCTCCAAGGTACTTGGAAATATTTTTTTCATGTGTGCATTTGTCCACCTACTCGACTGCTATTTCTTGGTTGTGTTGTGTGTCAGTCAATTTTCTAAGTGCTTGGGATACTTCAAGCTACAAACCAAAGGTCCCTGTTCTCCTTGAGCTCCCATTCTAGGGTGAGGGACAGTAGATACACATAAACATGATGGATGAGTAAATGTAGAGTATTTTAGAGAATGATCATTGCTTTAGAAGAACAAATAAAAAAGCCGACTTAGCCAGAAATTGCCCACTTACTTATTTGGGCATTCAGGAAGCATGCTGATTTTCAGATGGAACATTCTAAACAAATTTGAGAACATCATGGTCATATATTTGGAAAAGTGAATTTGAAGTAGAACTGTACAAGATAACAAGGCCAGAGTGATTCACAGGGGAAATGAAAGTGGGATTGAAATGCCAAGTGAACCATGAGGCCACAGTGATCCTGTGGGAAAGCAAATTGGAATAAGGTTGAAGTAAACCAGCAAAGCAAATGCATAGGGAAGTGGCCCCACACTCAGAGGATGTGCATCCGAGTCGGCCTTCAGGTGGGAATGTGCATAAGGGCATAATTTAGCGTTTGCCTTCAGGAGAGCTTTGCTAATAGCTGGTAAAAATCACTAAGTAATGGCTTGTGATGTATGTTTACAATTAGTTACAATTTACAGAATTAAACACATATGTGTGTGTGTATGTGTGTGTGTGTATACATATATATATTATTTACAGGGGTCTCCAACCAGAACCACAATTTTTGAAATTCTCAAAGAAAAAAAAAATTCTCTGGGCACTCAATTCCAATTCATTTGATTGCAGGTTATTAACAATAAAGGTGCATTATACAAAGGATACTGAATGAAGAAGAGAATTCTCATGTGATACTGTATCAGAGGATCCGGGAGGAAGAAAAAAAAAACTTTTCAAAGAAAACTCATTACAGGATATAACCACTGAAGCAGTAAAACTGCTAAGTAATGGTTTACAAAGAACCTAAAGTTATAAGAATGGTGTTGGTGTCCTGATGGTTGTCCCAGGGGACTGTTTCAGGAGGACACCACTCAGTGCATGGTTCATCCAGGGGTTTCCATCTGCCCGTTATTATGAAGGCAATAGAAGCTGTTAAACAATAGCTGCTTTGGGCTGGGAGAAGAGTTGCTGAGGAACCCCATTAACTCCTTCCCAGCCAGACACAGGTTTCAACATATAATATATAATATCAAAACATTAAATGAAATTAAATCTACCTGACCTAAAATAATGAACACATTTTCTGGCCAAAGAAATGGTTTTCTCCTATTATAGCCAACTCTCTTGATATTACCAAGATTAGTGAGTAGAGAGAAAAGAAGTAGCTTGAGAAACAGTTTTCGGGTATTATTCAGTCAGAATTAACTATCAGTTAATTCTTTTTTTTTTTAAATTAATTAATTATTATTATACTTTAAGTTCTAGGGTACACGTGCATAACGTGCAGGTTTGTTATATATGTATACTTGTGCCATGTTGCTGTGCTGCACCCATCAACTCATCAGCACCCCTCAACTCGTCATTTACATCAGGTATAACTCCGAATGCAATCCCTCCCCCCCTCCCCATGATAGGCCCCGGTGTGTGATGTTCCCCTTCCCGAGTCCAAGTGATCTCATTGTTCAGTTCCCACCTATGAGTGAGAACATGCGGTGTTTGGTTTTCTGTTCTTGTGATAGTTTGCTGAGAATGATGGTTTCCAGCTGCATCCATGTCCCTACAAAGGACACAAACTCATCCTTTTTGATGGCTGCATAGTATTCCATGGTGTATATGTGCCACACTTTCTTAATCCAACTATCAGTTAATTCTAGAGATAGTAACTATCTCAAACTATAGAGAATGGACATTTTAACAAGTGTAGTACTCTGGTTAAAGTTGCCAGTAATATCCTGCATTAACTTACATGAAATATGCTTTAAAAATCAGAATGGCAGAAGTAAAATGAATACTGTAAGGATTAGACTTTTTTATGCTTTATGATGTTCTTCAGTGTCTTCTGTCAACATTATAAATATTAATTGTAATTTTTACATGAGAAAATTATAGCACATAGAAGTTCATTTGTACTAGCTTAAGTTATACTTTTAATATTGGTTTTGGGGAGTTCAGAGAAATATAATTGTTTTCTATATGTATAAGAAAAAATGTACATGAGAGCAAAAATGAGCAGTTGCTAAAGGGGTCAGCCACATTGGTTCTCACTTAGATGAAGATTTTCTGTTCTAAGGGTTTGTATTGTATTTCATAATTGAAACAGTACAAACGAATTTCAGACCTCCCTATGCAACTTACATTCCTTCATTCAGTGTATCTTCACAGTAAATGCCTAGAAATCAATTGTTAAAGAAGAGCCATGAATATTACAACAGAAAGGAAGGAGGAGATTGAAGCTATACCCGAAGAAATGAGCGCAGAGATTACGAGATGTCTTCTGACGTAAATCAGAAAGCAGGGAAACATCTCATAAGGTAGGATTAATTGTGACCACAGTAGTTAATGCTTACTAAAGAGTCACACAGTGCCTGACACCCAGGTAAGTTTTCTTTTCAATTCGTCATGCATGCAGTTTATTCACCCAATCATTGATTTCTCCAGCCCTTATGATATCAGTGTGGGCTCTATGAACAGTGATTCTCAACAGGGTTGCTTCTGTCATCTGGTGGACGAACGCTCCCCTGTGTACGACTGCCTGCCCATGCATTATAGAATGTCTGCATCACCACCCACTAAATGCTGGCAGGGTGCCCCAGTCTTCCTGAATGCCTCCCCACCTATTTTTCAACACACGAGGTAAGGCGATGCCAAGCCCAGGGGAGACCCTGCCTGTTAGAGCTGAAAGAATATGACCTCTGACCTTGAGAGTCCACATAGCACCGGGATCCTCTCCAAATCTCCATGGCATAAGGCTAAGAAAGACATACCCAGTGATCTATGCTTTACATTGTATATTTTAAGATACATTTATGTACTTTCTCTAAGGTGTGAGGTCATACCATACAAACACTAAAAAATAGGAATACATAAAGTAAGCTTTATAAGGAGTGATTTTGCATTAGCACAGCATGACTGGAAGGCCCCAAACTCACTTGATAAAATGTCTGCATCCTTAAATTGCAATGTGATACTGACTCTAATATAAAGCAACACATCCATGAGGACAAAATATGTTCCATTTCAAGTAATCGCAATTTATGCAATTGGAATTTCATTTACAACAGAAAACTCATCTAGAGAAAATCTGACTTATAGTTCATCCTACTACATTAAAACAAGTAATAAATCCCAATAACTTTATACAGATTCAAAGAAAAAACACTATTTACTATTTTACAATTTATTTCTTAGTATAATAGAAAACCTATATAACTTTTCCCATGATCTCTACTTAAACTTAGTAACATAAAATAAAACTAACTTTCCAAGTCCTGAAAAAAATGTTTTCTTTCATTATAGTTTCATACAAAATGGTATATTAAGTTGAATATTATATCCCCCCTTATAAAGCACTAGTTAGAATAACAAATTCAAAGGTATTATTATATCTTATATGTTTTGGTTTTAGTAGCTTCACTATTATTAAATTATGCTTTGTTTTTGTCTTTTAGTACGGCTATATACAGGTATACGGTGTGTGCTTCAAGAGGAGTTGCTCTCAACAGCTGGTTAGTAGATGGTTTGCTCAGTGTCCAACAGTTTAAAGTAGCCCATTGCCAAAATAAACTATATATACCTAGGAGTACAAGAAAGACTTTTGAAAAATACATAGGCATAGACTACTTTCAATTCTGTACTCTCCTGAAATTGGTCTGTCCAGGATCTTGGTGGAGATAGAAGAACTGGTTCTCCTTTTCCACCTCCACTTTCACAAGCATCTTTTTTCTTCAAGTTACACACACACACACACACACAGCATCTCTCTCACACATCATGAATCTTACTAGGTCCCTATCTCAAGGGATACAGTTTTCCAGGTTGCATATAAAAAGAGGAGACAATTAGAGATACTAGTATAGGTAATAAGGAAATAAATCCTCTTTTCCTTGCATCAAAAATGCTTTTGCAATTGAAGGAGAAAATAATGGATTTATCTGTTGTCCACAAAGAAAACTTCATTTCCCAGAGCTGGCCCTTATTTTCCTTCTTACTGCAATTGGACATTTTTCTCCTATTATGCATCTTCTCCCCTACACCACTGAAACAAACACAAATACTTATTTTTCCTTTAATTTCTTGGACTCTTTCTCAACTTCTCAATATAGACGCCTCATCCTATACCACTTCTTACAGTGTTTCTCTCCAATATAGTTTTAGGTCTCTAATCTTTTTGTGCATCCTTTAAAGAATTTCATCCATCCCTAAAGTTTCACTGATAAATATATGTTTTCTATCTTTTCCAGAATTTATCTGTATATATGTGATTTCTTCTCTACAGGCAACCTGCTGGATTTAGTTTAAGATAAACTTTCTTTCAGTTCACATTTTTCTGGTGAATGATATTAAATAATTTTCATTTCCCTAGGAGATTTGAAATATCCAGATTTTTTTTTTTTTTGAGACAGAGTCTTGTTCTGTAGCCCAGGCTGTAGGGCAGTGGTACAATCTCGGCTCACTTGCAACCTCCACCTCCTGAGTTCAAGAGATTCTCCTGCCTTAGCCTCCGGAGTAGCTGAGATTACAGGTGTGTGCCACCATGCTCTGCTAATTTTTGGGGGGTTTTTTTGTATTTTTAGTAGAGACAGGGTTTCTCCATGTTCAACAGGCTGGTCTCCAACTCCTGACCTCAGGTAATCCATCTGCCTCGGCCTCCCCAAGTTCTGGGATTACACGTGTGAGCCACTGTGCCTGGCCCCTCCAGATTCTTTAAAAGGAAATTCTGCAAAAATGACATGTTGAAGAAATTTAGGAGTGTGACCTCCTAAGCTCAGTATGTCTAACTGGATCCATCATTGGTTTCTCATCTGAAACTATCATTTGGTAATTGTTACTATGTAAGAGTGGATAAACCAGTTGGTAGTTACAAAGGGAGACGGATGTCAGAGGATTAAGGAGAAGAACTAATGAGGTCATTCTGAAAATTATCCAGGAAATAGTACTGGATATCCTAAGGAGGGAAGAATTCAGAGCCATTGTTCTCCACATTTGCTATTGCCCTGGGTCATTCAAAGATGGCAAAACATTGCCATCAAACATTGCCTTCAATATGCACTGTCATTCTCCAGATGGCATAATTTAATGTTCACAGATATTTTAAAATCTCAGTAGCAAAAGTGCCCTTGTACACCACTGCACAATAAGAGATTTTTATATGTATATCCAACTCCAACCTTTCTTGGGAATCACTGATACAGAGTTCTAGGTGTCAAATCTAGCCAATGAGGTGAAGGCTGGAGCAGGAGAGGTTGCCTTCTCAAGGGTAGCTGCTCTTAGCTTTCAAGTATTGGTGTCTGGAAGGTTGGCAGTACCTATCTATGGGAATAAGGCAAATCAGAATGATGGGTACATTTAAGATAAAAATAACAAATTATTTCGGTTCAAATTTTATCCCTAAAATAAGTAAGGATCAATTTCTTTTCTGATTATGAAAATACGTGATGAAACCAAAGACAACCAATACTAAAAAAGAAGTAATTACATGTTATATTATAACCTCTTATTTTCATTTTAAGATATAATAAGGATGCATTTTATGTCAATAAATGTAAATCTATAATGGCTGTATAAAATTTCATTATATGGAGTTATCTTTAGTTTGTGTAGACAATTCCCCACTGCTGAATATGGAAGAGTTTTCAATGCTTTGGCTCTAAAATAATGATGAACCTTGATTATACCTCTCTATACATATTTTTAAAAATTCTAAACAGTGCTATTATGGGGTCAAAGGGCAGGCCATAGAAACTTTGTGTACTTCTTAACTTGCACTCAAAAATTTCTTCCAGTTTAAATTTCCACAAATAATGCATGAAAATTTCTATTCCAACATTCAGAAGTAATATGATTTTTTCAAATGCAAAAAGTTGAAGATGTCAGAAGTCAAGTGGAAATGAGCCAGTTGATTGAAAATGACTGTCTGCAGATCAATAAAGAGGCCAGAGCAGAAAGTAGAGGTTTGAGAGCTACTTCTTTGAGTATTCGAGAAGTCATCACAATTAATGTAATTTTCCAAATAAAAAAGTATGTGAAGGAAGATGACATTTCTAGGTTTCTATGTTAACACAGTGTCAACATTTAAAGGATGGTATGAAAGGGGGATCCACAGAACAAGAGCAGGATGATCAACCAAGTAGCAGGAAGAGGATAAGGGGAAGTATAACAGAAAGCAAGGTAGATGGGATGATTTTTAAAGCAGAATTAGAATACCACATAATAATAGTAATTAGCACTTGAAACATTTTGTCTCCCAAAACCTCAAAGCACTTTGCAGCCTAATCATTTCTACCCTTGGTACAGAGATAGTAATTCAATAGGAAAAGTTAGAGAAAATGAATAAGATGGCTGGCTCAAAAGTTTACTCGACCTTGGCAATTTCAGGAACTCAAAACCTCGGGTTAAGAAAGGAGATGTTGACTCTCAGCTAAATTACTGTATATATAATATTTACGCATTCTCAGTTTCAGATGATTTCTAGAGCCATAGTTCAGCAGCTGCAGCTTAAAAGCTGTGAATTTAAACATCTCAGTATAACAGCTGAGAAACTTGTTCTGAGAGAGAGAGAGAGAAAAAAAAATAATATCCCAGGAAACACAGAGAGCTTCCAAGCTTCCAAGTTTAGCCCACCAGTTCTGTCTTTGTTTTCCACATGGGTTTTGGCAAGATTAACCTGTAGAAAAACGGTCAAATTTCAAACATTTCAAGAAACTATATGAACCCTATTTTTAATTGCATTTTAAATTAACATACAGTAAATTTGACTTTCTTCGTGTGTATAGTTCTATGAATTTTAACACATAGAGATTTCTGTAATCACCAGCACTATCAGGATAAAGAAGAGTCCCGCCACCCCAAAAACTGCCTCATACAATCCACTGTCACACAATCTTCTCACCCCTGAACTTGATGGCCAATAATCTGTTCTCATCTTCATAGTTTTGTCTTCTCCCAAATGTAATAGAAGTGGAGTCATGCAGTTTGTAACCTTTTGAGAATAACTTCTTTCACTCAGGACACTCCTTCGAGATTCATCTATGTTGCTGCTGCACGTATCAATATTTCATTTCTTTTTATTGTTGAGTAGAATTTCATAGTACAGTTGCACCATAGTTTGTTCATCCTTTCACCCCATGGAAGATGTTTGGGTTGGGGGCATTATGAGTATAACTCCTAAAAACATCTATGTACAAACTTTGGTATAAACATATAGTTTTATGTTTGTCTGGGTAAATACTTGAGAGTGGGATTTCTTAGATGATAAATATTGAATTTTATAAGAAATTGACAAATTGTTTTCCCAATGTGGCTCTACTATTCTGTGCTGTTTACTATTTTGCTTTAACAATGCAGGAGGGATCCAATGCTCTGCACATTTACCAGCACTTGGTATTGTCTATATTTAAGTGTCTGTATTATAAACCCTTAATTTTAAAGCATTCTAATGAGTGGTGGTATTCTACAGTGATTTTAAATTGCATTTTTGTAATGGCTAATGATGTTACATCTTATGGTTATTTACTATCCCTATATCCTATTTCATAAAGTGTTTGTACATGCTTTCTTCTCATTTTTTAATTGGGTTGTTTTTGTTTTCTAAAGCAGTGAGTTTTAAGTGATTTAATAATATTATACACACACATACGTATTCTGGATACAAGTTATTTGTCAGATATATACTTTGCAAATAATCCCTGTATATATAATATTTATGCATTCTCAGTTTCAGATGATTTCTAGAGCCATAGTTCAGCAGCTGCAGCTTCAAAGCTGTGAATTTAAACATCTCAGTATAACAGCTGAGAAACTTGTTCTCAGAGAAAGAGAGAAAAAAATAATATCCCAGGAAACAGAAATATACCCCTAAGTTCATGGTTTGTCACTTTTAACTGTCTTTTTTTATCATCTCAATTTTCATGTTTTTTTTAATTGTAAGAGCTGCTTATTCTCCATCTCTATTTTCTTTTCATGAGCATCTGTGTGTTCAGATAAACTGGAGTATGATAAGTTGAATTTTAAGATACACCTACCACGGTGCCTCTGAACTCACCTCTTCTGTGAGGATTCATCTACTGAAAGCTTTTCCTGGCAGCAATATATGTACCTCTTTCTGGTGCCTTTATCTCTTAATTCTGTTTCAATTGATTGTTTTATGTTATCTGTGTATCCCTAGCAGAGAAACTGAGGAGTCCTTGTACAGGGTAGTTATTTGTGTAGATAATTTAATATGTATTATTCATCTCATGCATTATTTTCCAAGGGAATACAGCAAGCCTGACAATCTTTGAGGATTGAGTTGCATTCTAATGACAAATAAGATTACCATAGAAGGAAGAACACTGGCAAATTATTGTTTAGCAAGGGGATCCTAACAGAGTGTTAGGAATTGCTGTGTTATCCATATAACTGATATGATTTAAAGATCAAAACAACAGAAGATAAGCTGAAACTACAGGCAGGAATTAACCATGGATAGAGATATAGCTCATGCACGCGGTTAGAGAGCATTAAACAAGATACTCAAAATCAGTGAAAATCTATCTAACTTTTGAAGATCCTTTATGATTAAGCAACAGCACCTGCTGTTCAGAAAAGAAATGAGTCCAGAAAAACACTTTCAGACATGAGACAGCTTGGAAAGTGTTTGTCTACTAAATGACAGGATGAAATTAAATTGAGAGCAAGCATAGTCTAACCTAGTTTTGACACAATTGATCTTAGGCTGAAGAACCACTAAGATTCTTGAATAAGAGCACTAAGAAATTAGGACAAGCATGATTCATACAAGCCCCAATGTTTGCAACGTCTCTTTCTGAGTTTTCTAATTAACCCCAGTGAAATTTCAAACACCATTTTTTCTATTGCCTTAAGTGGTAAGGAAAAAAATAAATGTCAGATAGGACTATGATGTGCTCGTTTTTACTTGAGGAATTACAGCTGCTGACCTGCTGTCATTAGATCACTTTGATGTGTGGAAGCATCAGTGGATTTCTGCTGATCTCTCTCTAGGCTTACCTTGGCTCCTTTGTGATAAATTAACATCAGCAAAAGTGTTCAGGGGACATCTTTGGGAACATGAACAGAGAAACTCTGATAGGCCAGAATAAGACAAAAAGCTCTGAGAGTGGCATAGATATGTTCGATTTTGGAAGTTTAAATCTTTAGTTTTCAAACAGTTAATTAAAATAGTGAAACTTTTTAACTACACATATGCATGGGTGCATGCATGTATGCACACACAAACACACAAACATACACATGTGTTCCATGGCTGATAATTAAATACAGGTTTCTTTGCCTCAATTTAAAATGCTCTGGGCACTTACAGTCTGATATGGTTCGGCTGTGCCCCACCCAAAGCACATATGGAATTGTAGCTCCCACAATTCCGTGTTGTTGGAGCCACCCAGTGGGAGATAACTGAATCATAGGGGTGGTTTCTCCATACTGTTCTCCTGGGAGTGAGTAAGCCTCATGAGATCTGACGATTTCATAAGGAGAAACCTCTTTCGCTTGGGTGTCATTCTGTCTTGTCTGCTGCCATGGAAGACGTGCCTTTCTGCTTCTGCCATGATTGTGAGGCCTCCCCAGCCATGTGGAACTGAGTCCCTTAAACCTCTTTTTCCTTTGAAATTAGCCAGTCTCAGGTATGCCTTTATCAGCAGTGTGAAAACAAACTAATAGAAGGTCTAACTGAATTTTCTTATTTAAAAAATAAGAATTCTTGCCTTTCAAAAGAAGCTAGTTTACTACAAAGTAAAATAAACGTATCTGATAAAATGAATGGTCATTACAAATATAACTGAAAGAACATCCACTGCTATAAAAATGTAAGTACATATAAACATAAACATGCTTAAATAGTTAGTTATTTGGTAAAGATAACTCAAAATGGTCCCTGCAATTAATCTAGACAGTAATACCATAATCTGCATGTTGGTAATAGCGATTTTTAAAATTAACATGTTAGACCTATTAGAAAAAATATAGTTTCACAATGGGGCCAATAGGTTCATGTAAATAATAGACACTTTGTCATAATAAGCTTTATGTCATAATAAATAAGTTAAAACTATATACTCTAGTTAAAACAAAAGCCTATATATATAAATATAGTCTAACAAGTAACTGTGTGACCTATCAGTTACTTATAACCTTTAATGGACACACATGCTTTTTTAGATTAAAACATGTCCCTTTAAAGAGGAATTCACTCACTGATTCACACAAACTTGTGTTTCTTTTTTACATTATGAAATTATTCGAATTATCCCTGGCTCCAAAACCCTCTCTCCAAAACAAGCCTCGAGGGGAATTGCCTAGTTTCAAAGGTGTCAAGCATCCTGCAGGCATTCAAGGGATAAAGTCCTGTTCTCCAGGTGTGCAAGCCAGAATTGAGAATAAATTCGGGTCAATATGTATAACATAGCAGGTCCTGAGGAATTACCTCATCAGAGAAGGACAGCAGATGAGGCAGCCTCCTGACACAAGGTGGTGTCCTCCTGACACAGGAGTCTCTGATGTAGGTAGAAGAGTCATTTATAACACTGCTTATCATCACGATGATTCATTAGTGTGTGCTGTAAAGGACCCAGTACAACCAGTTAAATAACCAAAGAAACAAAAGCACAAGGAACTATTTTAATAAACAGAAAAGGACAGAATTCTTTGTATCATGAACTGTTAGGTACATGGCCTCTGCCCACAAAAACATGCTCCTCTTCCTGGCTAACCCTGCTTATTTTCCAATAAAAGTATGAATTCTATGACCTTTTCTACGGTGTTACTCAGCCTCACCTCTGTTTTCCCCACGGCACCTGATCAGAGCTTTATCCATTCATTTATGTTCTATTTCATTTGCTTAACAAGATCTTCCCACCAGAGAGAGAGAAGTCTAATGTTGGAGACTTTGTCTTAACCATGTTAGTTCTCTCAGTGCTTAGCATGTGGCTGGCAGACTCTCAGCAAGTGAAGAAATGGGTGAATACCTGCATAGCGAATAAATATTCAAGAGCAGAGAAATGAGACCATAGTTCTGGTATTAACAAGTTGTGTAACTTTGGGAATCACATAACCGATCCAGGCCTTCAGATAAAAAGACGAGTAGTAATTGGGTAGGCAGTCAGGAAAGAGAATGCTCCAGATGGCAGAAAGGGAATTTGAAAACTGGGAGATTTAAGTGAGCAAAGTACATTCACGAAACAGGAAATTATTTGGTAATTTTAGGTGTTCCTCAAACTTTCTGCTTTTTACTTTTCATACAACTCTCAACATTCACACTACATGTCCTAGATGTGTGCGATTCAGTGGTCTAATCTGGACTTCCAGATAAAAGACCAGCAAGGCTGACTTCCAGCTCTTCCAAGATGGCCCCGCAGGACAGTAGCCAACCATTCACCAGCTTGGCTCACACTGCAATGTGTGTGCGATGATTGGAAGATGTGATGAATTAATTACATCTTACTCCTTTTTTTAGATCTTCAATCAAGCTCTGATTGCCATGTGAGAGAGGAACGGGCATCACCTGAAGGAAAGGATGATGTCTCAGTACTTTCTAAGAGCAACAGAATGTTGGAAACTATCCATGGTGGGGGTGCAGTTGGCTAGTTACAATGCTTGACATCCCTTCGTCTAGTAGCCACGGGACTCCAAGGTATCTTTCCATAAAGAACGAAAGCCAAATTCACAATTTGCCTAAACTGCTATTCTCAGCTTTCAAGAGGAAGATGACTGTTAATACCCAAGAGTAGGAATAAGAAGCAAGGGTTCTATAGCTAACTCATGCCTTCTTCCCACAGCTCACTCTTACTCAGCCATATGGGCTCCCTTAGCTCCAACCCTTGAATCCCCACCTGGGCACCTTCACCTTGTTCTTTCTCCACCCTGGGCCACTCTCTCCTGCCTATTTACGAGGCAGGCTCAGTCTTATGCTTTAGAGCTCAGTCATCCACTTAAGGAGGTCTAAAAACTCTGTCCAAAGACAAAACCTCCATCCTAGCAAGATTGTCTGCCTTTGTTTACTTCATAGCATATATCCCGATCCATAATTATTTTTATATTTGTTTCTTATTTACTATTTTTATGCATCACTAGCATGGATACATTTAAGCTACTTGATCATCTACTATATCCCCAGAGCCATGAAAATATCATACATAGTAAGTACTCAGCAAATTACTTGCTAAATGAATGAAGTATATCCATATAGAGTAAAGTAAAATCCAAGAAATTCCTCTAAATTTAATATTTGCAACTTTTTTTAAATGACAAGATTTTTATGTACGACCTGTGATCATTTTAGTATATTCATAACACATGCATGTATGCAGAAGATAGACTCATTCCACACAAAAATGCCATGGTACAAATACTACCTGTTGAGGCAGCCCAGCAGCTACTACATGATAAACAGGAGGCAAAACTAATATTGCAAATCACCACAGCTACAGAGAAAACATAATATCACTTACATCATATTGATGTAAGCTGAAATCTGTCAATAACTGAGGCTAATCATTTATGAAAAGCAGCTGACAATATAGAAAGAAAAACAAGCTTCTAAGTCATATAAGAACTATTTTCACCATTCTTCTTATAAAGTTTTAAAAATATGAAAACCAGCATGATTGCCTGAAATGTGAAAGGAACACTGACAATTTTTATTGTGATTTTTAGTGGAAAAATTTTAGTTATATAAAAATGGTTAAAGAGAGAGTCTTTGTACTGTAATATATATTAAAAACTCTGCTGAACATTGTAATTCATATATACATACATATATCTACATCTGAGATAGTTTATTAGGATGCATTCCTATAATAGGAATTACAGAACTAAAGAGGATGGACTTTTAATATATATCTTAACATAGCTCTCCAGAAATAAAAAGTTCTTGATCACTGATGGAGTTTGGATATTTGTCCTCATCCAAATCTCATGTTGAAATGTAATACCCCAATGCTGGAGGTGGGGATCACATTTCAACAGGAGATTTGGGAGGCATTAGAATCACGGAGGCAGATTCCTCATGAATGGCTTGGGCCATCCTCTTGGTGATAAGTGAGCTCTTCCTCTGGGTGTATGGCACCATACCCCCAACTCTCTCTTTTGTTCTGGCTCCGGTCATGTGACAGACCTGTTCCTTCTTCACCTTTCACCATGATTGTAAGCTCCTGAGGACTCCCCAGAAGCAGATGCCAGAACCATGGTTCCTGTAAAGCCTGAAGAACCATGAGCCAATTAAACCTCTTTTTTCTATAAATTATGCAATTACAGGTATTCCTTTATAGTAATGCAAGAATGGCCTAATATAATCAGTAACACTCATCACCAACATTCTCTTATTAATTTTCCTGGTTTATTCAATTCAACATCAAAACCAGTAAATTTTAGTTAAACTCATATTAAATATTTGTATTTTTTTCATTTTATAAGTTGTCTGTCCATATTTTTTTCCACTTTTATCTCAGTATGCTCATCTTCTTTTGCTGTTGTTTGACTGGAATATGTGTTATAAGTAATTTTTCCAGCTTCTCATTTGCATCTTAATTTTATGATGGTGTTAGATATGCCAAAGTTTTGCATCATGAAGTCTTATCTACTGACACTCCCTTTAGAATTTTTAAAAATTAACTTTATGCTTATGAACTTCTCTGCCATTTTGCAATCTGATATTTATGTATTTGTTTTCTAGATGACTAACATGTCTTTTTCACAGTCAAGTTCATAATACAGCTGAATTCGTATACTGACCTAACTTGAAAATTTTCTCTCAAACAGTGAGTTATCCAAGAAGCATTTATTGGAAAATGCTTTATTTCTTAATGGACTTACAAGCTACCCTTTTGTATAATAAATCCTTTGAAGTGTTAGGTTCTGCTCCAAGTTTCTTATAGTCAGCCAAGAACAAAATGAAAGAGAAAGAAAGTGAACAAAAGAGTTTTAAAATCTATGGCCTTTCAAGGTCAACATTTTTAAAGTAAAACAGCATCATTTTCTTTGAAATCTTATGGATTCCCACAATGTAAACCATGCTTCTATTTAATAATCAGTATTAAAGAATCTATTAGGAAATTTCAATGATTTTTGCTTCCCGTGGCCGAGCTCTCATTATGGACTGTTTTGCTGCTTCCTTTCTCTATGAAGAAAAATCATTCGCTGCTAGTGTTTTCTCAGTGTCACAATGTTCCAATAAGTGTTCGTTTTAGTGGTGTGTGCTTCCTTGTCAACAAACATGAAATTTATCTTCTTAAATATCAAGAGTTCAGGTTATTACAAAACCTAAGGCTTACAGTGTGCTATAGTCCAAAATCATGCTCCATAAACTACTGGAAAATTAATCAAATTATATTACATGAAGTTTTTATATACTCATATCTTTTGATTTGAGATATTCCAAATATTTGATAATCTCTTATAGACCTCATTTCAACTTTAATTTTTCTGTCTTGTGTGTTTGGTCCATTTATTTGACTTGCTTGGGATATTAATGAAATTCTCAAGAACGTTCATTTTCAGAAAATATAAATCCCTGAAAAGTTAGCAATTTAGAAGTTATTTAGGAATATAATATAGTTTTGTGCTAGTTTCTAACATAATATTGCAATAATATTAACTGAAGACAAAATGTTGCTGCCTAGACTTCAATAAAACATATTAAAGGTAATTGCAGAACTTTTAAGAAAACCACCTAAAAACAGTAGCCATTAACATATTAAAAATGATATGAAAATTAAGAATAAATGCTAAGCTGAAAAGTTAAAATATCATTTAGAAGCCAGATGCTTTGACTGGAGCCAGCTGTTGCCTCTCTTTTTGATTTAAACTTTCATTTTAATGGATGATTTAAATTCATCTTCCATTTAACTCATTCTGCTAAAATTCATATCCCCACTAAAAGAGACAGTTATAACCATAACTTTTAATGAGGTTCAGTTTTGCCCCTTTCTTTTTTCTCTGTTTTACATATTTTGTTTGTAAAGTGACTGTTAGAAACACTTATAGAAATTTACACATTTGAAATGCATAGTGCTATAATTACATGAGTGTAGGTTCTTTGCTGTGGTTTGAATGTCAGATCCTCCAAAATTCATGTTAAAACCAAATCACCACAGTGATAGCATTGAAAGATAGGGCCCCTGAAAGGTGATTAGGTCATGAGGCTCCTTCCTCATAAATGGATAAGGCCCTTCTGAAAAGGGCTTTCAGGTCTCTGCCATGTGAGGACCTAGCCTTCCTCGCCTACAGAGGCGGCAGCCCTCCTCCAACAACCAAACACGCCTGCACTTGATCTTGGACTTCCTTGCATTTTGAATGGTAAGAAAATAAATTTCTGTTCCTTTTAATTACACAGTGTATGGTATTTTGCTAGAGCAGCACCAACAAACGAAGATATTTTTTAATAACTATTCAAATTAGAGATTCTGTGAATCACATAATTACCAGGAAAGGACTTGAGGAAGTATTCAAAAGGCCGTCTTTCAGAAAACAAACCAAAACAAACTCTCCAACAAAGCAACATCCCTAAATCTGTCTTCTGTTGAGGGTCTGCGATGCCTAACATGACACCATCCAGGATCATGTCTTTGGTTAAGGTCTCAGGAACAGTTCAATACTTCTAAGGGAGTGTCTTTGTCATTGAACATAGGTAAAATCAGTTCTACAAATTGTTTGAAAAGATAAGAGTTAACATTAATGGGCAATGGGGAGAGGGAGAGACAAAAAGATCTATTATGACTTGGGGAGAACCAGGGGACCAAATGTCCTGCAAAGAGGAAAATTATCTGCAAAATGGAGAGGGAGACTGAAGAGAGCAGAGAGAAACGGAACGTAAGGGGCAAATCCAGGGTAATGGTATAAAAATGTGGTCATTGGCCCAGTGGCATCAGCATCACTTGGAAATGTGTGTGAGATACGTAGGTTCTGGGCCCTCCCCAGACCTATGAAATCAGAAATTCTGCCGTGGTGCCCAGACGAGTATTTTCACAAGCCCTTCAGATGACTCTGGAAAGCGCGATCTTTTTAGAGCCACAAACGTGTTTACTTACGAATTTTTGCCTCATATTCCAATTAAAAACAATATTAAAATTGCTAAAATATGTTTATATTTATTTTTATGCATATTAACATTTTCCTCTAAGAAAAACTATTTGTAATTCAGTTGAAAAAAAGAAAAGAGAGCGGGAGATGGGGAAAAGAGGAGCAATAAGGACAAAAGTTAATATGAAATGCTAATGTTCTTTCTTGTTTTCTTCCACCTTTTATTAAGTTCAGGTGTACATATGCAGAATGTGCAGGTTTGTTACATAGGTATATGTGTGGCATGGTGGTTTGCTGCACAGATCGACATATTACTTAGGCATTAAGCCTAGAATGCTGATTTTATAATATACAAATAAGCCAGTATTTTCCACATTATAGCTGAGGAATTTGTTAAAACATGCAGACCTCAGGCATTTCTCTCAGGGATCTGGGTTAAGCAGGTACAGCACTGATGCTGACTGTATTTCAGACAAAACACTAACAGTGGCTCTGAAGCAGGAGACCCCTGAACTACTCCATGACAACCACTGACCTGAAGCTTCTCCTCTGGATGGAAAGATAATTATTCTTTTGATTGTATGGTAAAGTACAGAGTATCCAGTGTGAAGTATTTTTTTCTTCTGACTCAAACACATCCACATACTAAGATTTCTGCAGGTTGTTGGTGTATAATTATTTGCCTCATAGCTTTTAAGCCGCCAGGTCAGCCATTTTTAAAGGAGTGTTTCATACGTACTTTCTTAGCCCAATTTGGAAACTAACTTAAACATGTATTCCCCTTATACATGCCACTAGTTTTATAACTGAGATCTAACATTTGAGTAATACTTAGCTTCACTAATATAACTTTTTGTTTAGTGAATGGAATCAATTTTTCATGCCACTTATGGATCTGAAAGGAACTGAGATTCGTCGAACATTTGATTTCTATAGTAACAGAAGATTGTTTTTCACTTTGTCATTCCCGCAGGATTTTTACAGATTCATGCTAAAAATGATATAGTTGTCATCTTATATTGGAATGTGAAACTCAAAAGCCTTCAGGGACCATCCAGGCAATAAGAATGAGAAGCAAACTAGGAATACACAGAGCCCCTGAGGATGTGGTCAGCTTCACAGTCCAGCCTCCAGGCAGTGGCACAGAGTGTGGCAGTGCACAGCATACAGTAAGTGGGGCCAAATTCTTCAAACTTCCAGCTGGGCATGGTGGCTCATGTCTGTAATCCCAGCACTTCGGGAGGCTGAGGCAGGCGGATCTCTTGAGGTCAGGAGTTCAAGACCAGCCTGGCCAAAAATGGTGAAATCTTGTCTCTACTAAAAATACAAAAATTAGCTGGGCATGGTTGCAGATGCCTGTAATCCCAGCTACTCGAGAGGCTGAGGCAGGAGAACTGCTTTAACTGGCAGGTGGAAGCTGCAGTGAGCCGAGATGGAGTCACTGCACTCCAGCCTGGGCAGCAGAGTGACACCTCATCTCAAACAACAATAACAACAAATTCTTCAAACTTTCCAGAGCAACAGTAATCTTAATTACTGCAGTAAAATTGTCTGATTTTTAAAGACCTTCCAGATCCAATAAAATATGATTGAAGACGGCAACTGACTTCTAATTCTTCTGTTTTCTACATCTGACCAACGTGTGCCATATATTCCAATCAAGCCATGTAATAAATGCATTTCTTTCTATTTGTACAATCTATATCCTTTATTTGGAAAACTTCTTTCCATTCTTCATGCTATCTTCTCTGTAAGTCTTTCATGGATCAGTAATCCTTGAATCATTTTCCTTTGAATCCTCATAGGTGTACCCACTAAGTATATTTTATAAAACATTTCCATATGCAAAGATTTAATCAGCATAATCCTACAACATAGAAAACATTACTTTTCTTATGTTATAGGTAAAGCCATTGGAGCTCAGGTTAAATTACCTTCCAACGAACCAAGTAAATGAAGGATCTACATGGAGTTCTAATCATATGATCTCATAGATCTTGTTTCTCATTGGACAACATATCTCAAGAATCACACCTCAGTTCAAACACTCATAGATCTTGTTTCTCATTGGACAACATATCTCAAGAATCACACCTCAGTTCAAACACTCATAGATCTTGTTTCTCATTGGACAACATATCTCAAGAATCACACCTCAGTTCAAACACTGATTCTTACCTGAAAACTTGAAAAAAATGGCTTAATTTCTCTAAGCTACAGTTTACTTCTCACCAACATGGGGATCCTATCTGTTCCACAAGATTGTTGTAAGAATTATAATAAATATTTATAAAGGGTCCAGCATAGCACTTTGAATATAGTTAATGGTCAATATAGCTTAGCTTTCATAAAAATAACTTAGAAATTACTTAATAAATAGTACCCATTTTTATTATAATTGTGATCATTCATTCATTCATCCATTCATTCATTTTGCTCTCAAATATGTATTTAGTATGTATCTCACTCAATAAATTTTGTGAAACCCTTGGTATGTATACATTAGCAAACAACACACATGTGAACTTCTTTTTAATACATCACTGGAATTTGGGTACTAGGCTGTGGTAAGCTATCTTCTTAGACCATTTTCCATTGCTATAACAATGGAATATCACAGACTGGGCAATTTATAAAGAAAATAAGCTTATTCATCTTATGATTCTGGAGACTGGGAAGTCCAAAATCATGGCATCAGCCTCTGGTGAGGGTCATCCCATGACAGAAGGATGGAAGGGAGAAGCAAATGTGCAAGACAGAGCCAGAAGGAGAAGCATACTCACTTTTACAACAACCCATTCTCACAACAGCAAACCAACTCCCACGATAGTGAAACATGAATCCATTGAAGAGGGCTCTGCCCCTGTGAGTCCATCACCTCTTATTAGCCCCGCTTCCCAACACTGTTGCATTTGAGATTAGATTTCCAACACACGAATTTGGGGAACACATTCAAACACCTTCAGCATAGGGTTGACAAACAAAGAACGTTTGCTCAATTCAACTTAATTTTCTTAAACTTATTTTTCATCTATAAAACAGGGAGAAATAAGAGATGTTTTATGAGATGACTATTAAAAAACAATACATTAGTATTCTGAAATAGTATAAAATACACAAAATATTGTATATAGAGTTAATTGAATAACAGGGTTAACATTATTTGGATATTTACTGGCTTACAATGGCTCTCTGAAATGTTATAAATCATCTGACTTATATGTTTATACCTGTTATAACTTTGTGTCTAAATTGTAATTGGTAAAGCTAAGACTCAAACTCAGTTCTATGACTCCAATTCACATATTCTTGGCTAGTATGAAGTACTGGTTTTACTATACATTACTGAGATGTATAAGCTTACGGTCTTATTTC
The DNA here is from genome assembly GCF_024542745.1 of Macaca thibetana thibetana. Taxonomy (NCBI): domain Eukaryota; kingdom Metazoa; phylum Chordata; class Mammalia; order Primates; family Cercopithecidae; genus Macaca; species Macaca thibetana. The sequence continues at coordinate 87,202,194 of NC_065594.1, forward strand.
TAAAGTTCCTAAAGATAACATAATTGTAATAGTTGATGAATAGCTCTAATTAATAATTTCTGAAAATATCATTAAAAAACAAAACAAGAGGAAAACAACAATAGATATCCATCAGCTTTTGTTAGCCCAGTGATCTTGTATATAAAGTTCTGTGATATACATATATATTTCTATCTGGAGTTCTAATCACATGATCTAAGATATATATATATGTGTGTGTGTATATATGTATATATATGTATATATAAGTATGTGTATGTATATACATATATAAGTATGTATATGTATATACATATATATGTATATGTATATATGTATGTGTATATGTATGTATGTATATGTATACAGATATATATATGTATGTATATATGTATGTACACACACACATTAGACAATTTATAAAGCATTATGATTCTGCAGGCAATTCCCAGCAGAATAACACAGCTAAGTCATTGCTTGTTATGATTCAAGGAATGCTCTTTATACCTTTGACGGTTGTGAATGGCATTCTCTTTAAGTATAGTAGGAATAGGATTTTACATGGAATGTTTGTCAAGCTCTAGTCCACTGAGAGGAAATGGAATTCCAGGTTCTTCAACCTCTGCTAAAGCTGAAATATCTAACATATAAAAAATAGTTTAATAAACTTGAATAAACTGCCTCAGGGTTTGATTTCAGCAGCTTTTAAATATACTTATACTACATAAACAACATTTACATTTCTAACTTCTCTATCATGACAAAAAGGTTGTATCACATATCCTAAAGTTGCATTCTTGACTTCCTAAAGTAAATATTTTATATGTATGTATACATGCTCACTGGAGGCAGAAAATACAGACCTTTTAGAAAAGGGAACAATTTGCTTTTGAAATGCTGGATTAATTGAAAACTCTGGTGTTAATTTCCACAGTGACTGCTGGTACTGGTGTTGCCTGAATTTTAAAATGTTTCATTAGGGGTAAAAATCATTTCATCTTCTCCTGCACTCTAAACATTTTATACAAACTGAAGTCATCCAATTTCCAAACTCCTGCCAACAAAGCAAGCATTAAAGTCTGGGATCTATATGTACGTGGTGATGTATACACTGGCCAAAAAAAGTTTTTGGATATTCCTAAACAAGAAACCTTTAAAAACATACAAACTTGAATATATAAACTTATTTAGAAAATAGTAGATTCTAAGAATCCATGAAAGACTATGGCACCCTTTTTAAAAAGACAATTCCAATAACATCTCATTAGGACATACCCCTGTTAAATTAAATTTACAGACTTCTAATGGATTTCTTAATTAGACTTGTTATTAACAAGAATATTAAATGAATTAAAAACAGCTCTGACAGCCTCTTGTAATAAACAAAAACTGAAAAGCAAGATTTATGCTCTTTACTTTTCCCTACTCAATCCAAAGCTTTTAATAACCTTACAAATGTACTGCAATTAATTATTCAACTGTCAAAAAATAAAAAGCTTGGATCGTTATATGTCTGTTTGAAAAGGCATTTTTGTTATTTCAAAGATGAGGCTGGTTACTGGAGCTGCTCTTCTAGTCTTGCTCTTGAAGAGGCTGTTCTAGCTAGGATTGTACACTGTCCTAAACACTATTGTTGTTTAAGGACATTAATTCAGTATGTCTCTATCTGCAGAAGTACCCCTTCTTTTCCTTCATTTGATATATAAAAGGAAGGGCATTTAATCAAAAGAGAAGAATCGTTGAGTTCATAACTCAGAACTCTTGAATGACCAATCTCTTTTGAGTTTAAAAAGAGACAGAGAAGGAGGGAGGAAGAAAGGGAGGGATGGAAAGTCAGAGAGGGCACAAGATTTTCCCTGTGGACCACACCAAAGACCTTATGATCTGATGCTGACTTTCAATGTATATAGCTTTATATATGCACTGTGCCCTTCAGTTTTATTTTTATTTTGGTGATATGTGTGTGTGTGTGCGTGCAGGTGTGTGCACATGCCTTTACTGGTAATGACATGATAGTCTTCTAATATAAATGGGGGACAACAGATATACAAAAGAAAAAATACTGTTTCCTCAGAATAAAGAAGAGCAGCAGATTCTACTATACTCATAGACTGAACCTCTATTCCTCAATGATGATGGCTTTGTTTCAGTAAGATTTTAAGTATAGCTCCAAGAACTAAGTGTGGCCACCCTGCAGAGTTCTGTACACTTTGCCAAAAAGTCCAAAGGATTCCTTGAAAACTATGAATAGAGAAGTTTCAGAAAACAAGCCCTGTTGAGCTGACCACACCCTCAAGGTCTCTATGGAGCCCTGGCTTGCTTCTCTCATTCTTATTGCCCAGATGGTCCCTGAAGTCTTTTGAGTTTCATATCCCAATGTAGGAAGTGAAAACCATGCAAATGCCTGTCAAAGGATGACTGGAAAACCAAAATGTAGTTTATCAATACAATGGAATATTATTCAGTCATAAAAAAGAATGAAGTACTAATACATGCTACCACTTGGATGAACTTGGGAAACATTATGCTAAGTGAAAGAAACAAGACACAATAAACCACCTATTATATGATTCCATTTATATGAAATATTCCAAAGAGGCAAATCTATAGGACAGAAAGTAGATGAGTGGTTGCTTCAGACTGGTGGGGGAGGGGGCAATTACATTGTAGAAAGGTAGTAAAGGAAACAGTTTCTCTTTGTAATGAGAAAATGTTCAGAAACTGACTGTGGTGATAGTTTGACACATCTGTGAATATATTAAAACCCACTGAATTGTATGCTTCAAATGTGTGAATTGTATGGTATGTCAGTTATAAGTCAATAATGTTGTTTTTAAAAAATTAGTTGAATCAGATATGATCCAAATGTACTTTTTCACTTAAAAGAACCAGATATCAATATCTCCACTCAATCAAGCGTATTTATTTGACATGTGATTAGTATAAAGTCTGAGCCCATAAGTTTCCACCAATAAACCATATTAATTAAATGTAAAATTAAAACAATACACTAGTAGTTCTATATGTATTGCTGTTGGAATATATGCTGATAATTCCATATGGCTACTCAGCAAGTAAAGTTGAATTCTTAGCTTCAAATTTTTCTTAGAAAATCTCTTAACATATTGTAAGTTTAGTCAACTAAAAAGACACTATCATTTACCATTTTAAGTCATGTTTCCAAAACATTAGAAACCATGGCAAAAATAGTTTATATTTCTTGATATTTATATAAATGTTCTTTAGTCCATTTGTCACAACTTCTCACAATTTATAATAATCACTGTTCTATCACCTTGGCAAACATTATTGTCATGTTTCTTATATCTGTTTACTAAAGAGCCTTAATTCATTCAGATATATTAGTTGAAATCACTCTACTTGCATTCTGAACAAAAGCTACTTAACAGACTACCTGAATATTAACTTAAGAGCCAAATGATTATCTTTTGAAAAAGTGAATTTCACAGTATTTACATTTAAAAGGGCTATCACTAAAACTAAACTTAAATGTAAATTAAGGTATAAGGAAAAAATATAAATTAGGGTATGTTTAGCATGGAAACTTAAAACTAATGCTACATAATATGTTATTTCATTTAGCCCACTTTATATAAAATTATAAAAATCATAAAACAAAACAAAATAAACACATGTCATGAATTCAATTGTAATTAACTTTAGATACTATTCAGACTCACACAGAAAAGGATCCATGTCTGTCCCGTTCTTTTTATATAAAGAGGCAGTTATAATTCAGCCATAATAGGTATTTACTTATTAGATATCTTCCTAGAAAAAAATCTGCCATATATACACATATGCTCCTTGACTTATGGTAGAGTTGCATCCCAATAAACCCATCGAAAGTAAGAAGTATTCTGTCAATAAAGCATTCAATACTTTGATAAACTCATCGCGCAGTTGAAACAGTGTAAGTTGAACCGTACATTGAGAACGGTCTGCATATATAAATATATATGACGAATTTTAGAGTTCTCAAACTAAAGAGCAATTCAGAGGTGCAGAGAAAACTAGAAAAGAAATGGTGGAAATATAGTGGCAATTTAGTGTTAAAGTATCTATGGTTAATAAAGTATTTTTATCATCAATTCTATATAACCAATTTTTTAAAAATCTAACTGTAGGGTAGGGGTGATGTTTACAGTCGGAACAACAATCTAAAAGTCAAAACATAATATATTTTGATACTCAAACATATCAGAATGCACTCTTCTGCTAGAATTAGATAATTGAAGTGTACAAACATGATAATAGCATGCCATATGCAGAGCAATCTAAATTATGAAATTCATTCTAAATAAGCGATCTCTTTCACTCACATCAAGAGGTGGGCTGACACATGTTTTTAGTTAAGTGGCCTCAAATACAGACACTCTCTGGGATACCCAAAGAAAATACCATTTTGACTTTGCAATATCATTGAGTTAGGAAAGCTTGGCATTTGTAATATTTTAATATGGCATATATTCCCAGTTCAGAGACTACTTTATTTCAAATGACTCAAACCATAATCGAAAATAGATGTGTTAACTATTAAAAATAAAGAAAAACTGCAATTTTGCCCAAATCTTTCACTAGAATAAACAAAATTATATCTCAGAGACAAAATAGAAGCATGAGCAATTTCTGAAGTCAGAATTCTGGTTCCTTCTAAACCATGTTTGCTGCTAAATTTAGACAAGTTTAGAACCTCACAGTCCATATCCTGATTTAACTGGTCAAAATGCCACCATGGGCACTCAGTCGCCATGACCCTTCAACAGGACCCTTGGTTCTATCGTCATCTCAGTGTAGCAGCTTTTCAAATTTCTTTTCAGATCCAGGGAGGAGCCTATTATTGACATCAACCAATGCATTGTGGCAGGACTTTTATCCCTGCCTTGAAGGAGAAAAAAAGCGGGGAGCATTCAGCACATGACTAGAGAAATAGAAAACAGATTCATTCATAAAATATTTGGAACATCAGTTGTGTGTCAATCACCATGTGAGGAGCTGGAGCAAGAGGTGAATGGAATGGAGATCACTACCCTCTGCAGAAGACAGGCTCATGACTGTGTGACAACACGGTCACAAACACAAACATACAGTGGCACACTATGCTGAATTCCCTAAGGAACGCACACCGTTCGTTCTGTGTTATGGGTTAAGTTGCCCCCTCAAAAGATATGCCGATGTCCTAACCCCTAGTATCTATAAAGGTGATCTTATTTGGCAATACGTGTCTATAAGATGCAGTCAAGTTAAAATGCAGTTCCTAGGGTGGATCCTAATCCCATATAAATAGCATCCATATAAGACGAAGAAACATTGAGACAGACACACGCAGAGGGAGACGATGTGAAGAGATACAAGAGGAGTGCTGTGTGCTAACAGAGGCGGGGATTGCAGCAATGCACCCACAAGCCAAGGATAGCCTGCCATCTGGAAGCTGATAGGGGGGCAGGAAACAAATTCTCCTCTGGAGCCTTCAAAGGGAACGCAGACCCTCCAACACCATGATTGCAGAATTCCAGCCTCCAGAAGCAGGAAATAATACATTTCTGTTGTTTTCAGCCACCTGAATTCAGGTGTTTCATGATGGTAGCTCGAGGAAGCCAACAGACTACAGCAGAGCACACCAGAGATGCCTGTGTTTATCTCAGGAAGGAAGGACTAGGTCAGGCAAGAACTCCCTGAAGGACCGTTGGAGCCTGAGATCTGAAGGATGCATGGGGTCAGAGCAGATATGGAGCTGGAGGTCAAGTGCCATTTCCAGGCAGGAACCAGCATGATCTGAAAAGCTGAGGAAGCAAGATGTATGATGCATCCTAATGGGAAGAGGTGGCTGTGAACGATGCTCGGAGAATGTGGGCAGTGTGGGGCGGAAACAGGCAAGAGAGGCAGCACGAGATGGTATGGACTGAAAAAGAAAGCCATTGGGTGGATTCCATGTCTGACTCTCTTTCTGTACCTCCTAACACCCTGGAATAGCATGAGTAAATGCTAACCTCCCTAATAACTAATATCCCTGCTAACTAGTTTGCCTCTGTACTGGCTTCTTCCTCATAGCAAATATCTTAAATGATGTTGCGTTTTTCCAGGCTTGTCTTTGTTAGATAAAAACAGGAGATTTCTTTATATTGGAGTGTTCAGAGCTCTGGGTCAAGCACTGGAGAACATTTTTCAGCTTTCCCCAGGGTCCTCCGCAGATCACCTGAAACCGCTGGGCCTTCATTCTTGCCGGCAGTTATAGCCAACAACCCGATAACACCTGCCAACACCCACTTGGCCTCTTGCACCCTGGGGCCACTGTGCCAACAAAGCCCATTGCGATTTATTCCATCCTGCTGCTCTGCAGACAGGCCTCATGTAAAGAGGGAAAAGCTGCCACTTGAACTTAGTGCTCTTATAATAACACACACCTACTGCGTTTGTCCTCAAGGCAGGAGGAATCAATAGTAAGCACAAACACGCCCTGCTAAGGATTTCCAGGCTAGGCTTACCCAGCACAGGTTTACCCAGAAAACCTCTCACATGTTTCCTCTTAATTGACCTCATGGGTGATGTGTCCAGAATATAATGGCCTGAGTTATTTCATTTTAAACTAGGATCAGCTCTCCTAAATACTGCATTCATTTGTAGATTCAAGTTCTACATTGGCCTTTTTATTTGCACTTCCAGGGGGCAAAAGAGCTCGAGCTAAAACCTGAACCACTGCTAATACAAATCAATATTTCTCTATAAGGCAAGTTTAATTATTTTGTGGTTTCTCTCTCTCTCTCTCTCCCTCTTTCTCTGTCCCAGCTAGCTTTCCATCTATGCTTAAATTTAAAAAGTAAACAAATTCCATTGATGTCGTATATTAGTAAAATTACCTTTTAGTAAAGAACACAAATATTGTGATATACGGCTCCGAAGCTGCGTGTGTGTATTGCATTATGCATCTAAGTAGCACTTCCTGCAGCACTCAGTATACTTGAGTGCCTAATATAATAAATGCCATTTTATGGTATTGGAGGAAATACGGGAGAATAATTTACAGACAAACATTGGCAGGCCTAGTTTTCTAAACCCAACTCAAATATTATCTGTGTGACCATCATGGAATCACCTGACTTCTCTTATCTTAGGCTGCTCATTTGCAAGTGGAGATAATACCTGTATCATAGTTTTGTTATGAAAATTAAATAACGTATTTGTAAATGTCTCTGTTCAATGCCTGACACTTCGAGAGTGTCCAATAAATGATGAGCATTGATAATCATCACAATATATAAACAAAGTACAAATAACATTCATTCTTTGACTTCAACCACATCAGAACAGTGTCTCATATGTATAATAACATGATTTCTAATATTTCTGTGATGGAGGGTGAAGTTGTTTCGGTATCTTTCTGAAAGAAACGGTTCTATTGAAACCGAAATCCAGAAAAGTTGAATTTTATCATAAAGTCCCAGATTGTTTAACAATACTTACGAGAATAATGTTAAATTTCAATTACTTTGGAACTTAAGAGCCTATAATAAATATCATCTGTTGGTTACCAAATTTTTAAACAATTGTTGAATAAAAACATGCTTAATAATTATTGGATGTTTCTCATTGGCTGAGGACTATGTAAAGTACTTTTCATGGATTGGTTTAATTCATCCTCACTATAGCTCTATGAGGTGGCAACTGTCATTCTCCCCATTTTACAGAAGAGGTTACCAAGGCACAATTTGCCGTTACGATACACACCGCACATGGTGAAGCCATTTTAGAATACAGGCCTATGCTCCTGACTCACATACTCTGTCCCTGCATCTATAACCTCCTCAGCACTTGGGGCCACATTAGAGCAACTTCACCCAGGGCAACACAGCATTTAACAGAGTAGTAAAGACACACTTCTCTTAAGTTGAAATGTATTGATATAGTCAGTAATCTCTGATGAGATTATTGGTGGAACAAAACAGTGTTTAAAAAAATTAAAGAGAAGGTTTGTGACTGCAAGACCAGCAGTAGTAGCCCAAGTAATTAAGGAATAGTGAAAACTCTATTAGGGAAAAATAAATAGGAGATGATCCATACTTGTCTAGAAAGCCCTTCCCTATTTTTTTTAATTTTGGGTTCTGGGGTACATGTGCAGGTTTGTTATATGGGTGAACTTGTGTCACAGGGGTTTATTGTACAGATTATTACCCAGGTATGAAGCCCAGTATCCAATTGTTATTTTTTCTGCTCCTCTCCCTCCTCCCACCCTCCATCCTCGAGTAGCCCCCAGTGTCTGTTGTTTCCTTGTGTTCATGAGTTCTCATCATTTAGCTCTCACTTATAAGTGAGAATATGTGGTATTTGGTTTTGTCTTCCTGTGTCAGTTTGCTAAGGACAATCCACACTCCCACAAAAGGCAGAATCTCATGCTTTTTTATGGCTGCACAGTATTCCATGGTGTACATGCACCACATTTCCTTTATCCAATCTGTCATTGATGGGCATTGACAATGATTCCATGTCTCTGTTATTGTGAATAGTGCTGAAAAAACATCTGCATGCATGTGTCTTTATGGTAGAATGATTTATATTCCTCTGGGTATATACCCAGTAATGGGATTGCTGGGTTGAATAGTTCTGTTTTTAGCACTTTGAGGAATCACCACACTAATTTCCACAATAACTGAACGAATTTACACTCTCCCACCCACAATGCATGAGTGTCGTTCCTCCCCTTCCACAATCTATCAAGTGCCACACTCTGCTGGAGACGCTTCCTTAAGCTTTCCAGTCTGTTCTGGGCCCTGACATGCGCCCCTCTTAGTTCCATAGCAACCCACAGGTAGCACTAAGCTCGTTCTGTTGGACTCGTTGATGTCCTTCTTGACTATCGACTTGTAGTCTATGAACTTGTAGAGGAATATCTAGACATACACACACACACACACACACACACACACACGTGTGTGGTCTGTATTATACATAGAAATTAAACAATCTTATTATAAAGACAGCTTTTGGGTGAGAAATGTAAGGTGAAACGTGCATCTTGGTCAAGAAATACCATAATTGCACATCAGCCAAGTAATTTATTAACATATTGACTATAGATGTCTAATATGAGCTTTTACCTCCAGAATCCAGGATCAAAGATGATTTGTACATTCTATGACCTCAGATAATAAAAGTTACCTTACAAACATGTTCTTTTGTCAATAACATTGATGTGGAATTACTAAATGCAAAGAAGCTTAATTACCTTTGAGCAAAATCAGAAGTTAATATCCCTGTTGCACTAATCAAGTATCAATTGAGGGTGACGGTGGGACTGGCAGTGATTATGGTAAAGAGAATATGAAGGATTTATATACTTTTAAGTGGAGAATATAGAGTTACTTGCTGTATTCGTATTTGTATATTGAATAATACTGAATTTTTTAAGAGATTGACGTTAACAGTCTCTAAGAACATAAACTAAACATTAGGTTTCACAGCAGGTGAGAATAATCAATACGAAGGCATCACATTCAGCTCTGAAGAACTACATACAAATTTCAGTCTTTAACTTTGAAAAGATACATCTTCCAGAAAAGTTGCAGAAATAGTACAAAGAAATGTAATATATCTTTCCACTCGATTCCCCAAATGTTAACATGTTAGTGCATTTACTTTATTATTCAGTGTGTATATATGGTTGTGTATACTATACATATTTTTTGTAAACTAATTGAGAGCAAGTTCCAGATATAATGCCTCTTTACCACTACATACTTAAATGTTTATCTAAACAAGAGCCATCTGCTCATAACCACATTACAATGATCAAAATCAGGAAATTAATATTGTTAAATTTTATTATCTAACCCATGGAGCTTATGGAATTTTCCCTAATTGTCCTGCTAATATTCTTTATGCAACTTCTTTTTTTTTTTTTTTTTTCTGATACAGGATCCAGCGCAGCTTCCAATAGGAATTGTATTTCCTGTCAACTATTCTGTTCATTTGGTCTGGAACAGTTACTGTGTCTTTCTTTGCTATCCATGACCTTGGCATTTTTTAAAGAAGGATAGACCATTACTTTTTAGAAACTATCTTTTTGCATTTGTCTGATGTTTCTTCATCAGACGAATGATGATCCATAAGCATTTAAGTAAAATGACCACTTTAGGGAGCACTGAAACCATCACATCCTCAAAGCCATTGCAGATATTGCTACATTTGAGAGACTTTATTGTACATTTTTAAAACATTCTTAGATGATTCTTCTCTTTGTCTTCAATGTTCTTCCTTCTGTGTTGTCCTGGTTAATTTCCACTTCATTTAAATTCAGCTTCAGAGCTCACCCTCCCGCCCCAAGCCTCACTGTCTCTGAATCTGTACCTTGGGCTAAGGACTTCTCTGTGCTACTAATAAAGCTCCGATTGTTTCCTTCATTATGAATTCATCCATCCTTATTGTTAAAATAAATATAAATGGACCACTGAGTGAAGCTTTGAGTTTTCTTTTTAATACATAGAATAATTTATCATTTTGTTAACACTTTAACACACTGAGATAACATCTGATCCTGTGCCCCTTTCACAATTATAGTCTAGGTCACCAGAATATCACAACCTTGTCTGCCAGCATCTCTCTCGTTGATCTTTTCCTCATTATTCAAAATTCACTACCTCAGTTCAGACCCTTCATTGTAGCACTTCTTGAATACTAAAAGGGGTTTCTGAATTTTCAGTTATTCTTGTTTCAGACAATTTTGTAAATAAGTCATTAGTCTTCCTTAGACATTTCTTTAAGAATGTGAAGAGCTGAAAAGGAAAGAAGGGTGGGTTTTGCTATACCAGAGAGGATAACTAGACCAATGAACTGTAATGTTAGTTTAGGTCCTGGCTCAAGTGGCCTGAGATGAAATTCAAATATTCTGATCTGGAATTGAAGTTTTTCTATAACTTTGAGGTTATTTCAGTATCTATTGACATTCAGAAAGAAAAACAAAAACTGCTATTGTTTGTGCTGTTGTTTTCCCCTTTAGTCTCTCTTTTTATCCTTGTATGTTCTTCTTCCTGTATAGAGTACACATACCTGTGGATAGTAGCACATATACCTGTGGATATTAATATGCCCTGCATCTTACTGGCCCTGTACATTGTACCTGTAACTTGATTTTTTTCCTGGAATCACTGTTATGTCCTTTATCACTTCTACCTTTCTGCTTTCACTGTCACCAGAACCTTACTGTATTCTTATCTCTAGTCGCATTGCATCTGAAGTACATGTGCAGAATCAAGTTTATGCACTTCTTGTGATGTCTCCTCTATGAATAAAGAGATCTCAGTTACCTGAATCTCATATTTAAGTAACATTCTATTTCTTAGTCATTTGAATCCTGTATTTATATACCATTCCATTTATGTCTTATATTTATGCAAATTCCCATTTATTTGCGTTTTAGCATCTCAGCTGTGTGTGCTTTCTGAAGTCAATAATCATATCTTTATCATCATTATGTGAATCCACAGTAATTTTAAAACAATAACGACAACACAACAAAACCTACCTCTCCACCCCTCCCTAACATTGAGCTAGGGACAGAAATGAATGAGATACGATATCTGTAATTCATAAATGTGAAGACAATTATACAAATATGTAAAACTTCATTTTATTTTATTAAATAGAATATTACATTGAGTCAAGTTGTTTCTTATGCCCCTACAATTATTTTCTGAACTGTCAGGACTGGGGGTTGTGAAGCTGCCATCTTTATAAACATAATCTGAGGACTGATTCATATAATTTCTGGATTTGCAAAATCATGAAATATATAACTCTTGTCCTTGATGTTGAAATTAACAGTAATCTCTTTCCTTAAACCTCTCTCCATAATCCTTGCAGTATTTCTTCTGTTCTACTAACTTCTGTTAAAGTATGAGTATGTTTCTAACAAGGTTATTTATTACACTAATCAGGTCTACTCTGTACCTCTTGAGTTATTCTTCAGTCATTACATTTTCTTTCCAGAGAGCAAGTAGCTAATAAAATGATCAGGATCTATTTGTTTTGTTTTAAATATAAGAAAATAGCCTCTAATTATGCTGTTAAAGGTTAATAAACATCTTCTTCAAAGTGTTAAGAAGTAAAAATTATGAAAGTAAACAGACATTTCCCAACAAGAATATGTCCCCTCCAGAGGTATACTAAAAGAAAATGCGTGGGAAATCTAAGATAAATAGACCAATATCTTCAAGCTGCATTATATGAGTTAGAAATTAAATTCTGAGATAGACATATTCCCTTATTACATTTTATGCAGAATGTAAATTTTTGGAAAGTGAGACTCTATCTATTCTTTTTAGTATATTCTCAGCACCCAGGCCATTGCCTGCTACAGTCAACAAATGTTTCCTGAACAAATAAATAAATAGAAATGAAATATGTGTCAATAAATATAACCCATGGTTATTATTCAGTTTCAAAATAGGATATCGTTATTTAACTAGATTAATGCATTGGGCAAATTATGCATTAGCAAATTAGATAATATTAGAAAAATGCACAGCTCATTTAATAGAATTTCCTTCTTTGCAGGGGAGAATTCGGTGATTTTAAATGTTACTCCAAAAGGTAACAAAATCATGAGTCCATCAGTCTATAAACACACACTGGACTCATTTATGTGTATTACGTTCTCATAAGCTGAGTATCCAGGAATATCACTCACAGGCACCCCGGAGTCCCCACCTCAATCTTTCTAAAGGTCAGCCCCATTTCACTGTTGGACATTTCAAGGGACTATAACACATGTATTCATAATGATTCTGCCTTTATTATAAAAGGAAAAAGCATGAATAATTATATTCTAGTTTTGCATAGAGTGGTGCAAGTTTTTTATTGTTCTTTAATCTTATGGTACTTAGAATATGGTTGACAGAATTACATCACATTTTTAGGAAGGAAAAGATGTGTGTTTTACCAGTGATTTACTTTTGTTTATATAATATTAAAATATTGTGCACAATATTAAATAGAGCTTACATATATAAACCCATTAATTTTCTCTTACTCTGAATTGTTATCTACTAAATCAGCAGTTAAAATTAAATAACTAAAATTTAAAATGAAAGGCTTTCCTTCAGTTTATAAGATTTACAGGCTCAGTTCTCATAAATACAAATAGATGAATCTTTATCAATATACAGTAAATGAAAAGCAACACAGGCAAGATAAAAAAGCTGAAATGGTTTGCAGAGGAAATTCTACCTAAAGTTTAAAGACAAGTGGTGTTTCCTGGCTTATAAAATTTAGAAATGCATTACTAAATCTTTTTATAAAACTAGTTTATAACATGTAAGATATCCCCTTGTAATGAATGTACTTCACATTTCAAAAAAATCACATTTTTGTTACGTCTTGAGCAACCATCAATAATCCACCCCATGACAGAGTTTAGTAGACTTACATACATGTTACCCGCCTCTTTTGGTATTAGACTCATTAGAATTGCACTGTGCTAAGAATATAGCTCCATTTTTAGGTGAATGTTTATATAGTATATAATATGTTCCAGGAATTGTAAGAGTATTCATATTTGTAATTTTATCTTTGGAAAAAAACCCTTTCAACTGCTTCTGAAGTTAGCATTATGATTTACTATAGATTATTATGATCTAAAGTGTGTTTATAAATTAATGTAATTTGCTTCTCTTAATGTCCTAGTTGAATTCTCATACGAATAAAATCTCACCAATCAAATATTCATTTGGCATTTAAATTAATGTAAGTTAATTAAGCTTCATTAATTTATAGATACCTTATGGATATATTACAGCAAATAATTAGTTAAGTCACTAAAGCTATGCCAAACAGAGGCTCTTCTATGTCTGCTTCAACTTTAAGAATCCAAGACACGAGTATCTGAGAATTCCGAGGAGCAATCACGCTTCCTCCATCCCTGCTTTGCCTCTCAGGGTTCATGTTAGTACTAATCCTATCACCAATTCTACTTTAGTTAAGTAAGTGCCTGGCAAAGTCCACGTCTTCTTTAAAAGAGCATATCCATGCACTGACACAGCCAGAGAGTCATCAATCAGATTCTCATTGTCCCCGCTTACTTCATGGCTACATGCCATGGAGCTATCCAGCCCTGAGAGCCTTAGTTTCCTCACCTGCAAATGCAGATAAACCTGTGAGCTCAGGCAGCGGTATGGGTAAGTGGGTGACATGACAGCAAGCTCCTGACACTACGTAGGGTTCCTGATGTATGGCAGACACACTCTGAACTGAGCCCGGAGCCGAACTCGAGGCTGTGCCACAAGAAGCATCTGATGGAGCCCCAGGCTTCTCTTTGCAGGAAGCTCCATTTTCAGATTTCTGTAGAGAAATTGAGAGTATAGAACTATGTCTTTCCTTCTGTCCCGTTCCACAGTCAAAGTCCAGGGGGAAAAGGTAGAAGGAAAATACTCCTTTAGTGAGAGAGTTTGTGAGGCCTGAGTCAAAGGATCTGCCACTTCAAAAAGAGGGTGAAGAAGGTTAATGCAGAGTTGGTCAGTTCTACACAAAACACAGGGTGCCGCTGGCCAAGGAAAGACCCAAGCCAGGCAGTGCAACCACTCCTCAAGAACCTGTGCAGCTGGGGGACCCAGGGAGCCTTCCCTTTATCAAAGGCCCAGAGAGGCTGAGAGAGAATGGAAGCCCAGACCCAAGAACTGGCAGGGAGTTGCCCTGGCCCCCATCAGATTGGATATATTATTTACACAGGTTTTAATGCCAGAGTTTGCAACGTAATCCCTCTTTGTAATTGCTTCTGACGGTGGCTCACCATTCACATTTGCTACCCGCAGTTTTATGTTGTGTCTGTGCAAGTTTCTTGACCTCTCCAGCCACCACTGAAGCATGATAAATATTGCCCTTCCTCCCGTGGAGGGAAGGTTTTGGTCTCTGCAGAATACACAAGCAGGCTGGCTTGCAGGGTAGAACTCCAGAGTGCGAAAGGAGGAGTATGGAGAATGCCTAAGTAGAAGAGGAACTAACGCGTCCAGGCAGGAGAATGCCGAGCACCTCCAGCCTCTGCAGTGAGCATGACAAGTACCAGGCACAGATGACTGCACAGAATAGCTTTGAGCCTAACGTGTCCAGGGAGGCCTCTGCTGAATAACATTTTTCTCTCTTCACAGGTAAAAAAGGCAAGGTTGCTCCGTAAAGCAATCACTTTAATTGGAGTGATCACTGCAACTCTCTAATTACTTAAATTGGCAGCAAACAAAATAATCCAATTGATCATTAAGCAGGCTGCTTAATTATATTGTAATTCACCACCCCAACCATGAGAATAGGGCTTCAAACAGGATATTACACATTTCTTCGTGCAAATCATCACTCAAAACTTGCGTTGTGAGGGTAGAAGATGTTTGATTTTATTATTATTATTATTATATTTTATTTATTTTTGAGACAAAGTTTCGTTTTTGTTGTCCAGGCTGGACGGTCTCAGCTCACTGTAACCTCCGCCTCCTGGGTTCCAGCAATTCTCCTGCCTCAGCCTCCCAAGTAGCTGGGATTACAGGTGCCTGCCACCACGTCCGGCTAATTTTTTTTGTATTTTTAGTAGAGACTGAGTTTCACCATGATGGCCAGGCTGGTCTCGAACTCCTGACCTCAGGTGATCTGCCTGCCTTGGCCTCCCAAAGTGATGGGATTACAGGCATGAGCTACCACACCGGCCAGATGTTTGATTTCAGTAACAAATTAAAAAAACAAATTTGGAAAACTCTTTAGGAACCCTAATTCACTTTGGGTAACAATCATTAACTTTTTCTGCTTATTCAAATTTCTTTATTGTTAATCAGCGCATCATTTATCAGGTGTCATCATCTCTATGTATAATGAAAAAAATGTCACTATATTGGGAAAAGCCTCTTTCAAGTAAAAAACAAAATATGCTTATTGGAAAATTTTAGAAGAAACTCTACTACCTGCAAGCTTATATGGTTATATAAAAATCAATACCTAGCGGGGCGTGGTGGCTTATGCCTGTAATTCCAGTACTTTGAGAGGCCAAGGCAGGTGGATCACGAGGTCAGGAGATCGAGACCATCCTGGCTAACACAGTGAAACCCCGTGTCTACTAAAAATACAAAAAATTAGCTGGGCGTGGTGGCCGGCGCCTGTAGTCCCAGCTACTCAGGAGGCTGAGGCAGGAGAATGGCGTGAACCCGGGAGGCAGAGCTTGCAGTGAGCCAAGACCACGCCACTGCACTCCAGCCTGGGCGACAGAACGAGACTCCATCTCAAAAAAAAAAAAAAAAAAAAAAAAAAAAAAAAAAAAAAAAAAAAAAAAAAAAAAAATCAATACCTAGCAAAAAAAGGTTATGTTTTTAGAATATTGTTGAAATCAAACTAAGTGCCTTAATCTTAACTAAGTAAAATAACTTCCTTGATAGTTTAAATGTTAGTATCAAATTATTTTTGGATATTCTCATATTCTAAATCAATAAATTTTATTTAAGTCTATGAATGTATTCTCTCTTCAAAAAGGAGATATATTCTTCACTTGAAAGTTATTCTGGTTTTATATTTAAGCTAAACTTGTTTCAACTGAAGAAAACTTGATCAACCAGTTTTATATGTATAAGTCTCTTATGAAAGAGGGGCATGGAAAGATGGGGTATTGGGCACAGATGTGGGACTGGCAGTCATTCCTTTTGCTTATCTTCAAAGATGTGCCTCTCTCTCTCTAAACATACACATATATGTGTGTGTATATATATATAGTCTTAGAAAATGATATTTGGATCAGAACTTTTTTACTAGTTTCCTTTAACATTAAAACTCGAGAACTTGATGCTTTACAGAGCTGCACTGAATTCATTATTTGTTTACTCTTTTTATTTATTTTTTTATTTTGAGATGGAGTTTCACTCTTGTTGCCCAGGCTGGAGTGCAATGGTGCGATCTCTGCTCACTGCTACATCTGCCTCCCGGGTACAAGTGATTCACCTGTCTCAGCCTCCCAAGTAGCTCGGATCACAGGCATGTGTTGCCATGCTCGGCTTTTTTGTCTTTATCAGAGACGGGGTTTCACCACGTTAGTCAGGCGGGTGGCAAACTCCTGACCTCAGGTGATCCGCCCGACTCAGCCTCCCAAAGTGCTGGGATTACATCATTACCTGTTTTATTGTCCAATAGTTTCTTCGGAATAGGCTCTGCTTATCTGTCAGTGTTTGGTGGAAGATGAAGAAGACAAAGAGGAGGGAGAGAAAGAGGAGAAGAGGGAGAACTAGGAGGACTAGGAGGAAGAAGAGGAGATGAGAAAGAGAAAAACTAATCTCCTAAGAGATGGAAGAGAAGCAAGTGTACTCAATACTACACAAATTGTATAATGTGATTTTTCCACCTCTGAAATATCACGTGTTGGGTTATGATTTAGTGTACAACAGTACACCTTCCCCAAAATAGTGGAGCAGTTTAATCAGATTTTCACATACTTCAAAAAGGTAATATCTGTTCTTTAGTCATTTTTGAATGGCCAGAGCCTAGTTTCTTAAAATATATATATATTTATTTTGTTAGGTTTTTGTTTGAAGAACATTCATTCACCGAAATTTAGGGCTTACTAAGCATTGTAACCCTTGTAAGCACAGAAGCTACAGCAGCAAACACAAACAAACAAGCACAGTCCATGTTGAATTCTTAAACGTGACTCTTGTAGAGGCAATTTGGATGGGGTAAAGCTAGTTTCACATAGTCCCCCCCTCACATTTGGGGAAAAGATGGAAACTTTGGAAAGGGAATGGGGTGACGGTTTGCATACAGCTGGGTGGGGAAGGCAGAACCTGCTCTTTGCTGGTTATACACCTCATCTTAATCTTCTCTCTGGGATGTGCAATTAAAAGCCCCTAGTTCACACATCCCCATTTTAGGACGGGGAATATTTTATTTTTCTTTAGTCTTGTGACCTTTAATATTGGTTGTTAGTGTTTGTGTTACCAATTATTTTATTTGACATATTTTCATTACTTCTAATAGTACATTATTATTTGTTCATTTTTATCAGTCGTTTTAAAAGTAAGCTATTCTTTGTTCTTTTCAATAGCACAAAAATTGTCATTGAAATTGGGCTAGTCTGACAGCTCCTGTTTTCACTCAGAAGTGAGCCTGAATGCCTTTCCTCCCAGTGGGTAAATCCTCAAAGATCATCCTGGTGTGCTGAATCCAAGCTCCTGTCCTCGTTCAAAATGGTTCCTTTGGTCTAAACATGAACCAGCTCGTAGATATTAACAACTAACAACTAAAATCAATAGAACTGAAAAATTGCAGGTTTTGCCAAGGGACAGACCACTAAATTGAGATTAATTCCAAGAGACTAGATTATCCCTATAATCAATGGGTACTTTAAATCCTGTCTCTCTTAATAAAAGTAAAGGGGCTTTAACTGTTTGGTTGGGATTATTGCCAATAGAGTCAATAGGAATAGGAGTACTTCAGACTCCATAATATATGGCCTTTATGATTCTCCTAACCCCAGACATCACTGTGACCATGATGCTGATCATATCATCTTCATCATGCACTAATTTATAAGCCATCAATTTCACTAGATTCAAATTCCTGTATCATCTGAATTATAGGAAATAATGTGTATAAAGTCTCAATACAGAT
This sequence comes from Macaca thibetana thibetana, assembly GCF_024542745.1. Lineage (NCBI taxonomy): Eukaryota > Metazoa > Chordata > Mammalia > Primates > Cercopithecidae > Macaca > Macaca thibetana. The sequence continues at coordinate 87,220,809 of NC_065594.1, forward strand.
CTTAAGATTGAGTGCTTAATAAGCTTAATAAGCACTCAAAGATATTTTTATGAGTGGTAGCAATGTTAGTGTTATTATCTGCAAACCCTAGGATGTGCCACAGCTTCAAACATTAAATGCCCAGTGCATCCCTGGTCTAATTTTCTTCTAAATTTCCGTAGATTGTTGACCACAAAAACTATCAGGTAGAGTTCTGTCTTTCAGGGAATGGAAATAGATTTTGGCTGATTATACCAGAAAATAAATATCTTGAAATTGCCCAAAGACCTGGAGAACTAGACTCGGGACATGGATATAATATGACCTAAATCACTGCCAAACCTGCTAAGAACACTGCTACGAGCAGAAGGGACACTGGAAGCCCCCTCTGTACTGGCACCAGACCACTGGACCGCTCCTGGCTCTGTCTCTGCTGCTCTGGACAACTAATAATGGTCATTTCTCTTTGGATTATTTTGGTTTCTCAGAAGCACACCCTTTTCGAGATGGAAGAAAACACATTTCGTGGAACGGAACACTCAGACCCAGAAAGATTCAGTGGTTTACCTAAGACACAAAATCCAAGGGTCCCAAATCCCATCTCCATATGCATTCTTAATGCCACACTGTTTTAAAAATACAAGTGAAAGAGCCAGCCCGGACACCCATGCAGCTGAGGAACTGAGAAGAGGCTCTACGGCGACTCTAATTTTTATTTATTCTGAAAATAATATATTTCAAATTGTATCAAAAATGTCTACTCTGGGTACTGTGTCTGTGCACTAACGTTGTGCGTTGGTATTCTTGTGGGATGTGTCACCATTGTGGTGACTGTTCATACTGGAAAGGTGGCGGCATTCAGAGAGACTGAGCACTGAAAGCACAACCTAACCAACCCAAGCTGTGTCCCTGTTGACTACACGTAGGTCACTGGCCTAAAGATTCTGAGATTTTTCCCTGAGAATCTTCCAAGAAAAAGAAAACCAAAAAAACATTCAAATGTTGATGAAGATAAGTTCAGAAGGGAGAAATTAATTGCTCCAAAATATCACAGAAAATTAGTGGTAAATCTGAATATTCCTGGAGTCCCTTTTTCACTAGTATATAGTATTCCAATTTGCTAAAATTTATCCCTAAATATGGTATTCCACATTTCTTAAAAGAAAATACTAATGATCACACAACAAATAAAATACTAAGAGCAACTGTGGTAGCCTATGCTTGTTTTCACAGAGTATAACTAAACCACCCCTGACTCTTGCCTTTAGTTTAAGGTATGGCTTGAACTGGAATTTGGTTCGAAGAGGTAGAGGTGGTGGAAGACATCTGGTGGGAGTAAATTTTATGTGTCCATTTGACTGAGCTAATGCCCAGATCATGGGTAAACCATGATTTCTGGGGTGTTTCAGGGCATTTCGCAGAGAGATCAGCATTTGACTCTGTAGACTGAGTAAAGATGACCTGCCCCACCCCTGTCTGTGGGCATCAACCTATCTGTGGAGATCCTGGATTGAACACAGGCAGAGGAAGAGCGAACTTTCTTTCCTCTTGAGCTGGGACATCCATCTTCTCCTGTCCTCAGATATCACTGCTCCCAGTTCTTGGACTTCTGGACTCAGACTGGGACCACACCCTTGGCTCAGTGCTGTGGGGTCAGTGGGCCTGGGCTGGAAGGAAACTGTGGGCTTTCCTGGGCCCCCAATCTGCAGAGACCAGATCACGGGACTTCTCCGCCTCCATGATGGCAGGAGCTGCACCTGCATAACAAATCTCTTTCTGTACATGTATGTACCCTACTGGCTCTCTTCTTCTGTAGAGCTCTAATACACACCCCATGTGGAGGAGACAGCAGCAGAGAGGAGAGGCCATGCTAAAACCTCAGCCAGTGTTATTAAAGAAGGGGCAGTAGAGAAAACTCCCAAAGTTTGCATGGTGTAAAAGACACAGAAAACAGCCCAGATAAGAAATGAATCTTTCATTGCTCGCTTACGTATTTTGCCTCATGACAACAACAACGACAAAACAAAACAACTTAAGGCAGCTAGCAAAAATAAAAAGAGTAGACTACAATGTGAGAATAAAGGAAGAAATAATCAGAAAGGGAATACATGCAAGAGAAATAAGATTAAATCAAGAGAAAAGTAAAAAACCAAGAATATGTCATTTGTTTCTATCTGAGCTTCCTAGATTCAAAGGAAGGAAGGAAACCAGCTCAGGTTGAGGAGGCATGCGGTCTGCAGAGGTTGTATACGGTGTCCCTGTGCAACCTTAGGTGTTTTGGGGAGGAATAACTACTTATCAGGATAGACATTTCTCCTCTGTGTCCTTATAAGGGCTGTCAAGGCCATATAATGAACTATCTATTCAGCATCAGCATCAAACCTTTGCAACAACAGCAAAAGCTTTAGGGTTGCTATTTGAATGTACACTCACACACACTCACTCCCAGTCCAAGTCCAAAAGTCCATTATTCTTTGATGTTCATTAATGGTAAACACAAATTAAAAACTAAAATTAACATAGAATTTTTATTCTAGGAAAAAGATAACAATGTGAAATATATCGCTATTGGTGAGAGGTAAAGGAGAGACATGATAGAGATGGAACCAGCTTGGACTAAGAGGGGATCCACCAGCCAAGGAAGGCAGGCAGCCCAAGGAAGGAGGCGGAGATCTTCCCAAGGCTTCCCTCCATAAAACTGAAGGAAGGAGAAATCATTAAGCAAGAGAAGGGCCATTTAACCAGGAAAATCACCAAGTTTTTTGGGATTAGGGCTAAGACGACAGTCAGGGAAGACAAGTTGGTTTGGAAACATTGACTTTGAAAAGCCAGTAGAATTTTGAAACAGAGATAATCAAATTCACAGGTTTCCAGGGATGTGCATTTGGAATTGGCAAAGGAATCTGCTGAAGGAGCTAAAGTCAACAGTGGATTCCAGAGAAAGAGGAAAATGAGGAGGGGTCTTCTGCAGTGTAGACTGGGTGTGACTACGGGGGGAATGTTTGGGATCCAGAGAAAAATGAGAAACCGCTGAATTGAGTAAACTACCCAAGGACTTGTCTGGTGATTTCTTCCAAGAATTCTACAAATAAAAAAGCAAACTAGATACTGAAATTATGTACTTAGAAATGCCTTTCTGACTCCAAAGTAAATATATTTTATGGTTTCTTTCAGTACTTTAAAATTTTATTTTTCACACTTTTTAAAACATTCTGAATTGTATGTTTAATATAGTATGAAGTACTATATTGTCATTTTAAATAGAGAGCAGTTCACCAAAACTATGTCTTTATTAGTATTTCTGCTCATGTCTTCATCATGTAAATTCACATACAAGCACACATGTACACTCGCACACACTCACACAGAGGTATGTGTAATCTATACTCCCCCACTGGTCTACTGGTGTTCTGCCAAGGCCATTTATTTTTACATTTTAACATATTTATATTTGTTAAGGCACAGAAAACAACCTTCTTAAAAAAGACTGGTTGAAAGTTTTTACTGTCAACTTTGTGCGTACAGGATAATCTCTTCACCACCAAAGAATGCTAAAATTATTTTCAACATTCCTTTTTCTAGCTTTGTTTCCTAATACCACCACCATTAACCCCATATTTTTTTCCAAAAAGCAATTTTTAAAAATATTCTGTCAGTTCATTATTTTGTGCCATTATACACGTGTTCTAAGTGTTAAATGTTGAATGCCCTTGTATTTGTTTCTCTGAAGTATTTATGCCTTAATATCCACTTAAGGTCTTATTTCCCAAGAACAAGGATATTCGCCTACAACAATGCAGTTATCAAAGTCAGCAGATGTAACATTCACATGATATTTTCATCTAAAAAACATTTCATATTGCAATTTTGACAAATATCCCAATGATTTCCCCTGTTCTGATGGAGAATCGAGTCCAGGCTCACGTGTTGTACTTAGGTGCCATGTCACCTTTGTCTCATTTTAGTCTGAAATGGCTCCTCAACTTTACTTGGTTTTTCATGACACTGACATTTTGAAGGCCAAAAGTAAGTTATTTTATAGAACATCCTTCACTTTGGGTTTTTATGTTACCTTGTGATTAAATGCAAGTGTTATGTTCCCCACCAGAATAACAGGTAACTATTATTTGTCAGACTATCATAGTGGAAGGACTTAATGTCTGTCTCCTCCCATCAGCAATGGTAATTCTGAATTACTCAGCCAAGGTGTCGTGTGAGATTTCCACTAGTCACTACTTCGCCCTTTAACTAATAAGGAATCTTTGAGGAAAAACTTTGAGAACACGCAGATTGCCTGTTCCCTGCCAATCTTTTTAGTTTGTAAATTCCTACCTATTACTTTTTAAGATTACCATCTCCTCTGTATGAAAGCTTCACCAGTCACAGATAATGATTATTTCACCTTCCCACTTCCCGTGAAGCCTGTCCATGTCCCTGTCGTAGGACTCATGCTAAACCTGTGTTTGCAATAACTGTGTCTTCTCATATCAACTTTTCAAAGGCAGAAACAACATATTGCTAGCTGTTAATGTGGTCAGTGTTAAGAACTACTTGCATTATTTATTAATTGACTTAGATTTTATCAAAAGAAACCTTCCTAGGTTTGTCGTTTTAGATTAGCAAGATAATATGCAAAATGGAGCCTGCTTTGTCATCCCTTTAAGAATATTTAGTAAAACTGTATTCCTAACATATAACAATGGTTGCCTAATAGTCTATCTGAACTTCTTTCTAAATACGATTTTGCTGTTTTGACCTTGACTTGACATCCTGGAAATGCAAATATTATATTTTACTTCAGGATCCACCGCTCTGTAGGGACACATTTTCTCCCATCTCATTTCAAAGGTATACAACTCATGAAATTCATGCATGCTGGCATGGATGTGATCTTCATTCTGTAACACATGCCATTTTGAATGAGTCTTCTGCTAGCATCTGTGAAGTTTTATTTCTAAGAGAAATGATAGTCAAAGGCGTGCTTGTAATTTGTATATTGTATCCTTATCTGCCACTCATGTCTGGTCGTGGGACTGTTCTGGAAGATAGGTGATTGTAAGCTCTGCAGTCCCTGGACTCCTGCTGGTCCAACCCTGCTGTGCCTCCTCTCCTGCTTTGTATGTCTCCCATAGCAGTTGCAGCACAGGGGTTTGTGAAGATATCTGATATCAATACAAAAGTTTCCATTTTACTTTGCTCTGAAAAAATCAGTTGATAAATGCTGTGGATGGATGTGGATCTTTAAGCCATCATCCCCTTCTGTAAAATCTCCAGGTGTCAGCCTACAAATGTGAACTTCAAAATGACAAACAGAATGCCATTTGTTTCCAAGACCATATGAACTTATTCTTTGGACATCTTTTAACTATGCCCTGTGCTCCTGGCTAAAGGAGCGACAAGAATAAATTAAATGTGGTTCTTGCCGTGAAGGAGTACCATGCAATAATCTGATGAAACGGGAGTGAGTGCTAGGAGTTCTCTTTTTCATTTCACAGAAAAAATTCCCTCCCAGGCATTTCCCAGTTCCCATGACGAGTTTCCTCTCTGTTCCACTTGCTAACTGCCAAAGTCGACTTTTGAAATGTTGGAGCTGAGTCCTTCTTGGAACTTACATGGGTAGGTGTTTTGAACTCAGAGGTTGGAAGGTTTCTTCAGATGAACGGGTTAATATAAGTAAACTAGGTTTAATGAGTTTTAACAATTGTTTACTCACATTAGATTAACAACAACAACAACAAACCATTTACTGAGCACAAAGTTTAAGCACATTCCTTGCTATTTGAGGAGTGGAAAAAAAATGAAGGAGAAAACACTTTTGCCTCAAGGAGATTCCAGCCTGCTGGGGAAAATGGCAACTTCACAGGGAAGCTCAGCTGCTGTGGATGACAGTCACAGCCCCCAGGTCAAAGATCATCTCTCACAGACTGTGGCCTTAAAAACAGGCCAGAGCACATTGATCCATTGTGACAAACAATCACCACCACATTCCTGCTGCTGAAAGTGTGATACAAGAAACACCAGCATCAACATCCTTAGAGAGTTCCTGAGAAAGGCAGCATCTCAGCCCCCAGCTGAGAACTCAAGATCATTTTAGCATGTTTTTCAGGTGATTTGGGTGCAAAATCGTGTTTCAGAAGCCCTGACGCAGCAATTTTATTCTTTTATTTACACTTCAAATAGTGACAGATATTTGCAAAGTTGATTTTGTAGGAGAAAAGATTGTGCCGTATCCTGCAGAAATATCATTTATGTATTCCCACAAAGCCCTAGTGTCCTTTACTTCTTGTCCTTCTTTACTGAAAGTCTTTGAAGATATTGCAGCTAAATAGCCCGGTGCAGTTACAAGGAAATCAGAAGAAAACATTACCATTCTGGTCACCGGCACCAGCACCAGCTGTTACGTAATTTTGTTATAAAGCTATTTCCTGCTACTGGAGGGTTTGAAATAACATTTACTTGTATAATTTTAATTCCATTTAGTTGGCCCATCCGGGGCCAAATAAAAAGCATAAATTAATCCACTATGAATATGTCAGGCAGATAACCATTTTAGAATACGAGAGAATTAAATGTTGTTTACAAATAATTTATAGCCTTATAAAAGTACCTTTCCAAAGATCTCTAAACATTCACTGTAAGTCCCATATTTGGCCCCTTATTGTTCAGGAGAGCAGCATTTTCCAAACTTTCACAGTTCTCAGCACTTTGGAATATACGAGATGTACTGGGAAAGATGCTTGGAAAGAAGAAACAACTGAAAGAATGGAGATAATGCACCACCCTGATGGCGCCTGGAGTAATGAGGCTTCTCTATCTCTGCAATCTAAAAGTTCATCCCTCAAATTTAAATATGCAACTAATCAATTTTAAGGACTTTGTAGCTATATAATCCAATGATTCTAACTTTATTTTTCTGTGTGTATATGTGTGCATGAAAGTGCGAGACAGAGACTGATTTACCAAAAGTCTTATTCCCTTATATTGGGAAACTGGACAACAGAGCAGCAGTTGCCAGTCATCTTTCAAGGTCTCCCTGCCTGCCAGCCTGTCCTGGAGTAAAGCAAACATCAATCCACAGCCTTTCAACACGTAGGTCGTTTCAAGTGGGAGGACCTTTCCTAGTTCACCCTGGTTGTTCTTCCACATCCCCAGTGTAATAAAGACTAAACCTAGAGTCCAGGTTCCTAGTTCTTGGAGCTTTATTCTCGGAGGCTGGACGCTGATAGTCTTCGGAGTATCTCAGATAAATGCTCCGCATATGAGGTATGGATGCCACTAGAACACTACAAACTGCTGCAGTGAAAGCCTCCATACACCTTCCTCCCTCTGTCCAAGAAAGGCCCACTGGCTCTCAATCAGCTGAAAGTTTATTCTTCTCTCAGGTTGGAAGATTGTTGGGGGCAACAGGACAGGGCTTCTCTTTGGGTCACTTTTCCAATCTACAGTTCAGCTAGCAGCAACAGTCTCTTCACCCTCGGGTCTAAGAGCTACCAGGGACCTGATCCCAGACTCTCCAATACAGGTGAGGCTGACAAAAAGCTTGAAAGGCAAAGAATTAAGGTTGCCTCTATCGGGACCGCACACACAGCCACTCAGCACAAACATTTCCCCACTTGAAACATGGGCAGGAAGGAGGTAAAAGCCAGAACCAAAGCTGCTGTCTAAACACAAAGAACTAGGAAACAAGGGGCAATATCTGGAAAAAAAAAAAAAAAAGGCCAAAAACAAAAACCTAGCGTAAGTAAGAGTAAAAAAAGAAAACAGACATAAACAACCATTACAAAATAACAGTGTCATACGACGAAAGATATAGGAATTCAAAAGTTCCCGGGAGAAAAGACAAAAATGAGCCCAAATAAGAAATTATTAAAAGTAAGGGACATGGCCAGGAGCAGTGGCCCACACTTGTAATCCCAGCACTTTGGGAGACTGACGCCAGAGGGTCCCTTGAGCCCCTGAGCCCGGGAAGTCAAGGTTCCAGTAAGCTGTGATCGCACCACTGCACTCCAGCCTGGGTGACAGAGCGAGACCTTATCTCAAAAAATAAAATAATAAAATAAATAAAATAAAAAAGATTAAGGACTATAATAGGATAAGAACTCTGGGCAGGTGATAAGGTATGCCCCAAAGAAAGCAATGCTCTAATCAAACGAAATGAAACAAAAACCCTACTTTCCATCAACCAGAGAAGAAACACAAAGCTATTTGGAAAAGAATGCATTCCCGAGAGTTGAATAACCTCTTTTCTAGGCCTGACACAAATTCATTCTCTGATTCCAGCAAGTGGTGATTCTCATTGGGTTTCAATTTCCCCATCTGCAAAATGAGACCGTGCCCATGAGTCTAAATCATGTATGTGTGTGTGCATGTGTGTACACACATGTGTGTATGTGTGTATGTGTGTATCAGTCTCTGGTTATGGCCTATTTTCTTTTTCTGTAACTTACAACAATTAGAGCTTTCTCCTTATCCAATTGTTCTTGAATGTTATGAACCTATAATACTTTGTCAAGGCCAATTTCTGAATTTTCCTATGAAATTTAAAATGATTTAACTTGGAACTCCTAGCAGCCTCTTGCAGGAAAACATCTCCATCATCGAAATTTCTGTTTAAAACAGAAACAAAATGTTCCCAGTCCCCAAAAGTAGTGTAACATATCACAGGCTAGAACCTAGATTTTCAGTTAAGAGATAATTATATTTTTCCAGATGGGGTAAAATAATGATATTTATTGCCCAACATCATAAGTTATAATTTATTTCAGTGTAGGTCAAGATATTCTTTCCTGTTGAAAGGCATTTCTTACCTGAAGGCAAGAATGGCTACAAAAATATTCATCCACAACGATAGGGAGGATTTTGTAATAGGCATTTCACAAAAGATATTCACAATTTTAAAGGCAAGGAGGGGTTTTATGGGAAGCTTCAGCAAAGTACGTTCTACGGGAAATGAGGTAACCTGCCAGCATCTTTCGCATGCTGCAGATTTATACAATAACTAATATAAACATAAATAGCTACCATAACAGAAATAGAGGCGCGGAAGTCTCCGTAGTCACAGAAGAATCTCTCTGAAATGTAATGACTGTACTGGGAGCAACTGTCATCGTGCAACGGCCCTGGAGTATTAGCTAAGTCAGCCAGAAGCACCCAGTGCTGCCTAAGTCCATAGGCTGGATACCCTTTCAGAACACTAAGCAGACAACGTGATCCAACAAAGGAGCAGGTGGGAGGGCACTAGGCAGTCCACCCTAACCAGAGCCTCACCAACCTCTCTGAAAGGGGTTTGCACAGTAACACCAGATTCACGTCATGGTTCTGTTTCAGACATCTTCAGAATATGCTTTAAATATGTATTTTATTTGCATACCATTGATTCATGGGTGCTTTTAATCCTTTCTAACAAATGATTTTGTCATATTTTTTTCCGATTTCCAATTTAATAGATCACCATTAGGTAATCCTAAAGAGAGCTGTGTGAACAGGGTGGATTTGACATTTGAGGGCATGATCCACTTTTTAAGGCCAGAGAACCCTGAGGCAGTGCCCTGAGCGGCTTCTGTCCAGGCCAGCTGCCCAACACGGATATATTTGTACATTTTGAATCAATGTATTCAAAAGACTGCTGTATTTTGCTCTATAAGTTGATGCCAAGCTTAATTTTATTATTTTTTTCCTATTTTTTTTTCTGATTAAAAGAAAAAATTACTAAGGCATAAAAATGCCAAATATTAAAGATAAATATAATGAAAGAAAGGAAGAAATGCTACACTTCTGACATAACTGTCTTCAACAGTTTAATGTACATTCTTCCAATTTTGTCCTTATGTGATAACATAGTTAAAATTATTGTTTTAAAAACTCAGTTACATATATATTTGTTTTAAAATTAAAATGAGCTATATGTACAGTATTTATATATATACACACTAAATATAGATTCTTCCTCACACTTGCCAAATGTATTAGACATATTAATAGCAAATTTTGATAATTTATGACAATCCCAGCTAATGTTAATATTTTATTTAGCCTTTTTAAAAAAATAAAAATAAGACTTAGTAGGACCTCAAGTCAGGAATTAGACATTAAGCAACACACATATATTGGCCTCACTGTCAACTTGACATGACACCCAACTTCACGTTTTCTATTAACTTTTCACTTTGAAATACAGATTCATAGAAGGTTACAGATGACTACTCAGAGAAATCTTGCACATATTTTCTACAACTAAGGTAAAATTCAAAACCAAGAATTTGACATGTCTACCACCCCTAAAACTTAAGATCTCACCATTATACAAGTACTCTTCTGTGTGTACTTGTGGTTGCATGGGTGTGTCTGTAGCTCTGTGCAGTTGTTACATGTGTAGCTTTGAGTAACCACCACCAAAATCAAAATACTCTATCATAGCATTAATAGCAATCTCCCTAAAATTACCCCTTTAGAGCCAAACCCACCCTGTCTCCCATCTCTAACACCTGCCAAACCCTAATCTGTTCTTCATCTCTGGGATTATGTTAGTTCAGAAACGTTACATAAATGAAACTATTCAATTTGTATCCTTTTGAGAAGGGCTATATTACTCATATAATTTCCTTGATGGTGATCCAAGTTATTTTGTATACCAATGTTTTGTTCTCTTTTCATTGTTTATTTTTGAGACAGGGTCTTTGTCTCCTGGGGCCCAGGTGGGAGTGCAGTGGTGTGAACAGGGCTCACTGTAGCCTTCACCTCATGGGCTCAAGCAATCCTCCTGCTTCAGCCTCCGGAGTAGCTGGCACATCACACATGCACCACCATGCCTGGCTAACTTATTTTAATTTTTTCGTAGAGATGGTATCTCACCATGTTGCCCAGGCTCGTCTCTAGCTTCTGGGCTCAAGCAATCCTCCTACCTTGGCCTCCCTAAGTATTGGGATTATAGGTGTGAGCCACCACACGCAGCCTTATTCCCTTTTTATTGCTGAACAGTTTTTCATGCTGTGGATATACCACATGATGCTCAACCATTTTCTCACTGAAAGACTTTCGAATCATTTCCTGTTAGGGGCTATTACAAATACAGCTGCTGTGAACATTCAGGTTTAAGTGAAAATCAGTATTATCTGGAGTGCAATTATTGGGTTGCATGGTAAGTCCATTTTTAGTTTTGAAAGGCACTACCAAACTATTTTTGGAATAGCTGTACCATCTTACATATTCACCAGCACTATATGAGAGATCCATTTTTTATATCTTCACCAGCATTTAATGTTATTCCTATTTATTATTTTAGTCACTCTAATAGATGTGTACTAATTTCTCATTGTAGTTCTAATAGGCATTTCTCTACTGGTTAATGACGAAGATCTTTGTATATGCTTATTTTCCAACTATATATCCTATTTAGTGAAATGTCTGTGCATGTTTTTTGAGTATTTTTAATTGGATTTTTTGTATGTTGAATTTTGAGAGTTCTTTATATATTCTAAATACAAGATCATTGTCACATATGCAATTTGTAAATATTTCCTTCTAGTCTGTAATTTTCTTTTTATCTCTATAACAGTCTTTTGCAGAACATTTTTAAAAATATCGATTAAACACAATTTATCAAGTTTTCCTCTATGGATTATGCTTGTGGCGTCCAATCTAAGAACTATTTGCCTAGTTTTAGGTAGCAAAGATTTTCTCTTATGTCCTTTCTAAGTTTTATATTTTTATGTTTTAAATTTACAATCTATTTTGAGAAAGGCGTGGGATTCATATAAGGTGTGAGATTATAGGTCAAAGTTTATCTTTCCTGTTTTGAATATCTAATTGCTCCAGAACCATTTATTAAAAGTGCTACCCCTCGGCCGGGTGCGGTGGCTCACGCCTGTAATCCCAGCACTTTGGGAGGCTGAGGCGGGTGGATCACGAGGTCAGGAGATCAAGACCATCCTGGCTAACACAGTGAAACCCCGTCTCTACTAAAAATACCAAAAAAAAAAAAAAAAAAAAAAAAAAAAAAAAAAAAAAAAGTCAGGTGTGGTGGCGGGTGCCTGTAGTCCCAGCTACTCTGTAGTCCCAGCTACTCGGGAGGCTGAGGCAGGAGAATGGCGGGGACCCGGGAGGCGGAGCTTGCAGTGAGCTGCGATCACCCCATTGCACTCCAACCTGGGCGACAGAGTGAGGCTCCGTCTCAAAAAAGAAAAAAAAAAAAAAGTGCTGCCCCTCATCCACTGAATTACTTTTGTTCTTCACCAAAAATCAGTTTGGCATATTTCTGTAGATCTGTTTCTGGATTCTTTATTCTGTTCCATTTACCTATGAGTCTATCGTTCTGTTGGGGGGTACACTGTATTGATTACTGCAGCTACAGAGTAAGACCTCACACCACGAAGAGTGATTCTTCCCATTTTATTCTTCCTTTTCAAAACTGTCTTGAATATTCTAGAGTCTATCTTTTCATGAACATTTTAGAATTTTAGGATAAGTTATCTGTTTATAAAGAAACATGCTGAGATTTTAATAGCAATTGCCTTAAACCTGTCTATCAATTAGTTAAGAATTGACATCATTAGTATATTAGTCTTCCGATACATGAATGTGATATATCTAATTATTTAGGTCTTCCTTGATTACATCATATAGATCCTGTACATGTTTTATTTTCCTTGGAAAAATTGCAAAGACATTGTATCTTTTTTAAAAAAAAATCTGTTTCAATTTGTTCCTTGATAGTATAAAGAAATTCAATTGACTTTTTGGGATAACTTTTGGTTCTATGACCTTATTGAACTCATTTATTAATTTTAAAAAGTTGTTTTAATTGCTGTACACCTTGGTGTTTTCTATGCAGATAATCATGTCATCTATAAACAGAAACACTTTTACTTCTTCCTTTCCAATGTATACGCATTTTTTTCTTGCATTACAGCAGAGACTAGAACTGCCAGTGCTATATTAAATAGTAGTGAGAAAAAAGACATCCTCATGTTAATTCTAATCTTAGAAGTAAATCATTCATTCTTTCACCATAAAGTATATTAGATACAGACTTTATATTGATGCTTTTAATAAAGCTGAGGAAGCTCTCTCTATTCCTAGTATAATGACAATTTTTATCACAAACAAGCATTGAATTTTGTCAAATGTCTTTTCTGTGTAAATTGATATGATCCCATAATTTTTTCCTTTAATCTTTTGATATGATGGATTACATAGATTTTCAAATATTGAACCAACCTAGCATTCCTGAAATAAATCCCACTTGCTCCATATTTATTTTTTAAAGCAAAGAAAGCATATCATCAGTACATAAGATTTTTAAAAATTATTACCTGATATATTTCACAGAGGAAATATTGTGTAACTTTAATATTAATAGACACTTGCAGTAAAATCAGAATTTATATTTTAGTATATATATTTAAAGTGAATATAAGCAGCTATATCCTTTGCACTAAATTTTTATAGGAATTTTAAAAGAGAATTAGAGGCTCCTTCCATTGCATGTTAGAAATTTTAAAAAGATAAAGAATCTTAGGATTCCTACATGAGATTTATATATTTTAGTTCTTATGAATTGCTATGGCAACACAACCCTAAAATTAGAGCTGAAATAGATGGGAAAACATTATTTGAAATGAAAATACTTTTTACAAACATCAAGTATAAGACAAGAAATAATACTGTTGCAGCATAATAAGAAATATATGTTTGGTTTCTGCCCCCAGTTCCTGACACTTAAATCATATAATCCTTGGAATTTCCTGAATGGTCCAGGTGAGAGAACTCCTTTTAATTAATAATAACTCTTTTTTAAGTTAATAATAACTCCATACCTGAGTTTATGCTAATGCGGTGACCCTTAGATGGTTGGAACTCATCACTGGAAAGACCAAAGTATGATTAGAGTAGCTGGACATTTTGGTCCCAATCCTGGACCTCTGGGGAGAGGACAGGGGCTGGAGATTGACTTGATCACCAATGCCCAGTGATTTAATCAATCATAACTAGGAAATGAAACCTCCACACAAACCCTAAATAATGGGGTTTGGAGAGTTTTTGGCGTGGTGTACACATGGAGGAGCTGGGAGAGTGATGTACCTGGGTACGTGAGAGCTCTGTGCCCCTTCCCCATACCTTGCCTCTTTCATGTGTTTTCTTCAAGTTGTATCCTTTGTAACAAACTAGTAAGTAAAGTGTTTCCCTGAGTTCTTTGGGCCATTATAGCAATTTATTGAACTGAAGAAGGGGTTCATGCTAGCCAGTTAGAAGTTACAGGTGACAACTTTGGACCTGAGACTGGTGTCTGAAATGGGGAAAGTATTGTAGAAATGAGCCATTAATGTATGGGGGATCTGTGTTAACTCCAGGTAGCTACTGTTAGAATGGAACTGTATTGCAGGGCACCCAGTTGGTGGGTAAAGAGAATTAGAGAATTGCCTGGTGTGCAAAGAACTTACACATTTGGTTTCTATATGAGTAGAAGAAGTGTTATGTATGAGTAGAAGAGTAGCTTTTTCTTTAATTGCCTTTTAAAATCCAAGGTGTTCCAAATCATCGATTCGTAGAAATCATATTAAGAAACGTGTGTGTAGCAGATCACAAAGAATTCTCAATGCTTCTAAGGTACCTTAGCACATCAACTATCACTATAAATAGCATTTCATATTCATATCCTAAAACGATACATAAAAATCTATAATTCACATTAACATAATTTATAAATAATATGATTGGTATATCTTGCACAATGCATTCATATTAATATCCTAAAATGATACTAGTAAAATTGCATTTATGGGAAATAATTCTCCAGAAGCTCTGGCCTTTCTGCCTATCTTGTGAGGAGGTACTGACTCTCCTGTTCTGGTCTATTTGTTTTCAAGGACCTTCTAGTAAAGAAAGACCCTGGAAGACAGAGAAAGTTTGTCTCCACGGAACAAACAAAGGGCAGGGGGATACTTAATGCCCATTATAAATGATTTGATTTCCTAATCTCAAGCTGCCTCTCCTGCAATGCAATACGGTGGGTGGGCAGGGGGATCACCTGGCTCTCTTGATGTTACCCCTGTGGGCACTGGGGCTCAAAAACCTGTTGCAAAAATGATGGCGGTCTGTTGCTATTCTGTGAGTAACAAAATTCCCTTTGTGCCGATCCAGGATTCTCGTGACTTCTACCAGCATCCATTAAACTGTGGCAGGTGAACTTGTCACATTGCAAGGAGGGTAAAATCTTAGGCCTTTCATTGTTTTTTACAGATATATTATTTCCTTAGCCCTACTTTGAGTGAACTAATTAGCAAATTCTTCATTTATGGGAGACAAATTAACTTTTGAAGTTCCGAGAACATGGTAATTTATAAAATGGCATATCTAGGTCTGAAAATCAAATTCATCATTCATTTTTATGTTAATTTATCTCTTTTTAAAAATAATTCATACAAGAGATACTTTTCTTTTAAAACATATGTCAAATCATGTCACTCCCTTCTTCAAAACATGCCAGTGACTTCCTCATCCCGCTCAGGGTAAAATCTAAAGTGCTACCTGCAGCCTACAGGGCTCTTCCAGACCCCATCTCCTGGTGCTTCTCTGAAACTGTCATGAGCCTTGCTCCCCTGTGTCCACCCTGCAACCACACAGGACTCCTTGCTTGCTCTTCTTCAAACACACAATACACTTTCTTCTGAGGGCCTTTGTGTCTGCTTCCTCTCTCTGAAACGCCCTCCCTGTTTATCTTCCTGTGCTTTGTTGCTCTAGACCTCTGACCACAGCAGCCAAGAGCCCAAAGAACTAGTACTGGAACAGAATTGCTTCCAATGGTAGTAAGTACACCAAATTGTTTTAACACTTTCCTAACATATTCCTGCTGTTATCTAATTTTTTTCTTCTTGTACATTTTGGTGTAGATCTCTCTTAAAATTTGGCTTTCCTTATAATTCTTATTTTGCTAAGGTATAGAGCAGTAAAAACAGCTGACCTGGGGAAAAAGAACACCCACAGTACTTGGCACATAATTGATAATTGAGACAAATACCTACTGCACCAAATATACCTCTCCTTTTTTTTTTTTTTTTACCAATATTTTCAGCTAAAAGACTGCAGTTCTGCCTCACTCTTGCATCAGATATGGAAATGTAGCTAATTTCTGAATAGTGATTTATAGCAGAACTTGTAGGTGACATCCAGGAATGTTACTCAGAGGTTTAGCTACTCTTTCCTTGATATGGAGTTGGTTGTGTCCCTACCCAAAACTCATCTTGAATTATAGCTCCCATAATTCTTACATGTCATGGGGGGGACCTGGTGGGAGGTAATTGAATCATGGC
Source organism: Macaca thibetana thibetana (assembly GCF_024542745.1). Lineage (NCBI taxonomy): Eukaryota > Metazoa > Chordata > Mammalia > Primates > Cercopithecidae > Macaca > Macaca thibetana. Next base: position 87,237,095 of record NC_065594.1, read on the forward strand.
ATCTGGTCTTTCCTATGCTGTCATCATGATAGTAAGTCTCATGAGATCTGATGCTTTTATAAAGGGGAGTTCCTCTGCATATGCTTTCTTGCCTGCCACCATGGGAGATGTGACTTTGCTCCTCACTCACCTTCCACCATGATTGTGAGTCTTCCCCAGCCATGTGGCACTGTGAGTCAATTAAACCTCTTTCTTTTATAAATTACCCAGTCTTGGATATGTCTTTATTAGCAGTGTGAGAACAGACTAATACACTCCCCAATCTCTCTTTCTTGCTACAGTAAAATGATTTGGGACACAGGATAGTAGAACATAAAGAAAATGATAAAGGTATAAGGTATTTAGGTCCCCACTGTAAGAGTTCTGTCTACTTCTACAAACATATGACATGAAAATGTATGACATGCCTACTTCTGCAAATACATGACATGAAAGAGAAACAAATTTTTGTCCTGCTTCACCCAGTATTGTTTTGGAGTTTCTGTTTTATGCATCAAAATAAAATCTTGAATGAAAAACTATTCAAAGAGATTTGAGTAGGCTAATGTCATAGCCCCATCATTCTCTGTTACTCCATCCTATACCATTTTTATACTATCATTTATCATCACCTGACAATGATGCCTTTATGATTAATTGTTCATGTTTGTTGCCTATTTCTTCTCTCCAAACCCCAACTAGACTACAAGTTTCACAAGAGCAGAAGCTCTTTCTTGATGGCTGGTATATTCTTACCACCTGCGAAAACAAGCACTCAATAAATGTTAAATACGGTCATTGAATCTTTACAAGTAATCTTGTGCAATGAATATATAAATGAGAACTCTTATTTGGAGGTAAGACCATTACTTCTGCATGAAAAGCACTTACTGGAGATCTCGCTCCACTTTTTCACATTAAGGGAGGCTCACAGACAAAATTGAGTGACTTGTTGGTAGCAGATCAAAGTCTTACAATCATAAAAGGCTCAAGGGTCCTATTATTCTGCAGACCTTTGGTTGATTCCACAGCTTGAAATCCCTAAAGGACAGGCTGATTTCTCAATCTGCATATCAATGAACAGTCTTTCTTCAGCTAAGATGTTATCTTTAAATTACAAATGGAAACTTGCACTCCATGTAAAACAGAGATTTGGAAAAGAGAGTGTATACAATCTAGGGTAGGTACATGAGAAGTTTTAGACAACTTAGGGATAGCAAAGTGACCAATAATTATTCTATAGTTGAAATATGTTGCATTTATACTTTATGGCTACTATCCTCAGCCAACAAAACTCCCGGATGCATGCCATAAAACATTTCTTGAGGCTTAGAAAGAGTCTTAATTTTTCACTGTACAAGGAGCAAGGGCATAGTCAAGACCTAAGTGCACAAGGCCCACCGTGAAATTCCATTTTCCACTAACAATGGAAAATTAGGATGATAATACAGACTTAGATAATATGTATCATTTGGTAACAGAAGAGAGCCTTAAAACTTTGGTGAATTTTTCACCTTATCAGAACTGGTAGAGTTCAGGGGGAAAAAAAAGAACAAAATCTTAGACAAAGGCACTTCAAGACGATTTGGTAGAATCCACTCAATTTGCATTTAAAAAGATTTAGGTGCAAAGCTATGGAGTGAGTTGCCCAAAGTCAGTCAAGTCAAAGAGGAATTAGAACCAGAGCCCATTCCAGGAAGGCTCTTGTCTCTCCAGGGCACCATCCCATTAGTTCCTTTCTACAATTTTAGCATAGAGTCCCTGACCTGGTTCCTCTATACATCCTGAAGAGCAAAAATTACCAAAAAATACTAAGGCTGGCAGCACACTGCCTAGGAAATTGAAAGCCAAGAAGGCTCCATATAAACAACTTGCCCTCCTCACCCATGCTATGCTACTCCCTCCTGGATGTGGCCCATTTCCTCCATTCCCTTTGCATTCCTCAGGATCCCTTCTCTCCCATTTTTTCCATTTGGTTAAAGATGGATGCCTGGCTGTCACTTTCAGCCATCAGTCTGTAGTGGAAGAGGGTGTGTGAAAAAATCAGATTTTGTAATATTAACAAAATTGTAGCATCTAAGGTGATTTTATTTTTCATCTGTAATATAAGGCTTAGAGTCGGGATTTCAGTTTGAGATTGACACAGAACATAGCCTAGGTATAAAACAAAGTGTATAGATGTATGTTTGGGAAGAGGTGTGTGTGTGGGTGTGTATGTGTATGTGCATATGTGTGTTTATGCATGTGTATGTCTGTATATGTCTATTTGTGTGTGGGGTGTGTGTATGTATGTGTGTGTATATGTGTGTCTGTGTATATGTGTGTGTGCATATGTATGTGTCTATGAGTATATGTGTATGTGTGCGTCCATGTGTCTGTGTATCTTTGTGCAGGTTTAAAACATTTTGTGTCTCAGTCCTCATCCAGAGCAGAGGAATAAATAAAACAGTGACAGGATCAAACCTCATTATGTTCTCTGCCCTACTTGAGTCAGGAAATGCGCTCTACCATCATCTTTAGCTTTACTATTTAATGATGAAAGAAAATTTCTCTGACAGGTCTTATCATTGCAGATTATGATTGGCTCTTGTTATAGAGAATAACCATGGAATTGCTCATTTATACATGTTCGCTAACATCCTTCCTTCCTGGCTTTAAAATTCCCAACAGTGAAACAATCTTTACCTGAAAAAATGAGAAAGTGTTTTTTGTTTGTTTGTTTTCTATTATCTTAAGAAGTCTTTGCTTGGACTAAATTTATAGCCTACTACATGTCAGGAACTCTAAAGGGTGAAGGCGGGAAACCTAAGATAATCATGCTATCTTCTCAACAAGGAGTCCATTCTTTAGAGAAAACCAACATCAGAAAACAGTTCCCATACTTGTGATAGGCTATAGTAAGACTACATACAGAGTCTTGCATGTGGGTCACATACATATGGGTCAAGGAAGGAAATAATATTTTCTAGGAGACTCAGGGAAGACTTCATGATCTGGACTTTATGAAATTGAGTAGAATAAGCCAAAGAATTGGAAGGGCCATTCTAGGAAGAAAGAACAACCAGCGCAACAGAGGCAGGTGTGAAATGGGGTGCCATGTATTAAAAATGACAAGTGACAAGGAGTTTGGAAAAACAAAAGTGTAGAAATATTTTGTAGTCTCAATGTAGGATTGACCTACCAATTGTTCCTAATCTGTCAAAATATTCTGCAAACAAGCCTCATGGGAGTGAGAAAATAGGAGCCAGCATTACAATGAAGGGAGTTAAATAAACTCGGGGTCAAATCCCTTAATTAGAGAATAGGCACATTTTTATAACAAAAAGGGACTATTATTCTATGACCTAAGTAACAAACTTTGTTTCTTTTTCATACAATAAACTGGGAGTGGGTAAACCAGGCTGGCATGAAGGCTTGGCTCCACAAAGATATTCTGGAGTCCAGGTTAGTTCCATCTTCTGCCACTGACATCATCCAGTTCCAGAGGCAGAAGACGAAACTAACCTGGACTTCGAAATTTCATCATTGTCATCTGCATGTTGGAAGGCGGTTCACCATCAAATCTGAGCTCCAATTTTAACATTTGGGGAGAGGTGAAAAACAAGGAAAGCAATTTCAAGCAAGGTATATGCAAATCTCACAGATCTGCCTGTTCCTCTAAAGTTGGTTGGAACCTGGTCATGTGACCACGCCTAGGAGCAAGGAGGGGCTGATGTATGTTCTTGGAGACCAGCATGCAAAACCAGGAAGAAAGTAACACAGGTTTGGGAGAGAAAGCTAGATGTCTGCAATACCCCAAATTATCAAAGTTAGTAGAAAACCCCAAAACTAGGTAATCTGTGATCCAGGAAAGGTATGTTCATAATTCTTTTGCAAAGGGATCTACATATTAGCCCTTATTGAATTTATTAGCTCGGTGATTTAAAGGATGATCCTAAGTGTCCTTGCTTCTACTGGGAAGATCTCCTTATTAGCTGATTTGGGAGATCTATTTTTTTGTCACATTTTCTCTCCCTCAAGTTTTCTGCGACCTGTATGTTGTAAAGATCACCCCATTCTTGAAACTCTCCCACCCAAGTCCATGAGCTTCTTAAATGCTGCTTCATTCCGCATCTCTTCAAGTTCCATTTTCACCTCCCTGTGTGCTTTCTGGTTCTTCCTCTTCCTTCATTGCTTGAGTGGGCTCCTATCCTTGCCCACCTTCTTAGGAGACACTCACCCTTTCATTGGTAGCCTCCATCCTTTCATCATCAAGTAGAACTTCTAATACTTTCCCTTTAGATGCAAATTTCCAGTTTAAAACTCGTTGAGACTCCATTCATCTAAAAGTATCTCCTGTGGGGTTTCACCAAGACCTGAAATTCTACAGGTCTAAAATTGATCGGTGCTATCTCCTCTTCCCAATTCTTGCCTCCTCCTTTTACTCATTGTGTATTCAATCTCCAGTCACTGGAACTTGACATTTGAATCTCTGATAGTCTCCACTTATTTGCTGTTGTCATCCCATTTGTTGAAATATTCTTCCACCTTTTCTTTACAAATAAGTCCTAAATCCATCAGTTTTTATTTTTTTCCAGTTGTTTCTACCCTAGCACAGTGCTCTGTTCTCCCTTATGGACAATTTTTCTAACTGGTTTGACATTAGTCTTGCCTTGTTGAAATAAATTTACTCATTTTGGACTAGTCCTTTTGATGCGTGTCAAATTTCAAATCATTCAACATTCTAATGGAGTAATTTTTCATCCTTTCTTGTGATGTTTTCATTGACCCAGGATGCTTTCCTCTCTTATACTTACTTGAATGGAACAAATGTTTTGAATTCTGTCTCAAAACTTCTTTTATGTCCTCTACCACAACCACCTCAGCCCAGGTAATCATTCTGGCATTTAATTCATCCTCATTATATATTGCCTTGATGCTTTCCATAAATGAAAATCCTATATATTACCTATCAACTAGATTGTTATATCATTGTGACATGACTCATTTATTTTTACCTGTGTTCCATAGTACACATTAAAATGAGTTATCCTTAATATAAAAATAATAAATACTGCTAATCATCTAAGTAGCATCTGAATTTTGGAAGACGGAACCATTTGTATGAATACGTAGAACTATACTGTGTGTTGAAAATCAGATTTTTAACTGATTTGTATTTCATTTCTTAAATATGCTGCTATGTTTGTACCCTTTAGAGCCCCAAGCCAAAGATTATTCTTATCGTGGATTTTGCACTTCTCCCATCTTCCATATATAAGCCATCAGCAAGTCCGTTTATTTCTACCATATTCCTTCTCAATTACTGTCACTCTGCTCCAAGCCATCATTGTACCTTGCCTGAATTACTACAAACCCTAATTTTTCTCCAAGTTTTCATGCTAACACCCCCATAATCACCTCTCTATTTGAATATATTCACTTTTTTTTCTTTTTTCTTTTTTTTTTTTTTTTGAGGCAGTGTCTTACTTTGTTGCCCAGGCTGGAGTGCAGTGGCACAATCTCAGCTCACTGCAACGTCCACCTCCTGTGTTCAAGTGATTCTCCTGCCTCAGCCTCTGGAGTAGCTGGGATTACAGGTGCACCCCACCATGCCCAGCTCATTTTGCGTTTTTAGTAGAAACAGGGTTTCACCATGTTGGCAAGACTGGTCTTGAACTCCTGACCACAGGTGATCTGCCTGTCTAGGCTTCCCAAAGTACTGGGATTACAGGCATGATCCACCGCACTTGGCCATAATATTCACTTTCATAATCAATATCCATTCAGGTCTACCTGAGTGCACTGTGCCGCTCCTTGTGTAGTCACTGGAGACAGAGCAATGAGAAAAGCAAAGTCTCTGTTGTGATAATCCAGGCCACTCTCTCCCATTGGCCACGTGGTCCCTTGCGTCTCCTTCCTGCCTTCCCTTCACCTCATGGTCTGATGCCTGTCTTTTCAAACACCAAACTCTAGTAATGTCTTCCTTTTGCTCCCTAATACTTTTACCTATTTCCCACCCCAGGGCTTTAGCATCTGCCTTTTTCAAGCCTGGAAAGTTCTGCCTGAATTGTGTGCATGGCCCTATCCTCTTCATCATTCATGTGCCAGGCCCAGTGGCACCTCTCCCACAGGTCTGCTCTAGCTGACCATTGAAAAGTAGCACTTCCCACCCCACATGCATGACATCAGCACCCACTTTAATTTTCTTCCTAGTCCTCTTCACTCTCTCAAATCATGTTATTTTTGGTATGCCTGATTTTTGAGTCTTTCCTTAAGACTCTCAGTTTTATGAAAGAAAGAACATTTTCTTGCTTGTGGCTTTATTTCTTGGGCCTGGCACAGCAAAGGCAATTATTTGCCTAATCGATCAAATTAATCATATTTTCTTTCAGGTTTTGAGGACAAAGCTTAAAACTTTGGAGAATCATGTTTAATACACAGACTGTTTTGCTCTTTCTGAATTATAACTACACATTTTAACAACAGTGAAAAAGAGAGCCAGGTTTTGACCAGCAAGGACTAGAGACTTGGTGATGATTCAAGAGTCAAAGAGAAAGAGCTGAGGAACAAAAAGAGTCACCTTAACAATGAGAGAAACACTGCCCTTGTTGGTGCCAATCTGAACGGGGGCCAAGAAAGGCTTTAAGTGAGTTGGAGACCAGAGAAAAATAGTCAAAATACGGTAAACCCAGATAAGAGCAAAGCAAAAGGCTCTGGCTGTGAAAACTAAGATTAGGAAATGATTTTTTTCAAGAAAAAAAAAAAATCTGACAATAGAGTTACGTCTCCTGTTTTGTTCGTGTTGTTTGTTCCTTGGACGCATTTTGATTCAGCTAAGGCAAGCTGACCAATGTTTCAAGACAGCATTTGTCAAAGGCTGGGCAATTGCTGTGTTATTGTCCCTTCTTTATTGCACAAATGTGACCATGTGATATGTTTTCTTATAAGCAAAAAAGTAACACCATTAAGGGCCAGAACAGGCGAAACAGAATCAACAAAGGAAAGCTCTGTAACTTAGTGCGCTATCACTCCATATCTGATTCATACCTTTGAGCTTCCTACTCAGCATTTATCTTATTATATATGTCTTGAAAGCATAATATAGTGTTTATCTGTGCTGTCTAGAGGGAAGCAATCACAGCATATCAAATAAACTTCCAAAATCAATGGTCTTGCTAATTTAATTAAAAATTGACACATAAAACCTTGTGTACTACAAGAAAATTGTGTAAAGAGAGAAGGATCCAAATTATGAAAAAGGAAACATCAATCTAGTTCTGGTTGGAAACAAGTTTTAATAAAACAAAATGAGTGTATATTCCAATACACGTCTGGATAACGGATATATCTTTGCAAGCAGGTCCCTGAGCCCTGTACAGCTCATAAGCAAATAGCATCTATTACAACTAGCAAATTGCATATATTTTTCTTCATAAGCAAATTGTATCTATTTTTCTATTCTGACACCAAATCAGACCCTCATCAATTCACATACAGTTCATTAAAATAGTCTCCCATTTTTGATGACTGTTCTCACCTATTGTCTTATACAAATCCATAATAATAATTGTTCTAGTTCCTATCAATTTCAGCCTATGGTGATCATTCCCCACAAAAGATGCCTTTGGACATTTACTTCTCATGTGACTCATTTACTATAGAATTATAGGCTTTCTTCTAGGAATTCTGTCTTTCATTCTACGTTCTTGCTGAACTCTCCAATGCTGTAGGTTGCTTAGCCAAAAGCTCTGGATATGGAACACATTATCTACATTACATATAAAATTTAAAAAATAATATAATTTTGTTGACTCATGGTGCCTAAAATTACCATACATGACATGAATCCTTTAAAATAAATTCATTTTTCAAAGTCCTTAATGACTTTGAAGTAGACATTAAGAAAGGTGTGGGATAGAAGCCTGGAAAAGGCATGGGCTCTGCTTTGTCCATCATCTAACACTACTGTGGAAACACACAAATGCCACAGACAGTAAAAACATGACAGTGACGCCAGAAATACATGTGTTCCAGAAGTGCCACTGCATTGTCAGAGAAGCAGGAAGGGATTCACAGGCAGGTAACACTTGCATCTGGTCCCAAAGGCTGAGAACATTCCAGGTCCCAAAAGATAACCTTTGCCAAACCATCAAGGAACAAGAGAAAATCATGAAATGTCAAAAATCAAGCATGGCGCAGTGCCAGTTGAATCTGGGGCAGGAAGCATGACTGGCTATTGGGTCAGAATTTAAAGAAGATTGTTTCAACCTTAACCTATGGTTACAAATTGTTTATTTTCTTAAATTTTAATGTAAGGAAAAATTCAAAGTAACTTTGAAAATATATACATGAAATATTTCTTGCACATTTAAGCAAATGTGTATACTTGAAATGTGGAGTTCATATTTAAGAGCAAAGAATTCTAAGACTAATACTTTCATTATGACTCCCTTAAATAAAAAGAAAATACTGTATAATTCAGACACTTTGAATTTGAATTACACTTTCATGTGTAATCAATGTGTAGCCTAAAATGAGTCTACACGTGCACATCCACGCACTGCTCCATACACTGCGTTCTCACCTGGGCTTGCTGTTGAGAAATCTGAAGCCATTCTGACTCCTGATTCCTGGTATATCCCTTATTTCCCCCTCTCTGGAAGCTTCTGGAATCATCCTTTCATAATTAATGGCTTGAAATAGCTCAGTAATGCATGTAGGAGTAGGACTAGTTTCATCATTTCCAGGAACACTTCTTGAAATATTTTATTACAATTTCCTTCCTCTTTTCTCTGTGTCTCTTTTAGAGAGTCAGAAGGATATAAAAATTCTGAATTTGATAGATAAGACATATAGACATATAACATTATACTATTTATGAAACATGTTTATGTAAATATATAATTTATAAATGTTAAGATTTACAATGCATATGCATTTTTGCAAGAATGAGTTTAACGATACGCTTCTAAGCTTCAGGGTCTAAATAAATGTTCAAATAATTTTATCAACATTTTTACATTGTCAAAAAAGTTAAACTTTTATTCTAAGTTATTTTTGTTCAGATCACTTGTTAGGTATGAAATATAATTTGGTAAAACAGGCATGACCTCTGTTTTCATATTTCAAATATTTTATGTCTTTTGGATGTGTGGCCAGTGATAAAATGTAGCAGGAGTGATCCATCAGAACGATACTATTAAAATGGCTATTGTGGTTTTAAGACCAGTTTTAAGACGTACACTTTCAGAAATAAACAAATTGTTTGAGCTCTCAATGTAACTGATATTAAAAATACACTGTGAGCACATATAACTATCAGCATTCTCTTATGTAAAGAGATCCGGGATTCTTTACCCGGCATCAGTAAATAGATGTTTTTGGAAGTACTTAACCTCCAAGGACTATTACACAGAGTTTGTGTTTATAAGTTTAACAGGGGTACACATTTCCAAAGCTATATGTGTCCCCAAGAGTTACTGTCTAACAAAATACCCTGTAACCTTTCTTTCCTCTGTTACAGAATGCAGCTTTATCCCTGGCCCTGTTTCTCTCTTCTCCTCATTAACTTTCTTCTTTGACTCCCAGGTAAAGAGAGGTTTTCTACACCCCTATCCTAAGGACAAAAAAATTATCTTAAATTCTATCTTTCATAAGGGAGTGTATAGCACTGAGGCCTAATTGCCATCCAGGATTTTAGGTAAAATTCTGAAGGATATCTGGTACCTGAACATATAGAATCTATAGTTTTAATTTATAGAAAATTATTTTAAAAATGTGCTATAACCTAGGGACTCTCAATAAATAGTCTCTCTGTGAAATGAATGCATTTTCTGAAATGAAGGACACAGAGGAAAGGAAGTTAGTCAAATAATCATCTGTGAATATAAGATTAATATGTACCTGATACACATGAAAATTAGACATATCTCACAGTTATTTAAGAGATTGAACAGAAACTGTGATTTGGAAAGTTGGAGAGTCTAAAGCTGCCACTAATAAGGAAGGTACTTGCAGGCTGAAATCACTGAAAATATTTTAATGCATGCCTGTTTAAGAATATGAGCTTTTTTTCTTCTAAATTTTGGACTTGAAAAATCCATATGTTTCTGTATTCATTCATCAATTTACACTTGCAGTTTGACATCATAAATTAAACCTAAAGGAAGCAGTGATTAATATGTTAAAGATGGACAACAGTTAGAAGAGGCTTTACATGATTGCTTCTTGTGGGAATGTCAAGTATCAGATTATTCTCCTCCCTTATTACTGCATGAAATAATGTTAAAATACACTGTAATGTTGACTAAACTGCCCTCATACTTTTTATTACTCGTATTTTTCACTTGTGATATATGGAGCAGTTCACTTCTGACAGCAAGTAGATCTCACTATCATTTCCGTAGCCACTCACTCGGGAGGTCTCTATGCCATGCCTCACTTCACGTGAAGCCCACAGACTGGGTGGCTGTATCTGCTCACACTTTCCTCCCAATACAGTCCTTCAGATTATTTTGCAGCCTGCTTCTTCCACTGCCTGGTATTGCATTATTATTATTATTATTATTATTATTATTATTATTATCACATCACTGTTACCGTCACTACTTCTTCCTATTAGGCTACCACTTCCTAATTGCCCATTACCTGCTATAAATGCTGGCTTCTAAAAGGCACAGGAAGATAAAGTAATTGCCCGTAGACACACAGATAAAATGTGATATAACTGCAATTCTAACATATTCTGACTTTATAGTAGAAACTTGCCTACCATGTTAAGGCATCAATCTCCTTTGAATAAAAGAGATATGTTTTATCTATCTTTGAATCCAACCCAATCATTTTGTCCAAAAATATACTCCTAATAATCAGTTTAAATAAATCAAGTAAAGAATTTTTTTTACCTGAAAATAGAAATAAATTTGAGAAATTACTAGATCAAATTTTTAGCCAACCAAACAAACAAACTCAAGGCTAGCATGGCAAAAGTGAGGAAAGAAAAAAAATACTCGATAAACTCAACTGCTTTCTGAGGGGAAAAAAATAGAATAGAAAAAAGAAATCCAACGTATCTTGGAAGAAATATGAGGTTTATTAGAAGAGGCCAATAATTTTGTTTTAAGGAACCAACAAATTATTGTCAGTTTTCTGAAGGTTTCATAGTGGCAAAGGAGAAGGCTTCTGTGCTTTTCCTTTCCTAAGGAAAACATATGAAACATTGGACAAAATTCCAAAGATGATGTTATAGCCTAGCACCAATTCATTTCAACAGCACCTTCTGGATGGCGGCTCCACTATGGGAAATTACTAGCCATTTATCATCACCTACTTCCTGCTTGCTGAGGCCTCATAACCCAGCTGACAGTCTCTGCCATCTGTTCTTGGATAATAGTCAAGGACAATAAATACCTCAGAACAACAAAACATCACTCTTTGTGTTTATTTTTTCTGCCATTACCACATACCAATCTCATAAACACACTCTATGGTATTTCATTAATTTAATCACTTATTTCACAAAATCCTTTCTATTGAGGAAAAATATCAATTCTCTGAAATATCAAGCAAAGCATGTATTTAATTACTTTTGACCATATGTTTAGCAGGGGAACATTTGCTTCTGATAGAGGTAGGATTCAAAATTAGTATTCTGCACCATCTAATGTAAAAAGTTAAGATCTGGAAGAATGCCTGTCACCTCAGCAGGTGACAAAAATGGAGACAAGCAATGGTATTGATATTACATATATTGAATATAGAAGGCTATGTGTGAAAGGAAAAATATGAAAAGAAAGGGAATTCATGGCCCAGGTACCTGATAGAATTGTGGCACTCTTAGAAAAGTGCTATCTATAGGGAAAGCTGGTTTGAATCTGCAGCTTCATCACATACTACTACCGAATCTTAATCCCACTTTTCTCATTTACAAAGTGGGGCAATACCATCTTACCAACTTCACAGGATGGTTAGTAAAAGACCAAAACACTGTAAAATGCAGTCTTACACCCCTTTACTAATAAAGATCCTGGCAGCCAATGTGGCTTGAAGACATATGAGTCTACAGTTTGCATGGGACTCCAAACACTAAATTCAATAGCTCCAGCATGCTTTTAGAAAACCATTATGAGTCCATTTCTAATTTGTAACAGCTATTTAAATAAATCATTGTATTATTTATGGGAAGTAGGTTACCCAACTTGTATTTTAGGAATATATTTTCAAAAAGTAATCACTCCAAGATCCCTTGCCTATATTTAAAGCTCCCCTATGGAGATTTTTTGTTTTTTTGCTAGAAATGAGTCCACAAAATGCAGAAGAGCAAACCGAATAGACAAATGTAAAGAATATTGTCCAAGGAACTACCAGATCTCCAAAATGCCACTACTTTTTGTATCCTACTATTCTCAACATTCTGCGTCAGTTACCTGTGGGCTCTGAGATTCATGTACAGAGAAAAAAAAAAAAACTGGATGAGCATTAAAGACAAAAAATGAAGATGTCATAGTAGAAGGAGAAATAGTAAGTTATAAAGAATAAATTAGAAATAGATTTACCATGGCTAATCTATTATGCTAGCAAACTATAGAGTCGCGCATTAGTAGATGGATTAGATAAATCTTATAAATCTCTTTATTTGAAAAACAAAAGTATTACATTGCCACTCAGTTTTGGACCTTTGCTCATGAGTATCTGATTCTTGCTCCTGGTTCTGTATGATACTGCTACTTAGAACTGTGCTTCGGATGTCACACAGCTCCCAGATAAACGAGCGTAATGGAAGCTCTTGAACATCAGTGTTTCCGATGTTCGAGAGAGTAGGTATAGGGTAGTCATGAAGGGAGAACAGACATCTCACAAGGCTTTTAAGAGTTTCTATATATGAATTGCAGAGATTGAGGTACTTTTCCCAACCACATATGGACTCCTTAAAGACAAAGACCTAAAAAATTAGGCACTGCCAAAATTATAAACAGTCTCTTTGGAAGATCAATTTATCAGTGTATAAATATACTTACTGCTAAGCTATATCTTTCAGGGTATTCTTTCCCTGTTTCAATTGTGAGTTGAATTTTAACCCATTTCTCTGTAAAGAAAATACAATTCCAAATATAAATGTCATTTTAGCAATAATAATTGTGGACAAAATCACAATCCAATTTGTTATAGCTGGGCAGAGGGAGAATAAAAGGAAAAGCAAGAGTAAGAATGAATAAGAACACAGTCTTATAAGTGAATCTGAGAAAGCGCTGTGTTTGCATTTGATATGAGGAAAAAGAGATTACCAGGTGATTTATAAAAGTAAATAACATGGCAGTCTGAGATGCAGGATTCTTCACAACTTTGTCCAGAGATGAACAATGAGAGGCATGTGATCTGAATCAACACTTGACTAACTTATTTTTTATTAGCATGAACTGTTGTCCTTAATTTTGTTTTCAACTGGGTTGGGGTGAGCAAAACTGAACAGGTGCACAGCTCTCGCACATGGATGCAACCCTGCTAGACTGTAAACCACACATGGAGATGGAGTGTCTAACTCCTCTCTTCTGTATCTCCAGGACCTAGCACAATAAAATGTACTGAACAAACATATGCATGGAAGAATGAATGACCGAACAGCTTATGAATATTCTCTTGCTTACTCTACCAAGAGACTTTATTCCCAGAGTGCTTTTTAATGAAGCTACCATTGTCCACCTATCAAGGACTGTTCTCACAATTCTTGCATGAAGTGGGTATATTCCTAAACATCTTTCTCTACTCTTTCATGGTGATACCACCAAGCTTCCAAAAGTGGAGTGTCCATGGGAGGCCCCTATTGCCATACACACATTTCAGCTGAGAAGGAAAGAACAAAGAGCCTTAACAGAAATTAGTTTATCAAATAAGTTGTTGACTCAAACTGCTTTAGGCAATGTTGAGTCCCTGTCTTGATGCCATGTGATGCAGAATTGAACATGGGTATGTTGGAGAGTCTGGAAAGACTAAGCTGAGAAATGAGACCGTGACAACTTGGATATCTAGAGGCCCTAAAGGAAGCCCTGGGAAACCAGAATGACCTAAGCATGCCTGGGAATAACACAGAGACCCCAAATAATTGGGGACAGAAAAAGCACCTACAAATATGAGGGTTTGGGCATATATGAAAGACAGAATGAAGTCATCAAAGAACCACATTGGCCATTTCATTGTTTTGATGAAGAATGTTTGGTGCCTGTAAATCTGCTGCCTGTGAGTGTAAAAGGAAACACGGCATAAGTAAATTTTACTTGTGTCATTTTTGATGTGTAGTCTTTTAAATCTACATCTGCATAATTTTGACTGTGCAGAAAAATATCCTTTTAATTTTTATTTTTTCTAAATAGGGCATATTTGGCATCACATCAGTGGCATTCTGCATGGGTACAAAACTGAATCAAATCATGTTTTCACCGAATAAACGGGAAAAAAAGAAAGCCAAATCCTTATGCATCGAGAGCATGTAAACCTCCATAAATGGCAATGCCACAATTTGTGTCATTTTAAGAAATAGTTCAAGCATTTAAAAATGCTGAAATGATCAACTTCAAAGGTTAAGACACATTTCTGCTGAAAATAATTTAATTGCAATCCATTTTAACTGAAAATTAGCCTAACGTATTCAGGACAGGGGAGAGCAAACACATTACTGCCAAGATATTTTACACCAGAATTTTTGTTTATGGTTTTCCTTATTTTTGAGGGGTAGTATAAACAATGGATTCTCAAGAAGGCAACAATGAAATACCAATTTATGAATTATCCAAATTATTGTTTATCTTGTGTCTTTTCTTCTGCTTTTTAACATTTTTTATGAATATTGGCTCACTAGGAGTGCTTAGAAAAATCAAGATAAATTTGAATATACTACCTTCATCACCGTTAAAATCTTGGATGTTCTTCAGGGTCACAAGTGAAGCCAAAAACAAATTCCAAGTGTCTAAATTTTGGTAGCTTTTTACTAAATGGCAACGGCAATCTTTCTACTAGGATAAATTGGTGTATAAAAATAATTACTGAAACACCATGATTTTACAAGTGCATTGAATCAACCGCAAATTTAATTAAGTTTTGGGAAGTTTTAAAACTTTATTTTAGGAATTTTTTATATATTCACAAACAGTTAAATGTGACTTGAGGGTAAATGATCTATCCAGGATATTTTTTTCCCTATGCATCAAAGAATAGCTGGTATTTGCAATTAAATATTAATTCTATTAGACCACACCTGTTTAGTCTTCATAAAAGTTAACATGAGTTTCTCTCAATTATGAGTAATTAGATGGCAGTTGTGATACAAAACATTAAATTATAATATTTCCAAAATACATACATAATTGAATATTGATTAAAGTGGTAAGTCATCTAGTAAACTTGTATTTTCTTTGTTTCCCTAATTTTTGGAAATTCCCTTGAGGCAGGGCTTATATGACATGATGGGACCTGAAATATTTGCTAGTAACATATCAGGCAGGATAACCAAACAGATTGTACAGCTAGTACAGCTGACATCTCAGCTGAAATGGTACCGGTAGCTACTGGCCCTTCCACCACTTCTATTACTGAATAGATGAATATTTCTTGCTTTTTTATTTGGATGGTATTACATTTTCTTTGTGTACCTGTT
Organism: Macaca thibetana thibetana; assembly: GCF_024542745.1. Taxonomy (NCBI): domain Eukaryota; kingdom Metazoa; phylum Chordata; class Mammalia; order Primates; family Cercopithecidae; genus Macaca; species Macaca thibetana. Next base: position 87,252,702 of record NC_065594.1, read on the forward strand.
CTTGGTTGGCAGGAGAGGCACTAGAGATACAGAAAGACTGTAATTATAATAGTCATGAGTACTATTTTGACAAATATCCTTATTGTGAGAAGTACCACCATCATAAATTTAGAAAATGTTTAATCTTTATTTGGCATATAAAGATAAATGAAATAAAAAATTCTAAATTAGTAAGTAAACCACAAAAATTACAATATTCAACATCTGGCTTTGAAATATCAATTTTATTTATTCATCAATTTTTATCAATTTTATTTCGTTAACTTTTAAATTTCAAAGCAGTTTAGAGTCACTAAGAAGAAAATGCAATTTATGACCTTGAGGATGACTATTGTATTGTGAGATACTGTAGTGCCTTAAGTATCGTGTGCTCTACAAGTTTGTCCAATGGTGGAAAGAAAATAGTTTGAATTTTAGACTGTTAAATATATAATAAATAAACCATCTCCATTTCTATCAGTAAGAAAAACCAAAAAGTCTTCCTAGTTCGCACTGTACAGTATAATAATATTTTGTATATTTGGTGACATCAAGAAACATTTAGAACAGAGTTTGCTATTTAAAATGGAGTTATTCTCAGAGGTCAGAAACAAGTCTCATCCTTTTCTATCTCCTTCCTTTATCCATTTATACATCTATCATGTGTGAATTTCTCTAAACTGACTTCCATTGCAGTAAGTGACTATCAGTTTACATTGCCTTCTGAGGAAGAAGTTGAGCCTCTGTGTGTCATGCCGCAGTGGTAACTAAGAATAAGCCAAGCACCTTTCCTGTGTACAGTTTTGATGACTCTCCTGCTCAATCATTATCCCCCACCCTCCACACTTCCCTCTGAGATATGCCTTTATCTTACAGACAGCTGAAATCCCCCTACATTAGCTGTAGTTGATGGATTAAACACAGAAGTCACAGGAAATGTGGGATCGTTTGTATGCATTCTATTAGAAACTCTAGCATAGAGTTTATGAACAGTTATAAAATTTATTGATAGAAATAATATGTAAATGTAAAATTGAGAAACAGTAAAGAGAAAAGAGACCGACCAGTGATCCAAATGCCTAATGGAAGTAATAAAGATGTGAGTAACAATATAATTCCTATTAGGATAAATCAATAGTTTTGTGGTGCCAAGTAATAAAAACAGTCAAATGAGCATAAAATGGAAATGAGTATAAGATCGAGTATGGATGGAAATATTCCAGAGACCTCTTCCCTCCCGCAGCTTTAGTAAATGAAGTGACATATGAGTAACAGTCTTCATTTGAGTGACCAAGTTGCATATATTTATTCTGCAACATAATAGGCTTCCATCATTCAGCATTGAGACTTCTTCAAAGACTGAAAGATTTCAGTACATCCAAACCTATCTTTTAGGTAAAATGACAGTATGCAAATGTAAAATTTGATTAGAAGATTTTTACTTACTTTATTATACATGTCAATTAAATGCCAGATGCAACATAAGGAGTAATTCAGAGTCATTTTCTTTTAATTTTTATTACGGAGTTGACTTTGCCTCCAACTGAGTGAAGTGTTACCGGATTTAGGTCTGTTTGATTGTACAGCCCTTCCCACTACTTTCATAAAAAGAAGAAAGTCATTTAAATTTTCTTCACTCACTTAGAGTTTTAGAATTGCTTCATGTTGAGAGAAACAAAGTATGAAAGAAAACTTTGTGATTGATTCTCAGTATTTGCCTTACAAATATGAAGATATATTTAATCAAATTAAAATATTTGGTAAAATGATTTCTAAAATTAACATTGTCTGAACATTTTCTCTCAACAGTCAACTTATACGAAGGACTCTTATTTCTAATACTGAAGATGGGTGACTGTATGGTCCTTGGGACACCCAAGTAAATAACTGACAATGTTTGACCTCCAATTTCAAATATTTACCTAACCACATGCAGAAATTTTACTCAGAGGATACTTTCTAATTATTTTATTCAGTGTTTCTTAGAAATCTGCTATACTAGGATCTCATTTTATCTGGCAAAGAAAATGTATGTGTGTGGCCGGGTGCGGTGGCTCATGCCTGTAATCCCAGCACTTTGGGAGGCCGAGGTGAGCGGACCATGAAGTCATGAGATAGAGACCATCCTGGCTAACATGGTGAAACCCCATCTATTTACACCACTGCTATGAAAAAACATTACTTAGTTCTAAGAAGGAAAGTACTGGGATAAAACTGGCATGTCATAAAAAATTAATAAATTATACTAGCAGAATAAAAAATAGATAACTTTATTTCATGGCAAAATAACAGAATGCCTTGATTCAGCTTAACCTAGGCTCATCTTGATGTATACGAAATTGAAATTCTATAGAAAACATTTACTCATTTGTTTTTGGTTATCATGAACTTCTAAAATTCAGTAATTATCAAGGTCCAAACAGATCATTCATACATTTTAGAAAAACCTTCTTTGCATGACTTTTAACAGCATTTGTAGTTACCGATAAATTCTTAAAAAATAAAGATACATAAAAATGAAATCCTCTCTGGATGCAAATCATCTGTCCTTTCTGCCATCTATACGTATCCTTTATTTCTTTTTTCTTAATTCAAAAGTTTTCCATGTTTTAGCATTTGCGTAGCAGTCTGAAGAAATATAAGCAAGTATAAATCTTTTGGAGATATGCAAAGATATTTTTTAGTTAACACTGTTGAACTAAGGTGGTCCTGTATCTCCTTGATGAAGTACATACTGTGTTCATTTTTAAATTAATTAAGCGATAGATTTCAAATAAACACTTTCAATACACTTAGGACCATAAATTTAATCTAGGAATTTAAACCTTAAGAACATTTAATGCTGTACATTGTTCTAAAAGATCTTATTTTATGCATTTAAGTCAACTTCTAATACTAAAGTTATTTACTTGATGAAAATAATATTAGTATTTTAACCAAATATTTGTCCATGGTTGTATTATTTAATTCTTATGGCTACTTTTTAACCCCAGAATTTTATTATAATTCTTGAGAAAGAGCATGCATTGACAAATGTTGATTGAGTTAAATTTTACAAAATATTTGTCCATGGTTGTATTATTTAATTCTTATGGCTACTTTTTAACCCCAGAATTTTATTATAATTCTTAAGAGCATGCATTGACAAATGTTGATTGAGTTAAATTTTACATGGTACTAGGTCATTATCCTCTAGTCACTATAATTTCCCAAAAGAAATAAGCAAGTTTTTAATAACTTCAATTAGCAGATTATACCCCTAAATGAACAGTTACAAACACAAAGGACTTTAAAACTGTGAGAGACCTAAGTCTCTCCCCCAAAATTTTGTCCTTCATACCATTCAATAAATTCCAACACTGGAATCCTCGGAGTCAAATGATGTGTTTGGGGCACATACATCATTTGCTTGACATCATCCAGATCATGATACCTTGAAGCCTTGAGTAATAATAAAACAACTGCTTAATGCTATCACTGCATATCTGGAAAAAATATCAATTGTAATCAATTACCAACTCGGGACTGCTTCTGGTATGTTCTCACAAGGAAAAAAAAAAAAAAAAGCAGAAATGGAAACTTGTATTTGTTTAGAGATTGTCTTGGATCAGGTACCACAGAAGGTCTTTTCAAATATATTTAATCTTTCTAACAATATTTAGGGAGTCCATGGCAGGAAATAGAAACTCTAGAATACTGAGCTTTAGGTTGCAGATAACATGACCAATTTACAGCTAAATAAAACTTCCTTTATCGAAAACGTGACGTTATGTCAGCCTTCTAGATAACGATCCATTCATTCATCTCCTTTTCTTCACATCCAAACCCCTCAAAACTGGCACTCTAACAAGCCCTTCTGTCCACTCTTCAATTCATGGAAAGTGAGCAGAAAGCGGGCTGTAGTCTATCTAATCTCCAAATTCCAAGTCTGCGTTGTCGTCCATAGCTTCTGGCATGACAGCAACAGTGCAAAATTTTACCACATCAATTCCCCTATAAACGCTCTCTCCTTTACCTTATTATGTGGAAAATTAGGCACTCAACAAAGATGAATTAATTTATGAGTAATAAATAAATGCTGTACCTCCGTTTGAACAGTGAACTATGTATTCAATCACTTTGCACAATCAATATTACCAATCTCTCCGTGTCCCTCTCCTTCCCTCTTATCTTCTCTCTTTTGTCTCTCTCCCCCAATCCCCTGTGTCCCCGTGTGCAGGTTTGCATGTGTGTATGTATTTTTTCTGCTAAAGTAATCAGTGTGGCATATTATGAAGGCATTATACATTTACTGTCCTTGAAAGAAACCTAAAAAAAAAAAAAAAAATACTCCACCCAATAGTGTTTATGAAAACAGGAAATGATAAGAATAGTGATGGCCAAAACAATTTTTATTATATTCATACAAGTTTGTTTTTAAAACATAAAACCTCTTACAATAGTATTTGAGTGACCCAAAATCAACTGTGACAATTTTCTTTGTAAGTGGGAAAATTGAAGTAAATTAATATTGTGTTTCCTTTTAGAAAGCTAGTTGAAATGGTGCTGTCACATTGACAGCAACGTTAAGCCCGGCATTCACAATGTACCCATGTCACAAATCTATACATGTACTTCTGAATCAAAAATTAAAAATTTAAAAAATAGAAGAGGGAAAGAGAAAATGTTGGCAAAATATTCGTGTCCACTGAATTGCCTGTACACTTTCAGATCCACAGTTTCTTTTATGACTACATAATTTCAAATTTTAAATGTCCCAATAATTAATTTAGCATGTTATTATTTTAGCATGCATACAGATACACACACAGTTAGAAAGCGTTCAAGGAACATGAACAGACAAGACAGCGACCAGGGTCCCTGAGGGGTTTTAATATCATAGTAAGGGAAAACGTAATTTTTCAGTCTAAGTCGACACTTTCAACCTGTTCATTTTGAAATTGTCAAACCATCCATAATCATGGAAGTTTATCTTCTAATTAATTGGAATCTATCTAATCTAGCACATAATGAGAACATTATTCTAACGATAAGAAACAATTCTTTCACATAACAATTTAAATAATAAGAATGGGTTCAGGCATCTCCTCTCTTGTCCATAAATTTTAGTATATTAAAATTGTTAAAAGAGGGTATTTCATGTGTTCTCATATGGCACTAAAAGTGCAGTGTTATAGACTGCTGAGGAACATTTTTCTAATATTGCCTGGTTGCTTATGCTTTTCATCGCCCACCATCTACACATGCCTCATTTCATAACAAGGCAACATAGTACTAAATAATTGCAGTTGCAAAGCTGATTTCATTTTTATATAAGCCAGAACGGGCTTATTTCTAATGCATACTTTCTAATTGCCATATTTTCCAGATAATCACTTAAGAAGATAAATGCAAAGATTGTATTAACATGCCCTGCCTAATATAGCTGTCACATGCATCATCTGGGACCATGAGTGATGGAAAAGAGAAAACTCAGAACAATTCCAAGTAACTGCAAAATCAAGGCTCAAATAATGCAGCCTATTTTAACAGAAAGAGTTGAAGGGTCCTGCTCAATAGAGGATCATGTGATCCATCTGCCACCATTTTCTGAAACTTGCCACGTGTTGGCATAGTGTGCCCTCTGGCTTTTCTGTTTAGGTTGTGGATATTGCCGGGGATCCAGTGGATATATTTAGCCACTGGTCACTGACACACCAAAACAAAAAAAGAGTAATATTAAAGGCTGTGGGGTGGAAACTGCCAAACCCCAGCTGTGTTATGTGGAAGGCAAGGGTATCAGTCTTTGAGGGCGATAGAGAGAAAATTATCTTCAGTGGAGGAGGAATGATCTGTGAGAGAAGGCACCTCAGCAAATACAAGGTAGTGGGAATCTTGCAATATTAAGGTCTCTGTCAGTCTCAGGAGGCTAACCATGATATGCTAATACCTCTAAAGAAACTCAAGTGCCTCCTCATAAGAAAAGGGAATTTTCTAGTTCAACCATTGTAAAAGACAGTGTGGTAATTCCTCAAGGATCTAGAATCAGAACTACTGTTTGGACCAGCAATCCCATTACTGGGTATATACCCAAAGGATTTTAAATAATTCCACTATAAAGACACATGCACAGATACGTGTATTGCAGCACTGTTCACAATAGCAAAGAATTGGAAACAACCCAAATGCCCATCAATGATAGACTGGATAAAGAAAATGTGGCACATATACACTACGGAATGCCACGTAGTCACAAAAAAGTATGAGTTCATGTCCTTTGCAGAAACATGGATGAAGCTGGAAACCATCATTCTCAGCAAACTAACACAGGAACAGAAAACCAAACACTGCATGTTCTCACTTGTAAGTGGGAGGTGAACAATGAGAACACATGGACACAGGAAGAGGAACATCACACACTGGGGCCCTGTCGAGAGGGGGATGGTGGGGTACTAGTGGGAGGATAGCATTAGGAGAAATACCTAATGCAGATGACAGGTTGATGAGTACAGCAAACCACACGGCACATGTACACATATATAACAAACCTGCTCATTCTGCACATGTATTCCAGAACTTAAAGTATAACATATTAAAAAAAGAAAAGAATTTTCATTTGTGTTCATTTCTATTATTTTTTTCCATTTTGGCAGTATGCTCAATGTTATACTTAGAGAAAGATATCATGCCTGTTATTTCAAGGAACTGAACTTTTTGAAGTCATTTCAAGTCACTTAAAAACACAATGATGATTGGATCTTCCAGGTATGAACTCTATTTCCCCTGCTTCAGTTTTGTATTTGCTTGAGATATTTTGATATATTCAAATTGAGATAGATCTTAAATGATATTTTGCATAAATAGAGGGTTCTACATTTTATATATGCCCTCTGAAAATCTCAGCAGTGCTTTTGTAGATAAGGTGAACAAACAGATTTTTCAGTCAATCCTCGAAGAAGTCTATGTTATCAAAGGCACTAGCATAAAGCGGCATGTGTATCACCTTAATGCTTTAAGACTTCTACAACTAATGCACACACACACACACACACGTGCACTCACACAGGTACACACATGGCCCTCCTGCATAGGTATAGGAGGTAAATTAAGAAAAGTAATTCAAATTATGCTTTTTGTACAAGATTTAGAGAATGTCTATAGTAGTTTCTCCTATGTAGTATTTCATCTCCCACATAATTACTTTGAAGCCTCTCCTTTTATATAATAAGGACAGTGAAAATGCATGAATTTTTGTATGTGCATTAAGGTCTAACCGAGACTATCAATCTCACACACATCAAATTCTTTCTTCCCAGGGCTTTTGTTCATATAAATAATAGAGGTAACATAAAGGGTATTGAATTGTGTAAATGACTTCCTTCCAGCAAAATAATATAAAAGCTTACAAAAGAAAAATAGTCAATATTAGGTAGTATAATACAATTGTAAACAACAGTAGTTCTGAGGCCAAACCTATGAATATCTAAATTTTAAATGAAAATCACTTTTGCTGCTAATTGTAAGAATACATAATTATCCTAAAAATCAATCAATAAGAATAAAAGAAAAAGTAAAATGTATCCACAGCATTATGTAGAAAAATATCTCAGTTGCTTTTCATCTGGTAGTTAATTACTACTTAAACCAAATTTTCATCTCTGTTAAGAAGCTGTAGGAAACTAATCTCTTCAGGAAATATAGATAAGAAAATCACTATGACATTCAAAATTCAATGTTGAAGATTATATGCTACAGTGACAATGACAAGCCTATAACTTGGCAATCAAATTAAACTAAAATTTTCTAGGTAATGTGATAGCATCCTCTATAAGACTTAGGGATACGCCTAGATGGTAAAACCTAGGTTAATATTTTGCTGTCTGTCCAGAATTTGCTCTATGGACACACACAACATGCACACACAATACAATACACACACAGGCTTACACACAACCCTAATTTGTCATAAATGTGTGATTTCCTATTTAACTTCATGTTTTGAACACCAATCTCTTGGTTTTCCACCTTTATCTTTGGTAACAATTCCTCTTTTCTTTGCTGAATCCTCACATGTTCCAATCTCTTAATGCACAAGTAGCCCAAGGTTCAGAACTGAAATGCCTATGCTCACGTTTTTAAGTAATCACGGTCAGTCCCATGGTTTTAGAACAATTTATAGACTAATGCTTCCCAAATATATACCTCCAGTCCTGGATTTTCTTGCTTGAACACCAACCTCATAGACCCAGTTGCTAAGGCAAAATCATTAATGGAATGTCTAATGTGCATATCAAATTTAATGTGTCTAAAACGAAACTTATAATTCTTCTTATCTCTAGAATGCTCCTTTCTCCAACTTATTTATAAGCAGAATAGAAATTCCATTATTCTAATTTATCTGACTAAAAATTGCTATCTGCAATCCTCTGACACCATGCTTTGGAACTGGTTCTTCTGCACAGGATCATCTTTCTTTGTGTCATTGCATGGTTGCACTTTAACTTACTCAGGTCTCTGATCAGTATCATTTTATAAGAGAAGTCTTAAAAGGCCACCTTCCCTGAGGTAGTGGCCTTCTCCCTCCATTATCATGATTTCTTTAGCTTATTTTTCTTCTCACTTATCATGATCTGACATAATTTTCTTCCAAGCCAAATTACATTTGGTACTTTGTGTTGTTTGTTTTCTTGCTTTTTGCTGCCCTTCCCACCAAGACTAGAAAAGTACATAATGCTCAAGAAACATTTATCAAACTAAGGAATCAAATCATTTTATGTGCCATAGTATGAGTTTGCCCTAAGTTATTTTACTGAACATTTGTGTTGTTTCCAAATTTTCACAACAAAGATGCTTCAAGGAATATCTTTAGACATGATTCTGAGCATGTGTAAGAAACCATCTCTAGGGATGTGGCTGAAAGTAACATTATTAGGGTGTGGTGTATCCAATCTCCCCTTTGAAAAATACAGCCAAATTGCTCTCCAAAATTTTGCACCCACTCCAGCAGTTTCTGATGTCCCATTTTTCTACATCTCAGCCAATACTTGTTATTGCTAGATATTTAAGTTTTTGTAAATCTAATGAGTGTAAAATAACATTGTATAACTTATTTTTACCTTAAATTCATTTCCAAATCATTAGTGAAGTTGAACACTATTCTATGTGCTCTTGTTTTTGTTTTGCCTATCCAGTCTTCTGTGAATTTTCACTAGTGTAATAGGATAAGAAGCTAAAAATGTTAATTATCATAAATACAATAAAAATATGACTTGGTTTCTTTAAATAGGTTGTATAGGGTATGTTAGGGTAATTATACCTGCATTCCTGTAGGAATTTGGTAAATCCCAGGCTAATTCCATGGCTCGTAAAATATATCCAGTTGTGTACGAGTCACATTTAAATAATTTTGATCATTTCCCCACTATACGGCCTAACTCTGATATGTTATTACTCGAATGATACCATCATAGCTTCTGAAACAAAATCACAAAAACTAGATAAATATCTCAGTTGCTTTTCATCTGGTGGTTAATTATAACTTCAATTCTCATCTCTGGTTAAAAAGCTGTAAGAAAGTAGCCTCTTCAGGAAATATAGTTAAAAAAACCACCATGGCATTCAGAATTCAAGGTTGAAGACTGTGTGTTACAGTGACGATTAGAAGACAGCGACGCAGCAATAAAATTTCGTTATGTTTATCTAAGTAATGTGATAGTATCCTCTATAAGACTCAGGGATGCACAATAAGTAAGTAGCAAACAAGAACAGGGCAATGTTAGCTTTGCAATGTCTTCCTCTTATTACCAATATTTTAGAGTTAGAATGACTTAAGATTTTCATCCCACAAGGAAAGATGCCAATTGTACAGAAAGTTAATAAAAACAGGCCTCCCCAAACTTTTCAAAGAACAAAGGCAGTATCTCATTATTAGCTTTTGTAGGTTAATGTCTTTTAAAAAATGGCCAGATATTCTATTACAAATATGTTATTTTAATAAGGTTTTAATTCAATATTCATAAAAGTAACATATTTCAATTTTTTTTGAATAGCTAACTTACTCCATAAACTGAGATACTGGCGAAGCCACATGTTTACTGTGTATCAGTTACTTACAGTAGTCAGTGCCTGTTGGATGCTTACATAGGCACTAAGCCTGGCTCTAGAAAGAGAGGTAAGTAATATCAACTTACATAGACCCTCATTCAGGTGCATACAGGTGAATAAGAGACAAAAACAATAAAGGTAGCTTCAGATTTAAAGGAGCACAATGATTGATTGGTATATCATTAGTACCTTGAAATATTCCTGACGCTTAACTTGACCTCGATAGTATTTGTTGAATGAATGCAGAAAATTACATGTCTGCAGGGACCTGAAGGGATGATTAGAAGCTATTTTAGGCAAGTGCCTAGTAAGGAACGTGTTTGTGCTATTGAGTGGGTCAGGGCAGTCCCGGACGAAGTCCTGACAGACGGAGAGCTGATAAAGGAAAACAGATATAAAGAGGGGTGTAAGTCACACAGGCCTTCCTAATCATGTGAAGGATTTCTCTCTTTACCTTAGAAAAATATAGAGCCCTGAAAGCAATGTCAGCTGGGGACTGGCATGTGTGACTGCCCTTTAGAATGATGGCTGCAGTATGCATTAGGCACTGGGCCGGATTGGGCAATGCTCCCCAACCCCAGATTGAAGAAGCCCACAAGGAGGCTAAAGCCCCCCCCTTCACCCCTTCAGGCTGGAGGTGATGGGGAACTGAGCCGAGACTGTGCTGACCAGGGTCGAGGTGGATTCCAACGTAAGAATTCCCCCCTAGAACAGCTAAGTGCAAATTTGGGAACTTTAAACAATCTTGTAGATTATTTTACTCTCTTTCTAAAGGAGAATTGTGGACATTGGGCCGAGAGAGGGAGCGACTTTTCTTGAGCGATGTATCCCACTTTCCTACCAACACTACTTTCCTGGGCTCTTCCACAAGACAGAATTCAGCTCACCTCTAGGCGCTCACTACAGACCAACCCAAATGCAGTTTGAATTCACAGTTTTTATCAGTAGGCTTTGTATGTATTTTGTAAACTAATTAGATTATCTCCTCACTACAATTTCTCAGGATGTAGGAATATCCTAATAAAGCCGATGTCTTCACCACACTTTTCAAAGAACTAAGGCCGTGTCTCATTCACAACAGTTTTAGGGGATTCTCTTTTTTCGTAAGCAGTGTTTTGGGGATTCAGAGATTAATACAAAACAAAACACACACACACACACCACACACACACACACACACACACACACACACATACAATAAAAAGAAAAAAGATCACTTTTGTTTGGAAAAAGGTAGAACTAGAGTATGTTTCTTCATATAGGCATATTCTTAGCTAAAAAAACAATACTGTGACTTAAACCCATTATCAGTTTTACCCAATCGGAGAGAAATTACTGAGGCTCCCCCCTCTTCCTCCTATTTCTGTCTCTCCCTCCTATCTTTTTTCTGTTTGAATGGGACAAATTTCCCATTGTTTCCTTGAACATTTTTTCTTCAAATTCAACATGACTTGGACAATTTCCTAAAATTAAAGTTCATGATTTAATTGTTTAGAAAGGTCTCTGAACTGCATCTAATACACCTGTGTTCTAACTTCAGCTTTTCAATCAGAAGATCTATGTTTGAGTAAGTTTTAAACTCCTAGGGCTTTAATGTAACAAATGTAATGAATGACAGGGTGGGCCAAGAAGATCTACAGATTATTCAGTTCTAACCACCTATGAAACCAGGAAAATTGAATCTCAAAATCTATGTACTCAAATCATAAGAGGGAAGGCTTTGTAAGCACTGTGGTTAGAAAGGGGCTGAGAATAAGCTACTTAGAGAGAAAACAGTGCCTGTTATAATGTAAGGCACACTAGACTAAAGTAACATCTGAGCTCTCTCCAGTGTCTCTGCCACTCCTACTTTGGGGTCCTTGGCCCAGTCACTCAACCTCCCTAAGGTAGTTTTATCATCTTTTAAAGGGATAATATAAAGTTGTGTCTCTGTCTCAAATACTTCAGGCAGATCAAATAAAAATGATAATAATGCAGGTATTTATATCATGGTGACATGGCTTATTAATATTTTCCTATTTTCCTTAAATGTTACACAACAAATTTCCAATTGTATTTGAATTTGCCTTTAAATAATTAAGGAGTGCTTAAAAAATTTAACATTGAGTTTGATTCTATTAAAGGTTTAATTCATTAAATTATTCCTTCGCATCTAACCCTGGAATCCACATGCTTATATTTGCTAGTTTTCATATGGATCCATCCATCTCACCAACGCCATCCATAGCCTCGCAGAACAAATAAGCGTAAACAAAGACACAGAATTCTCTATACTCATATGTCATTATAAATATATGAATATATGTACATTTAAAATTTTATCTTGAGTAATTTTGTGGCAAATCTTTCTCTTCTGCATGAATGACTTGGTGTTTAGGCCTAGTTAGTGGAAAAATGGACAGGGAAATTTTGCAGCTGTCTTAATATAGACAGACGCTCTGGCCCCAGTCATGTGTATAAAAGGAAATTTTGGCTGGGTGCGGTGGCTCATGCCTGTAATCCAGCACTTTGGGAGGCCGAGGCAGGCGGATCACAAGGTCAGGAGTTCGAGACGAGCCTGGCCAATATGGTGAAATCCCGTCTCTACTACAAATACAAAAATTAGCCAGGCGTGGTGGCGAGCGCCTGTAGTCCCAGCTACTCAGGAGGTTGAGGCAGGAGAATTGCCTAAACCCGGGAGGCAGAGGTTGCAGTGAGCCAAGATTGTGCCACTGCACTCCAGCCTGGGTGACAGAGCGAGACTGTCTCAAAAAAAAAAAAAATAAATAAATAAATGGAAATTTTATTAAATCCAGAATTGTTTGATTAAAATTTCTTTTTATGAAAATCCTACTGTTTATTGTTTTATAAAGCAATGCTAAAATGATCATTTTTATTTTTCATTGCACTGATATGCAATTTAATAATTAGTTTTACAATGTAGACACTACTGAAATTTTATTGCAAAAAAAATTTCTAGTTAAAACACACTTTCTCTTTTAATTGTCCAAGTGACTTATAGAATCATGACTCCATTTTCTGTTTGCTGAAAATCTATACAGGTAACAGTCCATTTGCGAAGAAGAAAGATTGCCATGTGCTAGCCAAAATTGCTCAAATGTAAGAACTTACTCTCAGATTAATTCAAAAAGTTGGCCAATTATGAGAGGTTCTTTTAGTAAATTTGAAGCAATAATGAGTTATTGTTTTTAGAGATAAAAGTCATCAACATGCAAATATTACAGTCTAAAATTAGTGATACAAGCTTATTTTTAATATCCCAAAGTGTATCAAAAAGAAAAGATAAAAATGGATTAGCCAATATCATATAAAATGTACACTCCTCTCCTTTTAATAACAGATGAGTAATGAACCCATTAACAGAGAGGCAATTTAAAATCTGACTATAAAAACTAAATTGAAGAAGATAGTGAAGATTAAACCCGAAACCCTTGGACAATCATGTGGGGGACCAGTGAACCATGGTGTCTGTGTCTGCTGCTCCATTTTCTATATTTCCATCTGTGACTCCAAATGCCAACAGGATTCTGGCGAATACAGTTATCTATTTTAAAAAATGACTTGCTTTTTGCACGTTTAGACACTCTCATGACATACATTTCTTAAGCTGTGCATGAGGAGAGTGTTCTACTTTGTTGCCCTGGAGTAGGAGGAACGTAGCAAGAGGTGACACATACCAGCCACGTGCAGGAGGCTGTGTTTTAACTCAAAGAATTTATTTTTAATTGAGGTAAAAGTCATTCTCAATTTCAGATCTTCCAGAAATAATTGGTTCTCTAACCACACTCAAAGACAGAAATGATTCATGTATCTAAAATATGTCTAAGCCATCACAAAAAGGATTCAAGCACACAAAAGTTAAAATACTAATACCGCTCCTCCCCCATTTTCTAAGTCAGTGACCTTTAGATCAGAAATGATGTATTCCTTATAATTGCATTCTTGCCAATAATAATTGTAATTTCCCAAATGCAAGCATACTAAAATTGCTTTCTTGCTGTTCAGAGGACTAACGGGCTACACTTAAAATTGGTGGCTTTTAATCCAGATAATTTTCTCGTTTTTTTTTTAATCTACATTTAGAATTCAGTCATTTTTTTCCCCTCTCTTTCCAAGGAATTTAGAAACTATTTTCTCATTTGTATAATTAGGCATTTTAGAAGAACCAAAATGAAAATACTCAAAGCAGTGTAATTCCAACCTGAATGAGTGGATTTTTCATTTCTTGGGAAACGTATCTGAACAAAACATTGCTGATTTCAGAAAAGTATAGGATGCATTTTAGTTAACATGTCTGATATTCTTTTGGAAGACTCAGTTGAAAAGGCAAGTAAGAAGGTTATTCTCCATAATTAAGGCTGGAGAATAAAACATGACATGAAAGAAGAGGCAAAATATGGCATGTTCCTTCATTAATATTCCATAATGTCTTTATGTTAGAAATTTAAGCTCACAGTATGAAATTTATCTCAGAATAATTTCTGTGCTATTTCCAAGTTACCTGGTGGCGGTGGCCAGTGGGTGACATCATGAAGCTGTGCCACAGCCTCAAGACCATAGCTGAATTCTTGTAGGAACAGATGTCAGCAAGTCCCCCTTTCAATCTCCCTGTTAGCCATGAGATCGTGAAAATACTACAGGTAAAAATTGTGAGAGCTTTCATTTTTCTGAGTGCTTTCTGTGTGCCAGACCCTATGGCAAGCGTTTTACATGCATCTCCTCATTACAAGAAAGTATACTCTAAAGTTGGTACAGTATTTTTGCAGTTTACAGGTAAGAAAACTGATGATTAGAAATTTCATCATTTGTCCCAGGTCATAGGACAATTGACTTACGGAGTTTATCACAGATTGGCTCTAGAGACGAACTCTTAGCTGCTGCAATACCCAAAAGGATGATGAAAGAAAATGTTTGTCAAGGCATGGCTTTCATTTGTGACAAAGACATCATTTAATGCAATCACATTAATAATATTCTGTGTTTTCCTTAAGTCAGAATTCCAAGAACTGGATGTGCTTCCCTTCCAGTGAAATAGTTGAAGCTATTACTGTTCATGGCATTAAATATGTAATACATCCTCTTGCTCTCTTTCCAGCTTCACTGGGCGTCATAACCAACTGTTCCTAAAAGAAGTGGAGACATTCTCCTACCTTCCGGTTAACTGATTCGAGACTTGGCTTTGCAGATTTATAACAGAGAAAATGACATTCATTCTAAGGCCTATTTACTTAATTGTATATTATGTTTTTGTTTTTATTATTACTATTATCTATGAGTTCTTGTTATGAGTATCATTTATGGGTTTCACAGGAAAAAAAATTAAAGAAGGCAGAACTCTATTCCTAGGAAGGAAAAAATTCTAACTTGATCCTTCTTGGAAATTTCCATCTATGTACATATGACACTAAAATGTTCTACAGCCTAAAAATGTGGCTTATCTTTCCATATGGTGCTTTTCCAGAGAGCTAGACAAGGGTGTTGCAGATTAAACAAAGTGGGCTCCAGTCCCTGCTGCTGGGAAACATCCTCTCTGTACAGTGAAACATATTAGTTGAAGAAAACATTTGTTGAAACATTTTGTAGCAGACAACCTGTTCCCATGCTGAGAAGCTAATGTCTTGCCCCTTATGCACCAGTTAATTCATTCCAAAAACACATGTAGACCCAGCCAGGTTGTATCATTGAAATCATTATCCATCAAGGGATGCAAACCTGGGAGTGTTTCAATTTTAGGATTCAATAGCCAGATCTCCAAATAATTTCCCGAAATACCCTACAGCACATAATTCTTCATTTATATATACAGTGCAGGCAAAATGTGTGTTCCATTGCCTAAGTTCACATGTACATTCAAAAGTCCCAAAATGAGCATTTTACAACCCTTGCTACAATAATTATTATGACAACGGTACTAGTGATCACATGGATCAAATCAAGTAGTAGAAGCGGATCTGCTACTCCCTAAGGAAACATTCTCCATCTTACCAACCTTGTGTTCTTTAACATCTCATATATATATGTGTGTGTGCGTGCGCGCATACATATATAGACGTGTGTGTTTATATATGTATATACACACATATATCTTATATATTTATATATTTGTTTGTTTTGTTTTGCTTTTTTTGAGATGGAGTCTTGCTCCGTCACTGAGAGTGGAGCGCAGTGGTACAATCTCTGCTCACTGCAACCTCAGCCTCCCGGGTTCAAGTGATTCTCCTGCCTCAGCCTCCTAAGTAGCTGAGATTACAGGTGCCAGCCACTGTGCCCAGCTAATTTTTGTATTTTCAGTAGAGTCAGGGTTTCACCATGAGGTCGAACTACTGACCTCAGGTAATCCACCTGCCTCGGCCTTCCAAAGTGCTAAGATTACAGGTATGAGCCACTGCGCCTGGCACATTAACATCTCTTGAGAGGAAACATTTCAAATATATTTGTTGACAAATTTAAAAAACAAATTACATTGTAAACTTATCAATGCAAAATTTGCTTTCAGGCTGAATATTTAGTGAGTTGGTTGGTTGGTTGACTCCGTATTTTCTGTGCTATGATATTACTGAGGCACCAGTGATTTGGAGTGCTTGAAAACAAAATCTATATGTCCTGAAAAGTGAAATAATTGATTAGTCTTGATTTGTCTTTATTCCACAGCAATCTAACATTGCTACATTATCACAGGTATTATTTGCACTTTGCTCTGCTCTAGCCTGCTTATAATTGCAGGTAATTCATTTTCTATTATTCTGAAGGTGGATTCTTATATTTATACATTGGTGCAAAAGTAATTGTGGTTTTTGTCATCACTTAATGGCAAAATCGCGATTACCTTTTGCACTCAACATAATAGATTATGTTGATATAAATAATATAAATGATATAAATAAATAATAGATTACAGTCATCGAGTTTCTAGAAAATACTACGAGGGCCCAAAATGTGTGAAACCTAAATCCAATCTCAAGGTTTTTGAGATGTTTCAACTAAAAAACAGATCAAAGAAAAATCCTATTGAACTTAGAAAGTGATTCTAATTGAACAAAAATAAGAGTACTGCATAGTAAAACATTAGGAATTTAAGTACGTGGGTCTTAGAAGATTATAGGCTAAAACTGAACAAAAGAAAGGTTACAAATAAACAAGCCAACATTTAATTCACAAGCCTGAAAAATAAACATATGGATAACACAGAGAAGGAAGAAATAAGTAATGAAAAGAATACAGACTTAATGAATTAGAAGGTAAAGTAAAAGATATTTTCAAAATACCAGAGGAAAGTTCTTCGAAACTAGTAGTAAATTAGAAGATCTTCAAGCCAACATATAGTTTTTTTTTTTTTTTTTTTTTTTTAAAGAGAAGTCCAAAATATACACTAAACAGAGGGTTACTATTTCTTTGGCTTACTTAAAGACGCCCACTTAGCAAGCCCTCATTCCTCCCTCCTGCTTTGTGATATCGGGGTGTCTCCATCTCAGAGGCAAAATAATTCCTCAGAATGAGAACCCTGGGTTGGAGTCCTGGTTCTCTCACTTACTAGCTGTGTGACCCTGGGCAACTCACTTAACTACCCTTGCCTTCCTTATCATTTCTTTTTTTTTTTAATTTATTTATTATTATTATACTTTAAGTTGTAGGGTACATGTGCATAACGTGCAGGTTTGTTACATATGTATGCTTGTGCCATGTTGGTGTGCTACACCCATCAACTCGTCATTTACATCAGGTATAACTCCCAATGCAATCCCTCCCCCCTCCCCATGATAGGCCCCTGTGTGTGATGTTCCCCTTCCTGAGTCCAAGTGATCTCATTGTTCAGTTCCCACCTATGAGTGAGAACATGCGGTGTTTGGTTTTCTGTTCTTGTGATAGTTTGCTAAGAATGATGGTTTCCAGCTGCATCCATGTCCCTTAAAATGAGAAAAATACTGGAAACCACCACACAGGGCTTCATGAGAATTGGATGAGCAGCTATTTGTAAAGCAGTGAGAACCACACCTGTAACAAGGAAAACATAATTTATCTATAAATCCTTTCCCCTAATCTTCCTCTAGAGAAGGGTGAGCGTTCTGCCATGGACTTCACTGTCTACACTGAAATGCTGGACTACAAGTACCTCTATGTGAAACTCTGCCATTTTCTTAATTTCCATCTCATTATTTTAAAACATTTCCGCTAATTATTGACATTTCTCCCATTAAAAGGTAAAGTGTAATTTCTCTCCCTCCAAGTATGAAACAAACTTAATGTCTTATTTTGAACAGAATGTGTTGGAAGTAACGTTACGTGGCACCTGAGATTAGGTCATTAGAGGTAAAACAGCTTCTTCTGACTCTCCCGTGGGAATCATGCCCTTGGGATCCTGATATAATATTGTGAGAAACCCAGGACACGTGCAGAAGCCACATGATAATGTTAAGCCAAAAACATGCACTAAAGCTCCAGCCAACAGCCAGTGTCAATGATCAAATACATGAGTGAAAGAATATACAGATAATTCCAGGCCCCCTACTCCAAGTTGGAGCAGAGATTAACTGAGCCTACAGTTATCTGCCCAATATGCAGACTTATGAAAGGATAAATATTGTTGTTAACCCGTTAGGTCCTGGGGTGGCTTGGTACACAGCAGTATATTACCAGCACAGACTTTGTTACTTAAAGGGGAGTTTTGCCATGTCCAAAACCCTAAAATACATATGAGTAGCTTCATGATTGGGTGTTAAGAGGAAGCCACATTTGGTGATATACAGCTAATTCTAGAAGTGTAAGCAACGGTTGCAGGGCACTTACTACATGCCAAATGTAACTAAGCAACTTGAAAATTGAAGAGAAAAAAATCATATGATTGTGTTAATTGACTCAGAAAAAAAAATAGAATTCAATACAATTTCCCTCCTTAAAGGAAAACCTTAGCAAACTGTTGTCAAGGAATATTATAGATTTAAAAGACAAATAATATACTTGGAGAAAATATATGCATATACATCACAGACAAATAAGAATTACCAAGGATACATCTACATTTACATGAATTAACAGGCATATACATATGTGTGTGTGTTTCTCAAAATCAAAATTTTAAAAGGGGAAAAACAGACAAAATAAATGACAGGAGAAAACAGAAGAGACCATCCAAATAGCAAAAAGGATATAGATAAATAATGATGACTGATAATCAACTTTAGAAGTGATGACAGGAATATAAATGAAAACTACAATGAAATGCTTCCTGTCTGCTCTCAGATTTACACAAATGTAAATGGTCTAAAAAATTAAATGAGGATAAAGATATGGGGAAAATAAACTCAAAGATGTTCCTAAGGGAGAGTAAACTGGTACAGCTATTTTGACAAGCACCTGGGCAGTACCTAATGTAACTGAAGATGTATATATTACATATGACCTATCTGTTCTCCTTGCAAGAGTATACACTAGGCAATCACTCATATTGTACAAGAAGATTGGAGAGTTAAACAAGAGATACACCAATACACCAAAGTTTATTAAGGAAATTCCAAAATATCTATTTACCTTAGTGGATGAATAGGTTATTTAAACACTTAAAAGAAATATTGTATATGATCTTAATGAAAAGATCTCTAAAACATAATTTCAAGTAAAAAAAATAGTATGATACTGCCAGCATTTTGTCATTTATAAACTTCAAATAGACATGAAACCATGATATATGTTGTTTTTAAATACAATATGTGTGCAGATGTTTGAAAATTGTACTAGAACAATTCATGTCAATTTATGATAACACCAGCCTCTGGGTTCTCAATAATGGTTTAAGAGAACTTGAGCATTATTTGTATTAGTAAAGTTAAGTTATACGAAAATACTTGAAAACCAATACTGTTTCTTTTAAGTGGAAATGAAACAGAATGATCTCTGGAAAGTAGAAAATGGGTTCATGAGCCTACATATAGAGAATGTTAAACCTTATGTCTGTTGTGAAAAAATCCTTAATTCTAAGAATATTATTTGAGGATGGGCAGAGTCACTGTGGAGGTTTCCTTTGCATCAATGGGGGATACCAGGGACTGGACGAGCTGACACTAGTTTTGAGAATGACATTGGCACTGTGTGGAGGAGGTAGGTGTCAAGTAAACCCAACCATGTTTTGAAAATGATGCTGCAGGCCACGTATAGAAGAGTAGGAAGGTGGAAGGAAAAAAAGAAGTAGGGGACAGGGAAAACTGAGAATTCTCCGTGCTACAGTCTAGATGTTGCAAGAGCAGAAACTGTCCTGTAAGTGTAACTATTTTTGTCTGATACTTTGTGTAATTACTTCATTTTGTTCCGCTCCTGGTATTTAGCAGTCCTTTAAAGAAATGTCAGTCTCAGCTGTGCTACGGTAGCAAAACAAGGAAAGGTGTTTCAGTCAGAGCTTGAAACGGAGTCCTCTGTCGGAAGGATGGTAAAATGGTGCAGCTGCTGAGGAAAACAGTTACTCAAAACTAAAGGAACTATGTTTAGGTTTGAGGAAAACTAAAGTTCCCCAAAAATTAAAAATAGAATTATATGATCCAGCACTCACACTTCTGGACATATAGCCAAACAAACTGAAAACAGGATCTGGAAGAGAGATGTGCACATTCATAGTCACAGCAGCCAAAAGGCAAAAACAATTAGAGTGTCCATTGATGGATGAATCGGTAAAGCAAATGTGGCATATAAATAACATGGAATATTATGCAGCATTTAAAAAGGAGTAAATCTTGTCATATACTACAAAAAAGATGAACCTTGATAATTTTATATTAAGTAAAATAGGCCAGTCACTAAAGAAAAATAATGGGCTGAGTGCAGTGGCTCACACCTGTAATCTTAGACACTTGGAGAGGCAGAAGTGGGAGGACTGCTTGAAGCCAGGAGTTCAAGGCCAGCCTGGGCAACAAAGCAAGAACAAATTTCTACAAAAAGTATATATATAAAAAAAGGAGAGAGGAAAAAAAAGAAAAAAAATTAGCAGGGCATGGTGGCATACACTTATAAACTCAGTTACTTGGAAGGCTGGGTTTGGAGGATTGCCCGAGCCTAGAAATTCGAGGTTACAGTGAGCTAAGACTGCACCACTGCACTCCAGTCTGGATGACACAGCTAGACTCTGTCTTAGAAGAAAGGAAAGACAAAAAAGGAAGGAAGGCAGGAAGAAGAAGAGAAGAGAAAAGAGAGAGACAAGGAAAGAGAGAGACAGGGAAAGAGAGAAAGAGGAGGCAAAGAGGGAGGGAGGGAGCAAGGGAAGGAGAGAGGGAGGGAAGGAGAGAGAGAGGGAGGGAAGGAGAGAGGGAAGGAGGGAAGGAGAGAGGGAGGGAGGGAGGAGGGAGAGGAGGAGGGAAGGAAGGGAGGGGAGGAAGGGAGGGGAGGGAGGGAGGGGAGGAAGGGAGGGAGGGAGGGAGGGAGGGAGGAAGGGAGGGAGGGAGGGAGGGAGGGAGGGAGGGAGGGAGGGAGGGAGGGAGGGAGGGAAGGAAAAATAATAATGCATGATTCCAATTATATGAGGAATCAGAAGTTACTAAACTCAAAGAAAACAAATTTGCCAGGGGATGCGAAGAGGAACAAAGTAGGGTTGCTGTTCAGTGGGTATGAAGCTTCAGTCACACAAGACAAAAACGTTCTAGAGATCTGTTGTATAACTATGTGCGTGTAGTTACCAATACTGCAGTATACACTTAAACATAATTGAGGGTGTGATTGTTCATTTTACAGGTCAGCTTTCCTGGGCCATGGATTGCCCAGACTCTTGGTCCCACACTGTTCTGGGTGTGTCTGTGTTCGTGTTTCTGGATGAGACCAGCACTGGTATCGGGAGAATGAGTAGAACAGGTGGCCCTCCCTGCTGTGGGTGAGCCTTGTGCAATCAGTTGAAGATCTCAACAGAACAGAAAGGCAGAGTCAGAGACCTCCTCCTCCCTGAATGAGGTAGGACATTTCTCCTTCCCGACTTTTAAACACAGGTGGGTATACTGGCGCTTCATGGACTTCAAGCCTGCCAGCATTTGGACTGGCACTGGCCCTCCTGGCTCTTACGCCTTGAGACTCCACTGGAAATACTCATTGACTTTTTTGCCTGCTGCAGCTTTTGGGACTTCTCTTCCATAATCACATGAGATATTCTAAAAATAAATTTCCCTTTCTCTCATAGGATAACTATTTGTCTATCTATCAAATAGGATATACACCTCTATTCACAGCCTAATAGCTCCGTTTCTTTGGAGAACCCTGATCAACAGAGAGGGCAAATTTATGGGTTTTTTCCCACAATGAAAAAAAAAAAAAAGCAAGCAAGCAAGAAAAGAAAAGAAAGAAATGAGTCCCGCCTCCCCTGGAGGAAGTGGGCAGTCCACAGGGATGGGCATCAAAGGTGAGGACTCAGATCACAGGGAAACGTGAAACTCCTGGGGAAAGTTTCCAAACTTGCAGTTATGTTTTGTTTCCTGCTTGTTTCACCCACAGATACTAGCTTTGGAACTTTTTTCCTGATGAAATTTCAAATATTTTGTTATGTGCAATCTTGAATGAAGAGGCAGAGTGTTATATTAAGAGGCAACCAATGTCATTCCATCTTTTCTTACTATTGGAGACATTACAAAAAAGAAAGCTGAAAATTGGCAGGTAGGCAGCCTCCGCAATACCCCTGGATTGGCTAAATTCTTTCTCTCTCCAGGCCCCAGCTGGGGAATGCCTTTCTTGAGGGTGCTGCAGACTCTGGTCAACAGTGGGATATTCAACTCAGCATTTCTCCTCCAAAGTCAATGGAATATGACAACCAATTTACTGTCAAAATGGAGTGACTGAAGTTAAAGTGTAAGTTTTACAAAACAGCTCTGTACTTTTAGATTTCAGTCCATGTTTTATTTGAACTACCTTGTTTTTCTTATTTCTGTGTCCTAACGCCATCCAGCCACTTCACAAAAACAAATCACTACTTTATCTGTATGCCTGTAATTATTTGCAAGGATTTAATACAGTTAATGCATCAAGTTATTTCAGTTAAGGCCGGGCGCGGTGGCTCAAGCCTGTAATCCCAGCACTTTGGGAGGCCGAGACGGGCAGATCACGAGGTCAGGAGATCGAGACCATCCTGGCTAACATGGTGAAACGCCGTCTCTACTAAAACATACAAAAAACTAGCCGGGCGAGGTGGCGGGCCCCTGTAGTCCCAGCTACGCGGGAGGCTGAGCCAGGAGAATGGTGTGAACCTGGGAGGCGGAGCTTGCAGTGAGCTGAGATCCGGCCACTGCACTCTAGCCTGGGTGACAAAGCAAGACTCCGTCTCAAAAAAAAAAAAAAAAAAAAAAAAAAAAAAAAAGTTATTTCAGTTAACGGAGTATATAGTTAGTATAGTGTTTAGCACAAAGTAGCTATTCAATAAACAGTTTTCAAGTCAAACTGGAATAGGTTTTCTTGGAAACAACATGGAATGTGGAAATAAAAATTTTAATACTATTTCTTATTGGGCAGAAAATGGAGAACAAGAAATCAACATTCATAGAGTGACTATTATATGCAGGTGCTATGTTCATTCCTTTCTGTTGGCATGTCACTTAGTTCTCATAGCAACCCTGAACAGTAGACACTATTAATATTTCTGTTTTAAAGATAAGAAAATTGATACTCAGAAAGGGTAAGTATGGACCTTGCTTTTTCAAGATGTTTTCAACTGTGTTCATCTATACTATTTCTTGTTTGTGCACTTTGCTCATTAGATTTGAGAGGAGGAGCTTAACGTCAGATGTTAGATGACTTTGAGTATGGGCATAGGGAGGAGACCTTTCGTCAGAGAAAATTCCAAATCTCTCATATCATAGCAAGATCAAAAAAATCTTGAAACACATACTCACTTACCTAAAAGTGATCATTTTAAGCAACCTAATAATGCCACCTTCTCTAACATCATCAAGGATTGGAGGAACGCTTCTCCACCGCTAGACTTTTTGTAAGTACGTGTGTTCTGGTTAAATAGGCCAGGTGTTGGCTGCATCTGTCTCCCTATATCCTGAGATCCTACTATGAAAACAGAAGACACAGTTTGCCTCTTAGGTCTTTTACTTACTCCTTGTGTGATCTTATGCAAGTTACCTAAACCCCATACCCTCATTTCCACATCTATAACATGAGAATAATAATACAATACAACACATAAGGCTGATATGAAGATTTGATGAGTTAATGTTTATAAAGCGCTTAGAACATTATAAGTGCTGGGAAGATAGAAAACTGCTGTTTAAATTTTCATTAAGTAAACAAATATACCAACGATTCTCCGGATAAAGATAGGAGTTTGTCCTTGGATCACATATATTCTCATTTCTACTCTGAAATACTGAAATGCAGGCACCTCTTCTTGAAACTTTACCCTTTCCCTAATTTCAATACTGCATCACTTTTTTCCTTTGCTTTTTTTTTTTTTTTTTTTTTTTTGAAGACAGAGGCTTGCTCTGTCACCCGAGCTGGACTGCAATGATGCAATCTTTGCTCACTGCAAATTCTGCCTCCTGGTTCAAGTGATTCTCCTGCCTCAGCCTCCTGAGTAGCTGGGATTACAGGTGTATGCCACCACACCTGGCTAATTTTTGTATTTTTAGTAGGGACGGGGTTTCACCATGTTGGCCAGGCTGGTCTCGAACTCCTGAGCTCAGGTGACCCACCTGCCTCGGCCTCCCAAAGTGCTGGTATTATAGGCATGAGCCACTGCACCTTGCGCATACTGCATCTCTTTGTTTCTGACCATAGACACCTGAATATGAAGCCAACATTACAAAAGTTAACATAAACTTGACCTATTCATCGTCCTCTTTCACTTCAACTAACACTTCATGCATTTATATATTTTTCCTAAGAAGGGACAAAAAGTGACATCTCTGAAGATGTCTGTCCTCTCTATAATGTCACAGTCCTTTGTCTACAGCAGGTACTCAATACCAATTAGCCTCTGTTTTCCATTCTTTTGCCCCCAGTACAACGTTGATGGGACTCTTCCCTTATGCTTGCTCTTACCCTTCCTTTTGCATAATTATTTTCCCCATGACTATCCCCCTGTGAAAGTCTCATGATTGTTTCACAAACCCTGCATGCATTCACAAGGTCACCTCTGTTTCTTATAATTCTCTCCCCTTCAACTCCGGTGGTACCTATGGCCTATAAGATGATGGTGCCAAGATACCGATCCCCTTTGCCTTCAGGACAAGGTCATAACCCGGAGTGTGTGGATCCCATAGGCCAGCCACTTCCTCTGAACCAGCTTCATTGTGTACACACAAACTCACTCTCTGTGTGCCCTGATACAAAAAGGGTGGGATGCACTGGTCCATACTACTCTTCTGATGCTTAGAAATTATCTTGAATATCTTTTATTTTAAACTAGGTGGCCATTCTTCTAGGTTAAATTATAAACCCTCCTAAGAGTGATAAATATTATCACTTATATCTTCATCGAGCAGAAATATGGTATCTGCTTGGTGAAATGTGTTTCTTAAAGCAAGTCTCCATGGCATAAGTGTAAATCTTCTTTGCTAGTTAAAAGCCTTATGGTAAGTTAGACATCCATAATGCCCAATCCGTAAAGTCCTAATCTTCCAAGTGTATAAACTGATGTCTTCTACACAGGACTGTTTTGAGAATTAAATGAGCATGTGTATCTGAAGGTCCTGTCACACACAAAAAAATGTGCAATAAGTGACGTCACCTCTCTTAAGTAACTTCAAAACTATTGCTGAAGATAAAGAAGATGTGAAATTAATACTCGCATAAACAAGATGGAAACTTCCTGGAAAAGAAACATCTATTTAAAAGTCAAAAATAAAAGTCTGTCATCATAGAAAATCAAAATGTAAATGTTAAGATTAAAATTCCAACACACTCACACAGTATTTACGTTTAAAGCGGGCACCATTATCTAACTGATTTCTGTCAACATACTTTCCTAATGAATAGCCTATTTTTTGTGAGAACTTTATCCTCATACAGAGATCCCATCACAAAATAATCCAAGGACATTTGCCAATTTTAATAAAGTCTAAGTGTTTGGGGTTTTCTTTTGCCATATATGTTGTAAGCAGAATTTATTTTTAATGTCTATTTCAAACCCATTTATGTATTCCTTTTTATGGAAATGTGTTAAAACTGAAAACAAAATACAGATTTGGTTTTGAAACAGAAACCAGGAAAGCCTCCTGCAAACATACTGGCTACAAGATTGAATTCAGATAACAAGATCCTTACTCTTCCTTCTTTTAGTCCAAAGCAAATGTCAGTAGCTGCTATTTCATCCCTCCTTTGTAGAACAAATGCCAGACAAGCTGACATATGGAAGACACACAGTGCTTTGAGGTCATCCGAATATTGATAAAAGTAAAAGGACAAGTTAGTCTCCATGCAGCCCAGGACTCCCCGCCCCACAGTGCATTGAGCATGGCCAGCACAACCAATTCCAAGATGCCTTGCTGCATCCACCTGCTCCCGGATGACACTAAAACTCTACTTGCTGTCAGATGTTGTCTGTGGATTGAAATGCAGAAATAACCCATAGGTAAGGAAAAATAAAAATCTCTTATATATGGAAAAATTTGCTCTATAACATGAAACGTAATGACTACAAAGAATTATTTTCAATACAAAAATACCAGGGTTTACATAAAATGGTGTTTTTCCAGTACTATAAATAGATGTACATTTAACAAGCTAACTTCATGACAGATACCTTCAATTTGTCTGGAATTTAATAATCCAAATAAAAGAAATTAGGCATTTTATATCTTAAATCTTGCATCTTTAAATTGGAACATATTCATATCCTTCAGAATTGAACCATAAAAACGTTTTAAAATACGAATCTGGTATCCATCTTAGGAGGCAAGCGGGACATTCTTTAGGACAGGGGGCCCTGTTTTGTGAAGAGGGAGAGGGAGAGGTCTGATTAAAGGGATCATTTAATTTATGATCTATAGATTACATTCAACTGTCTTACCAGAGAATCATTAGTGACAATCAATCTACCAAAGGATTCTATGTTTGGCTTTTTTCTTTTTGCATCAATAAAGAAGAACAACATCCTTCCTATGCACGTTATTTACTTAAACTTAAAGAAGCTTATTGAAGATTTTGATCCCATATACCTTTATGTAAGAAAAATTCATTCTCAAAAATAAAAAATGTCTGATCATTGCCGCAGTGAATGGTGAGGGACCCATCAGAAAGAACTCAGTGGGCTGAGAAGACAACAAGTCCAAAGCCACCAGCTGAGTGAAAAAAATAGGCCAAGGCAGGAAAGCCTGGTAGATAAAGCAGCATAGGCACGACAAGTGCAAAGAAGGCAGCTGGAGAGGAAAACAATAAACAAGTCACTTGTTTCAGGGGTGCTGACAATTTTTCCATTTTTTTCCTCCTTCATGTTTCTCTTTAGCATTTCTACAGGCACCCAAGTTATCAGTATTTCCATGCTGACCCCATTGACCATAATTTATCTCTCTGCATAATTGACACACTCCAGATGTTTGTGATCACTTCCCCTTGAAATTTTGCTTTATCTCATTCTTAGAAGTGCTTGATAACTAAACTGACAAATGCATTTTGTTCATTTATTTATTCATTCATTCAACATTTATTGAGATATTCCACAATG
This sequence comes from Macaca thibetana thibetana, assembly GCF_024542745.1. Classification (NCBI taxonomy): domain Eukaryota; kingdom Metazoa; phylum Chordata; class Mammalia; order Primates; family Cercopithecidae; genus Macaca; species Macaca thibetana. The sequence continues at coordinate 87,280,387 of NC_065594.1, forward strand.
AATAAAATAAGCATGCGCCCTGCTCTCATGTAGCTAATCATTAGAAAAAGAACACAAATGCATTCAGAGCTATTGACAGATCAGGCTAAGCGCTGTGGAGCATATAAACAGGACGCTGAGATAGAAAATAAAAGAAGGTCGAAAGTAAGACTGTCAGGATAAAACCCTGTTGAAGAAAAAAGATTTCAGTTGAGATAAAAAGAAGCCAGAAGAAACCAGCTATTCACAGTGTAGGCAAAACACTCCTAGAGAAAGGAAAGGCAATTGCAAATAGGAATTGTTCAAGGCAGGAAAGAAATTGCTATAAACTGGACCTGGCAGAAGGTCACTGTGGCTGCAGTGCTGTGAGCAAAGGGATGAGGTTGCAGAGGGAGATGGGGCTGGAGTATGGTGTGCATTTGGGTTTTGCTTTATAAGTGTAAAGGAAAGACCCTTGAGTTTTCAATAGAAGACTTATCCTAATTTTTCCCTTAAAAAGATGATTTGGCCATTGTGTGGAAAATGAATTAGAGTCAAAAAAGAGTGAAAGACAGGAGCCCACTTTGAAAGCTTTTGCAGCTGTCAGATTAGAGAGATGGCAGTGGCCGGACCGGGATGCTAGCCAGGAGTGAAGACGACAGGTGGCTGAATTTGAGATGCATTTTGGAGGACTTGCTGGAAGACTTCATGTGTGTGTCAGTGATAGGAGGGAGAAGACTGTGAAAGAAATGAAGGAGTGAAGCACTCTGACCACTCGTTAGGTGGCAGTGTCATTTAGGGATATGAGGGATACTGGGGATAGACTGAAGGTCAGGGGAGTATTGAGGCTTAATCTGTAGGAGTGGAAAGGAAACCAGACTGACAGTTTGGAGATGGGCTAAGATGCAGCAACAGCAGCAAAAGCTAAACAACGTATTGCTTCATATTCTTCTGTCTGCCCAAACCTCTATATTCCTAATATTGCTACCCTATGGGATCCTCATTATCCAATATTAGGATGTTGCACAGAACTTACTGTGATGATGGAAATGTTCCCTATTTGTGCTGTTCACTAAGGCAGCCACTAGCCACGTGTGGCTGCCAAGCACTTGCACTGTGATTACTGTGATGGAGGAATTGAACTTTTTACTTTCATTTATTTAAATGGCAATAGCTCTGGTGTCTGCTGAGCATCTTACTAGGGAGGTACATGTCTAGAATATCACGAATGTCTTCTATTCCAGAGACATGAGGACATTACATTTATGTGCTCAGTTAGGTTAAGATGCGATATTCCTCTTTTCTGTACCCTGTTATAGTGAAAGCAATCAGGTAATGAGATAGTCAAGATGTGTACAGAGAGGATGGAAGAGAACTGACCTGGGGTTGTGATAACCAGCCTGTAATAAATCAAGAACTTGTATTGATTTGGAGAGAGATCCCATCACGAAGTATCTCATTGCCTTGCAGCATAGCCATGACCCCATGGAACCCTGGTAATCAGTGGGAATTTCGGAAGGAACACAGTTTGATGTCAGAAAACTCACAGGGCTGCCTGAGAATGTAAAACGAATTTTAACACACTGCATTTTTCTTTATTAGATTATGGTAAAATGTGCAATCTATTACAAACCTCAAATTTGTAAAGACTGTAAAAAGCATCAATCATCTAACAAACTGAATTTTTAGAGTAGAATCACAGACTATTCAAATGGGAGGTACTTAGAAATCATCAAACCTATGACTTGAAAGAAGCTGAGTGACTCCCTCAAGTTGCACAACTAGCTAATAGCACAACTAGCTAATAGCAGAACTACGACAATAATGTAGGTCTCCTTATTCTTGGTGTGTACAATTTAGACCCTAAGGTAACCATCAGATTTAGACAAACAACAGAAACTGAATCTTTTTGTTTTTCCAAAAAAGGCCAATATAAAAATTTTAGAAACTTGAATGTGTGGGCATCCTGTCTTTCTGTCAAATTTCTCTTATGAATAGATTAGGGGCAGCAAGAAACAGGTGTCCTCTTTTTTGTGTGTTCATTATTATGTAATCTGTCACATACTAATTGAATTTTTCTGTTGTTTTCCAATTGGCTTTTATCAGGCCTTTTAAACTGAATAATCCTAATTGTGATGTTTGAAACCTGTTCCAAAAAATTTTTCCTCTAGGAGAAGAAAAAATAATGCCAATGCTTAGCCAGGAAGCTTCTCATTGAAGTCTAAACATCCACATCAGAACCACAATTTGATGGTGAGCCAGAGAAGAGATTTCAAAAGAATGGTGATGATTTGGACAAAGGGGAAATGCCCCTGGTATTTAAAGCTGTCAACACCTGAGCCACAAAGAGACCCATCAAACACTAATAGAGATAATCTATGCAGAGAATAACATGCTATCATTGGAATCATACAGGATAATCTTCAATGGTGTGTATCATTTGAGAATTCTAAGAGGAACAGAAAAGGCCTTGCAATTCTATAATGAGATGTTCACAAATCTTTAACAGGATTCCTAACCAGCTAGACTCTTTCTCACCTTTATCCACCATGGGATGTGTTCCCCATGCCTGGATTCCTTGGTATTGGGCAGAGGTTTCTGATACTGTTGCACCAAAATAACTTGATCCCAGCAGTGAGCACTGTGGCACCTGTGTTCTCTATTCCACCCCTCTTTGGCCAGTTAGGATAGAAATGGTAATCACTGTGCATATTTAGTACACAAAAACAGTCAACCTACACTTGCCAGATATATGGGCCTAAATATTAAGTGTGTTTCCACCTCCACCATATTTGTCTTTGATATTCCATTCCCACTGGACTATGTGACAGAGAAGTCTGGAATTGTCTGTGCAGGGAGGCCATAAGGGAGGTGTCCGCTCATTCAAACTCAAGGCTTCTCCACATGAAGTCCCTGTCCATGCCTATGTCCTGAATGGTATTGCCTAGGTTTTCTTCTAGAGTTTTTATGGTTTTAGGTCTAATATTTAAGTCTTTAATCCATCTTGAATTAATTTTTGTATAAGGTGTAAGGAAGGGATCCAGTTTCAGCTTTCCACATATGGCTAGCCAGTTTTCCCAGCACCATTTCTTAAATAGGGAATCCTTTCCCCATTTCTTGTTTTTGTCAGGTTTGTCAAAGATCAGCTGGTTGATGTGTGGTATTATTTCTGAGGGCTCTGTTCTGTTCCATTGGTGTATATCTCTGCTTTGGTACCAGTACCATGCTGTTTTGGTTACTGTAGCCTTGTAGTATAGTTTGAAGTCAGGTAGCATGATGCCTCCAGCTTTGCTCTTTTGGTTTAGCATTGTCTTGGCAATGTGGGCTCTATCTCTCTCTTTGCTCATGGATAGGAAGAATCAATATCATGAAAATGGCCATACTGCCCAAGGTAATTTATAGATTCTATGCCATCCCCATCAAGCTACCAATGACTTTCTTCACAGAATTGGAAAAAAAAAACTTTAAAGTTCATATGGAACCAAAAAAGGGTCCGCATTGCCAAGACAATCCTAAGTCAAAAGAACAAAGCTGGAGGCATCATGCTACCTGACTTCAAACTATACCACAAGGCTATAATAACCAAAACAGCATGGTACTGGTATCAAAACAGAGATATAGGCCATTGGTGAACTCTTTAGCTAGGCTGGATGGACATAAAATTACAGAGAACTATGGAGTCATCAGAATAACAGTCCTAGCAAGTAGAGAATCATGTTTCACATGTCTGCTACACCAACTTAACATGCTACTGCTGAGAAGTTCTAGCTTTCAAATGAATGTGTGATTTTTCCCTCTACTATAGTTGTTAAGTCATTACTTTCTACATCTAGGTATTCTCGTTCCTTAGGGACAATGCACATTTCTCCCAGTTGTGCCTGATTGTAATGTCTGGCTCTCTGCCCTGTCACTCTACCTAAATAATCCATGAGAAAAATTGAGGCACTCTGCTCCACTGAAGCCACGATGAAGACCAAGAGGAAGCTGTGGCCTCCTGATCACAGCTCATGGTGGAATTCAATCCCTGGGTTTCTGATGCAAACTTACATCTAGATAACTGAGTCAGGCACGGCTCTATCTCCCTCTTTGCTCCAAGGTTGGTTCCACCATGGATAACTGGGAATGAGATCCTTCTTTAAATGGAGAAATGTTTGTGATTCATGGCATGACATCTGGAAAATGCCCACACAGTTTTTTTTTTCTTTGAAACTGAGTCTCACTCTGTCAACCAAGCTGGAGTGCAGTGGCGCAATCTCAGCTCACGGTAACCTCTGCCCCCAGGTTCAAGCAATTATCCCACCTCAGCCTTCCAGGCACAAAACAGTTATTTCTAAGAATCATGGCTGGGTATGGCAGCTCACGCCTGTAATCCCAGCACTTTGGGAGGCTGAAGCAGGCGGATCACCTAAGATCAGGAGTTCAAGACCAGCCTGAACAACATGGAGAAACCCCATCTCTACTAAAAAAATACAAAATTAGCCAAGCACAGAGGCGCATGGCTGTAATCCCAGCTACTCAAGAGACTGAGGCAGGAGAAGAATCGCTTCAACCTGGGAGTCGGAGGTCGTGGTGAGCCGAGATCGCACCATTGCACTCCAGCCAGGGCAACAAGAGCAAAACTCTGTCTCAAAAAAAAAAAAAAAAAAAAAAAAAAAAAAAAAAAAAAAAAAAGAAGCATTACTCTGTTCCGTTGATAATCTGTCTCTGCTGAATTTTGCCTGCCTAACAGAGAGGTAAGCTACTGGAAAGAAAAAAATATACTGTATAGTACCACAATGTTGATTTCACCCCAGGGGCTTGCAAATCATTCTGCTCAGGTGAGAAATTTAATAATTAGTCAATGAACACATTGCTTTTAACCAATAAAAACCACTCCATTTCAGATCAGATCCAGCTCAGATTAATTTATTTTAATTAATTAATTTATTTATTTATTTCACTTTCTGTAGACAACGCACCCTCTAAGGAATGGTTCTCAGGAACTATTAAGGTAACTGGGCACAGCAGTGGAAATAAAGGTATTTAATCCCATCTATGGGGTTTTCTATCAAAGTGAGAAAAATACATTTATATGAAACCATGTCCATCTGGAACAGACATTTACAGCACCATATAAAATTAGGGAGCTATTAAACAAACCTGCTTTAACCAACAATATCTACAGTACTCCAGTATATCAAGAACTTCTGTGAGAGGTTACCACTGTTTCCGATGACATGCTCTTAAGAATGTCATGAGTGCTCATCCAAACTTTATTATAAAGATGTGAGTCACCTAGACCTATAACGCCCTCATAATTTTGCACTGCGAACATAAATAATAAGACACACACAGTCAACTCTATATTACCTGTTAAAAAATTTCAAGTTCTTATTAATATAATTTTGTTGGGGGGTTTATAAATCATCTACTGTTTTAATGTCTCCTATCATGACTCCTCTGTATAGCCTGAATTCTGAGTAAAGAAACAAGCAAACAGCAATTTTCCTGACATGAATTTTCTTCATGGGAATATTGTTTTTCTTGCAAGATTAGGTTATTTAAGGTGACAGTTACATGCCTAGAAAAAAAACAAATCATTTCCAGGCTTGGAAACAGAGTAAAGAAATTAGAAACAAAAAATATTACACGCCCTGAGCCATCTTTGAAGTTCCTCTTGAAAATGTTTAGGATGCCTAAGAATTTTAAAGTCAGAAATATCCCAAAGTGTTATATGAAATATAAGTAAACGTGCCACAAGCACTATTGTTTCTTTCTGTTGTATGCGTAGTTGAAGGGCATCGTCCAAATCATATGTAGAAACAAAGATTTGGCTGGTTTGCTGTGAACGAAGGGGAGTGAAGTGGGATTGACCCTCTGTGTTCCCTCAACATCTCTCAAGAAACCTAAACTGGTCAGTTCATGTATAGTAACTAAGCCAATGAAATTGGCACAAATAGAAAATAATGAGGAAAACCTTCATGAACTAGGTAATACTTAGTCATGGGCTCAAGAAAGGAAACTGCTTTGGCCCAAAAGATAACGAATTATTTTCTAGATGGAGAGAAAATGACATGCAAAAGCGTTTTGCAGCAAGACAGTGGATGAAAATGTATATGGAGATATGTATAATACGTATAGCATAACCTGACTGAAGCATCAGTGCTTTCCAGTTGTCTGATGAAATAATATCCTCACCTCCCATTTGCACTGTACTTTAACATTGCCAAAAATGTCTTGGAATATTATGGCACTAGCTTCCTGATGGAGAATAACTATGATAGAGGAAAAATCATCATTATTTTACAAACAAGGCAACTGAGGCTCAGAAATGTTTATGAATTTTCCAAAGCTACCTACATACAAGAAAATGGTAGAGGGAGTATTCGCCGTTCTTCTGACTTTGTATCTAATGGTCTTCTACTAAGCCACTGTGTGGTTTACAAAATGGTAAGTACATGTTACATGTGGATAGTGGGGAGTAGGATGGGAAAAACATAAGAGACAAATGTTTAAGAGCTCTTAAAATTCAATTTATTTTTCATAACGCTTCCCTTCCACGGTATATTGAAGTTCTGGTAAAAGTTCTTAAGAAATCAGAAACTCCTTCATCTGTAGTTCTGGAAAAAACCACAGGATGTCATCCTGTGTAATAGTCTTTAGGCAAATTATTATGAGTTTTGAGATGGAGAGTACGGATTTTTAAAGGACAGCATAAAGCTTCACTTTTTAAAGTAAAACTTATTTTGATTAGTAATTCAGTCATATGGCTTAGAAATCAAAATGATTTAATAAATTATAGATTTAAAAGACTTGCTTCTACTATAAAATTTCTGTTGATATCAGTATTCCCACCAACCCACCCTCACCTCCCATAGCTGTACTGTGTACCCTCCTGTCTTACACACACACCCCCTCCCCCCACAGACTTTTACCTCTTCATTAAAGACAGCATACTGCACACATCACTCTGCATGTTTTTAAATTTAATGTATCCTGAGATCTTCCATAGTTAATACATAGAGAATTTCCCATGATTTTTAATAGCTGCAGAGCACATTAATATACAGATGTTTATAGAAGGATGCTTGGGTTCTTTCAAATTTTTGCTGTGAAACTTTTGAATAGTAAATTATTAACAAACATAACTAAAATGTAGTTTGATTTATCCATAATGATGGTCTTTGACATGTAGCTACCAGTACCACTCAATTCCTCATTGCATTAAGCTCTTCCACCACTTTCTCAACAGGTAATAATGGTTGTTTATCTTCCTAATAAAGGAAGGAGGTGAAGAAAGAGATATGAGACTATGAAAAAGATGCTCATGCTCAAAATATTGGAGGAAAACACTAGGTTTTATTTTTCAGACCAGAAGAAAAAGTAAATCCCTCAAATGTTTTAACCCGTAGACATTTCCAAATCTCTATTCTTATGCACAGTTTTATTCCCAATAACCCAAGGCTTTTGCAGCACACATTCATCTAACTATGAATATATTCCAACTGTCTACTGTGGCCCCTAATTGGGCTGAAGAATTGGCATCCCTTGTGGGCAGACACAGAACTCACACACAGAGTACCACTTTCTTGCCTTTAAAGATTACATTTCCATTAGCACCTTATAATTTGATCTTAGCCTATCTCTACTTGCAGCTTTATGTAGACACAGCACTAGATTCATCTCCACCTGCAGGCAATGTACTTGAAAAACAATGAAATGTGGTTCAATGTTTTTGATAAAAGGGGCTAAATGAAGAGCACCTTAATGATTAAGAAAGATGTTGACTTTCTTGTACTTAGCAGAAAACAGTGCAAAGCGATAAGCTACCTACTACAAATTGTTAGCTATGTCTTAAGTGATGAAACTACTTAATGTAGATGTTATTAAGGTGTCATTTACCAGAGCATGTCAAAAAGTATCTTGGGGACATTGCAAAACTGATTTCCCATCTTTCATGTCTACATATGTTAGTGCTGCATTTTATGTGAGGCACCAACCATCTAAACAAAATGTTTCTGGAAGATCAAAATTTATAAATTACATGCTTGAAAAATAAGTTATAAGGTCTTATTTACTCCAATACCCATTTGATCCTAATGTTCATTTCCTCTTCACCATTTCCTCATATAGCCAGGCATCTATCTTCCAGGCCAGGAGAATTTTATAGTTTCCCCAAAAGGATAATATTTCTAAAATAAATAAGCTTTCTAGACTGGAGCTACACGACACCAACAAAACCTGTTGAAAAGTAAAAATTCATTTCTACCTGACACTAAATAACTGTTTTGACTGATTATTTTCTCCGAACTGACAGGTTGTTTTGGCAATGTAGACACAAGCTTAGTCAATTTAGCGCATGAATGATACATGAGGGGTTCCATATTCAAAGCAGAAAAATTTTATAGTTATTCACTGAATATTGAAGGCATTTGCTTGGCTCAATGATGCTTATTTTAAAAGAAACATTCATGATGTAGATTATGAAGGTCGTTTCTTTTTAACTTGTTAATCTTATGAACAACATAAGATTGGAAAACATTGGCAATGGTTAATAGATTTCATTAATAACTGATGAGGTGACATCTATGTCAAAGACTTCCAAAACTATACTGAGTTACCACTTCTATAAGTCTATCATAATCACATACGCTCTATAAGAGTTATATGAAAAACTGTTCCTTGCATTATTATGTATAACTGAAAAAGTAGAAACAAGCAGAAAGATCTACAATGAGATACTGGCTAAGGGAAACCCTCATATGCAGTTGGTGGAAATGCAAATTAGTATAGCCACTATAGAGAAGAGTATGAAAGTTCCTCAAGAAACTAGAAATAGAACTACCATATGATCCAGCAATTCCACTACTGGGTATATACCCAAAAGAAGAAAGGAAATCAATAGATAAAAGAGATACCTGCACTCCTATGTTTTTCTGGAGCACTATTCACAATAGCCAAAATATGGAATCAACCTAAGGGGCCATCAATGGATGAACGGATGATGAGAACGTGTAAATATATACAATGGAATATTACTTAGCAATTTAAAAAGAATAAAATCCGTCATTTGCAGCAATAACCTCTATTTCCTTGGATGAAACTGGATATCATTATGTTAAGTGAAATAAGCCAGGCACAGAAAGACAAATATCACATGTTCCCACTCATATACGGAAGCTAAATAGTGGATCTCATGGAGGCTGAGAGTGGATTGGTGGTTCCCAGAGGATGGGAAGGGGTGGGAGGAGGAGACATGAAGGGCGAAAATGACAGAAATGTATTCATTAACACTGAACTATACATTTAAAAATGGTAAAGATGGTAGACTATATATGCATATTCTACCACAATAAAAACAAATACCTAAATTAAGAAACATCTTTATATCTTATTCTTCTCTGCCACATACTTCAATGATGAATTTGAAAAGCTGAACTCAATTTCAAAGTGGCACATTGTTCCTCATTCTTCTCTATGACATTATACAAGCAGCAATTCTCAAAGTTGAGTCAATTTCAAATGGCATAGTACACTAAAAATTGAATCACATCCTGTAGACTTAGGTGATTTTTGTCCCTTGTGGAAATACATCTAATCCAATTGATTTAGATGTCACTCTATGTTCCAGTGAACTCAGGAAAGTTTTAATTACATAGAAAATATGTTATGATTTCTCACAGGGAATAATATATGGGAATTACAGTGTGATTTTGAAAAAAAAAAGTATGAAAGAAAATGACTACCTTGTGAGATTAAGCACTACACCAGCTTGATTATATCATACTAATTTATCAGACCCTGTGTTATTGAAGAGAACAGATTTCTTGAGGCTTTGTTCTCCTTACAATTATTATTAGAAAAGCCTATAATGGAGTCCATGATTTAATAGAAAGTCGTATTCTTTTCAGTGTTATTTACCATGGGCGAGGGGAAGGCTCTCTTAATGGGTGCTAGTGAAACCTTAATGAGGAACCCCTTCTGTACCTGTATTTTCTCTTCATAAAAGCAGCATGGGTGTCAGCCACTGGGGCATATTCTTTGCTATAAGCCTAGAAGTGCAATTTCCTATAAAACGTATATTTTAAAGCCCACACATAAGGCTTTAAAAATGTCATTTAAAAGGTTACATGCAACAAAAAGTCAAATGGAGAAAGAATTGCAATGGTGGACATGGTGGACTCTATTTTCCACCCTGTCGTCCCATACTTTATTATTAGAAATATCAGCAGTCTGCTTTCCAGAGAGAAAGTAAAAATTTGACTGCATTCAATATAAATACTTCTGTAGGTTTGCTTAATTTGCCTTAATTTGCTCTCACCTCTGAGTCCCTCTGAAACCAAACTCACTAGACAATAGGAACGCATTGTAAAGGTTTCTGCCTTGAATGTAAAAATAAAATAAAATAAAATAAAATAAAATAAATATTTAATGACCAAAGTAATTCTACTTTCATTTACTGGTAAAGTTATGTGGAATTTACAAGTCATATGATAACACAATTATGCACTCAAATCTGAAAATTGACAAGTGATCACATAGATCAGACTTCTCTATCTTCAATGACAGAGTTCTTTCTATCCCATATGACTGCTCAATTAGCACATGTGCAATATATGTTTTTAATGGGCCACCATCAAGACCAGTAGACCTTGTAATGGACAGTTGACATTTTCCCAAAGCAAGATGTTTCCTTTAAAAAGACAGTCAAGATGCATGATCTGGTCATTCAGTGTTATAAATTAAATGGCACTTCCAACTGCCTCACTTTGCATCCATACAGTGCATTTTAGCTGATTTAAGGTCAAATACAAAGGCCTTCTAGCATAATGGACACTATATATCCCAATTCCCACTTTTTCTTTCACTAGGGTACCCCTTTATCTCATTATTTCCTTCAAGGAGAATGCCAAGTGATACACTCATGGATCTCTTGCTGTTAGCGCCTCAGTTGGAAACTGAGGCCACTGGCAAAATTATTAGTTAATAGGTTTCTACTCAAGATAGCGTACCCATTACTTCTCCTTTCGTGTCACAGATAAGTGTGAGAAATGCTTTACTGTTTTTACATTTCATGAAATATGTTTCACATTAAAGAAACCATTGTCTTAAGCAATACCACCAATTCCCAAATCTTACTAAAAATAAAAAATCTAAAAAGAAAACAAACAAAACCCCGGTTAACTTTCACATGGAATGCCAAATAGCATAACTTTTTACAAATTTTATTCATGTTTATACTTCAAAATAATTTTAAAAACCTGGGCAATTTTTAATAATCATGGCATGTAGACATCAAAGTGGTTCTGTGCCAAACATATTTAACCAGGAATTAAGGAGTTATGTTAATGTGCTTCTTCTTTGTGAATCTTTTTCTTACCTACCTGCTCCCCAATTAAATTTCCTCTCTCTTAGGAAATGACTTTGTCTGTTATTATAATAAACAGTGTACTTCCAGTCTGTTCTCCAGTACATAAAACTTTACTTAGAAGAAGTTGTATTTCCCACTTTCTCATCCATGTCTTGTACTCTTATAGTCACACAGTGCCATGCCTAGAGCTAAATTAAATTTCATAGGAGTAATGTGCACTAAAGAAGGAAAATTCCTGGACATATAATTAAAGGCCAAGTCGACACTATGAAATGTGCATATTTATACTAATAGTTAAAACACATCTTCATTTATTTGACAATTAACTCCAAGATGCTATTTGTAAAAGTAATACTAACATAGCAGTAATCACTAATACATCATTCTGTTCTCACCCACTATACACATATTTATTCAGGCAGACATGACTAAACAAAATACTTGAGATCTACTTTTATATATCTATAAAGAATGTACAATATTGTTCTCTATGGCACGGAATCATCTCTCTGAAAACTGAGGATGAGATTTTTGGCAATTTTCTAATTCCAACTAAACTATGCTCTTGATGCATTAGGCTTCAAAAGTCTGATAATTCGTCTTAAGATACAGTTCTGTGTTTTCTGATTGTCTATTGAATATCACTTATTGGGCAATGACTTGCTTTTTTCGAAAACCATCTAAAACTCAGTATCTCCCCTCACCCTCCCAGTTGCTCTCTCTTCTCATTTTGATAAGCAATGTCACTTTTTATCTTGTCACAGAGCTACAAAGTTTGGAGTCCTTCTCAATAACTCCTTTTTCTTTACTGTATTTCAACTAATCACCAACTCATATAAATTCTACTTTAGATAGACAGATATAGACAGAAATGTTTTACAGTTTTTACATTTCATGAAAGATGTTCTCTTAAATATATTACTTGAGATATATATGAACGAACTATTATATGTGTGTGTATGTATTCATTTCCATCTTATTTTCTCTGTTTTCAATGAAACTCACATTATTACTTTCTGGATTTGTGTTACAGCTTCTGAACTAGTATCTTCGCTTTCAAGATCTTCTCACTGTAATCAGTCAAGATATCTTTTCTAAAACATCAATCATTCATCTGTCTATCTGTCTATCTAATCTATCACCTATCTATCTCTCTTCTATGACTTGGATAGACTCTTCCCTAGTTAGATTAACCCATTTATGCCTAGTGTTCCATTATTGGAACACTAAGCTTGTGAGAGTTATTGATATACTGGTCAAGGTCATCACCAAGGTCTGATTTTTTTCACAAAAATTTGCAACCTCTGGCATAAATGGGTTAAGTCCATTCTCTTACCATGACACAGGAGTTACTTGAAAGTTTGCTATCTGTCCACTCTTACCTTTGTCCAACTCTTTGAATCCACTGCACGATTCCAGGCAGCATTCTTGTTCACTCATTATTCTCTCAAAACACCATGGGGTCTGTGACTTTAGGGCCCTTTATGAGCTATTTTTTCTCCCTGAAATGCTTCAGCATCCCCATCTGACTGGGAAAACGCTCAAATATCACCCCCTGTCCAGCAAATTGCATTACACTGGAGGCATTTCTTATAGTACTCAAAAGTCATCATTGTACAAATATGTAATTTTTAACCACTAGAGCCCCTAAAAGTAGAGATACTGTTTTTACCATCTTTTTACCTGCTGTCCCTGCCATATGGTAAGCTCTCAACAATATCTTTTGAATGAATAAAGGGGAAAATACATTTTTCTTATATTTATCTAATAGGTGGTTTAAATATTTTGCATATACAGCTTTGATCTAAATCTGGCATAAAAAGGCAGCTGTTTGAAGACAAAAAGGAGTTCTGAGATACAGTTTGTAAAAAAAAAAATAAATATATACATATTTATGCTAGGACATAATTCAACATTCTCATATCTTAGATGATTAAAGATCAGTTGTTAAGCAGAAATGTTGAGGATTTATGCTCACTTGACTGGCAGCTGGGGACAGCTACCTAGGTAACTGAACTCAAATCTTCTAGCCTTTTTAATCTATCGCCCTAAATATGTACATATGATAGTCTTTTGGAAATATTCTCTTATGTTGGAAAAAAAGCATTTTTTTCTTATTCTTTTGTTGTACTTTCAAATATTATTTTATTTATTTAGAGACAGGGTTTCCCTCTTTTGCCCAGGCTGCAGTGCAGTTGCACAATCATGGCTCACTACCTCATGGGCTCAAGCAATCCTCCCACCTCAGCCTCCCAGTAGCTGGGACTACAGACTCATGCCACCACACCTGGCTAATGTTTTTCGTTTTTAATAGAGAAGAGGTCCCACTTTGTTATCCCGACTTCAAATATTTTCAATGCATAAATAATAATAAGACCTGCCAAGATTGTGCCTGCTATACTGGAGACCTGGGTTGAAGACTTACGCGCATGCTTCCCATTGTCTGTGTAGGGGTGACTCCCATTATTTTACAAATGAGGACCAGACTCTGAGAATATCAAACTATCACAATGAGTCATACATTTTAAATGGGGAAAATTATCTTTTATGACAGCAGCTAAATGATCTTACTTTTGATTTTTAGTTTATTAAATTATGAGAAAATGACTTCCAAAATTTGGTAAACATAGCAGAAACAATGCCACTGAGTTTATCAAATATCCAGAATCCAGAGAATAAATCCCTCTTGAGAGCTTTTTATTACAGAGGGAGGCATGAACAACTGGGATGCACAGCAGGACTCGCTCCTGAAAATCACCTGGCTGGCCAATTGCACTGACTAGTCATGCATAGGCTTGCCAACACCTCAAAGCAGCAAGACAATTGGTTTTCTTTATGGTAAGCCTCTATATATCCTTGCTGAAATCAAATCAAGAGAGAATTCATCTCACTTGATGCAGATTATATATATAGCCAGAAATATCAAAAGTATTTCATGAGTTCCATTTTATTTTTCAAAGCTAACCAGAAAAACATCAGTTTAGCCACCTAATTCTCTCTCATGCCACAGCCTCTCTCTGACTGTCTTCTTCAGTCTCCCCTTCAAAGACTTAAAAAAGATGAAACTCCTACAGGTTCCAAAAATTACAATGATGCATGTTTTCATCCTCCACATCTCATAGTCTACAAAGTATAAATTTATATGTTAATAAAAGTAAATTATACCTATTGTATTATCAGATGTTTGGTTGACAAAACATCTTTGCATATGCTATTTAATTTAAAATGAGTTTAATGTGCCACATCAAGGTGTTGTGTCTGTAATAAGATATCAACATTTTAAATGCTCTGGTGGCAAATACTATATCTATCTCTGTATCCATTCCCATATCTGTCTATCCTTCCATCCATCCATACACACATATATTTGACTGATTCGTCTCTGCCTTCACATCCTTGGGTAATTCAACTCCTGTGTGATGCTTCTGGATTCTGGTTTCTGAGGAAGGAAATATAAAAGAATTTGGGCATGAAAGTCCTGCCCTTGGCTGATATCCGTAGAGAGGCCTTTATAATTTTTTTCCTACTCTTCTGTCTTCCCTTCTCTCCCCTTCCTAGGGAACCCACCGCCCTAATAACACTCCCAACCTCTGTATTTTCCCCATATGGACATTCTCCGGAACTGCTGATCCTCTCTCTCGTACTTTCTCTTTCATTCACTTCCACCTTTTAATGGCCTCCCTCATCCTGCCTCCCAACTATCTCTGTAGATTAATGTCACTTGCTCCTACTCCCTCAACAAACCCAAAAATAGAGTAAAAAAATCCAAATTTTAGCTAAATGTCATTCATTAGGCTTAAACACTACTAAATTTGGTATCACTTATGTTGAACCAGATGATAATGAAAGCACACATATTTATATATAAGTGAGAAAAATCTGAAAGTAAACATTGCATTTTGAAATGAGGGAATAAATGGAATATGATTATTGTATCATGAGTTCTCTAGGAAAAAAAAAAAAAGCCCAGAAAAAGATGGAAATGAAAGCAGAAACTTTTATAACAAGCCTCATGGAAAAAACAAAGGGGGAATGGCCAGGTGCGTGGATTTGACTTAATGCAGCTCCTTTAGAAACTAGCATCTGTCTTCAGGTAGGATTAGCATGCAAAGTAAGACATGATGCATTCTTAGAAAGGAGAGTAGATGGGTCTGGTGATCTTACATTCATGCCCCTCTTTTTCATGTTTTCTTTTTGGAAACAGCCTTTGATTATAAGTGAAAGAATGTCTGAAGAACATATTCAGATGAAAGAAATATGCTTTTATATTTTCATATAAAGGAAGAAAATTTTGGTAGTGACTTTTAAAATAAGTGTTTAAAGCTCTTCATGTATATGAAACACATATATAAAACACAAATAAGACGTTCTGAAAATAACGTAAAATATAAAAAAAAATTGTGTCAGAGTACTCAAGAACTCATAGGTAATTGCTGACCCTGAGAAAATCACACATCTCTTCACTCCACAGTCACCTCACCAAGACAAGGAATAACTAGAATCGATCATTTCTGAGGTCATTTCAAGCTCCATTTTTTCTATCATAATGCATCATTTTATAGATGATCTTTGTGAACGACCATTCTGTTTTTGATGCTAAAACATTAGCCTATCACTTTTTTATTCCTGTCCAATTTATTCACCTCCTACTCTGGTCTTTGTGATATCGTATGTCCTGGTCCTCATAAATACCACATTAAACCCTTATAAACTTTTCTCTTTTATTTCCTCCTTATTAATAAGTGTAAGAACAAATCCAGTTTTCTAACTTTATCATACATTTGTCCAATATTTTATTTTTCATATACGTGTGTGTGTGTGTATATATATATATGAAACATATATGGAAAAAATATATATTTATGTATGGATATATATATACACTGTATATAGAGATATACATACATATATCCTGTTTTACCAAATTGATCTATTTGTTCTAGATACTATTATGTGCAGAGAGTTATTTGAATTTTCATATTTTAAAATAATCAAGATACATGTGTTTTGACTACTTTAGTCCTTTATGAAATTGTGTACAATTACCAGGCTGATACCAGGTAGAGAACATCAACTGATTAATCAACAAGCATTTATTCACCATAAAAAATGTATTTAGTGACAGACCTCTAGAAAGGGAGGCAAAGATGGCAGGGAGGCAGTGACTAACTGCCTAGTTTACTCTCCTCCCCCTTCTACATATTTATAGGTCACCTAGAAAAGGGTCAGGGGTGATGAGAAATTACTTAATGGGTACAATGTATGTTACCCTGGTGATGGATACCCTAAAGCCCACATTTCACCACTACACAAGCTATGCATGTAACAGAATTGCACTTGTACTCCCATCAATTTATTAAAACAATAAAAGGCAAATGTAAGCATGAATTCTTAAAAAATTAACGTATATGAACATGTCAGAAAATAACTCTTTTCCAAATTGTAGTATTGCAGCAGAAGTTTAGGAGAAGGGGAAAAGATCTTGGAGTAACATAAAATACTTAAGAAGTGGGACTTCAGCTAACGTGCAAAGGATTCAGAAAACCAGACAAAAGGAAGAACACAAATGGGAAATGAGATGAAAACAGATGGAAAGGTAGTGATTTTTTTCCACATTTCAGGGAGAGCAGGCTTAAGAAGCAGCAGCAGCAGAACTGTGGTGAAAAATGTTGGGAGAATCAACAAAAGTCAGCAAATCTCTCGAGAAGGAAGAAAACCAGACCTAAAGGGAAAAATGCAGTGTTGATGTCACATGCTACAGCACTCTACAGAGAGCAAATGGTTTACAATGGGAATTGGCTATAACAAGGGAATTACAATCAACTTTAAGTAGAACTGTTTTACGAAAGTGCTAGGAATAAGTCCTACAAGTAGGAGTATAAGATTATAGTAACACAAGCTGAAGGGTGACAAGGTCTCTTTGTAAATTATCTTTTCTACTTCATATTAATCTACATCACAATCATTAGTACACACAAGCAATAATTAATATGTTTTCACCAAATACGAATATGTGAATGTCTTTACAACTGGTGTTGCCTCTATAAACTGGTGGGCTTTTGACTTTCACACACCTGCAAATTCAAATTCCTTTAGGTATTGATATTTACTGTATTCGTTCATCCTCGTGCTGCTATGAAGACATAGCTGAGACTGGGTAATTTATAAAGGAAAGGGGTTTAATTTACTCACAGTTCCTCATGGCTCGGGAAGCCTCAGGAAACTTAGTCATGGTGGAAGGGGCAGAAACATGTCCTTCTTCACATGATGGCAGGAGAGAGAAGTGCCAAGCAAAGGGGGAATCACCCCTTAAAAAAATCACGTATCTTGAAAACTCATTATCACGAGAACAGCAACATGGGGGTAACCGCCTCCATGATTCAATTACCTCCCACCAAGCCCCTCCCATGACACAGGGATTATGGGAACTACAATTCAGGATGAGATTTTGGTGGGGACACAGCAAAACCGTATCATTTACCCTTTAAGGCTAGCATAAGTTTCTAATGTGTCCCCTGTACGCAAGCCACTATTTACTAGCTGATTATCCTTGGACAATTCTCTTAGCCTTTCTAAACTTCAATTCCTCCATCCATAAAATGGGAATGGTAATAATTGTAATGAACCTGTAGGTTTGTTTGAAAAATCAAAAATAGCCATGCATGGATGACACTTAGCCCCATAAGCTGCACATGACTGTTACTTAATGTTAGTTGCAGTTATTAGCAATAGTTCCTATCAAAGCACAACCTACTAGTTGCACAGTTCATTGACTGAAGCAGAAGCCTATCCCAAATTTGCAGGTATAATTTGGTCTTCTGTAGTTTATTCAGTTATTAAATTCTAAACCTCAATAAAATTGAGGGATGTTTAGTAAGAAAAATCACATAAGTGAGTTGTAAAGAAAACCATTTTATGGAAGTGAAAAAAGTATTTTATGGAAGGGAAAATAAGTAGAGGAAGCTACCTATTATGGTGGTGCACAAGTAATTGCTGCTTTTGCCAACAGAAGTAATGACAAAAACCATGATTACTTTTGCACCAACCTGCCCTCATCAGTGCAGCTGGAATCTGTGCCAAAGGAAGCATAAAGCAGGTGAATCACATCCCTCCTGCACAGCGAAGCAGCAGAAACTGTCACTCTGTCACATGGTTGAATTACTGAATCCATTACCCAGAATAACTTGATCCAAAACCAAAGCTGCCAAACAAGATACAAACTGAAATAAAATATGGATGAGTTTGCTCAAGCATCCATTCATTGAAAGCTTTAAAACAAACACAAACTATTTGGAATTGTCTCACACTGATACTATAGAACTCACAGTATGAAACATACATTTCTTAATTGCATGGTTGTAAAAGATTGATTTCTGGGTGCCCCCGCTAGACACTGATCGAGAAGACTAACATTTAACCATTTATTTTCAAGGAAAAAATGCCAAAAGATAAATCCTTTTCACTATTTCTAATTCTAGCTTATTCTATATCATACTTCATTTCTTTAGCTTTTGAAGCAACAGATGCTTCTTTTTAATTCTTGTACAATTTTGCATGGTAAAGGGAAATAGATTTTAAAGTACAAATTTATAGTATTCTTTAAATCAGTCTTAATTTTATAATATACTTGGTAGCCTCTATATGACATTTTTTTCCAGTATAGCAAAGTTATTTTCTATTTTTCTTAGTACTGCCCAGTATTTAAATCTCCTTTTCTCACACTTAAAAGTACATAACATATGAAGTAAACCTGATCCATTGATTTAATTTTGTTGTCTTCTTATGAGACTATGTTAATCTATATTATATATTAGTCATGATCCACATGAAGACATTTTAGTCAATAATTAGTCACATTAAGAACGGTGCTCCCATAAGATTATAATGTAGCAGAAAAATTCCTATCATGTAAATATTATCACTGTGTTACAACTGCCTATGGTGTCAATACAGTAACATGCTATACAGACTTGCAGCCTAGGATCATTAGGCTATACCAAATAGCCTAGGTGTACAGTAGATTATACCACCTCATTTTGCTTAAGCACGCTCTGTGATGCTGGCATCACAAAATCAGCTAAGGATGTATTTCTCAGAACATATCTTTGTTGTTAAGCAATGTATATTATATTTATTGTGTATATATATATATATAATTTATTAAGGAAAACTATTTCTTCAATTGTTGGGGAATTCTATTCATGATGTAATTATTCTATTTAGGGAATTTTTATTATGTTTCTCCTATACTCAAAACTCAAACCACAACACAAACCTACTACTATTTCAAGGTACTTCCTTTCAACAAGAAATCCTTCTCTAATTGTGTTATATTCTAACCCCTTTAAAATGCTGCTACCTGATGATCTCTGTGTAAACAGGCTTTAAAATTTTATTTTCTTCCTTTAATGAACAATTAAGCTCTCAGTCAATGAATGCTGCTGTGGCAGATTCATTTTCTTTTTTGCCAAAAAGTACTGTACCTGACTGCCACATGCTGGTGTGTCCAGTGCAGGCTGTACATTCGACTGAAACCCCTCTTTCTAAAGATCATTTTATCTTCCAGCCCATGTTGGAACCAAAATATGCAAATGGGAGGGCTGAACTAGCCACAAATAATCCAATGAAGAGTCGCACATGGGATGTTAAAATGCAAGTTTTTGAGAACAGACAGAGTAATGATCTAGAACTCTTATATACCTACATGTTACATGGGATCCAAAGGACTATCCCATTCTCCACCTCATCTATTTTCCTTGTCTAATGTTCACTGGCATTTCAGCTTGTAATTCTTGACTTAGAGAGTCAAATTAGCCTTTAAAAAGTCAGCATGGTGAGTGCAAAGACTAAAACTCAACAGATTTCATTTTAACTACTCTGTACCATATAGTGCCTTAATGACCGTAAGTCATCTTTCTGAGTTCAACTTTCCTCATAAGTGACATCTAAAAACGACATCATCTGTTCCTGCTAGAATGTTTATGGAAATCAAACATAGCAATGAGCCTATATATATGAAAGCACTGGGAGTATATATCTATATAAAGATTGTATATATACATAATTTAACATGAACATTGGGAGAAAATACATTATTTAAGATGAACATTGGCAGACTGCTTCTACCTCCCATGAAAGTGGTATCATTTATTTCCAGGAGTAGATTATTCTTTTATTTAGCAAAACATATTACTAGACATGTTTGTTTATGGGAGTGGAGAACTCTCACTGAGTAACCTAGGTGGGGAAAGTGTGATTCATGCATTCATTCATTCATTCAACATGTATTTATTGCATGCTGACTATATGCTGGACGCCACTCAAGGTGCTGGAGGATAGCAGTGAATGAGGGAGAGGATGTCCCCACTTGAATGAGTCTCATCACTTGGGATAGGACAGAGGGAGAAGAGGATAAGGGACAATCAAAAAATGAACTTATTGCTGAATAAGACAATTTCAGAGAGTGATGCAAGCTTTGAAGGAAACACTAGTAACAGTACAAACAGCAATGAGACAAGAGAGTAGCTGAGAGACCTCTCTGAAGAGCTGGTACCTGAATCATTCAGAAGACAGCTATCGGAAGATTTTGGAGAAAAGCTCTCTGGGCAGAGGAACCGGGCTAGACAAGGGCTGTAGGGCAGGATCGAGATCAATTCAAGGCAATGAGTGGTGACTTCACACATGTAAGTGGGGTCAGATCTCGCAAAGATGGAAGAATCAGAGACACTGATGGCTGACATCTGGCTTCCCTATACGCACGTAACACATAAATGCTTTTCATCAACAGGAGCTCAATAAAGAATTGCTGATTGATTATTGTTACAACAGTTGATGGATTACAGCACATTCCCAGTAAAAGCAAATTATTCTCTCAAGAGAAATAACGGGGGAAAAAAAAGCTGTTCCTATGAAGAGATAATTTACTTAATGTAAGATATTTATTTTGTTGGAAGCCAAATGGAATCCTTCTAATCCACCCTCCATGGCAGCTCAACTGACTTGCAAGGCAAAGTCTAATGCTATTCCCCTCTGGTCTTTCACAGAATACGGCCTGTAAGCTGCAGCCTGGAACACAAGACCCTGCAGTGATCCGATCCCTGCCAACTGTTTCAAACGCATCTCTTAACAAACTCACCTTCCTTCCTCCCCGATGATCCAGCCAAATAAAACGTTATATAGTTCTGTAGACACTCCATGCCATGCAAGCATTTGCTCATAGTATTTACTCGTCCTGGAGTGTCCTTGGCCTCTACCTCCAACTTACACTTTTAAAAAAAATCAGCTACATTTGTGCTTTAAATTTTTATCTAAGAAACTTCCCTAACTACCCTGTCTGTACTAGCTGTTCCACTCCATACCCTGTGCCCTGATTGCAGCCTGTGCATACCCCATACCAGTGTGTGTTTAGGAATGTATGCTCTCCTCAGATCCCAGGCTTCTTCAGGACACAGGTTTGGGGTGTATCAATCCTGGTATCACTAGTACTAAACACTGACAAAGAGCAAGTCTTAACTCAGCCATAATGCCATGCCTGAAACCTCAAGTAAAGATGGTCATGCCCAGCCCAGGTCCTTGCTGTGCTCATTGCATTCTTTTATTATTATTTCTGTGACAATCTACAAGTGTTATTATGAGTGAGATTGTGCTCTCCTCATGATGGTATTCCTAATACCTGAGAAAGGTAGTTGGCGCCTAATAAATATTTCTTGAATATACAGATATTTGAGAATTATCATTTAACACATTTTATATTATAGCTGTTTTGAATTAGTCTTTACAATCAAATGTCATCTAGGCAAATGCTTGATAAGGGCAAATCTTATATTCAAAAGAATTGGAATCATTGAATGTTTTAAAAATATTTATTATTTAACTTGCCTTCTTGTTTCTATAGCATTGCTTTGGTGAGTGAAAAGGAAATCATTTAACATTCTAATTAGAAGAAACTTCTGCCAAAAAAAGAAGAAAACAACTTTACACAGTGAGGAAGGTTATAAACAAATTCTATGTCTCAACTACTAAGTACTACGGCATTAGTCAGAGGAAAAAAATAAAAATTATAACTGCCCTATATGACAGTACAGCTAAATCGATGAGAACATGCCTTGTTTATCCTGTAGTGCAAATATTTTTAGCATTATAAAGTCAAGGCAGGGAATTTTAGAATTTAAAATGAAACGTTCCTAAATTTATAAGCTTATTTGGTTTTATTTTAACATAACATTTTTATGATACAGTAACATGGCATCCAAACTATTTTAGTCAACTTTCTCAGCAGCATTCCCATGATCTTTAATTTCACATCAGTTTTACTATATAAGATTTGGGATTAATAAATATGAAACATAATCTGTAGATCAAGCATTCTTCAGAGATGACTTTCATCCATCACTCCGTGGAAATATATCAGCCAGGGGACAGTATTTGTGTAAATAATCTTATAAGGTTACTTTTATCTCAAGACATCATTTGCAGGAATATTTTTCTAATAATAATAATCCAAGAAATACATTTGGTATTTGTGTTATGTCACTCTGCGTGAGACCTGGG
Source organism: Macaca thibetana thibetana (assembly GCF_024542745.1). Taxonomy (NCBI): domain Eukaryota; kingdom Metazoa; phylum Chordata; class Mammalia; order Primates; family Cercopithecidae; genus Macaca; species Macaca thibetana. The sequence continues at coordinate 87,303,245 of NC_065594.1, forward strand.
AACAATAATGATAAAAGAGAAAATAGCAACAGTCATTGTGTTTCTCTTAGATCTCGAGACCAGTATGAGGCCCTGTGGCAAGATACAAAAGATTACAAGGCATACGACTTATCTTTAAAAAGTCAGCATCCAGCAGTCTCACTGTTTGGTATATATGCAAAATAAAGGAAATCAGTATGTCAGAGATGTCTGCACTCCCATGTTTATTGCAGCACTATTCATAATAGCCAAAATATGCAATCAACCTATGTCCATCAATGGATAAATGCATAAGTCAAATGTAGTATTTATACACAAGGAAATATCTACTTGGCTATAAATAAATGAAATCCTCTTATTTACAGCAACACGGATGGAACTGGAGGTGATTATGCTAAGTGAACTATTTTAAGAACAGAAAGATAAAAATCTCATGTTCTCACTCACATGTGGGAGCTAAAAAAGTAGATCTCATGGAGGAAGAGGATAGAGTGGTGGCTCCCAGAGGCTGGGAAGGGTCAGATGAAGGGGGATGAAGACAAATCGTTAATGGGTATGAAAATACAGTTGGGTTAAATGGAGGTGGATGAAGACAAATGGTTAATGGGTATGAAAATGTAGTTTGAAATAAGGAATAAATTCTAGTATTCAACAGCAGAATAGAGAGACAACAGTTTGCAGTAATTTGTTATTTCAAAATAGCTAAAGGTTAGGAATTTGAAAGTTCCCAACACAAACAAGATAATTGAGGTGATGGATAAGTCCATTACCATTATTTAATCATTACACATTGAACACATTTATCAAAATATCACTTGTGCCACTATTATACATTCATTTAAGAAATAAACATGAGTCATCATTTTAGTTGGAAAAAAACAGATTTGGAGATAAAAATAATAGTAACATCAAAAATAGAAACAAAGGGTAAAAATGATGGCTTAGTTACCACCATAGGCAAGATATTACTATTGCAAGGCCTTGAACTGAAATAATTTAATCCTCTCAACATCCACATAACGTGGACCCCTTTGTGATTCCCATTTCACAGATACAGAAATGGAAGCTCAGACAATGTGAGTAACTTGCCCAAGATCACACATCAGAAAGTGGTAAAACCAAAACTTGAATGCCGACAACGAGATTCTACATCCTGACTTCTCATTCATTACATCAGCACTTATACAATGATGCACAAATAAAAAGTTGTATTGAAATCTCCTCAAAGATAGAAATCACATCAGTATAGCATGTTTATCTATGCAAATTATGTACCATAGAGCTAAGAACATAGAAAGCACATTATTTAAAGATTTGTCCATACCACCAAATCGCGAGCACCACAGTTTTATTTACCTTCCATAGGTCTCAGATTCTGAATGTAAACATCACAGTTGTAACTTTCCAAGTATTTCCAGTAGTTGGGCATCAGCAGCCCTTCTTAGGGAAGTCTTCCCATGCAGTTCCTCCTTCTAGCATGAGAACTAAGAAAACTAAATACATTTCTCCCTGTACTTCCCATGCCTTTTCTTTACACCTGTGGCCTCTGGTGAGGCTCCAACTATCCTACATTTTACTGCAGGAGCAACGAGGTTGGTGTCTTAAGATGTGACTGCCCCTTTTCTTAGCATCCTTCCACCTACATGCATTCTGATTTTTTTTTTTTGAAAAGATGTATTTGTAGTGTATTTTTATGAAAAAATGTAAACACATTATTTATAATTTAATAAATCAGGGGGACTGCCAAACCCTGATGCTGAAGTAGATCAGTTATTATCATCAAAAATCATTTGATAGTAGCTAAGAAAAAAATCTAGCCAACCCCCAAGCAGGTGTTTCCTTCAAAGGTGCGGAGATATTTCATGGAGACTAAGGGAAGTTAGGGGTAGCTGGATCTCAGAAGAGAAGAACCAAAACCAAGAGCCCCATGTTTCTCTCAATTATAGTATGTTTCATTATATTCCAGTGTCTCTGCAGACCAACGCTTCTGTCCCTCCAGTGTCAGGAAGCAGCCAGCAGTCCAGATTTTCCAGACTCTGTGTTAGGGAACAGTTGGAGTCTCTAAGTCTCTATTTGACAGGTTCCTGGATGGCAGATCTTGTATCAGGCCTCACAACCTGAACCGTGGCTGGGGGCCAACTCGGCGGGAGCAAGGGAGATCATGAATCTAGGGGGATTTATCTAGGGGGATTTATGAACCAAGTTTCAACACCACATGGTACTTCAAGTGTTTCTTTATATTACAACCTCCAAACTTCAGCAAACCCAAACCCAAATCTCATTCCACACACATTAAAATCCAGATATCTCTTTGGCATCGGTAGCTTCTATATATAGCTTTCCAGGTGACTGCAATGTGCATGAAGGATGACAAACCCAGTGCTGAGACCAAGTAAGGTCCTCAGACCAGCAGCATCAACTGGCCTGGGAGCATGTTGGAAAGGCAGCATCTCCCTGACTCACTGGATTAGAATCTATATAATTCAATCCCCAGGCAATTTTTATGCACAGTAAAAGCTGAGACGCTCTGCTTCCAACACCTATGAAAGGTGGGAGGAAGTAATTGCCATAATTCACGGAACTATATTTTCACTGAAAGTGAAGGCAGAGATTCACTTATTTCTCTATTATTCAGTTAACTGAGCTAAAATATTGCCTATGCCTACACAATAAGAATATTTCTGAATTGAAGTCAGCATGTATCCATGCACCCAACACATGTTTAAGTCAATGCCATGCATCTGGCACTGTATCAGGCATTACAGAATTTTGGTTTCCAATGAATAGACATCGTATGCCTAATGTATAAGATGTTAATCACACATTGCATGTTGCTGAGCTGAAATGGTCTCGTTTATTCACAACAATCTATTCTTGATATTTAGCTATGTCAACATATAGCTCCTGAAAATATCACTAGGATTCATCTTCGTCAAATTTCTATTTCAGAAATGTGTACAGTTTTTGTGAAAGGAGAGATACCAGCACATCACAGAGGGATACATACGTAGGTAAAAATATCATAGAGATCCACATTAGATGATAATGGGGAAAGGGTAGAGAGTTGAGCACACAGTGGGTGCCTAATAATTAACATAGCTACAGCACATTGCTTATTGTGAACAAATGCCTTATTTAATCATTCACATTATGTTGTATGCGCTTATGTCAGAACCCCTTTTAACTTCACTTAAAGATCTGGCTATTGTGCTCTGCTCTTAAATTGGCTGTTTCAGGAAAGAGCTGATGCAGAAGCCTCACATTGGAGTTTCTGCCTTGCCCTAATTTCCACATGGATGAGGGGTCACAGCACATGCAGGCAGATGGCACATATCATGGAATAAGACAGCATCCAACACAGCTGACGGCTGGCTGAAGAGCAGGCGTATGTTATCAGGTTTCGCAGTTCATTTTCCGTTAGGGGCACCCAGCCAAAGCACACTGGGGAATGCATTCACCCATCCAGACAGAGCCCACCATGGGGTATGGTCTTCACCCAATTCCCATGAAGATGTTTATGGCCTGGTGATGATTGTACTCAAGAACACAGTGATGTTATACTTAAGTTACAAACACAAATGCGTTCGCTAAAATGATTACTTCCATTGATGAGGCAGCTAACTGAATGAAGTTAGAGATAAGAAATTAATAGACTTAAGGTATTAGTCTAACCAAAGAAGAATGTGTCAGCAAGGAGGGCTAGCAACCATAGTTTAATAAACTCTTCCCATTCAAAAATGGAATATGTTATTTATAATTATGGTTTCAAAGATGTGTAAGTTATAGGAAGGGATTTCAAATAGAGGTAAGAAAAACTCAGGATATAGAAATGTAAATACAGAATAATTTCCATATACAGTGTATTTGGTGGGGGGTGAAAGGAAATGACCACAATTTAAAATATGAAATTGTTTTATTTGGGGCAAAGGGAACCAATAAAGGGGGAGGATTATTAGAAGAATAAGCAAGTTTATTCTCTTAATGGTTTTATTTTTAAGTTTTGAGTCTTTAATATGTTACATTTTATGATGAGAAAAAATGTTTTCAATTTTGAAAGTGGAGAAGGTTTGCTGAACCACAGAGAAAGTAGTACCATGCCCTAATGCCAAAAAACGTTTGACTCCGGAACTAAATCCCTTTGTGCATCCCCCTTCTGCTAATATACTTCCTGTGCAGCCTCAAGGGTGATCCAGGCGGATCAGAGCCTGGCCTGCTCAGCAGGTGGATTTTGCATTGAAAGATAGAAGTTCAGAGTCAGGACACTGAAACTCCTTCTGCCACTGAGTTTCAGGATGAATTTTTAATGACAGGTTTACACAGTTGTGTGATAGCTTCTGTTGGCACAGGCAACACTGCTACATACTCAGAAACATACTTCTATTACTTCCCATTTTCACAATAGCAACCAGGTTTAATACTATTTCCCCTGTTTACATACACAGAAACTCAGGTTAAAAAAAAAATTCATCCAGTGCTAAGTAGCCAATAAATGGCAAAGACTGAACTTGAACCCATATCTAACTTTAAATCACGTGCATTTTCTACTCAACCACCCTCCACTTAGCTACTTAATGCATTCTTCTAGTTAATTTTAGCATCACAGGACAAAAAAAAAATACCTTTAAAAAAGACATTTAGAGCTATACGCTTTCACTTAAGTTGCAAATCATAGCATGTTCCAGTAGTCTAAGGAAACTGTTCATAGGTCTAAAATATAGTCTTAAACGTATTTTTAAGTGTTAATTTTTAAAGCAACTTTTTTAACCATACAGAAAGAAAGTGAACACACCTCTGGAACCACTACCCAGATCAGTCATGATCCTTGCCTCATACTGCTGTCCAGCAAAATTAATCACTGTCATAGATGTGTTTTGGCTGTCTTTTGATCTTGATACACACAGAATCATATTTTGCATTCTACTGTGTCTATCTTCTTGCTATTTTGTGTATTAAGAGGTCATCCAATTGCTTTGCTTTATCTCATTGTATAAATGTACTACAATTTATTTGGCATTGCCACCACTGATGAACATTTAGAGTTTCCAGTTTTAGACTATTATAGTGCTGCTATAAATATATGTAAGCATTTTTGTTAATGTACCTAGGAGTTGAGTTGCTGAGTCTTAAGGATGTACATATTTAGTTTTAATAGGTTCAAAGTGATTGTTGACAACACCACAAGCAGTTACAGTTGCTCCACATCCTCACCAACACTTAGTATTGTTGTCCTTTTCATTTTAACCAATGTGAAGGATATAGAAGTACCAAAGCGTTTTCAGTGTGCATGTTTTTGATGACCCTGGTAGCCAGAATAATGTCCCCACCCTCAAAGATGTTCACCTTTTCATCCCTAGAATATGTGAAGATTTTATCCAATTTGGTAGTAATTGTCAAATGGAATGTTGTTACTATTTATATGTTTTACTGCTTTTAATCAGTTTAACTGACCCAGTTGGTTTGGGTTTAGGTATGCTATATTAGTATTTATAACCTGTTTATCCTATCCACTTAATACAATTTTTTTTTATCTTTTCTTGTCTTGTTTAAACGACAGAGCCTGGGTAGTTTTTATTTTCTTTTTTTTTCTGGGTAGTTTTCTCCTCTGCAAGTTATGAATTCTAATTTCTCTGTCTCTATCACCATGAAAACGCTGGGAGACCAAAAAAAAAAAAAAAAATTCCTTGTTTTACTCCTCTCCAGCTGTTCTGTGCCTGGTTTCTTAAACTTCTGCCCTGAGCAGCTTAATGAGCAAATAACTGAAGGCAAAATCGGCACCATGTATTGAACTTACTTCCTTGTGCTTTTCTCCTGTGATTTTGATTTCTCATTCCTGAGTATCATAGCAAAATTCAATTCCAGGTTTTTACTCCCAAACTCCAAGAAGTTCCAGTAAGTTCAGATGCTCTCTGACTCTTGGTAGCCACGCTCAACCTGAGTTCTGGGAGTTCTTGGTTTCTTACCCTGCATCAGCAATCAGCAAATGACACTATGTCCCCATAGGGACAGGATGCAGCAAGCTTGCCTCAAAAGACGGGCTTCCCTGCTCTTGGTAACAGCCCTTCTAGTACTGAAGTCAGCACGGTCTGATAGTTGTATACATCTTTTAAAATTTCATCCAACTTCTCTAGATGTTCTCAGTCGGAACACTGGTCAACAAGCTATTCCTTTATAACTAAAATAGTAATTTTACTTTTTAGATGAAGAACATTAACACTTCCTATCCCGTACTCTTTCACATACACTCCCTGGAAACTGCCAACTTCTTAAAAAAAAAAAAAAAAAGCAACAAAAAGGTGTAGACAGGTAAAAACCTTTCACATTCACATTCTAACAGAATAACAGTATCTTCTTAATGATGTAGTGAAATAAAATGTCATTACATGGGATTCTCATCTTTTCCAAAATTGAGAAGCCATTGCCTTAAAATAAATTGCCTGAAGACATGCTGATCCCTTCTTTCCTTTTCTTGAGACAGTCTCGCTCTGTCCCCCAGGCTGGAGTGCAGTGGCCAGATCTGGGCTCACTGCAAGCTCCACCTCCCAGCTTCACGCCATTCTCCTGCCTCAGCCTCCTGAGTAGCTGGGCTAATCACCACACCCGGCTAATTTTTTTTTTTTGCATTTTTAGTAGAGACGGGGTTTCACCGTGTTAGCCAGGATGGTCTCGACCTCATGACCTCGAGATCCACCCGCCTCGGCCTCCCAAAGTGCTGGGATTACAGGCGTGAGCCACCACACCCAGCGGATACCTTCTTTTCTATTGTTTTTCCTCTTATCCTATATTCTCCCAGTTAAAACAACCAGCAACTTATGAATTGTTGATTAGACGACCTAGATTATTTCCTTATTCTTAATTACTGAGTAAAATATTTCCACATGCATTTTTTCTCTATTAATGTAATCTGTATAATAATGTGTTTGATTTCTAATATAAAATAAGTAACACTCTACATCAATCAATTTGATGAGACTCCCGAATTTAGCTGTATTTAATCATGGCATAGGTATAATATAAATCTTTTTACATTGACAGCTATCTTTAAGAGCTTGTCAGTAAAATTTATGAGGTTAGTTTATGAATATATGAATTCATTAGTTTAAATCAGAGTGTTCTCATTAGGAAAGAAATTCATATGGTGATTCTTTGTTATTTTCTAAAGGACAATTATTTGTATCTACATAATATTTTAGTAAAGATTTGACATCACATCAAAAATTAAAATGCACTCACCTGTTGACCATGCAATTCTAGTAATACGAATTTACAGATATTACCACTCATCGGATAAAGACTTACATACTAGAACGCTTATTGTAGTTTTACTTATAAATCCAAAGTTTGGAAATATCCTAAAGGACTAGTTAAATACGTGATATTATATGTAATCAGTGAATCACTGTGCAGATTGAGCTAATTTATATATAATAATATGAGCAATCACCAAAACGTTGGTAAAGAAAACAAAACAAAAATGTAATTAAATGCAAAGGAAGCGTAAGATTAGGATGTTCCCTGGAAAAGTACAAGAACATGAATAAATCCTGTCTCTTCCCTCACCCTATGCCGTCAGTAAATATTTTTAAAATTTTGTCCTTTTTTACCATTCAGATAAGTTGCATTTTCACTAAAAACATTCTACTTAATCAAAAAAGTACCTCGTCATGTTGATACTTGCAGCTCCAGTTCATTCCTTTTAAATTGTTGCATGGTGTACTATGTTTTATCAAAAAAAAAAAAAACCTTAACCATTCTCCTACTGATGGACATATAGATTGCTTGTACAAAGGCAGAATTGCAAACGTAACACATCCCATGAAAGCCTTAATAAAATATTGCTTAAACTTAATACAATTTCATATTAAAAATGTACTTTAGAATTAGTAATGTCCACTGGTGAAAACTTGTAATGCCTGAACCAGTTACTAATATCCAGGTTCAATTTGTCATAAATAGGAGAAAAATGTAAAATGGAATTACTTTAAATATAATTAAGGAATATTTATATTATGGGTGTATAGTAAATGTTATATAATGCAAACAACCAAGTTAAATATTACATTTTCCAAATTTTAAGTCAGTGAGCTTCTTCACATATTTGAAATGGAGGAATATATGTTATTTCAAAACTGATCTACCTAGGCATTTATTTTTTGAAACTGAGCTTAACAAATTTTAAAAAGCTACCCTAATTTTTACCTGAAGAGTATAGAATAATTTGTTTCAAAATTATGTGTATTACAAAAAGCTACAAATGATAAAAACAAGTAGTATTGTTTTTTAATCAATGAGTTACATTTTAAGGATTTCGGTATACAGAAAAATTGGGCAGAGTATACAGACAGTCCCATATGTCACGCCCCATACACATCTCCCCTATTATCATCTCACTGCATTTGTAACAACCAATGAATCAATATTGACACATTACAATTAACTGAAGTCCCTCATTCACAGTAGGGTTCACTCTTTGCATTGTGCAGTTCTATGGGTTTTGACAAATGCCTAATGTCATGGGTCCACCATTACAGTATCATACAGAATAATTTCACTGTCATAAACGTCCTTTGTGCTCCACCTGTCAATTCCTCTTCTCCCTCCAAACCCACGGTAACCACTGATTTGTTTACTCTCTGTACTGCTGCCTTCTCCAGAAAGCCAGTACTTCCAACTGGCTTCTTTTATTTAGCAAAATGCATTTAATGTTTATCTGTGTCTTTCCGCAGCTTGATAACTAATTTCTTTCGAGTCCTAAATAATATTCCATTGTATAGATATACGAAAGTTTGTTTATTCATTCACCTATTGTAGAACATCTCGGTTGCTTCCAAGTTTTGGCAAATGTAAATAAGCCTGCTATAACACTCACATGCAGGTTTTTGTGTGAGTATAAATTTTTAATTTGTTTGAGAAAATACCAAGACAACCGATTGCTAGTTAATATGATAAAAATATGTTTAGTTTTATATGAAACTCTCAAATCATATTCCAAAGTAGCTGAACCATTTTGCATTCTCCCTAGCAATGAATAAGAGTTCCTGTTTATTCACATCCTTGCCAGCATTTGCTGTTGTCATTGTTTCCAATCTTAGGCATTCTAATAGGTGTGTGGTGGTAGCTCATTATCGTTTTAATTTGTGTTTCCCTACAACATGCGATGTTGAGTAACTTTTCATCTGCTTATTTGTCATCTTAATATTTTCTTTGGTGAGGAGTCTTTTCAGATCTTTTGCTCATTTTTAAATTTGTACTGTTTGTTTTTGTTGTTGAGTTTTAAGAGCTCTTTTTACATTTTGGATAAAAGTCCTTTATCAGATATATGTTTTGTAAATATTTCTCCCAACCGATGTTTTATTTCTTCATTCTCTTAACAGCACAATTTTTAAATGTTAAGTAGTATACCACCAGTTATACTATTAACTTTTGTTTCTTTCCTTTTCATCCCACCATGTGGGAACTGTCAATCTTCACTGTTTATGCAGATATTCAGATTCTCATACAGAGATTTTTATATCTTGAGTTACATATCTGTAGATGAAGACAACGAGAAGCATATGAATACGGAATAGAGCAAGAGCTGTATTCTGTTTCCACTGCAAATGCTGTTAAAGAATATTATTTGGTTTTCAATGCTATGTGATAAATTTTACATAGTCTTTTTTAAGATGTACTGGCTATGCAGTTGTGTTTTTTTCCAGTTATATTTTATTTTGTTTAAAATGATTGAATCAGAGATTTTCTTTGCCACACATGTACATTTAAGTCCTGGGTTGTAGAGTTAATTATTTCATATAAATTGCCTTTCATGAGAGGCATATTTACTGAATGCTACATATACTTACCCTTTATTCAATCCTCTTTATGTACAAATAAAGCTTTTCACCTAAGTAGTAAGTTGAACAGTCAAAAAATAAAAACAGTGTATCCTGGAAAATTATTTTTTAAATGTCATGGCCACCTTGAATGATAACTAAAAGGAAAGCTACAAAAGCTACAGTATAACAGACAGTACAGGGTATTCAACTTTGCATATAAGAGACTGTCTTTTAGGAAACTATTTTGTGTTATGCTGTGTTCTGGGGTCTATACCAAAAGAAGTGACCCTAACTAAGCATAGTGATTCAAATATAGGTTAGGCCGTGGCCCCTACATGTCAGCTTCCCATCCAAAATGATAATGCTACGTGGACTGTTATCAATGCTTGTAAGTTACTTTGGCCAATAAATTATAGAACTTAAAGGAGAAGAACTACAGATTTTAAAAAATACTTGAAAAGGCACTCTAGATTTTAAGCAGATTAAATTTGCCCTGCTGATTCTCCCATTTTCAAAATGAGTATTTTTAAAGTTGCCTGTTAAGTCAAAGATTGGAGTTTTCGTCTCTGGTGGCATATCCTACACTGTCATTAATGATATAGTCTCTATTTATCTGATAAGGTAAAGTCATTACAGATGCCCCCCAAGTCAATAGTGCCTGTCAAGGAAGGTCACCTGTCAGAACTAGGGTCTCCCTGGCCACCCAGACCTGGCCTGATGGGGGCGTGCAATGAGGCTGCGCCACCTAGTGGCTGCGACTTCGAGTCTCCTCTAGCAAAAATCAGATGTTCTTGGCCATTGCTGTCATTTGAATGGTAATCTCTGCAACCATAAAAAAAATAAATAAAAGAACAAATTAACAGCATTTGCAGTTTCCAGTCTCCTCCAGGTCACTATTATTCTAAGTGAAGTAACTCGGCAAGGGAAAACCAAACATCGTATGTTCTCACTGACAGGTGGGAGCTAAGCTATGAGGACACAAAGGCATAAAAATGATACAATGGACTTTAGTGCCTTGGGGGGAAGAATGTAACAGGGGAAAGGGAAAAAAGGCTGCAAATATGGTGCAGCGTATACTGCCCGGGTGATGGGTACACCAAAATCTCACAAATCACTACTAAAGAACTTACTTGTGTAACCAAATGCTACCTGTACCGCAATAACTTATGAAAAAATAAAAATAAAAAAATAAAGAGATCATGTCTTTCACCAGAACATAAATGGAGCTGGATTCTATTTCACACTTGGCAAACTAACACAGGAACAGAAAACCAAATACATCATGCCTCACTTATAAGTGGGAGCTAAATGATAACAGCTTATGAATACAGAGAAGGAAATAAGAGACACTGGGGTCTGCTTGAGGTGGGAGAGTGGGAGGAGGGAGAGGAACAGAAAAGATAACTGCTGGATACTGGGCTTAGTACCTGGGTGATAAAATAATCTGTACAACAAACCCCGTGACTTGTGTTTACCTATGTAACAAACGTGCACATGTACCCTCAAACCTTAAAAGTTTAAAAAAAAAAAGAATTATAAATCCATTACTTGATTTGTTTAATGTATGAGATAAAAGGAAAATGAGTTACTGTGCCTGCTTCATATGTGGAGAGAGAGTAAGGCCTTGCTGAGAGCCACATGGTACGTAACCTCTGGCCTTTGACATTTAATCCCGGCTGTTTCTGTTCTGCATTCTTTACTTGCACAGAGCAATAGTCAGGAAGCAATGGCCATAGGTCATGCCAGGGATGCTTTAAAACTCTGCTTTTCTAATTATACAACGTCAAAATGTCAGGTCACAAAACTCAATTTTTTATTACCTTATTTGAATACATATCTGAGATCTTCATCGGTATTTTGATGTCCTAGAGACTTGAGTTGCCTCTTTTTGTGAGGGTTGGGAATTCTCTGAAATAAGCAAAACTACATTTGAAAGTATTAAGATTATAATGCTGCTGCAATAATGAAAAACTCTACAGATACAAGTATTAAATGAATATTTTAAAACTAGCCTGTTCCACAGGATGGAGTATTAATTAGTTTTGAAATGGAGCAGACATTTCAGCTTACTTAACTCTTCTCAGCAAATAAAACTGATGTCCCACCCACACCTTCACCTTCCGGGACTTCCCACCGTCTCTGAACTCAGCTTGTTATGTGAGGTTCCTAAAGAACCATTCCACAAAACTGTTTGCAATAATATACACTTGAGGATTACTGCATTTCAAGTACTGAGATCTAGTCTAATTAAAATAAGACATCAGAATAGAGGGAAGGATGGAAAGAAGGAAGGAGGCATCTTACTCTCTGATTTTCAGTTATTTAACCAGGACTCTAGAGACCGCTCTTTGCGAATATATCAAAGCTAATTTTAAACTTGAAAGTTTTCCATTTTAATGAATGCGAGATCATAAACTAGAAGACATAATGTGATTTTAAAAATCTTTATAGATATAAATATGTTTAACTCTATAAATATTATGCTTTGCTGAAAAAAATACTTATGACGCAGAACTGATTTCAATTTCTAGCTTTAGCACTTAAAAAAGAGTAGTCATCTGTGACTTGGTCTGGGACTCTAGACAAGTCACTCAAACTTCTGGTCCACAGTTTCATCAATGCAATGAGGAGACTGGATTACCTAAGGATTTAACTCTGTCCCATTTAAATTTCTGTGATTCTGAGTTGTGTGTAATTACATAGATCTATTTGTCATTCTGGCCTTTCTTATTAGAGAAATAGTTATGGTTCTTCAAAGTTGAAGGTAACTAAATATAATACTGTTTTAAATTTTAAATTTTCTCAAAGATATACATAACACATGGCCAAACTCCCTTCTCCTATGAAATTCAACATATTTTCAATTTTTGAAAATTCATGATTAGACATCTTTGAGTGCCATCACTTTGCACACAGAAGTCTGCCTCCCTAGCCCGAAAGGATCGTGCCCATCCCACACGTAAAATGAATCCAATCCCATCCAAATATCCCCCAAATCTCAACACATTACAGCATGAACTCAAAATCCTAAAACTCATCAGCTCAGAACTCCCAAATTTCACCATCTAACTCATTAGGCATGGTTCAGATATAGGCATGGGCTGCGTCTACTGCAACATTCTAGGAGTGAGATTTTACTTCCATTCTTCTGCCTGCCCCTATGCCAAACTGATCATCCTTATGTTATCAGTAAAGGCCTTTCTCCTTAGAATTACTTTTACATTATCCCTTTTCACAATATGGAAACATCAATGATTAGAAGCATTGTGCCATTTGGTGCCTCAAATTGTTGCAATCTGAATTTTATCCACAGTCTCTTCTATGTCCACTAAGTTGCTGTTATTTTTCATGACTTCTGCCAACAATGTCTCAACAAAGACACATGGGGGTTGAAGGACACTTCATTCATAAACAATGGCAGAAAAAATGATAAAATACTCCTGGTATCTTTATGTGTTGCTTTTAGTTTTAGAGTACCACGAACAAAAAATGAACATTTTTAAGTATTTTTAAGAACATGACATTCCAAGGAAAGACAATCTTTATTTTACCACATTAAATTAAACACATAAAATTTGTATATTAAGTTATGTATTTTGATGTTAGTCCAATAACAAATTCTCATATTCTGTTTATTTTATCATAGGGGGAGACGGTAATTGGGAATTAACCTATGGGGACCAAATTTACTGAAAGTTTCCTGACTGTTGAAAGAGAAAATTAGGTGATAGAATTATCCACCTACTTTTACACCTAGGTATCGTTTATTTCAGTCCCTAGTCATGTAACACCAATAAATACAATCAAGTCTTTGCGTTCTTAGCAAAGAGGTACATTTTCTTTTTTTTTTTAAATTATAAAATAGTGTGGAGAAATGTTGGCATCTATCAGCAATGTCACTAGCTCTAGTTTTTTGTTTTTCATTTCAATGCATTTGTCCTCTTCATATAGACAGGTCATCCCTGAATAGATTGTATTCTCTCTACTTTTACCCACAGTGCACAAAAACAGAAATCTATGAGAGATGACCTTCATGACTCTAGATCCTCAGCTGCCCAATTAGAAACAACTCCAGAGCTATTTTCAAGGTCAAAATTACTTGACTCTCATAGGGCTCCCCACCCCACACCACACACACAATAACAAAGAAATGGTAAATAAAAATAAAAAGTTTAAGCAAGTAAATTCCTATGTAACAAAGGTAAGGAAAAATACAACAATAAAGTCCTCAAACATCTCTTCTTTCATTTGCAACTCAGAAAGCATTAAAGAAAAAAAATTCATGCAATTATTTTCCAAATTATTTTGTTTCAAAAACTTAGTGATTAATAAATCCAAACCCAAATCCAGCAGAAGGAGGGAAATAATGAAGATCAGAGCAGAACTAAATGAAATTGAAAAAATACAAAAGATAAATGACACAAAAAGCTGGTTCTTCAGAAAGATAAATAAAATTGACAGACCATTAGTGAGATTAACCAAGAAAAAGAGAAATCCAAATAAGCTAAATTAGGAATGAAATGGGAGATATTACAACTGATACCACAGAAATACAAGATTATTCAAGGCTACTGTTAACATCTTTATGTGCATAAGCTATTAGATTGGTGCAAAAGTAACTGCAGTTTTTAAATTACTTTTAATGGCAAAAGTAGGCACTTTGCAATGCCATTACTTTTAATGGCGAAAACTGCAATTACTTTTGTTCAATAGAAAACCTAGGGGAGATGGATAAATTCCTGGAAATGTACAACCCTCCTAGATTAAAGCAGGAATATATAGAATCTCTGAACAGACCAACAACAAGCAGCAAAATCGAAATGGTAATAAAAAAAAAAAAAAGTGTTTCAACAAAACAAAGCCCAGGCCAGACGGAGTCACAGCTGAGTTCTATCAGACATTCAAAGAGTTAGTACTAATCCTATTGACACTATTCCAAAAAGATAGAGAAACAGGAAATCCTCCCTAACTCATTCTATGAAGCCAGTATCACCCTAATACCAAAATCAGGGAAGGAAATACAAAAAAAAAGAAAACTACAGACCAATATCCCTGAAAAACAGAGGCAGAAATACTCAAAATACTAGCAATATGAATTTAACAGCATAAGAAAAAGATAATCTAACAAGATCAAATGGGCTTTATACCAGGGATACAGGAATTGTTTAACATACGCAAGTCAATAAATATGATACACCACATAAATGGAATTAAAAACAAAAATCACATGATCATCTCAACAGACATAGAAAAAGCATTTGACAAAATCCAGCATCCCTTAATGATTAAAACCCTCAGCAAAATCAGTATAGAAGGGACACACCTTAAGGTAATAAAAACCATCTACGACAAACCCACAGCCAACATTATACTGAATGGGGAAAAGTTGAAAGCATTCCCCCTAAGAACTGGAACAAGACAAGGATGCCCACTTTCACCACTTCTACTCAACAGAGTACTGGACGTCCTAGCCAGAGCAATCAGACAACAGATAAAAACAAAGGGTATCCAAGTTCGTAAAGAGGAAGTCAAACTGTCGCTGTTTGCTGATAATATGATTGTATACCTAGAAAACCCTAAAGACTCATCCAAAAAGTTCCCAGAACTGGTAAATGAATTCAGCAAAGTGTCAGGATACAAAATTAATGTACACAAATCAGTAGCACTGTTAATCACCAACAGTGACCTAACTGAGAATCAAATCAATAATTCAACCCCTTTCCAAATCGCTGCAAAAAATAAAGTACTTAGGAATATACCTAACCAAGGATGTAAAAGACCTCTACAAGGAAAACTACAAAACACTGCTGAAAGAAATCACAGAAAACAGAAACAAATGGAAACACATCCCATGCTCATGGATGGCTAGAAATTAATATTGTGAAAATGACCATACTGCCAAAAGAAATCTACAAATTCAATGAAATTCCCATCAAAATATCACCATGACTCTTCACAGAACTAGAAATAATAATCCTAAAATTCACATGGAACCAGAAAAACAGCCTACATAGCCAAAGCAATACTAAGAAAAAGAAAAAAAAAATCTGGAGGCATCACACTACCTGATTTCAAACTACACTATAAGGCCATAGTCACCAAAACAGCATGGTACTGGCATAAAAATGTCACATAGACCAACGAAACAGAGAACTCAGAAATAAAGCCAAATACTTACAGGCAACCAACCTTCCACAAAGCAAACAAAAACAAAGTGGAGAAAGATACCCTATTCAACAAATGGTGCTGAGATAATTGGCTAGCCACATGCAAAAGAATGAAACTGGATCCTCATCTCTCACCTTATACAAAAATCAACTCAAGATGGATGAAGGTCTTAAACCTAAGACCTGAAATCATAAAGATTCTAGAAGATAACATCAGAAAATCCCTTCTAGACATTGGCTTAGGCAAAGACTTCATGACCAAGAATCTAAAAGCAAATGCAACAAAAACAAAGATAAATAGATGGGACTTAAAACTAAAAAGCTTCTACATAGCAAAAGAAATAACCAGCAGAGTTAACAGACAACCCACAGAGTGGGAAAAAATCTTCACAATCTATACATCTGACAAAGAATATCTAGAATCTACAAAGAACTCAAACTAATCAGTGAGAAAACCACAAACAATCCCATCAAAAAGTGAGCTAAGAACATGAATAATTCCCCAAGACAGACATACAAATCATCAACAAACACATGGAAAAATGTTCAACATCACTAAAGATCAAAATCAAAGTCACAATGTGATAACAGCTCACTTCTGCCAGAATGGCCATAATCAAAAAAATAATAGATGTTGGCATGGATGCAGTAAAAAGGGAACATTTTTACAATGCTGATGGGAATGTAAACTGGTACAATCACTATGGAAAACAATAGGGAGATTCCTTAAAGAACTAAAAGTAGATCTACCGTTTGATCCAGCAATCCCACTACAGGGTATCTACCAAAAGGAAAAGAAGTCATTACACGAAAAAGATACTTGCACAAGCACGTTTATAGCAGCACAATTTGCAATTGCAAAAATACAGAACAAGCCCAAATGTCCATCAATCAATGAGTGGATAAAGAAAATGTTATATACACCATATAATACTACTCAGCCATAAAAAGGAACAAAATAATGGCATTTGCAGCAACCTAGATGGAATTAGAGACTGTTATTCTAAGCGAAGTAACTCAGGAATGGAAAACCAAACATCGCATTTTCTCACTCATATGTGGGAGCTAAGCTATGAGAATATAAAGGCATAAGAATGATACATTGGACTTTGGGGACTCGGGGGAAAGAGTGGGGGTTGGCGAGGGATAAAAGACTACACACTGGGTACAGTGTATACTGCTCAGGTGATGGGTGCACCAAAATCTCAGAAATCAAAACTAAAGAACTTATTCATGTAACCAAACACTACCTGTTCCCCAAAAACCTATTGAAACAAAATTTTTAAATTTGTTACATTTTCAATTTCAAACTTTTGACCAGACCCATGTATCCAGTTTATGTGTGCGTGTGTGTATGTGTATATAGAGAGAGTGAAATTATACAGGTACTACAAATATTTCTTAAAACTAATTACTTATTTTCCCCTAACTAGGTATACTATCATCAAATAGCAGCTATTTAGAAAGTAAACTGTTCAACTATTTTCTTGTTGGTATTCTAAGTATTTCTGCATATGTGTGCATGGGTGTGTTTGTGTGTGTGGATGCATTCATTCATATGTATGTGGATTTGAGGAACAAACAGCCTGATCAATAATCATAATGAGAAAAGAAAGTTTGCAGTGGAAGTTTTGGGGAGAGTATCACATGTATTGGGTATGACTTTAATGCTGTGGGTAGAAAGTATTTACCAGTCTTTGTGGGGATACTGCCTTGATATTGTAGACCAGTGACGATGAATACTCAGGAGACAAAAACCTATTGCCCACTCCTGATTCCACCTAAGAGAGGCTATTGATTTTTGTTATTTCGAAGTATAGCTTCGGCTTAAACTGATCATATGCTTAAAACTGATCATAGGCTAACAACTGAAATATCAATGCCAGGCATACTTTGTTGAGATTTCTCATTTATTTACCATTTTCCTGGTGCACAGTTCCATTTGACACTTCAGACCTGCATGAATGTCATGTTTTAGAATTCCTTTACTTCAGTGCAGAGTTTTGGTCGTAAACTCTGTTTCTGTTGAACTAAAAAGATATTCTTGCCCTCCTTTTTGAACCAAAATTTTACTGGGTGTACATCTTCGAGACATTAGTTATTTTTGGAGGCACTTTGTCTCCTGGTTCCCAGGGACCCCGTAAAATGCTGACTGTTAGTCTGACAGTGGTCTTATAGGCTACTTGCAAGACAGTACTCTTTATTGGTTTGCAGATTTATGATGTCTCTGGATGTGAATTTATTTCCTTTTGTTGAGATTTGGTAAGCCTCCTAAGATTGGTAGATTTATCTTAGTCTTCAAAATTCTTATCTTTAATTTTTTCCTTCTGCTAATTATCTCTCCTCTCTCTTGCAACATTCATTTGCTTATGTAAGAGTCTCATCTGTCTATTTTCCATGCCTCTGGATCTCTTTTTCATATTCTTCATATCCGTCCCTGCTTTTTAATACTTATAGCTCTTATCACCTTCCATAATATCTACAATTCTCAGGTCATTTCGTATCAATTATCAACACTCTGTACCTCAAACTGTACTTCAGGTTGAACAATGAATTTGTGCTTTACCTCTAAGCCAAATGAATTGGTCTGGTTTAGACTGCTCCCTTTTTCTCAATCTCTGATTTTCTAACAGTCTAGTAGCATTTTCAAACTCTTTCTTTTCACTTTAAATTATTATATTTCTGAAAACTCAAATCCCTAATTTTCATTCTCGTAACCTTGTATTGCTCTAAACTCAGATTCCCTCACTCCCGCTCCACTCTTCTTTAACCTTATTGAAGCCTTCTTACCCTTGACCCATTCATTTCTTATCAGTGCTATTAAAATAATCGCACTGCCTTGAATCATTTCCCAATTCGAGTTCCTCTACCTTAACACCACGAAAATGGTATTTCTAAAACAAAAATTGATTATGCCCTTCCCCTGCTCAGATAGTTTGTTCAGTAAGTCCCCAGTCAAGAAAGATAATGACCTGAAATGTGAGTGCTTCTCCAGATCATTATTCCACCTCCTCCATAAAGCCCCATGTTAGTGGAAACAAAACTACTTGTAGCTACCCATGTGTACCATTATTTCTCCACTTCTCTGTGCATTTTCTTATTAAGTATTTTATTTGGAATACCCTCCTCAACTAGCCAGCACTGACACACACACACACACACACACACACACACACACACACACACACTCAAACTTGTCTTCCTAATGGACCCTGTTCATTGTTTAAGAATCCACTGAAGGCCGGGCACAGTGGCTCACACCTGTAATCCCAGCACTTTGGGAGGCCAAGGCAGGCGGATCACGAGGTCAGGAGATTGAGACCATCCTGGCTAACACAGTGAAACCCCATCTCTACTAAAAAGACAAAAAATTAGCCGGGTGTGGTGGTGGACGCCTGTAGTCCCAGCTACTCGGGAGGCTGAGGCAGGAGAATGGCGTGAACCCGGGAGGTGGAGCTTGCAGTGAGCCAAGATCACACCACTGCACTCCAGCCTGGGCAACAGAGCGAGACTCTGTCTCAAAAAAAAAAAAAAAAAAAAAATTCCACTGAAGTGTCACATTCCCCTGGGAAGCCACCTACCATGGTGAATCAAGAACCATTTCTTTGCTCCATACCATCCATTTATACTTCTCGCTTATAATTTGCATGTAATCTATTGCATTTATCTTTTTTTTCCCCCACTAGATTGCTGCCTTATCAGTGGAGTGTCTTCTGTCTTTGTCTTTGGTCTCAAGTGGCGTGTCTTCCACATTTTTGTCATTAAAAGAACAAAGATCTAAAAAGACCTGGCTTCTAATCCCTCAAACTAACATTTACTTATTTCTAGAGACCTATCCTCCCTCCTTCCCCTACAGCATTTACTTGGCATCTTTTTTTGAAATATACAATAGTCTAACTTGTGTTATAGTAGAATTGCCTATCTCTCATACAAAATAAGAACCTCCATGGAAGTGAATGTGTTTTTTTTTTATATGGTGCTTAGAGTGGTGCTTTCTAAAATATAAAATATAAAATCAATAATATATACTTTTAAATGTATAAATGACATTGATTTGGCTGCCACTGAATTCTAAGTAATGTATTCTTTTCTAAACATTTGGCTATAAACCAATTACAGGTGGTCCCTCACTTTTAAAAAAGTATAAATTGCCAAATATTTTCAATAAAGTAGAAGAAATTCTGAATCTAATGAAGGCTTGAAGTAATACCTGCCTTTACAAATTAAAATGTTTCTGATAATGCAAACCATAGTCTCGGCATGTGATTTATTAAAATCTTAGGCTGGGTGTGGTGGCTCATGCTTATAATCCCAGCACTTTGGGAGGTCGAGGCAGGTGGATCGCGAGGTCAAGAGATCAAGACCCACCTGGCCAACATGGTGAAACTCTGTCTCTACCAAAAATACAAAAATTAGCTGGGCATGGTGCGACCCTGTAATCCCAGCTATCCAGGAAGCTTAGGCAGGAGAATTGTTTGAACGTGGGGGGCAGAGGTTGCAGTGAGCCAAGAATCGCACCACTGCACTCCAGCCTGGTGACAGGGCGAGACTGTCTCAAAAAAAGAAAACAACAAAACAAAAAACAACTTACTGTTCATATGCATGGTTTAATTTCCTAATTTTCTATTTGTAGACACAGACTTGGCCATGATCTGAGAAATTTATCAAATCTACAGTTAAAAAGTATGATTTTTAGGGCACAGATGATTTTTAGGCCATTGAAAAATACTCTGTGAGATACACTATAATGGTGAATTCACGTTATTATACATTTGTCTAAACCCATGGAATGTACACCACCAAGAGTGAGCCCTAATGTAAACTATGGACCCTGGATGATGATGATGTGTTGATGTAGGTTCATCCATTGTAACAAATGGACCACTCTGGTGAGGGATATTGACCCTAGGGGAGGATGTGCCTTGGTAAGAGATGTGGTGTGTAGGAAATCTCTGTATCTTCTGCTCAACTGAGCTTCAAACCTAGGGGTGATCTAAAAATTTGTCTAAAAAAAAAGTAAGGTTGCAAATATCAAAGGATTATTTTCTTCATTGCATAATTTTACTTGGAAAAAAATCCATAAGTTGAGCTCAAAGTTATAAAAAACTAGCTCTAGGCATTTTATCAGGAGCGGGATTAGGGCACCTCTCAAACAAGAGGTTTTCAGTGCTATGAGCTTCTAAATTCTAGGAACTTTCAAAAAACATTGCATTCATCATCAGAGAAAATTTTTTGAGCAACTTTGTGTGGCTTTGGGTTTCAGGATTTCTGACCAAATTCCAGCCACTCCACACTTGCCTTCCTCCGAATCTTACTAGCATTAAATGAAAACCTTTTCATCGCTAGAAATAGGTGCTGGCAAGTACATTAAACTAGGCTGCATCAAATATTTCCAATGTAATCTGTAAAGCATACACCTTATTGTTAGCTTGGGAAAGCACTTACATAGCTTGCTTTTACTTTCACATCTTGCTGTTTATGACATATTCAAGGAAGTAGAGAAGATGTTATATAATGTCCAACAACCAAACTGGAGTCATGTCTTTTGCAAGTGGCCAGCTGAACTAGTAGTACAGGTAAACTAGATATGAAAGGCATAACAGAGAAGCTTCCTAACAAATAAAAGCACTCGGTATAATACCTTAACCAAGACATGCCACATAACCCGAGGATTAATTTAATTAGCATTACATAATGTTCTCTGAAAACTGAATTACCTCCCATCTCACAGTTTGAGATACCATCCTGTCATCCATCATCACTGGGAAAATCATGGGTTCTCCAGCCCAATTCACATTGAGGCAATTATGCCTAGCTAATAAGAAATGTCAGGGAATAAACAGTCTACAACACTAATTTTATATATATTTTAAGTCTGATACTTAACACCTGTTATAGCCCTACTCAGAAGATAATAAATAAATCTACATAAATTTTTTATTTTTTTCAACTCTTCAACCCAATCTATAAGTTTATAATTCCTGTAAATTTCTGTGGCTAATACCTTTTAAAAAATTGAGGACATTACTAATGCTTACTTCTGCTCCAAGAAAGAAAGACTAAATTTGTGAATTCTCCCTAGAATATAAAAGAAGTCAGGGTTGGGGGAGGACAGCAGGAAAAGCTCTGTTTTCCCATTAAAATTAAATCCTTTCTCTTGACATTTTTGGATGTGGAAGTCTTCTGATACACATTGTTCCCTCTCCTCCCATTTTGGCAACCACTCTTCTCCTTCCCCTGGTGTCCCCTGGCCCGGACATCACAGCCTGGCTGGGTGGCCACGAATGTGCTGGGGGTCCCGGAGTCACAGGGTGCTCCAGAAAGCGTCTACATGGAGTCCTGGGCGCTGTATTCAACCACGTGGCAGTAGAACTCATTATTTCCAGGACATGTTGCTAAGACAGAATAGAGCAGCCAATGAAGTATATCATTACCAGCTTCCACATTTAGCAGACTTTTAAAAGTTTGAAAGCATGAACAGTGTTGCCTGTTCATGCTTTCCGTTAACAGAGAAAATTAACCTTGATAACTAGCAGATCCACAAATGCCTAGGAAAAGCATGGGAATCATTTTTCTTTAAAGTTGGAGTTGTGTTGTTTTTAGCCATTTTGATATTACCTGCTGGTGTGTTTCATGCAGTTCTGAAGAACCATGTCCATTAAAAATAACTTGAAACAGAATTAATGTCACATAATTCACCTTTTATTATGTATTATAATTTTAAAGATTAAAAAATGGAAAATGTTAGCAAATTAACAGTAAAGAAATTTTAAAAGGGAACCGCATTTATCTACATATTCTAATGAAGTGATGATACCACTATTAGTTGTATAAACACATTCTCATTTTACAGAGGCTCAGTGAGCATGTTTACAATGGAAAGACTATTAGCTCAACTAAATTGAGACTGCTTTTTCGGCTAAGTATGTTTTAGAGATTTTGGAAACAAAATTAACTTACATAAATCATTAAATATTAATTTAGAATTTTGACTTGATTTTTAAGTTTGATATTTACATATTAATGTATCTACTATCTGAACTTAAATGAATTAACTCATCCAAATTAACAAAATATATAACCCCTCCTCACTGTGATACTAAATATTTGGTTGAGTAATTTCTTTTCATTGAAAAATTGATGTTGGTACTATATAACTATCATCTCATAGTCTTACAGTAATAAGACTTTACAAATAAAATATATTAAGGTATTTCCTTCTTGAAGAATGTTCAACTGTGTTTGAAGGTGAAGATAAATTCTAGTGATTCTTTTCATAACAGCACATACAATTCATTCATCAGTTCCTTAGGGGACAAATGTTTCCTTTTTGTGTCCAAGGGTAATAGCTCTGAATAGAAAACTAATGAAATAGAAATTGCTTTGTCCTACAGCCAAAAAAGACCTTCAGAAGGAATGTAGCAGATACCACCAGTGCTGGAAAAACACATAATTAAGGCCTCTTCAGCATTTGAGTCTCCGGTTAAAGGTTAAACAGACCTTTAAAGATCTTCAAAGCAGAAAACCCTAAAGAAGCCTGTCAAGATAATGGTATTTTTATGTGTTTCGTTTTGTTGTATTGTTGGTTTTTGTATGTGGATTTTAATATCTCATACCACAGTTAAACCATAATTACTCATGCTACATTCTCCACATCACCTGCTCAAGAAATACATCATAATCTTAGAAAATACAAAGTATAATACCAACTGATCTTGACAATGTCATCACCTCATCACCAAATTGAGTAGTGAAGTCTCAGTTATCTTACTAGATATCTTACTAAATAACTGTTATCTTACTAGATAACTGAGAGTATGATTTTCACAACTGATCCCTTCTTATTTCACGCACTTTCTACATTTGGCCTCCTGGATACCGCAGTGTCCTTTCCTTTCTCCCACCCCTTCAGGTACTTTTGCTCATTCTCTGTTACTTATTCTCTTCAACTCCTTAACTTCCAATGTTGGTGTAGCCATAGCGCTAACCTCGTCTCTCTTCACTCCCTCCTTTGTGACTGCACCCAATACCATAGTCATCTGTGTGTTGATGACCACCGAATGTGTACCTCTAGCTCAGAAATCTCCACCATAGGCCAATAGTCCGAGCCCGTATGTGTACCTTCTGCTTGGCACCTCTGGTTAATATTTAATAGACATCTCAGAAAACCACCTGATATTTTCCCCACCAAACCTGCCTCCCACTCTCCCATTCCCAAAGTCTTCTCCATTTCAATTACTGACAACTCTATTCTTCCAGTTTGCAGGACAAACCAAAAAAACAGCCTCTATACTTCTTTCTTTCACATATACGCAATCTGTCCACATATCAACTGTGTTGGTTCTACTTTCCAGTGAGACTTACAACCCAATGGCTTCTCATCACCTTCCATCACCTTGTACAACCCCCTCTCCAGACTCACCTGGATCATATTAGCTCCTAACTGATCTCTACTGACACTCTTGCTATGCTTTTCTCAGTCTATTTTCAATACAGTGTCAAGTAAGTCAGGTCATGTCCCTCTTCTAAGCATAACCCTCCACTGTTGCCTATTCAATGCAAAGGAAAAGCCAACACTTATCATGATGCCTTCTAAGGCCTTATCTGATCTGCCTTCCTCACCACCACTCCCCAACTTCAGTCTATGAACCACTGTCCCATCATTCAGAGAAAATGACTTCTATTCCACTCATCTCCAAGTTTTCCCGGTTTTTCATACTTTTACACAAATATAAACACAAGGAAATATTTCTCTTCAATGAATTCTGTAGAGTTTTAATACTCACATAGCTTTTCTTTTTCTACACTGTATCCTTTTAATCCAGTGAGATATTATACATTCATCCTTTTTTAGTTGGACCCAAGCATGTTTTTCCGTAAATACTACCAGTTTTCCCTGGGTACCTTGAATTTGGTGTATCTCTGCCCAGGGGTTTTTGTCCTCTTTTCACACCCTACTCCAACTCTTTGGTTTCAACTATTGACCATACAAACCACTCAGAACAACATGTAATAATGGTGGGAAAGTGAAACAAAAAATAAACATCAAAATTTCCAACAGACAATATGGTGCTTAAAAGCAAGCATATAATGGTTACTACAAGATGATAAAAAATTTAGCTTTGAACTCCCTAATATTGTAAAGGAAACATTTGACTAGTTAGGTCATTCTAATTTTCTTACTGTAGAAGAAACATCTGTACTCAAGATTAATTTTCTTATATTTAGCACTGTTATTCTATAGAAGACACATCTATACTCAAGGTTTACTTTTTCCTTATACTTAGCACTGATACTCTACATGTAATATAAAGGGAGCTTTAACAAGCAGCCAATGAGATTTATCATTGTGTTTGTTTCAGAAGTGTTGAGAATGTCTCTAAAGGCATTAGACAACAGAAGACTTACATTATTAGTGTCATGATAGTTCTTACTCTTAGGCAATAGTTTTGCCTTTGTTTTGTTTTTGTTTACAATATGGGCACTGTAAATATTGTACCTAACAGGTTTCCATATTAGCTTTTGCTGCAATGAAGCTTAAAGACAAATTTGTCAATCCTGTCTAATAAATATATAGTATTTCATGGCAATAGTAATTCTACAGAAAATATATTTCCCCTTCTCCATTTCATCTCTAAATTCTGAGTAAACTATAACTGGATGCTTTACTATGAAATATCTTGTTCTTTTGTATTATTTTATTTCATCTTGACATGTTTGTGTCTTGTAAGTTGTCTTAAATGCTTTCAAAAATATCGGAAATAAAAATATATAAAGAGGCACTGAATAATATGAGGGGACTTCAAAAAGTTTGTGAAAAATGAAAAAAATGAAAAAGATAAACTTTATTTTTCAACATAAGCTCCATCAAGGTCAAGACACTTTTGTAAGTGATGATACCAGCCATTTAGTCCATATCTAAAAGAACTGAGGGGCCTGGGAATTTAAACATATCAATGCAGTCTTTGACATATTAACTGAATACAAATTGATGTTCTTTAAATACTTTTTAAAATTAGGAAAAAGAAAGAAGTCACAAAATGCCAAATTAGATCTGTAAAGTAGATGTCTAATAATCTCCCATGAAAACTCTTGCAAAACCGCCCTTGTTGGATGAGAGGAATGAGTAAAAGCATTGCCATAGTGAAGAAGGACTCCCTGGTGAAGTTTTCCTGGGCATATTTCTGATAAAGCTTTGGCTAACCTTCTCGAAACACTCTCATAATAAGCAGATGTTATTGTTCTTTGGCCCTCTAGAAAGTCATCAGGCAAAATGTCTTGAGTGTGCCAAAAAACTGTTGCCATGACCTTTGTTGTTATTGGTGGTCCAATTTTGCTTTGACTGAAACATTGTCACCTCTTGGTAGCCACTGCTTTGAGTGTGCATTGTCTTCAGGTTCATACTGGTAAAGCCATGTTTCATCTCCTGTGACAATTCTTCAAAGAAATATTTGGGGATCTTTATAGCACTTCTTTAAAATTTCCCTTCAAAGTTCTATTTTTGTCTGCAGCTAATGTAGGTGCCACAGTTTTGGCACCCATGGGGTGGAAAGTTTGCTCAACTTTAATTTTTCAGCCAGAACTGTAAGCTGAACCCACTGAGATGGCTATGGCCTTGCCTATTGTTTTGAATGTTAATTGTGATCCTCTTCAATTAGGACAAACAAGATTAATTTTATCTTCACAAATTGATATGGATGATCTGCCACTGCAGGCTCATCTTCCACATCATCTCATTCCTTCTTAAAATGAGTTATCCACTGTTAAACTGCTGATTCATTTGAAGCATTGTCCCCATAATTTTTTGTAAAATATCAATAATTACATGTTTTGATCCAAGATTCACCATAAATTTGATATTAGTTTATGGTTCAATTTTAGTAGTCATGTGGCTCTTTTCAAACTGATACCTTATCGTTCTCAGTGCCTCAGACTAGATCCTGTTCAGACATGTTATGGCAAGTTAATATGAGTTTTAGTGCAAAATAGTTTTGAACCATGCATAGCTTTTTACGTAATATGCATTTTCCACGAACTTTTTGAAGACTTCTCGTAGAAACTATTACACCATTTCAAACAGGCAATTATACTCATGCATTTTTTAGATTTTTATAGTTTCATCTTGATCCCAATTCTCCTTCCACCTAATTTAATTGCTCAATAAATGTACCCTAAATTAATAAACAGATTCCCAACAATTTGTGTTGAACCTTGTATGTAATTACCATAAAGGACATTTTAAAATTTGAGAGTAAATACAAATTTTATGAGAACCCCAATACCCATACACACACTAAAAATTAAATGCTGCTATGCCCTGAAAATATTTGTATTCTTCAGTTCACAAAATCGTCATATAAGAGATCCTATTACCACCACCCTCACTAAAAAGTTTCACTTCATATAATTTTAAAATACAAGTCAAAAGGAAAAGAGGCCCCAGTATCAATGTTCTTTTTGGTTATTTAAAATAAAAAAGAAATATTTGATTTTCATTTATTTATGTCACTTAATGGTTTAGGCCTCATTTGCCTCACTAATTATGTGAGCATTCAAACTAAATGATTTCTAAGATTCTTAAAGCATATTTGAAGGTAGAGAAATAATATAAAGGAAAATGCAGTGTTAATGTTCTTGTTCCAACAGATATGTTTTCAGAGTTTAAAGTCACATTTTAAATTCAATTCTTCTAATTTCCTTTTAGAAAAAAAAGAATGCCATCCATTAGAAACAGTTAATTTGTGTAAACTTCTACAGAGATCAGAAATTAAGTCCCTACAAAACATTTGGTCTGCTATAATAGTTTCACAGCAAAAGAGGCATCTAATCAAACCACTACACAATCATAGAAGAGCATTCAAATTTTTGAAAAATCTTCTATATAATGGAAAATACTTTATTTCTTAAAATGGCAAGAAGTGCGTGATCTACTTTTTTGTTATATATTTATCTCTACATGTATCTACATACCCAATTTAACATATTTACAATGGAAAAATATGTGACCATATGGAAATTTTATTAATTATTTTTTAAGTAGAAATGATGTGTCTCAAACTTCACTGAAAACTTATATATTGGTAGTTCAACTAGTTTCCAGTCTATTTTGAAATAAGCCCTTTCAAAAGTCACTAGACTATGGTAAGGCATATATCACCTAACAATCCACCAAATAAAATATAAACAGATATTCCATTTTTTGCCTACCCAAAGAATAAACATGCAGGGTTTAAAGATGGGAAAATAGTATGTAATTCTCTGTTCTGTACTTTCCATCTCAACTACTAACTCGCCTTTGAGATCTGGAAAGTCCCTGATCCTTTCTCCCTTCCTGTGTCTTGGTGAGGCCCAACACCCAGGTAGTTTTGCTCCTGTTGTCCTGCTTGTGGGTGGGTACGGGGATCAGAAGAGCTGATGGTGCCTTGTATCTTCCTATCCTGAGAGTCACTCAGCTTCAACTTCTCTAGGGAGCCCACTACTGAGATATTTTGCAAGCAGAAGCTAGCTGGTTCTTCTGTTTGTCTGATACCCAGAGAAGTAAATCTTCCTTTGTTTGTTTCAGTATTTGCAATATTCATGATGAACAATTATATTTCTTAGGGGTTTCTGAGTTAACGATGGCAACTGCTTCTCTCTTCCACACCCTAGAACTTACACAACAGCATACACTACACTTAGGAGCAACTCTGTCCTATGATATCTGAGACGTGCTCATGTAGAGTCCAGGCCTCTCTGCCCTATGAGACTCCATCCATGAAATACTCTTATAAATCTAACAGCTTTTCATTTATAATTTAGTTATGGTTCATAACCTACCTCAGAGAAACAGCATGAAATTTAATGAGATCAGACCTAGGGGACGCTATGAGCTTCAAAGAAGATGGACAGCCCATAAATACTGTACCAAGTATTACAATGACATTCTGAGTTTTCAACACATCTTTAAAAAAATGGTAGCTTTGAAATCAGAAATCAGTCAACCATCCTCAAGAATTCTTGCTTTTAGACTTTGCTATTAATCCTTATACATATATACTTTTGCAAAACTTAATTACATAATACTGATATTAAACTTTTTTGTATATTTTTACTTATATTTATATAATCAACAACATTTTGCTGATAATCTATTATATGTTAAACATTACCCTAGGCCGAATACACAGAAGAAAAGAAAGGAAAATGATGTGATTCTAGTTTTCAGGAGAGACTCAATATAATTGAGAAATGCTAGCGATAGCTTTATTAAGACATAATTTTTGCACATGAAAACACTTTATCCAGTTATAACCAGTAATCAGAATTTCCTCTTAGTAGTAATTGCTTAAATGATTGTGCAGAATTGTAGCACACGCTTGAAAACTAGAAAATGTGAAACTCAGAAAGCTGCTATAAAACTGCTAAGTGCCATCTTTAATCCAAATAAATAAAACAGGAACACGTGACTGTAAGCACATGCCATTAACAGAGCAAACTAATTCAATACAACATAAATGAGTCATGGGAACCTGCTAAAAATACTGGATTCTCTGAAGAAGCACGGAGCCACTGCGAGAACAATCAAACATCTGTTATTTACAACAGGTTTACAAGCAGAGCCTGTGTGAGCTCATCACAAAGGTTTACCAACACAACCACATTTTTCAGAGATGAAGAGCATAAGAGCATATTTTTCTTCCTTATTTCAATAGTGTTTTCTGTTGATGTTCATGTGCTCATTGTAGTAACTAAATAAGAAAGCAATCCCTTGGCTCTTTTTTGAAGAAAAGCTAAGTGGAAGTGCTTTGGAATATACTGCAAGTCAGAACAAATGCAACTGCAGACAGTCCTATTTCAGCATCCACCCTCCCACTTTCCAGCACTGCACTGTTTTATTATTCTCTCTGGGTCACAGAATTATATGGATAATGATGCTGCAAATCCTTATGAAAGCTCAACTCAACTGAAATGATGTTTGGAATTATTTGGCTTCACCCTATAATTTTTAATGAGTCACAGAAAATGCAAAATAGTCACTCTTAAATACTTTTAGAAAAATGCATCCTTTCAACTTCACCATCTACCATTGCACAGTGATAAGTTTATGCTTTTAGTTGAGTCACATTAAAATTACTGAAAAGGTTAGTAAGATCATCTCCAGAGAATTTGCTGGTGTGCATATAAAGGTGAATTCATTATACAGAAGAATGTACTAAAACAGGCATCTACTAGGTGAATTTAAATGTGGTCTTACTGACTAGTAAAAGTCCTACTGGTAAAACTATTCTTTTATATACACTGCACAAACATGACACACAAGCACACACACACACACAGGCACACACATACAAGAACTTAGGAAGGGCCATAGTATCTCAATGATCTTATATTCAAGAAGAGGGAACGAAAGGTAAGGGACTTAAGACCTCTCATAAAGATGGACTAGAGTTGAGTCCCCTTTTCTCATGGAAATCAGTGATGAGACCATCTTTTTTCGTGGCTATAATAGTAAATGAAGTATGTAAATGCCCAACATCTCTCCTGAGACATGGAAGGTGTTACACCCACAGCTGCCAGATATAGCCGGCTTGTTTTTGTTCTGAGAATCTTTACTATCATTGTCATATCCCATGGGCCACCTATAATCTCTTACCAGCTCTTCCGATTACAGAGCCCAGATCTGTTCAATGTTCTTCACAACCACTGACGGTATTCGTTGTTACAGTCTGAGGAGCATTTATGGCACGGCGCTGCTCACATTGAGATTACAGCCTAAAAACCCTAAGACATTTTCTGGAAACTATTGTTAAGCAAGGTCTCCTATACTTGCTTAAGAGTAATACCCTGTGCTGGCAGAGTTAAAATTTGGAACTGAGGTTTTCATCTACACAGTCAGTCAAGACATTTTTGGGTCTTGATTCCATTATCTAGCGTCTTCTCCATCCTTTCAGGTACTCTTGTGGACAGTACACCTGGGATCATTTCCCAGCTCTGTTGATTTTTAATTCTGTTACTTTGAAACAGTCATTGAATCTCTCAGATGTGCAACTTCCTTATCAATCGAGAAAGTTCTGTGTATATTCAATTCAATTTTAATAGAGAACAAGAGTAAATATAATTTTCACTGAAATTTTATAAAATTATTATTTAAAACAATGAATAAGTACTTAAAATAGTAAAGAAAATTTGAGGAATATAGAAGTGGTACTTCCTTAAGATGATATCTTGTGAACTCATGATAATTAAAATATTGGCACCAGTAAATAAACAAGCAGAAATATCCATGATAAAGAAAACAGATGATAAAAACAAAGAATTAAACAGGGGAGTTTTTCATACAATAAAAACATTTAAAAGCAGAAGGAAAAAAATTGATTGGGGGCTGGGACAACTGGATAATCATTTGAGAATGAAAGAATTAGATCTATAGCTCACAAGCATATAGTCTTTTATGCTGCATTAAATTTGTAATGTAAAAATGATTAGAAGAAAGTCAAGGTACACAGTTTTATATAAGCTGTATGGGAAAGGCCTTTGGAATCTAATACCAAAGGTAGAAACAATTACACAAAAGACTGATCAATGTTACATAAAGTTTAAAACTTTTATATAAAAAATGCTTTAAAAGTTAAAAAGTCAATACAATATTTGCCACATATAGGTGAAAAAAGACTTTTTGAAAATAAATTAAATATGGTAATACACAAGACCAGAAAATCCACAAAAATCAAACAACTCTGACAATTATATGAAAAATGTGCACACACAGTACAGTAGTGAAACAGGACAGGTTGAGACATTTCTTGTCCAGAAGGTTGTCATATGCCTGGAAGAATACACATCAAAATGTGAGTAGGTTCCTGTTCATAGAAAAGACTTTTTCACTATAGTTTTCTAAGCTTTTATTTTTCAAGAGATATAATGGTTTTTATAATAAAAACAAAAGAAATCCTACTTCTATTATAGGGGTAAAATTGCCTTGAAAAAAATCTACCTCCTTGGTTTGTAAGAATGACAATCAGAAAAAGGCTGTGACAGCCCTAACACGACGCCTGCAAAGTAGGCATTCGGAGAACGTGAGCTCTGTTTTCCTGGACACGCCGGGGTCCCCATGAGCAGGTATTCATCAATGAATACTGTTGAGGCCACCAACCAGCTATGAAGCATCGTTAAGCCTGTTATCCCATCTACTTCTCTCCAATCCTTCCATAAATGTGTCATGAGACTTTCTCAAATAGCTTGCCATAATAGAGGAAGATTGACTATTATAGCTATTATACTTTCAGTCTAATAATATCTCACACATATTCGTCAAGCCGTTTACCTTTGAAAAAATTGATGCAACATGTATTATCTTAGGATGCTGCAGTTCAGGTCTTATCCATAGAGTCTAACATAGGGTAGCACATGGGGGAGGTACTCGCTATAGACAGGGAGGTGAAAACACAGTCCTAGTATCAAGTATAGTCAGGCCTGCCTCATCCTCAGCACCACTGTGTAGAAAGAAAACTGATAGCAGAGAAGATACTGGGCGAGAAGACAGTCGAGGCTGACCGGCTGGGAAATTTGGTTATAGCTGACATAACCCTTAACTGAACAGGCATCTATTGTCTTTTTAAAATCTGCGATTCTTTCACATTCTTTTTCTCATTACGTCAACAATTTCTTCTCTTTACTATAACCATCACCAGTATCAGCAAACAATTCTGTCAATACTTTGACTCCTTCACAAACTCCCTACTTAAACTCCAGTGACCTAAGGTGATTTAAAATTACCTGAGGCAAAAAATTCTCCAATGTCACCTGTGACCTGAGAACTGTGGACTTTGTTGTCCCCAACATGATGCTCATCAATGTTTGGCATCAGTTACTACCTCGTCTTCACCTTCCCCCCCACCCCCATACTTGCCTTTTCCTTCATTGGTTCTTCCTTTGTTCCTTCACATGGAGATATATTTATTCCCCCAAATCTAGATGCTCACTTCTAACTCAAGACTGTCAACAGCACATGCACACCCATATCCAACAAAGGCACCTATAGCATCTACACCAAAAACACCTATTCTGTTTCCTCTCCTTTCTGTATGGGTGCAGCTGCATGTTTGGGCTTTTATCTTGTGTTCTAAAGACCTTCCAATAGCTTATTACTAAGCCTCCTTTTCCTTCCCCTTCTCTTTCCTCCTGTCTTCTCTGCTGCTGAAGGATTAATGTAATGAGCTTTAGTTCTCAGGGGAAATGCTTTAATGAAATTAGTAGAGGAAAATAAACCACCAAAATATCCTGATGCACCTCACCCCTCTTGTAGCCAGGGACTGGAACTTGTCCCAGGGAAGCAATCCAGTTGCTGCCTTCTGGAAGGTGGAGGGGGTGTTGTGTTTACCACAGGAGAATGTTAGTGATTATGCCCAATTTGACGATATGGTGCTAGTCCTATTCTCTCAGGATCAAGCTCTGAACAGGAATCCATGAGCTCAGATCACAGCGTTTTCCAACTAAAATAAATAAATAAAAATAATCAGGGATGGGAAGTGCTTTGTTAAAGGATATGCAATTGCAGCTAGATAGAAGGAATCAGTTCTATGTTCTACAGCACTGTAGATTACTACAGCTAGCCACAATATATAGGATCAAACAGAATAGTGAAAGTTCTTGACACAAAGAAATGATACATGTGAGATGACGAAGACGCTAATTGCTCTGATGTGATCACTATACATTATATGTATCAAAACATCACTAGGTACTCCATATTTATAATTATTATGTGTCAAAAATAAAAAAATAGTAATAATGAAAAAGAAAATGAGGTGAGGGTCACAGAAGATGTCATTCAGTTGTACTTGTTGGAGCTGATCCACTTGAAGAAGCAGAAGGCACAGAGATGACTTGAGCATTCTCCCAATACCAGGGGCTGGCTCCACATGAGCTGGGCAGCAGCTATTAGGTGTCCTCTAAAACACATTTACAGTTCTCTTTATTACTGGCCCAAAGACAAGAGCAACACCAAACCATCACTTAATTTTCACTTTCAAGTGCCAGCATAGATTTTAATATCTAATCTGATTTCCTGGCCTTGCTTGCTCTTTTGCCCTAGTGTGACCAGTGGAAAGGTTAAAAAAGAAGTCTGAACAAAATCCCTGCCTCCAGGTTCTCTGCTAGCCTACTGTCCTGCATTGCAGTCCAGATATAACTCAAACAAAATAGAGTTCACACATAACTTTTTCAAAATCTGCATTATCGTAAATTCTATTATCCAAAACACAAGCATGCTATCAAGCATCTTAAGCAAACCAAACACCCCAGCCTCTTTTGCATTTCATCCTGAGTGCATTCTATTACTTAGCCCTCACTGTGGGTCTCTGAATATGACCTGTGCTTTCATGACTACAAGGTTTTTTTCATGCTGTCCCCGCTGAAACTTACGCCCTTTTTCTCAATTTATTTCTATTGGGAGATTGGCATTTATTCATTTTTTTCTTCTTAAATAGCATTTATTGAGTCCATTCTACTTGTCATGCAATGTGGTAGGCCCTGTGCCTGTCCTCAAGGGGCTGAGACTCCAGACTGGGGAGAGGCTCATTAAGGAAACAATCACACATCTATAATATACATTACAATGCATACACAAACCAAGGCAGAGACCTGAAGGGACAATGCAAAACTTCCTGTTAAATATATGCAAGACCATAAAACACCGTTTCAAAAGCAGAGAAGAGGAAGGGCTTCTCAATTCAGAGACCAGGGAAAAGTCCAGGGTGGCAGAAGTGAAGGTCAAGTTGGGGAGAAGTGTGTTGTCGAAATGTTTCTTTCTCGAACTCTCACTCCCTCCCCAGTGACTCAAAGGTCAGATCCTGTTGGAAGCTTGGAGCTCAATGATGTGGACTATTCTTAGTTTCAGTGATGAGGCTAAGAGGTAGGTAGATGAGGATGTTGTGATAAGATTTGTTACAAAGTGAGGACGACACCTTGAGAGAGGCAGGCTAGAGGTCCCCTGTGGTACTGTAGTCAACAGATAAAGAGGCCAAGGAATTGGGGCTGGAGATATATTTCTGTGCTTTTTTAAAGGCTCAATTCAAATATCACCTTTCATGTTAGATTTTCCCTTCCCAAAGGAAACTGATATTCTGTGTACCATTTCCATGGCAACTTGCTCATCCTTCTGCTCTTACATCCCTGGTATTTGTCCCTGGATGTTATCAGCAGGTTCGAGCTTGCCGCCCACTGGGCTATCGGCTATGGGGCTGCAGGCTTATATCTGGATCCCAAAATTCTCTGTACCTATGCATAGATGGCATCATCGCTCAGGAGATGCTTGTTGAAGAAATGCGATTAGAATTGTTCTAGAGGCTTTTCTGGGAATGGGGGTGGGGAGGAAATCTTTATGTATCTGTTAAAAATGTTAAACCATCTTTATCATGTTGCATTGTAACTCCTTTACCTCTTGTTTCTTTCTCTGGAATCTCTAGAATTTGAAACTGTATCTTTAATCATATTGAAGTCCTCAAATAAGTGTTTTTGTTTCATTAACTGGTTTGATATCACGTTGGCATTAAATAGGCTGAGTATACTGTGACCAACAGAAAAGTGTACCTAAGGTCCTTTGCCTGGGGCTTCCATCTCCCTAGCTACTGCTGCCTAGTTCTCTCACCAACAGTTTAAATACTGGTATTAGCACATGTCAATTCTCGTCCTTGTACACTTTTGAATATCTTTGACAAGGAATACCAGTCACTATTATAGAGCCAATCCAGATGTGGCAAAGAATGTCACTCATACACAGGGATCTAAAAAATGCATTTTCCACACCTTCTCCTTGGCTCCATTGAAGGTATGGAGGAAGGTAAGACTCCCCTATTCGGAGTGAGGAGCTTGTGAAATTACAGATCAACTGCCTCCCAGGCCAATTGTCCTTCCTTCCCCAAAGGTACAAAGGTCTTCATGAACTTTCACCTGCTTAAACAAGAGCCCTAGAAAAACACTCAAGCCTGCTCCGAGGAGTCAATACTACTTCCTTCGCTCCCTTGAAAGAGGATAATCAAATTAAACAAATGCACACTATGACCAAATGACCACTCCAGACCTTATAACCTTTCCAGTATATTTGCTTTAAAAATAGTACTCATTCAACCAACAGAGTCATATAGACTTAGATCCGGTGCCTAAATATCTCAATGAGGCAGTCAGCATTCTGAGAATTCTAGTGTGAAGATTTGACCTTTGGAGAGTCTAGGTATTCCAGTGAAGGAATAGTGGGAAGAAAAAAATCCACAGCATGCTTCCTTTAGGCATAGGACATAGTATAAAAATATGTGACATACTTGGAATATGTAAAATTACCTGTCAAGGCTAGAGGAATGGGGCTAGATTAGGAGGGCTGCCAGGCCCCATTACAGACATAGCGCTTTGTCATACAGACAAAATGTTATCACAGCATTTTATGAGAGTTCTGTGTGTATCTTTACTTTAGAAATGCAATTCTAGCTACAATTTACAGAAACGATGAAAGGGGAAAATATTTATCTTTGAAATATATTTGTACATGTATATACCTCACATTTGACATTTGAATGCACAAATACATACACATACATTTTAAAACTGGTATTAAAATAGTACTTATACTTATTTTTGTTGTTAGCCTATAAAATTATTTGACTTTAAAAATCATATAAATCATCTCAATAAAGCCAAAAAAACCCAAGGAGAAGAGAATAAAATACCAAAAGAATTTTGAAATTCATCAGGATACAAAATATCTACCTGCTAAACACCCTACAGATTTATGGCTTTGAGGAGACACCGTCTCCACTTTGGAGGTCAGAATCATATATATGACCAGATAGAATAATTAGTCCTAGCTTTTGTTTTTAATGAGACAGAGTCTCGCTCCTTCGCCCAGGCTGCAGTGGTGCGACCTTGGCTTACTGCTACCTCCGCCTTCCCAGTTCAAGTGATTCCCGTGCTTCAGCCTCCTGAGTAGCTGGGACTACAGTCACATATCACCACGCTCGGCTAACTTGTGTATTTTTAGTAGAAATAGGGTTTTTCATGTTGGCCAGGCTGATCCCGAACTCCTTACCTCAAGTGATCTGCCTCAGCCTCCCAAAGTGCTAGGATTACAGGCGTGAGCCACCGCGCCTGGCCAATAGTACTTCTGAAGCCACAGATGTGTAAATGTATATAAACGCAATTGAGAAAAACAAATATTTATCAGGAGCCTTAACAAGGTTAGACACTCAGTTTTGTAACTCTCCTAAAATTCTGTCACAGGAATAATTAGAATTGGGCACAGAATGTATAATCAATTATGCTGAGCACATTTTTATAATTCCTAAAAAATCAAAACTAAATTTAATGTGCAGAAACAGGAGAATATGTCATGATAAATTCACATAATGGAATATCAGACATTAAAATCATTTCTTATGAGAACACGTAGAAATATAATAAACTGTCAAGTGAGAAATGAAAGACAAAAAAAACATAAAATGTGACCAAAATATTGCTTTAAAATTTTTTATCATCCACAATTGTTTTTTCAATCATATTATTCTGTCAAAGTATCCATAGTCTGTGATTATACTGTAAATAATTTAAAAGTAAATTGTGAGATAATTGAAGCAACCACAAGCAAACAAAACAAAATAGTAGAGACCTGTAATTCAGATGGTTGAAGGAAGTTTGAGCTGAATTTTCTAGAATATACATACTTGGGTTTAGAAAGGCAGCTTTTTATTTTGAAACCTTTAATTGTACATACCATATTTCTGCCATGGTAGTTTGAAAAACGTCTACACAAAGCCATGGCCTAAAATGTTTTCAGTTAAATTATTTATTTTTGGATTTCTTAATAACCAGGCCATAAACAAGTACAGAAATCTTAAAGTCTATCCCTTTTGTGTGTCAAAATGAAAAATAATCCTGGCTAGACTATCTGCGAAGTCAGTGACCTTCTTTGAAGCATTTACTTTTAGCTTGCACTTTACGAGCTTTCTCTTTCCTTCCAATGAACCCCACAGACAGGAGGACATTGGGAACAGGAGGGATGAACTGTGTGCTCAGCCTATGGGCGGCAGGAGGTGTGTGAGGGCTACGAGGGGGAGGGGAGGTGGGTAGGAATCTCAAGGTTTCAGTTACACACAAAAAAATTCTAGAATGACCTACTTATCTACATAAATGTTAACAGGGCTTCTGTTTTTGCAAAATGCCATCGTTATCCAGACACATGGTGCCTGAGAAGTGATTAGGAGTGTCCAATAAAACAGAGCTGTGTCCTACACTGTCCTAGAGGCAAATCCGAATCTCTGTGACCTCAAGCAAGTCACCAGCTTCCCTGAACACTGCTTTCGTCTGCATTTTGTATTAGTTCACTTTCACACTGTTATAAAGAACTGCCCCAGACTGGGTAATTAATTCATAAAGGAAAGAGGTTTCATTGACTCACAGTTCAGCGTGGCTCGGGAGAACTCAGGAAACTTACAATCACGGTGGAAGGCGAAGGAGAAGCAAGGCAACCTCTTCCAAGCGGGCAGGAAGGAGAAATGCTGAGCGAATGGGGAAGAGCCCCTTATAAAACCATCAGATCTCGTGGAACTCACTATCACAAGCACAGCACAGGGGAAACCAGCCCCATGATTCAGTTACCTCCACCTGGTCTCTCCCAACACGTGGGGATTACAGGGATAAGGGGAATTACAATACAAGATGAGATTTAGGTGGAGACACAAACCCTAACCATATCAGGGGCTTCAGGTGGCTACAGATAAAGTGTTTGGCAAACAGCTGGTGGTTTGAGACGCATTTGTTTCTCTTTCCGTAAAAGGTCTTTCAGGCCGCTTAAATGATTGTCAGCTGTACTTTTCACTCACCTTCCATTGTTCTGACTTTTCTCTCTAGCCCCATATAGTTTGTATAATCTGGGATAGCCTCAGTTTCCTATAGTTTAAATATGTTAAAATATGATAACTGCATCTAAAATTTAACGTTTAATTTCTCATAACCTTGTAAATCTTCACATCAAAAAAATTATGGCAGGAAAATATGCATTTTTCAAAAAACATTTTAAGTTTGTTTTGAAAATGTGAAAACCTTTAACTATAAATGTACCTACGATAGGATACAAAGTGTTTTTCTCCTTATTAATCCCCGCTAGATACATCTAGTGCTTAGCATATTATAATTGTTCAATAAATATTTGTCAAAGAAGCGAATGTTATATCCCGCGGGCTGGGTGACGGAGGGGTAGTTACAGAGCCAGATTTCACTGTGCAAGTGACTTTTATGCAGGAGAAAGCAGGTTAGAATCATGACAAACATTATAAGGTGTAACTCCGATTCCTTTGGGTGGAAGTGGGCTCTGCACCCTGACGGAGGGCATGCACCTTCCTCAGGACCTCCTCAGCAGCCCCCACAGGGTCAGGGAGGTGTCATTGCTTGGTGCAGAGTGTCCCTCATCCAGGCGGTCCTCAGCTCCCGCTGTGCCGCTCCACCGTGGGCAACCTGGCCTTCCCTGGCTTCTCTCCATTTTCACAACACCAAGCAACCTCTGCGGGGAAAAGATGGATCTTTCCATGGAAGCTCCACCGAGCCCACGGTCACTCTATTCCCAGGTGTCTCCACTTATTTACTGAAGCATTAGGTTTCTTAAAGCGTCAGAGCTCTGCACCTGGGCGTATTTGAGTCCATTGGCTCCATGCAGCTGTTTCTAAGAAGCAAAAACACGTGTTCACGGCTCTTCTTTTGCTCCCATTCTTTTAGTGAAGAGACATGCTTCCCTCCCTCGACATCCCCAGGACATCTGAGTGTGTGTCCCCTCGGCGGCCATCAGAAGGGGTGGGATATCTCCCAAGCATGGATGCTTCAGAGTCCCTGCCTGAGTGCCCAGATGCCCAGGTGCCCAGCTGCAGGCACCCAGCTGCCCAGAAGCTGTGCCCACACAGGCTCTGCATTTCAAGAGGAGCCAGTGTTACCCAGCTCATCTCTTCCCACAATTTGCCATTTTACTTCCACAGCGAGGAACTGTTCTCTCCGTACAGATGCCAACCCTGACTGTGATGACACCAGGCTGACAGGTTGCTCCTGAGGAAGCTTCAGCACCACCCCGTGCACAGGAACGACCATTTCCTGGGTCCCTGAAAGCTGAATTATTTTTGCTCTGATGCCGGCTCTTATGTTCCCCTGTGTATGAGTGAGTGTGTGTGTGTCTGTGTGTGAACATGTGAGTGTGAGAACTCAAGGGTATGACTGCGTATGAGAGTGTGTGTATGAGGATGGGCATGTGTCTGCACGAGTGAGGGTGTGTGAGTAGTGTGTGTATGTGATGGTGTGTGGTGTGTGAGAATGTGTGTGAATGAGGGTGTGTGACTGTGTGTGAGGATGTATGTGTGCACGAGTGAGGTTGTGAGACTGTGACAGTGTATATGAGAGTGTGTGTGTATGTGTGAGATTCCAAGTGTAAGAATGTATGTGTGTGCACGAGAGGGTGAGTGGTGTGTGAATGTGTGTATAAGAGCATGAGTGTGCATGACAGTGTAAAAGTATGTGAGTGTGCAAATGTAAGAATGTGTGTGTGTCCATGAGAGAGGGTGAGTGGTGTGAGAGTGAGTGTGCATGAGAGTGTAAGAGTATGTGAGTGTGCAAATGTAAGGGGGTGTGTGTCCATGAGAGAGGGTGAGTGGTGTGAGAATGTATGAGTGTGAGTGTGCAAATGTAAGGGGGTGTGTGTGTCCATGAGAGAGGGTGAGTGGTGCGAGAATGAGTGTGAGTGTTCATGAGTGTAAGAGTTTGTGAATGTGCAAATGTAAGGGGGTGTGTGTATCCATGAGAGAGGGTGAGTGGTGTGAGGGTGTATGAGAGTACGAGTGTGCATGAGTGTAAGAGTACGTGTGAGTGTGTGAGTGTATGTGTGACTGTGTGTAC
Organism: Macaca thibetana thibetana; assembly: GCF_024542745.1. Classification (NCBI taxonomy): domain Eukaryota; kingdom Metazoa; phylum Chordata; class Mammalia; order Primates; family Cercopithecidae; genus Macaca; species Macaca thibetana. The sequence continues at coordinate 87,344,100 of NC_065594.1, forward strand.
ATGTCATGTCAGTTAATTTTTCAGTTTTTCGCCTGTTTTTTTCTAAGTACACATTTCGCATTTTGCTAAAGCTGAGTGAATGCTTGAAGGCTTGTTTTCAGCAGTCACTGACAATAACACCATTCCCTACTGACGGTCTTTCCCCCTACTGGTGCCTGACCCTATGTTACAGAGCAAAGTACCCGGGAGTACATGTGTGACATTCAAGAGACGACTGGCGCTAACATCGGAAATGTGTTTTTGAAGCCATGTGCCTTTATCAGCAAAATAAAGAATTTGACAGAATCAGGAGCCCAAAATAGTTATTTATTTGATCGTTGGTCTGTGTATTTTAATAAAGATTGGCCACACTGACTTCAAATGAAATTAGTGGACCAAGTTCAACACGTGAATGAGATGAAAGGGTCGCTGGTCTGGTGGAGCTGGGGCTGGAGGGCGGGCTGCCTGATTCACCCCCTCTCACTCCCTCATTGCCCTGGGGTGCATCAGCGAACTGTACGGTTTCAGGGAGAAAAGTTTGAAAAAAAAAAAAAACCCACTATTTTACATAATCCCTATGCCCAGTTAACCTCTACATTTTTAAATTCAAATACCAACCTGAAGACATCAGGGGAGGCAGGACTGTCCATGAGGTGAGCTGGGGAGACCGAGTCAGATGAAATGATCGGAGCGGGCTGTCCATGTCCCCAAGGCTGGTCCAATCTTGTGACACTTAATGCTGTCATCTGGATCCTGCTCTCATCCAACGGCTGTAGGTGCCTAAGGGAGGCCATCCTCTCAAGGGAACCCAAAGGACGGCAAATTCCCCTCCTTCCTCCTGTCACCAGCCCTGACACTGTGCTTGTTCCAGAAGCCTCAACTATTTATAGATGCAGAGGCTGAGAAGCAGCAAAAGAGAGCGAGCTGAAATGACAGAGTGGCCTCGTTATTCCTCCTCCTCTCCACTACCCCTAAACAAGCTTCCCAGTCGGCTCTTCTGTCTGTCCCAGGAGCATGTGCACGCTGGACTCCCATGGAAATCCTGCAACCACAGTGCACCCAGATGACCTCCTGGCCTTTTATTTCACTAACAGACATGAATAAATCATGCATTGGAAACACACTGAAACACAACTGCTGGACAAGTTACAAGGTTGAAATACACTGGTCCTAACCAGACCCTGCTTTCTCCTAGGTCGTACAAACTCCTCTTCAGGCCCACATTGAGTCCTCTAATCCTCTAACAACTCTGTGAAAAATAAAAAGTATTATTGCCTTCATTTTGAGAAGAGGAGGAAAGACAAGTACTGTAATGTGCTTTAAGAAGCCAAAAACTGCCAGCAACTGTGATGGCGATGTCATCTGGAAGGAGGGATCTGCCCTGCTTGCTCTCCAGCCTGGCTGGGGACTCAGGGCCCACCCTCCCTGCACTCATCCTGAGGCTCTTCTAGTTCTTCAGACAGACAGCACTCTCCCCTCCTTCCTCAGCCCCTTGCACAGGCTGTTCCCGCTGCCAGCATTGTGCGGTTCCCAACACGCTGCCTATCTATCTGCCTATGCCCCGTCCACATTCAACTCAAATATTTCATCCCTAGCAAGGCCCCCAGGGCCTCCCACTCAAGATGAGGCTACACTTTCATGCTGTCTCGTGATTCCACTTTTTTCTTACATTTTCTTAACACTTTTTAAAATGGGTACTCTTTAGAGTGAAGATGCATTCATTATCTATCCGCCTCTCAGGCTGAACTACAATCTCCGCGAGGGCCAGCCCACCTTTGCCTCGCCTATGCTACACGGGTTCCTCCACAAGGTGGGCTGCACTGGGGCATGAATCAGGACGTCTGAGATTCACACTGAAAGCCAGCCCAGTCCAGGGGCAGTAGACTTTCCAATGGCCTCTGCCACAGGATGACCCCAAACTATTTCAAAAGCCTGTTTGTTTTCATTATAAATGCAAAATTAAATACTGTTTAGGGCCAATTTTAGTAACAAATTGTTCTTTATTCAAATATTTAAAATGGGAGGTAGGCACGGTAGTTCATACCTATAATCCCAGCACTTTTGGAGGCTGAGGAAGGAGGACTGTCGGAGCCAGGAGTTCAAGACCAGCCTGGGAAGCAAAGTGAGACCCTGTCTCTACAAAAAAAAAATAAAATAAAAATTAGCCAGGTGCGGCAGAGTGCACCTGTGGTCCTAGCAGTGTGAGGACTGCTTGAGTTGGGGAGGTCGAGGCTGCAGCGAGCTGTGATTGTGCCCCTGCACTCCAGCCTGGGTGACAGGGTAAGAGCCTGACCCAAATATAAATACATAAATACAATCAGTTGAATAGACACAACTGCAGACATAAGAAAGCATAATTTTATTGTTTTCCTACCACCTTTAAAAAAATATCGGATTCAGTAACCTTTCTCAGACACTGAACAAATCTTCTGAGAGAGTTCCCACACCACACCTGCCTATATGTAGTCAAGAGACAGACTTGGGGTCACTTTATACTGTGAAATAATCTTAATTCTATGATTAGAATCTACATGTAAAGATGCTCTTCCAAACTCCAGAATTAACCGAGCATTCAGTATTTCTGTTTCCCACAGCTCATGGCTGGAAGGCTGCAGTGGGGATGGAGAATGCAGTTCTTTCACTCCCTACGCTTTGCTCCAGGTGGCTGCTTGGTTTTGTCCTTTCTTAGCTGGAAAGTTGAATGCTGGGGTCCCCAGAGAGGCCTTGGTATGACTGAAGCTGACTGTAACTCAATGCAGGTCCTCTTCAGAGCTCTCCTGTCGGGCTCCTCTCTCCTGGGATTCCCTCATCCTGCACAGATGCATTTCTGTTCCGGGAGGGTTACTTGCAATTTTGTCCTCTGTCACTGGACTCCCAGTGGAACACACCCTGTGAAGGTCTCCTAGACACCTGCTGAGGAGACCCACATCAACCCAATACTGATTTTGCCTGTATGGCCCACATCTCTTGCAGGAAAAGCACTCAAATGTCCTTGCTCCAAACTCTGGCAATAGGCCAGCCCTGGAGCCACCTCCAAAGCATCCTTTCATCCATTTGTTCCCCATCTCAGCTGCCCAGGGCACTCCGGATTCAGGGCACTTGCACCTCAGGCCACAGCCCTCCTGACGTTCCAGGCAAGGGCGAGCCACCAGCAATCTGTGGCTCCCAAATGCAGAATCCCCACCTGACAGCACTTTGTTTTACCAACCTCCAGCACCTGCAGGAAGTATTAACCCCCAGCTCATCACTTCACAAAGGGTGCAGGGGAGCACCTCGCTCCTTTCTGAATCTTTCTAATCCTTGACCTTGCTAAGGGGTCTCAGAAGAGCTTCTTCATACCACTCCCTGTGCAAATGTGAAAGGTGAGGAAGAGGAAACAAGTGTCATACAGAAATAGGAAGTTGAAAGGATCTCAGTCTTACATTTTCCTACAATCATTTAAAGTCAGCTACTGTAATATTAACATGATAGTCCTCAGCAATCCTAGATAAATACGATTTGCTGCATGGGATGAGTCCCAAGTGGAATCAGAGAGTATCCAGGACGACTCCAGGGATAGAGTGGGCCAGGAAAGAATTCTCTGCCCAGTGTTCCTTTCATCCCAAATTTAACTTGGGAACACACGTTTCCAAATAGAATACTGTCAATAGACTCTCTGGCTGGTGGAACCCTTTTAATTGGAAAGACATGGGGAAAAAACCTATCATTTCAGTTCAGTTGTCTCTAATGAATTACTTAGCTAACAACAATGAGGAATTTTGGGAAACTCAGTACTTATCAACACGCACAGATGTTGACAAATATCTTCAATTTGGTGTAAAGTTCCTAATTAAAATAACACCTATCCCTCTCTTTGAGTAGCTGGCAATATTAATCCTGAAGGTTCCTTAACACCCACAGATGCCTTTGCCACCTAGTTACACCCTTTCCTTCCCATTGCTAATCAGGGCTTCATTTCCCCAGGACTCCTCTGAGTCTGGGGACCAGGTCATCTACCATAGTTACTGGTGACCATCTCATCTTCCTTCCTAGTTAAAAACAAACAAGAAGGCTGGGCGCGGTGGCTCACGCCTATAATCTCAGCACTTTGGGAGTCCCAGGCAGGCAGATCAGGGGGTCAAGAGTTCAAGACCAGCCTGGATAACATGGTGAAACCCCATGTCTACTAAAAATACAAAAATTAGCCAGGCGTGGTTGCACACACCTGTAACCCGGCTACTCAGGAGGCCGAGGCAGGAAAATTACTTGAACCCAGGGAGCCAAGGGTGCAGTGAGCCGAGACTGTGCCACTGCACTCCAGCCTGGGTGACAGGGTGAGATGCCGTCTCAGGACAAAAAAAAAAAAAAAAAAAAAAAAAAAAAAAAAAAAGAAGGCTTTTTAAGGATACAAACTCCGACTTTAGCATTTTTGTTTCCATAATACTACCAAAGGTAGGGTAGGGGAATGATGAGTCTTACTGAATTGGTTTTAACAAGATTATTGTTAAATAATTATTTTTAAATAATTAAAAATTATACAGTAATGACTACAAGATAAAATCATTGTTTTTTTAAAAAAATGATTAAAAGATTATATAGAAAAACATATGTTGGAATTCAAGCACAGAATGCTAGTATGAAGAATAGTCTTTTATGACATGGAATATATTGATTTTAAAGAGAAAATTTAATCGTGACCAAAGTTGAATTTTGTTTCAGCAGTAGCTCTTGAGTGGATCCATGGATCTCTAAATGTGCTAAATTCATATGTAATAAAAAGCAGCAACATGGAAGAAAAAGGAAGGTGATTGATACGTGAATGCAAAGTGCAGAAATGCAAATGATTAAATTCCCCTGTGGATTCATGTTTTGAGCAGGATATTTTGAGCACTGAGTCTCTACCGACTCTGTTCTGAGTCCTTGGTGTTCCGTGGTCCATATGTTGATAGGGTTCCTCTCGCACAAGACTTACTTTTTAGATAGGAGAAGGGCAGAATATAACAAACAGATAAGCTACAAATATCATTCACGATGGTGCCGTGAAGAACATAAAACAGGCTGATGTGAAGAAGTGGCAGGGCAAGGGTGGAGCAGCTGGGCCTGGAGGGGAGGATGGCAGGGGCGGGAGCCAGCCTCTGAAATGCTGAGGGTTGAATGAAGACCACAGGAAAAGCCGGAGAAATGTCTGGGGAAGAACTTTCCAGAATGGTTTCTCCTGTAGTTGTACGGTAGAAGCAAGCTGGGAGTATAAGGGAGACAGCAAGTGGGCGACAGGTTTCAGGTAAAGGCTGAGGGTAGGGGAGCACCCACCTGGTAGGAAGTTCAATTTCACATGATTGAAAGTCTCTGAATCTTCCCACAGTATAATTAAGCAACTGTATGTTTTTGTTTTAGAAAATAGGTCACATAATTGTGATTTATTTATTATTATTATTATATTATTATTATTATTTGGAGACTGAGTCTCGCTCTGTAGCCAGGCTAGAGTGCAGTAGTGCAATCTCTGCTCACTGCAACCTCCGCCTCCCTGTTTCAAGTGATTCTCTTGCCTCAGCCTCCCAAGTAGCTGGGACTACAGGCACCTGCCACCACGCCCAGTTAATTTTTGTACTTTTAATAGAGACGGGGTTTCACCATGTTGGCCAAGATGGTCTTGATCTCTTGGAAAATAGGTCACATTATTAATATTAACACGTACTTCTCCAAAGAAGACATATAACAGCCCACGATCATGACAAAATGTTCAATATCACTATCACCAACGACATGCAAGTTACAACCACAACGAGATATCATCTCATACCAGTCAGAATGGTTATTAATAAAAAGTCAAACTAATAACAGATGTTGGTGAGGGTATGGAGAAAAAGATACACTTATATGCTACTGGAAGGGATGTAAATTAGTTCAACCCTAGTGGAAAATAGTATGGAGATTTTTCAAAGAACTAAAAATAGATATACCATTTGACCCAGCAATTCCACTACTGGGTATCTACTCAAAAGAAAAAAAAATAGTTTTGTTCAAAAAGACACCTGCACTCCTATGTTTATTGCAGCCCTATTCACAATAACAAGATCATGGAATCAACTTAAGTGTCCATCAGTGGATTATTGGATAAAGAAAATATGGTACATATACACCATGGAATACTATGTAGCCATAAAAAATGAAATTATGTCCTTTGCAGGAACATGGATGCAGCTAGAGGACATTTTCCTAAGTGAATTAATGCAAAAACAGAAAATTAGATGCTGACTGTTCTCAGCTATAAGTGGGAGCTAAACAGTGGGCACACGTGGACATAAAGATGGAAATGACAGACACTGAGGACTCCAAGAGGGGAGGGAGCAGGGAGGGAGGGAGGGAGAGAGAGAGGGGGTAAGGGCTGCAAATCTACTTCTTGGGTGCTATGTTCACTATTTGGGTGATGAGTTCAACTGACGCCCAAACTCCAGAATCACTCAATATGCCCACGTAGCAGACCTGCATATGTACCCCCTGAATTGAAAAGGAAAAAAAAAAAGAAGAAATTGATCCAGCACACACCCCCACACACACACATCACCCAGGAGTCAAAAAAGAAAAGAAAAGAAAATGGGTCACAAACTGAAGTGTGGGGAAATTAATTACAGTGATTTGTCTTATGTCTTATATACTCTTATAGAATTGGGATAATAATTTTACCTATTTTAACAAAACAGTTGCCTAGAGCAACACTGTTCAATACTGCGGGCACTAGTGACATGTAGCTATTTCAGTTTCTCAGATGAAATACTTTGTGTAAGTATCACCCACACAATATTTATACTAAAAAGTGAAATAAAATTAGAAATTCAGATTGTCAATTGCACTAGCCATATGTCAAGTGCTCAGTAGCCACATGGAGCACATGGCTGCCATAGACACAGAGCATCTCCATCAGTGTGGACATGTCTTTGGAACAGCACTGGGAAAAATGCCTGAAATCCCAAAACCAAAAATTAGGCAAAAATATATTTAATTTTCAAAATGCTAACATTCCTCAACAGGATACTGGCATAGAACTTTAACATTTTAAAAACAAAGTATTACAATAATAACTTAAAAATTTCTAAACACTAGTACTGCTATTAATTACAATAGTGACTAACAATTATGCATTGCCTTACATGTGGCAAATGCGTGCTAAACGTCTTAACCATATTCTCTTATCATTTTCACTTAAATCTAATGACACAGGCACTGTTATTATGTGCATTTTATGGCTACGATGGTGGAGGCTCAGAATAGTTCATTAATTTCCCCAAGGCCCCAAGTGTCAAATCCAGGCAGCAGAATCCAGAGTTTGGGTTCCCAACAATTTTCCCCACCTGACGTTACTGTAAGTTTAAAAACCTTTTGCACAGGCATATGGTAGGATTTTACTCTGAATACTGACAAGCTTACCATTACTAAATTCAAATTATATGCCATTTCTGTTAAATTGGATGAGCATTAAATAATCACCGAAATACCAGCTATAGAAAAATATATAACTATGTTTTGAACAGTATAAAATGCCTTAAATGTGCATGGCAAAGCACTTTTCAATTGTTTTTAGAGCTTAACAAGAAAAAGAAAAAAAAGGATGAGGAAAGACAATTCTAAGGAAGTTTTCCAATAAAATAAAACCAGACGTCTTTTTTTCCGTATAAGAAAGATTTTTCAGAGGAAAAGCCACAGGAGGTATCAAAAACAGTGTATCTCCGTGCCATTCCAGAGTTCATGTCAAGGTAGCCCTACTTCTGAAGGCCACGGACCTGTTGCCAGAGAACTGAATCAGAAATTTCAATGCATGGGCGAAATCCCTCTCTGAATACATAGAGGTCAGAGGCAGAGGTTGGCAGAAATGTGGCTCCTGGGTCAGGCGACAGAAATGCATTACCTAATGAAAATGACACCGAAGTGCTGCAGACAAGAGTCTCGAAACGGAGGTCGTTGGCGAGGATGATGGTGAAGAGAAGCAGCAGGAGGACACATTTTAAACGGAGTCGAAGGACAAATGGCACAGAACAAAGAGACCCAGCTCCAGGAGCTTAGGATTCTGCTCTGTCATGGACTGGACAGGAAGGCTGATCAGACAGCTGGCTTCCCTGGGGAGACATTTTTTGTATTCCCCTTGACAACATCCAGGGAGAAGTCACCCTGCCAGGAGTCACAGCGGTGCAAGAACCAGCATCTGCGCGCTAGGAGGCAGATTCTCAACTCAACCCAGCCAGCACTTCTCACCTTCTCCTCTGACTCTGTCCTTCATCTGTTCTCCCTCTTCCAACTTCCTTGTCTCCTTCTTCTTTTTTCTCTTCTCTTCTCTCCTTTCCTGTACTCAGGTGCTACTGACTACATTTTATGATGACAGTTTTTAAACAATTGATATGATATACTCCATAATCTTTGACTACTTTTGTTTTAGGATCCTAGTAAATCAAGAATCACACTGGAGTTGAATTTTTGTAGTTGCTTTCTAATAAATGAAATTAAAACAGTTTTGATAATAAACTGACACTATAAAGAACTATACCTTGGTTACATGGACCCTGGCCAAATGGAGTTTCAAGAGACTGTTATGTGAGCCTAAATTTGAACTCTAAAAACAATAATCTTGAAATACTTAATTTTTAAAAGCCAGACATCAGAGTCATGGCAGATATTTTTGGAAAAAATATAATTGGGGGATTTTCAAATTCTCCATGTGATCCTGGGAATGGGACAGTGATGCCAATAAAAATACTTTTTTCTTCTAGAAAATGTCTTAAGATTCTAGGTATGTGTAAGTGAATGAGTTATGGCAACTTTGAAAACATTCCAGGCTCTGCATCTTAACTTAGTTTTATTTATTTGTCTTCATTCTCTTTGGCAAATTGAAGACATAATCAAAAGTAACATCTCATGAAGACTTTAAGTTACAAACAATATAGCTCCCTGCAGATATAAGTAGAGCTTAACTTGCACCTTTTTAATGTAATTACCATTTAACTTTAGCATTTAAGTAAGTGAAAGTGAACAAATTATGCAAGAAAGTTTAGGAAAGGAGGTAAATGTATATTAATTGCCTTTCACTGTTAAATTTAGCTGATTTAATACTCAAAGCAATCCTTACAAGTAAGTCTTACTGTCCCTATATTTTTTACATAGGAAGAAAATGAAAGAAAAGAAGATTAGAGAATTGTTTGACAGGTAGAATAAAGAAGAAACTGCATTGAGATTCTTATCCAGTTCAGCTGTGTTCCTAACTCCATACTTGGCCATGATATTATGCTTTAAGGGTTAATGCACTGGAAGCTTCAAATGAGAATGTTTACAATTCAAAAAGAAAAGAAAAAGAGTTACAAGGTTTTGTTGGCAGAGAAAGGATGCAAATTAGGGAACATCACATTCTTAGTGTGCAATTCACAAGTTCAGTAGCATCTAAAAGTTTCCAGGACTTGACTTCCCCAGGGAGAATTCAATGTAGGACATCTGGAATGATAGATTTTACGTGTATTTGTTCAGAGAGTTAGAGTGGTTTTTGCATTGTCTCCTGGGGAATTAGTGAGTAATTTGAACTACAGAATGCATTCCAACTTAAAGATACTTTGTTTAAGTGGAACAGATCAACTCCATACACTAAGAATGCTCATCTTAAAATTTAGGAAATGAAAACTAGAGAGGAATGATACTATCTCAAGGTAGGATAGAGTGTTAATGGAAATAAAAATATCTTTCAGACTAGTTTACTAAATACGGTCAGAAAAAATACTTGGAAGGAGATGGGAGGGGAGTGATTGATGAGTCTCTGAATGATGTCTTAACCAAAGGACCGAATGGTGCACTGGGGAGGATGAAGAAAGAATGAGAGAAATTTAGTTATTCGTGCTACAAACACTCGGGCAGAGTGTCTAACAGTCATGGAGAAGGTACATTCAAAACATGATGGCAATAATAGAGTTCACCCATGCATTCTGACAGTGATGTGGAAAACCTATTTAGCTTTACATAAATCTGAGCCAATATAATTCACGATCTGTTATGGATTGGATTGTGTCCCTCCCCTAAAATGAATATGTTGAAGTACCTCAGAACTTTAACTTACTTTGTAAATTCAGTTAGTCAAGTTATGATAAGGTCACACTGGAACAGGGTGGGCTTCTATTCCTTTATAACCCATATCACTCATAAAAGGGGAAATGTGGACTCAGATGCATACACAGTGAGAATGTCAAATGAAGATGGAGGCAGAGATTGGGGTGATGCTTCTGCAAGCCAAGGAATACCAAATATGGCCATCAAATGGCCAGAAGCCTGGAGAGGGGAGTAGCATAGATTCCCCTCACGGCCTCAGAAGGAGCCAACCCTGTCCACGCTTTGACTTTGGACTTCCCAGTCTCCAGAGCCATGAGGCAATACATTTCTGTCATTCAAGCTACTCAGTTTGTGACACTTCTCTACGGCGGCCCTAGGAAACTGATAAAGTATCCAAGGACATACTTCCCTCTGATGAGCAATATGGACTGAATAAGATTGTAAAGATATGGCCCACACACCCTTTGCCTTTGAGATCAGAATCAAAGTAAAAACAGGTCATCTTCCTTCTCACGTGCACAGAATTCAGTTTTTTCTTAACACCATATGTTCAAAGTCAAAGAGGACAGCAACAAATTAACAACTGAATATTGACAGGAGCAAGTATCTAAAATCCATGTATACTGTGATATTTATTCTCAAGTATTATATATGAATATTGTGCTTTGATGATTTTTGTGATATATTACACTAATGTGAAAATAATAAAAAAGTTATATGAATAAAAAGAATAGGCAAGAAGAGTCTATAGATTCGGTAAAAACAAAGAATAATGTACAAAAATAAGAAAAAGGGTATGTGAGTAAAACAAACAAATGCAAGGCAGGTTTAAACAAGATTTGGAAAAGATGTATGTTTCCTTAAAAACTGTTTAAGCCACAACACTAAACTCTCCATTATTTTGTGGAACAACTGAAGACATGACATATATCATGTCTATTCTTTTTATCTTAATCTCTGAGAACAATCATTAGTATATTGTTCTTGTTCAATAAACGTTTCTTAAATCTCTGAATGAATGAACAAATGAAGCAAATAAAATCTTATGGACAAATGAGCATACGACTCACCACATCAACCATAATTACTTACATTAAGAAGAGATGAGCAGATGAGGCATATTAAGATTTATGGAACATTATTATTACTTAAAATCATTAATTGTTGATTTTGAATATGAAAAGTTCAAAAACAAATTAAATGTCTAATTCATCTCTTTTTAAATTAGACTCTAGTGAGAATGGCTTGCAATTGTTGCCAATTTTCCTACCTTCCTTTGATCAACATTGAATACCTGAATTTAGTACATCTAAAATAGAAAGGGAAGTTTTTGAAATATTACTACTGTGTGAAAAAATGAATTTATTTAAGCAATCTATGGGGAATTATATTTTGATACAGATACACAATGTAGCCAAACACAAACTTTTTCTTTCATTTAAAACCTCAATTTTCTTGAGAAATCAAATCTAAATTGACTTTATATTATGGCAATCTGGCCCAGCTTGAAGCAATCTAGAAATTACTTTAATTCTGGCTATTTATGGATTAAAGTCTTATACTTGCTGCTAAAGAAACCCAGACGATGTGATTCTTAATTGTTTCTTCTGGGGTCTCAATCATAATCAAATAAAAATGTGAATCTGAAGCCAAAACTATCCATTATAAGTAAAAATGTTCTCACAAACCTTGAAAAAGAACTGTGCAGCTGACATATTTAAAAATAATCTCCTTAATTTGGTATATATTTATGTCTATGCCAAACTAACAATGTCTACTCACTATGGTTGTATGGTTAGAAATCTCCCCATTCACTGTTGGCCAGAATAACTAGAAAAGCAGAAGCAGTTATTAAATGAACTTTAATTAAACTTCTAAATTTAGATTAAAAAATAACAGTATACTTGGGTTGGTTCCAAGTCTTTGCTATTGTGAATAGTGCCACAATAAACATACGTGTGCATGGGTCTTGACAGCAGCATGATTTATAATCCTCTGGGTATATGCCCAGTATTGAGATCGCTGGGTCAAATGGTATTTCTAGTTCTAGATCCTTGAGGAATTGCCACACTGTCTTCCACAATGGTTGAACTAGTTTACACTCCCACGAACAGTGTAAAAGCATTCCTGTTTCTCCGTATCGTCTCCAGTATCTGCTGTTTCTTGCAGGGACATGGATGAAGGTGGAAACCATCATTCTGAGCAAACTATCACAAGGACAGAAAACCGAACACCGCTTGTTCTCACTCATAGGTGGGACGTGAAGAATGAGAACACTTGGACACACGGTGGGGAACATTACACACCGGGGCCTGTTTTGGGGTCGGGGGTTGGGGGAGGGATAGCAATAGGAGAAATACCTAATGTAAATGACGAGTTAATGGGTGCAGCACACCATCATGGCACATGTATACTTATGTAACAAACCTGCACGTTGTGCACACGTACCCTAGAACTTAAAGTATAATAAAAAATAAAAATAAAACAGTATACTTCTAGAATAAACAAGAGGTGGGAAACACTTTTCAGTCACAGTTGCATGGAATTCCTGTCGTGCTTATTAGGGGAGGCAAGATTATTTTAGAGAGGCATTTTTCTTTTTTTTCTTTTTTCTTTTTTTCTTTATAATGGTGGTAGGGGAAGTATTCATTGCACCTAGTTCATTACTGTTGCTTATTTAGTACTTTCTACTATATCGCCATTCTAATTGCCACAGAACTTTGACCATACAAATGGAATATAAAATGTTTCCCCTCTCAAAAAAGAGGTCGTAAATGTACACACTGAACAGAGACAGGCTCAGAAATGCTAAGACATGATTCAGTTTCAGAGGCCACGGTCCCTTCTAAGTGCAGGGCTACTTGTTTCACACACTTACTTTGTGGGTTGCTTGCAAGATCTTATTAGGTAAAAATTATCACCTTCATTTTGCAGAGGAGAAAACTGAAGAGAGGGAGCCATTAAATTGCACACGTAATGGCACAGTATTGGGGATAGTGCCAGCCACCCATTGATCATAACACCTGATTTTGTACTTTACCATCAGAAAGACAGAACTCCCCAGAGGAAGGCTTTTGGCTGCAGGTAGAATTACTGCATGTAGCAACCTGTAGCAGGGAGCAATACTTGTTAGAAACATGGATGAGGGGTTTTACAAACAGCTGTTGAAGCTAGAAAAGATTAGGAGAAGTCGTCTCAAATCCTACTCAAGTAAGGAGCTTCTCAGCCTCAATCCATCTTTTCAAATCGATTGGCAAGTTATCTTTCACTTTCTGCTTCTTCCATAAGCTCAATACTATTCTACCTGCTTTATACATACTTTTTCTCTGCCTCTCTCCATCATTTTGATTTGACAATTTAGTAAGCGAAGGAAAGGCAGACTGCATTTTCTTCTGCTCTCTCTCTCTCTGTTTAGATATATTAAATTGTTGAAGTCAAAATCAATTGTCAAGCCAATGACTGGTTTGCATGGGAATGAATTCTTGAAAAATCTGATATATTTTGTTTTCTTTGGGGTGAAAGGTGAAGCTCTGCATGTAACAGAGACTGGGATCCAACAACAAAATATTTAGGTACTGTTAAATTACTGACAACTTACTGACCTTTGAGATACAGTCATTTTGTCCGTTTTTGAAATTTTGTTGCTCAAGTCTCAGATCAAATTTTAATTGTATCAAAATAGTCCTGATTTCTTAAGCAAAAAATACTAATACTGCATATATCAAACTTCACTTAGAAAATAGATTTATTTTCCCTCCTTCCTTCCTCTGCAGCTTCTCTGTATCTATGACATTATTTTGAAGTCAGTTCTTTTTTTTTTTTTTTTTTTTTTTTTGAGACAGAGTCTTGCTGTATTGCCCAGGCTAGAATGCAGTAGCACAATCTTGGCTCACTGTAACCTCTGCCTTCCAGGTTCAAGCAACTCTCCTGCCTCAGCCTCCTGAGTAGCTGAGACGACAGGCATGCTTCACCATGCCCGGTTAATTTTTGTATTTTTGGTAGAGACGCGGTTTCGCCATGTTGACCAGGCTGGTCTCAAACTCCTGGCCTCAAGTGATCTGTCCACCTTGGCCTCCCAACACACTGGGATGATAGGTGTGAGCCACCGTGCCTGGCCTGATGTCAGTTCTGATTATAGGTTCTACTCCTCAACTAACTTGAATGTTGAGGAAGCTCCTTATCCTCCAAGCCTCAGTTTTCTCACATATGATATAGAACCGATAACTACATTTAAAATAGAAGGAAATAAAATAGGAAAAGCACCTATCCTATGTCTTAAAGTCAGAGAAAAACTAGTGCTCCAGACAGTTGAGAGACAGTGATCATTACGTTAGATGTGTAAAGTAGGATAATTTTTATAACATAAATTTATCTTTGTAGAAACCGATATGCATTAAAACAAACAAACATAAGTCGACCATAAGGTTATGGTCACTGTGACACAAGAAAACATTCAGCGACTCCCCTTTCATATATTTTTCTCAACAGGTTAATAATATATCACTTTAAAGGCAGATTCATGGTTTTATACCCAAATAATTTTGCTTATTCCTTCCTACTTAGACACCTGCCTAACTTAATTTTTGTGCTTGTTCAAAGCCCAAAATGAGCTCTTAATTTAAATACAGAAATTTTAACTGGGGCTTTTGGAGAATAAAAATAACACAGGTAGAGAGAATGAGCAAATAATATCATTCTCCTTAGTTCTAGATGAGTACTCTTTCTATTACAGCATGTATCCTTCCTTTATTATATCAGTGCTCCTCTGACATACTCTTGTTACAAGGCTTATACAATTAAACACACCTTTATCAAAAGCATAAATAAGATGCAGTTTTCAGCACACTGCCTGGTTCAATAAGTTTTGTTCAATGAATTAGTACAAAATAATGGAGAATATGAGTTATGTTTGTTCATTGATAAATTCTTCTCTTTTTTTCTCGCAGTCTTAAATACCAACTCCACTGCCTACAATTACGAGTATGTGGGTGAAGTACTTCACATCTCCAAGTTGAACGTGTGCCCGTGTGTGTGTGTGTGAGCGCGTGTTTATTTCTCTTATATACGTGTGTGTATATAACACAAAATATCAGAATTAATAATGTTTTACAAAAATATTGGGGATTTAAATTAGGTAGTGCACATGTAAAAGAACCAGTAGTGTTTGGCATACAAAATGCTCAATAAATAGCAGCTATTATTTGAGTTTTCTAATTTAGATGGTGTTTCACTTTAGAAACATTTGCATATCTTGCCTGATTTTTACTTTTCTGGCCTGGGTTTTGTATTTTGCAGATTGCATCCTTACCTGTACCCTACACTACATGTGTACTTTTACATTCAGATACATTCTTATATGTATAATTCGTTAGAATTATTAGAATGTATTATTAGAATTAGAATATTTATAATTGCTTAGAATGTTTCTCCTCTATAACCTGCTTTCTTTTTTATTTTCTTTTATTCATATGGTCAGGTAGCTATTGTGTTCAATGATCAATTATAAGGCACGAAAAAGAAAGAATTTGGTATGTTAAGATAATTTGGGGGAGTTTTAGAGAAAGTCTAAATAATGATTACACAGAAGTTAAGTTACTGCCTAAGGCCACATATCAAGGCTGTGGAAACTGAAATAAGAAATAAAACAACCTAATGCCTCATTTCTAAGTATCTAACACCTCAAAAGAATGGCTATTCCACAGGACACATATTTATAAAAGAGTTCTGTATGTTTTATATGACTCTGCTTAAAGATTCTTAATAGCATTGGATTGTGAAGAATACCTCACATGAAGATTCTAATTCACGAAGTATCTAATTTAAGTGAAAAAAAAAATCAATTCTAACTGTTAGAATTAGCCAAAAACATTAATTTGTCATCTTATCACAATAATTTTATTTTGAACATTATACCTTAATGTTCTAAAACTTTATTTGTATTGTACAATATTCAACTGTGTTTTTCACTTATAATTAGTTTCCTATGTTAAGCATTTTTATTTTTTAGGCATATATAAAATTTTATAATTAAAAGTTGTATCTTTCATTTGGTCCTGAACATTTTATTGGTTTGAAATACCTTTTATTTATCAAGTAAGCTCTCTACCAAAATGCTTATAAAGAAAGAAGAAAAAAATTCGTTTTTCCCACAATGTCCATATACCACTATGAAAGTCAAAAGAATCAAAATTATTAACACTGAAGAAGCACATAAATTAAAAAACTGTTTTCCTTTGCATTTTATTCTTGACTCAGTCAAGAATAAAAGTCAACGCTTTGTACTTAAACCATTTCAACCTTTGCTGAGCAAACAGCCAACTTCTCTCTAAACTATCTTTAACATAGCAGCAAATTTAAAATCTCAAACTAAAGTACATATGGGGAAAAGTTCTTTTCACCTCTAATCCCCTTGCAGCTACTTTTGTAGTTTCCAATGTGTAATACACATGCAACTGAATTATGTACATTCCCATTTTTATACAAATGGTAGCAACACCATACACACTGCTATACATTTTGTTCTTGCTTTTTTTTTCTTTCTTTTGGAAATCTATTCATGCCTATTGATAAAGACCATGATCATTCTTTTCACTGATAGCAATTACTTGCTATCCCTTTCTATAAATTTATCTTAATTTGTTTAACCAGTCTCCTGGTGATAGAAATTTAAGTTGTTTCCCATTTTTTGTTACTAAATAAAGGTAATATAGTCAATATCTTTGGGCATATGTAGTTCTCAAATGTGCCAGTATGTCCAAATTGGTCAAATGGATATATGCTATCTAAATTCAGGAGGTACTGCTAATTATTCTGAAAGTAATTGTGCCAATTTACACATCCAACAGCAATTCTAATCTAAGCTTTATTCTGGTGCTTCTGGTTCAGCCAGGGAAATTCCTCAAACCGTTCACGATAGTACTAACTAGTGTCACTTTTCTGTTTACAGAAGCTTTGTCCTTTAACTATGGCTGTCTCCCACCTACTCCTATACCCCAAATAAACCATTGCATTATATATAGATTTACATGTATATAGAATATATATTTCTAGTATATGCTCTTTACTGATTACTTCTTTGTTTCATAACTAAAGTGTTCCCCAAAACATTTTTGAATATAAAATATAATTCTCTGAGATCAAGACTACAAATTGACTCCAAATTATTCATAGTGATTGGAATTTTCAGATGGGCACAACAGTATGCAGAATAAGAACTACATTTTCCTGATCACTTTATAGCTAAGTGTGGCCCTGACTCTAATGAGATATGAGCCAAACTGTATTCACTTCTAGGTCTTGCCTTCAAAGAGGGCAGTGTGCCTCTCCTTTTTCTTTCTGTCAGACATAATGCTGATAGAGTGATGACAGACATCTAGGGTCATGAGCATTGGGAATATCAGAGCAATAAGATTCAAGAAGTCTGGGATCTTGATGACTTCATGAAGTGCAGTTGCCTTAACCACCTGAATTTTTACAAGTGGGAGGAAAAAATAAATAATCCTATCTTACTAGAGCCTGTCATTGTAAGTCTTTGCCACTCATAGCTGAGCTTGTATCACAACAAATATCCTTTCCTTAGCATTTGCAGAGAAAATGCATTGTCAGTCAAATTAGAAAGTCAAGAATTATGGTTAATATTTTATGAAAGTAATGTTAATGTGAACTTTTTGGTTTGGGGTAACACTAATTTTTGTCCTCCTAACCCAATATTTATTGAATCCTTCTCAAATAAATATGTCATTAAGCTCAATATAAAAAGGAGAGACACTACTTGGAAAGATACATTACTGAGAATTGGGCTCTGTTTTGATAGCGAGAAGTAGAGAAAAGAAAAAAAGTATTATAGAGGACCAAGTCTTAAATAGAGAATGGGTATTCCATGATATAAAACTCAATTATTCTGAATTACCTTGAAAAATGTATTCATAGACATCCTTTCTAAAACATGCAACCGAAAGGACTTTCTCTGTCCAGCAACATTTATGCTAAGTAAGAACCCCCACAGACAGTGCAAAAATATATTGTCCCAGTATGCAGGGTATGAGGGGTATGAGGGACAGAAAAAAGGGGAAGAAATATTCAGAAAATCTTCATTTGTTTTTATGTCCAATTGAAACTGGCACTCATTACTATTCAACATAGTCCCGGAAGTACTAGAAAAAGCAATCAGACAAGAAAAAGAAATAAAAGGTATACAAATCAGAAAGGAACAAGTAAAATTATCTGTATTTACAGATGAGATAATTCCATATGTAGAAAACTCCAAATGTTCCACACACACACACACACACACACACACACAAAACGGTTAGAAGTAATAAATGAATTCAGTGAAGGTTCAGGATAAAAAATCAACATAAAATATCAGTAGCATTTCCACACATCACAGCCTAACTGAAAAAGAAATAATCTCATTTATAATAGCATCAAAGCAAAAAATATTAATTTTGAATAAATTTACTCAAGTAGGTAAAAGATTTGCACACTGAAAACTATAAAATATTAATGAAAAAACTAAAGATGCAAAGAAATAGGAAGATATCCCATGTTCATGGATCAAAAGAATTAATATTGTTAAAATGTCCATACTACACAAAGTAATATATAGATTTAATACAGTCCCTATCAGACTACCATACACAAAAACCAACTCTAAATGAATAAAGGACCTATATGTATGACCATAAAACTCCAAGAACAGATAAGAGGAAAAGCTCCTTGACATTGGCCTTGGCAATGATTTCTAAGATATTACACCAAAAGTTCAGTCCACAAAAGCAAAAATACATGAATAGGACTACAGCAAACTAAAAAGCTCCTGTGAAGCAAAGAAAATAATCTACAAAAGGAAAAGTCAACCTACAAACTGGGAAAAATGTTTGCAAACCCCGTATCTGATAAGGGGTTAATATCCAAAATTTATAAAGAACTCTTATAACTCAAAAGCAGAAAAACAAAAACAACCCAATTTAAACATGGGCAAACGATCTGAATGTTTTTCCAAAGAAGACATAAAAATGTCCAACAGATACATGAAAAGTTGTTTAACATCACTAATCAAGGGAAATACAAATTAAAACTCCTATATCACCCCAAGCCCATTTGAATGGCTGTTATCAAAAAGACAAGTGATAATAAAAGTTGGCGAGTGTGTGGAGAAAAGAGAACCCTAGGACACTGTTAATGGGAATGTAGGTTGATACAGCCATTGTGAAAAACAGTATAGAGCTTCCTAAATAAAAGAAAAATAGAACTACCATATGACTCAGCAATCCTTCTTTGGGGTGCGTACTCAAAGGAGATGAAATCACCAACTCATAAAGACATCCTGCACTCCCATGAGCATTGCAGCATTATTCCCAAGAGCCAAAATATGGAAACAACGTCAGGATCCATTGAAAGACAAATAGATAAAGCGAATGTGGTACATACAATATAATGAAATACTATTCATCTTTTAAAAATGAGATCCTGTCATTTGCCACACATGACTGGACCTAGAAGATGTTATGCTAAGCAGACAGCCAAAGAAAATATTGCATAATCTCACTTCAATTTGGAATTATTAAAAGAAAGGTTAAATATACAGAAATAGAGAATAAACTGTGGTTGCCAGGTATGAGGGCAGGAGGAGGAAATGAGACAGATGTGGGTCAAAAGATACAAACTAGCAGATACATACTGGGGTGGGTCAGGGGGAGGAAATCTGGAGATAGATGTGGGTCAAAAAACACAAAGTAGCAGATATGTACGTTTACCTATGTAACCTGCACATCCTGACATGTACCGCTGAACTTGAAGTTGGAGACCAAAAAAAAAAAATCATAAAAGTATAAAACTTCTTAGAAAATAAAATAACTAGTAGAAAATTTCTAAAACATAGAATTCAAGAACTATATAAGAACTCTTTTTTATATGTAAATATAAATTTAAATACAAGAGAAACAACTAAAACAGGTTGCTTCTGAGAAATGTGACTGGTTATTCAGAAGAGGTGTATGGGGGCATTTTCATAAAAAGCTTTAGAATAGAAGTTGATATTTTAAACTTTCCATTGCTTGTGTTAATTACAGTAATTGCTACTCAGAACAGTTTTTTTACAGAGTGAAACCAAAAGTCCTGAAACTTTAATAATTTGCTAATGTCACTCAAATAATAAGTGAAAGGACCATAATTTGCATCAGATCTATCTGACACCAAAGTAAACAAATCTAGAGATCTAGGGTACAACATGAGGACTATAGTTAATCAAACTGCATTGCATTTGGTATTTTTGTTAAGTAGATTTTAGCTGTCTTCTCATAAAAAAAGTAACTATGTGAGATGATAGCTATATCAATTTGCTTCACTATACTAACCATTTAACTATATATATTTATCATATAACATCATTTTGTAAACCTCAAATATACACAATAACATTTGCTTTAAGAAAATAAAAAATAAAATAGGCTTTAAAGTGAGCTCACTTTAATGCACTCATCATATTGGTTGGAAAGGGGAGGACTTCTGAAATTACACAGCCATCTGGAGAAAATACACTGAAAACTATAAAATATTAATGAAAAAACTAAAGATGCAAAGAAATAGGAAGATATCCCATGTTCATGGATCAAAAGAATATTGTTAAAATATCCATACTACACAAAGTAATATATAGATTTAATGCAGTCCCTGCATTATTATGAATTATACTATGTGATTAAAAATCACAACTGGCTACAAAGTATAATAAATGCATTGACCAATTTAAATGGTCAAATGTATCTTTGAAAGCAAATAATGCTACATTATGTACTAAAACAGAGAAAGAGTAAACGTAGCTATACATATGTGGAATTGTTGACAACCCTGCGTAATGCTGAGAGTATGGAACTTTGGTGTCAGATAGATCTGATGCAAATTATGGTCCTTTCACTTATTATTTGGGTGCCATTAGAAATTTATTAAATCTTCAGGACTTTTGGTTTCACTCTGTAAAAAAGATGTTCTGAGTAGCAATTACTGTAATTAACACAAGCAATGGAAAGTTTAAAATATCAACTTCTATTCTAAAGCTTTTTATGAAAATGCCCCCATACACCTCTTCTGAATAACCAGTCACATTTCTCAGAAGCAACCTGTTTTGTTTCTCTTGTATTTAAATTTATATTTACATATAAAAAGAGCTCTTATATAATTCATGAATTCTATGTTTTAGAAATTTTCTACTATTTTATTTTTTAAGAAGTTCTACACTTTTACGATTTTTTTTTTTTTTGGTCTCCAATTTCAAGTTCAGCGGTACATGTCAGGATGTGCAGGTTACATAGGAAAACGTGTGCCATGGTGTTTGCTGCGCAGATCATCCCATCACATAGGTATTCAGCCCAGCATCCATTAGCTGTTCTTCCTGATGCTCTCCCTCCTTCCTTCCTCACAATCCAACAGGCCCCACTGTGTGTTGTTCCCCCAATGTGTCCCTGTGTTCTCATCATTCAGCTCCCACTTACAAGTGAGAACACGCAGTATTTGATTTTCTGTGCCTCTGTTAGTTTGCTAAGGATAAGATCATCCAGCTCCATCCATGTCCCTGCAAAGGACATAATCTCCTTCCTTTCTATGACTGTCTAGTATCCCATGGTGTATATGTA
The DNA here is from genome assembly GCF_024542745.1 of Macaca thibetana thibetana. Classification (NCBI taxonomy): domain Eukaryota; kingdom Metazoa; phylum Chordata; class Mammalia; order Primates; family Cercopithecidae; genus Macaca; species Macaca thibetana. Next base: position 87,365,771 of record NC_065594.1, read on the forward strand.
CCACCTTTTCTTTATCCAGTCTGCCATTGATGGGCATTTAGGTTGGTTTCATGTCTTTGCTGTTGTGAATAGTGCTGCAATGAACATATGCGTGTATGTATCTTTATAATAGAATGATTTATATTCCTTTTGGTATATACCCAGTAATAGGATTGCTGGATCAAATGGTGTTTCTGCCTCAGAAATGTTCTACTAGTTTCCTATTATGGTGTATGGGTGGATATTCAGCCCTGTCACTCTTCTTATTCACCTACTTACCCATTTATTATCTTCCTCTAAATAAATATACAAATATCTTAAATTAATAATTAGCTCATACATTTTTCTAACTATTTAATACTTTTCCCTGCTGTATCCAAATAATACGTTTCTTCCTTGAACAAATTTTGTTTTTCTCAGATTTGACAAATGCCTTGTATTTCTTCATTTGCTTAATTTTTTTTTTTTTTTGACAAAGTCTCACACTGTCACCCAGCTGGAGTGTAATGGCATGACCTCCACCTCCCAGGTTCACGTGATTCTCCTGCCTCAGCCTCCTGAGTAGCTGGGATTATAGGATTACAGGTGCACATCACCATATATGGCTAATTTATTGTGTTTTCAGTAGATACGGGGTTTCACTATGTTGGCCAGACTGGTCTCGAACTCCTGACCTCATGATCCGCCCATCTCGGCCTCCCAAAGTGCATTTGCTTAATTTTTTAACATGCACAGTGAAGTTATCTCAAATCTGTAAAAGCCCTATCAATTCTAATCCATTTATTTTCAAACGCATCTGAAAATCTACTTTTCTTTTCTTTTTCCCCCGGAGTCCTTCAGTCTGGAACTTTACTAAACCTGCAGCATAGGGAACCTCTTTCCTGCCCTCTCTGTGAAACCCCCTGTTCCCTACATCTCTTGCTTTTTCTTTCATGGTTTACGCCATAATTTTGGTATCACGTAGCATCTGTAGCTTCATAACAAACATTAAAATGGAGGTAAACATTTATTTGATATTTTACATGGCCAAAATGTCTTGGTTCTTTTTTTCCTCTTACTCTTATTAACAGTTTGGCTATCTATCGAATGCCAGGAAACATGTCCATTTTCCCAACTTTGGAAATTAAAAACGCACTGCTCTCTGTCTTCTAGAGTCCAGTGCTGTTCTCAGTGCATGTAAACCAATCTGATTAATTTGCACACAGCTTTTTAAAGAAATTTTTGGTCCTTGATGTTATGTTTTGTCATGTAACATTTTATTTTAGTGTACATTTGTGCAAGTTCCCCACTACCCTCTATTCATTGTTCTGGTTGCTTCATGGTCCTTTTCATTCAAAGATTTGTGTTTTCTAATACTGAAATGTATTATCGAATTATGTATTTATTTTATAATATTCCATTTGTTTTCTTTTGTTCTTTCTTTTTGAATTCTGAATCGTTAGATCTAAGACTTCCTGATTTCTCTCATTCACCAATCTTTTCGGTACCAATGTCTATCTCTTGGAATTCACTATATTTTAGAAAAATTTCCTCAAATTTAAATTAACATCATTTTTCTGTTAATTTTTTTCAGCTATTGTGTACTTAACTTCCCAAAGTTCCCAAAGATTCCTGGCAGTTGATATCGGTACCTCATAATGCAATAGTGTTTATTTTGAGCCAGTTTTATACATTGTGGATTCTAACACTCCAGTGTCATTATCTTTTTGGGGGGTTATAGGGTTTATCCCAAAAAGAATCCTATAATCTGCAGCCTTTGGAACTGTCTGCATGGCTACAGTCATTCTCAGGTAAAATAAGAGGACAGGGAACCCCACCTTTCAGTGTGTAGAATATTATATATTCATCATGTTTTCACTTCTAAACTTTACCTTAGAATTGAGATGCCCTGAGTCTCAATTTCTCTAGCTCATTATTCCACAGGTTACACTGGGAGACAGTGTGCGAAAGGGAAAAGAATGCTCCTTTTTCTGTTTTCTTCATTACCTGTTTGTCTAACTATTATGCAAACAGAATTTCAATCAGTTTTTCTATTATTAGCCTCATGCCTGGCCTATATAACTTATGGAAATATGTTCTTCCAAATTCTGGGCCTCCTTGTCCACACAATGTGCCAGCCTTTAAATACATTCTCTCATTTCAACTTTATATCAAGGCATATTAAAAAGTACACATATTACTCCCTTTGATACACAAGAAAATAGAAGTATTCTTAAGTACAGAGGTACTTCCCAAGACACACAGATGTAATCTCAAGACACTGTAAATTGGTGGGGACAAGACCCAAATCCAGCTTTGTCCAACTAAGAAATTGATACTGTTAACTTCTACCTGTCCGACCTCCCTCAGAAATGTGTAGTACGGATGTGCTTTGCCACAATGCACTCCCAGCACAGGATGCAGTCATTACTGAGAGTTTTAAAAAGAAACCTGAGTTGAAATAAATGAAAATGACTTACTGCAGTTAGTACCAGCAAAGTACTTGTGAGACAGCATGCACACAGATGTATGCACTTGCTTGTTAAATATTGGCAAATTATATAGTCTAATACAATGATCCGCAGAAGGTTCATATGCTAAGTCTAAAGATTTTATATATATATATAATATATATTATATATATATAATGTGTGTATATATATAAAATAGTCCAAGTTGTACCATGCTTACACAGTGATGCATCAGTAGAAAACAATACAGATTTGTCATTGATCACAAGATTATTATTAGATGTAAACAAAATACTGGCTTAGAAAGAAGCACAGTGAGAAAGTAATAAAATTATCCCTATGATCTGTTCCAAAGCCAGGATTATAACATAAAAAACAGGGTGAATTAGCTACCAACCTCTGCTGAGGACAAAACAAAAACAGTTATGCCTTTCAGCATAGAAAAAATAAACAGATGCTTTAGTGAACAAAGTGTGCAAACTTGGGAGGCTTTGCTTTTATTATTTTTTTCCATTGACAGCTTATATTTTGTCACATATTTATACGCATAAGAGAGGAGTTAACTAGTATTTTTCCAGCTAATACATACTGCAGATATTTAAGACAGAGAGAAAGGGAGAGAGAGATGCTCTGCTTAGTGGTGCAGTGCTTTAAAACACTGGAGGACCTGTCAAAAGCTTAACTCAATAAAGAATCAGTTTTATCTCTAGTAACACCAATGACTATAACCTAGACATCTGGATAAAAGGCACATCATTCAGCTTAAGTACACATGTTCTGCATTCTGCTAAACTGCAGGGAAAGGCAAAGCTGGATGGCTGCAGTATTCTGAAACAATAGGAGTCAATCTTTGGTGGCAATAAAATGTCAAAAATGCTTTTCTGCAACTCCCCACACAAAGGGGAAAGTCAATTATTAGTCAAAAATGCAGTCAGAACTCTGCTCCCTTCTGGACACTATGAATTTCGTCTTTTATCTTCTACTTCTGTTTCTTAGGAATACATATTAAGTAGAATATGTGGACACACAGCTCTGCAAGACAGATTCTATCAGCAGTTACTTCACTAAGCTAATAAGACACCATAGTATATTGATTTCTCACATGCATTCTTTTTAAGAAGATGAGTGTTATTCTAAAATAGATTTTATTATCATATTTATTTCTTCATGTCTAATCTGCCTGTTCTTCACCCCCTAGAACTGTTCTCAATGCAAATTTAAATTTGGCATTAAATGCAGTCTATTTCATTTGGTAACTTAAAAGCAGGATCAGTCTTGAATAAAGCATTGCTACCCAGAAAAATAAAAGATTGGATTTTTTAAATAGATTGTAGCCAAATCCCCACTCCCATAAAGTAGGATGTACTAGAATGAATGGATATACACAGACTGGCTCAATGATTGGCTAGACTGATTCAATTCTTCAACTGTAAACATCCTGCTTTCTAACTTAAAATACCAGTAAGAAAACATTTTGTCTTAATAATTCTAACTTCATTCATAGTAGAATACAACTGCTTAATTGTTGAAAACATATGGGGAGAGGGTTATGCCCGCCAGTTTTTAGATCAAGGGCATTCTTATGATATATGTCACTAGACCCTTCAGGTAGGCTGAAATAAATCCAACAATCTGGAAGACTTTAATTTCTTTCTTGAGTCACAAAAACGATGCATCCAATATAAGTGGTAAAGGGATTTAAGTAGATTTTATGTGTAACAGGCCTTTTAAAATTGTTTTTGGCCACCTCACTTTGGAATCCCTTTTCATGTTGATGATGTCTCCTATCTCTAGCAGACCCCAACCCTCGGAACTGAAATGGAAATTCTAGATACTTCCTTTTCCATCCCATCCCACAGCTAGGGCACAGGCATGTGACTTAGTCTCTGCCAACCACAAGCACCGACTCCCTACTTTAAATAGGCAATTATTGAGCCAAGCGGGCAGGAATGCACAGACCAGTTGTGGTCACTATGTGCAGTGTCAGGATATCAACTGTCCCTGAGGTGGAGATAGTAGTCTCCTATCTGGCTAGATATTTGGGGGTAGACTTCATTGCTCACAGCTATATAGCCTTCACGCTGGGTTAGCTAGCTGTCTGAGAGTTTCTATTAGCTACCCAAGACTTTAAATGCCTTTCACTGTTTCTGCTTAAATTAGCCACACAATTAGCCAATGTCTTTTGCTCACAAATAATAAGCCTTACTGAGAGTCTATATTTTCTGTTTACTCTAATTTTTCATCTTTGGGACTTCCAGATCAAAAAGATACACAGTGATCTCTGGTTTTTAAAATGCATGCTTTTCTCATATAAATAATTACAATCCACCCCACTCCCACCTCACCCCAATTGTCTGCATGAATAGGTGTATGTGTTTTCTGGATAGCACCAAAGAAAGAATAAATACAGTCAATTTTCTATCTAGAAAACGCTCATATAATTTTTTATATCAAGGTAAAAGCAGGGACCTTTGAAAATCATAAAATTTGCTTCTAGGGAAGAGTCAACTCTTAGGTAAAAATCTATTGCTCACATTTTTTCTCCATTATGTCTGAAATTAGGAAACTCTTACAAGGGAAGAAGAATGATCCTTATTTAGAAACTACAACTGTCCCTTTAAGTCACCAACTTTCTTTCAGCCATAATTCTACTTTATGGATGCTCCCTCAGTTACTGATGCCTTACCGCTACTGGATCTCCTGAAATGATCTCGATTCCTAACAAATGCAGTCATGAATGTTAGGTGTCGCAGGTGCCACGTAAGCTGCTAAAGGGAAGGGGACAGCTAGGTCACAGTCTTTGCCTTCAAGGATCTTAAATATCTAGGGTAGGACTAGTATATAAATAATATTGATAAAGGACAAGCTGTAATTATTTTAAGAGAGACATAGGTAAAGTCTCACTGTGGTTTAAAGAAAGTTCTCACCATTTTTGAAAATCACAGAAGGAATCATGGATATCACTCTAGACAGAGTTTACAAATATGCTATTGTTGAAAGAATTTCAACCACCAATTTGACATAACCATTTTAACACCAACCAACTACTTTATACCTTTTCTCTTGTTTTTCTTTCTTTTTTTCCTTCAACTTTTAAGTTCCGGGGTACATGTGCAGGATGTGCATGTTTGTTACACAGGTAAACATGTGCCATGGTGGTTTGCTGCACAGATCATCCTATCACCTAGGTATTAAGCTCAACATCCATTAGCTATTCTTCCTGATGCTCTCCCTTGTTTTTCATTTTAGACAAGTTTTCTAAGTAAAATGTGTTTATCAATAACTAGCTCATTTTTCCATTTATGTTTACCAGAAATACATGATCAGCAGAGCTTTGGGGATAACATAAAATAAGTGTCATACTAATACCAAATAACCACAACAATAACAACAGCAATGGTATTCTAAAGTAAAAAATAAACAAAAATTCAAAAAGTGATGTCATACTTGAGAGTATTTGTTTCAGTTGTGTTAAAAGAGGATGCATTTGCATTATAAAATGTTAAAAATAAAGTAGTGCAGAGTCCATAAATATCGCTTCCAAGGGCTCAGTGTCACTTATACCTAGATTCACAGGTCAACTCAATTTCATGAAAAAATATATTTGTGTGTATTATAACAAAAACCAGGTTGGTACAGTTAAATTTTCTATGGCAGAAGAGGAGACGGGGCATGGGCATTTGTTCATGCGTGTCAGCACGGTCTGAGGAGCTGAGCTGACTTTCTGGTTACCAGGCAAGGTGTGCTCTGCAGTGAGAACATGGATAATTCGTGACACCCTCTGTCAGGCCTCCAGATCAAACTCATCTAAAAGCTTTCAACTCATTGCATGCTAACCAACCATCTATCTGACCACAAATGTGCTTCACAAGGAAACTAGTTCTGGAAAGGAGATAGTCTAGATTGCAATCATATCAATGTAGCTGCCAACAAGATACCACCTTTAAAGTAAAATCCTTTTTAAAATGCTGTTTATCAATCAGTATCTTGTGTAATTGATTTCCATCAGTCAGCAACGGAGTTGTATCAATAGTCTCAACATGCATATGGGTTTTAGAAACTTTTCTAAGCAATTTATCTCACTTTTCAGGAAGCCTAGACTAAATATTCAACAAACCTTTTCCCACACAATTTGATACAATTACAACAAACAATTACAATGCTAAGGTGACAACCTCAAACAGTTGTTGGCAATATACCATGGCACATTTTCCCACATTTACGGTCTATTCCATAGCTCTCAGTCTTAAATATAGAATATTTCTAAAAGTTTTAGCCAAACCTCAGATTTAATTGCAAAGAGCTCAACATAAGTTTATGCACTTGAGCCAGGAGTAGCAGTATGCAACTCTATTCCCAGCTACTGGGGAGGATGAGGTGGGAGAACTGCCTGAGCCTGGAAGTTCAAGGTTCCAGTGAGCTATGATGGTGCCACTGCATCCAGCCCAGGCAAAAAAGTGAGACCCAGTCTCTTAAAAGAAAATACAATAAAAGAAAAGAGAAAAAAAGAGAAAAGAAGAGAAAGGAGAAAAGAAAAGAAACAAGAAAAAAAAAAGAAAGAAAAGAAAAAAGAAGCACCAGTATCTACATTGCAGACATACCAAACCTCTCAGTACCTACTCCCTGATTTGAAGAGCTGGCAACAATTGCCCATTAGATAACAAGAAACCACAACCAGGTTGGCTCATTCTTGCTAAGAAATTCATATTCCATCACCATAAGTCCTATTGTCATTATCTTCATATCTTAGTGGTTATCATATCTTAGCTTATTGTCATCATAGCTTAGTGGTTACATTTAACCAAAGAAAGGGGTTTCCAAACACCATAAAGAATCCCCAGGAGACCAGATGTTCTGGATTAGGGCTTCTATTAGCTCATTTTCACATTGCTATAAAGAAACACCTGAGACTGGGTAATTTATGAAGAAAAGAGGTTTAATTGACTCACAATTATGCATGGCTGGGGAGGCCTCAGAAAACTCGGAAAATCATGGTAGAAGGCAAACGGGATGCAAGGCACCTTCTTCAGATGGCATCAGGAGAGAGAGCGAGAAGAAGTGCTACACTTTTAAACCCTCAGATTTCATGAGAACGCATTTACTATCACAAGAACAGCATGGGGCAAACCACCTGCAGAATCCAATCACCTCCCACCAGGTCCCTCCCTTGACACGTGGGGATTACAATTTGATGTGAGATTTGGGTGGGGACACACAGCCAAACCATACTCTGTTTCACTTAAATTATTCAAAAAACATGTGTTTAATCTCCTTAACAGTGAAAAACGATGGCTCTTCTCCCAAATGAACTGAAGTGCAACGCCATCCAATAGAACTTTCTGTAACTATAGAAATGTTCTCTAACTGCACTGTCCAGTGTGGGAGCACTTACGGTTACGGCAACTGACAAAATGAATTTTAAATTTTATTTAATTTTAATTAATTTAGAATGAAATTAAAGGGACCAAACAGACCAATGGCTACTGTATTGAATGATGTAGGTTTAGTGGACTATTGCCAAGGCAGTTATTTCTGAGAGGGTCACAAAATATTTCTCATTTTATCATTTCCCACTCTTTCAATAATGGTTGTTTAGGATATGAGGAAAATTGTTATTTTATAAACTCCATGAAAATCATGATGAAACATTGCAGTGTTACCGTCATAAAATGAACAATGTTTTCTTCATCAATTCATTCTATTTGTTTAAATATAATGCTATAAAAAGGAAATCTATAAATGTGTAGGGAATCTTCATTACTAACTTGATGTCTGTTTGGTCATGATAACTTCACTGAGATGCAGTACATTGGTCAAATCTTGTAGGCATCGACAACTAAGGGAGGGGAGAGGGCTGGGATATTAGTTATTCCAAGTTACCCTGTAGACAACCGAAGTGTGATTTATTTTTTTTAGTACATATAAATATGCACAGATATGTATATAGGTATATATGCACATATATACACACACACACATATATATATTGATATATACACACACACAAAGATATATATACACACATACATTCCTAGTAGTTATGTATCAGTGAGTCTTATTTGCTTGGGAATGACTGAATCTAGGTGTTAGTAATCATTTTATGAAAGACTACTTCAAATAACATCGATTTATCCTACAGTTTCTTTATCCCTCCAAATAATGTGATCCTAGTGTAAAGTAGATGCATTTGCAAAGGAAGAACCAGTCAGTTATATAAAGCACCCAAGAAAAGCACCTAAGCACCTGCCTTCCTTAGCACATTGGGCATGTCCATGTTCCATAAGGGTTTGTGTGGTAGCTTGTCTAAGAGGAAATATCTTATTAATCTGTGACAACCATAGGGTATTCGGCAGAAATTTCAAACAGCATTCTCAAGACTACTTCTAAAAACTGCTACTTCCAGAAATAGAAAGGGAGACAGGCTAAAAATGTATGTTTTTACTGTAGCTATTGATCTTGTTTTTTATCTTCAATTAATAGGAAACATGCTTGATAACAACAGACTATTTCTAATGAAAACTGTACTTGAAGGCTGCTGCTGCAATATAACTACATAGACACCAGGCCAGTTTAGATTGTTTTCTCAGCCCAGAGAAACAGGTTTTTATATTGATTAGTTAAAATCACACAAAGTCCCAGCAAGAATATACAAATAAAATCATGACTATATCAAATCCTTCCACAACAACAAAAAAAACCTTTGAACTTTTCACTTTAAATGTAACTACTTAAAAATTAAGTAGTTACATTTTAATCCTACAATAGACACGCACATTATAAATGTTGCCTCAAACTGGAAATTAGGATCTAAAAACATTGTCCTAATTGACCAGTGACTCCATTAAACTCAGACGTTTACATTTGAATTTGGAGAAACCTCATTGCCTGTGTTCTTCCTTTTTCTGCTGTGTCTTAAAAGAGGTATTAATAAACAACGGCATTCCCAGAAAGGATTAAAAAACCGGAAGGAATGAGCCCAAAACAAACAGGCAGTAATCACCACAATAAAACAGAGGACAAGGCAACCCCCAGTCTGGAAAAGCACGTTAGATGTGAACAATAAACACAAACTGAATTTTGAGAAACTGAATTATACTGAAGCCCAGGATGGCGCATGGAGGCCTTACGAGCCACAGAAATTAATGTTGAAGGTTCTCTTTTCAAGATTTGATTAAAAAGCCGAAGAGACAGCACGGGGTCACGCAGATGCAGGGAAGCAGACCCGTGAACCACAAAGCCCAGCTTCGTTTCGGGGAGAATGAGAGTCTCGCCAGACAGCGGACTGCTATACTCATAATTTTACTGTAGCATGTGCTGGAAGGACAAAATAAAAGAAAGCAGTGAAATGTCACGCAGTGTGAAAGGCATGTATGAAAAGGTACAGAGCTGTCTTTCAGCAGACAGTCTACAAAAGCTTTTCAAATTGTTGCCTCATAACAGCTGCAGCAGTTTGATTCCCTAAATTCAAAAGACTTTCTCTTGTGTGTTATCAAAGACAGAAGCTGACTTCGCTAACCCACAAGGAAAATAGACTCTGAGTCTGAGGGTCCACCAGGTTTCCTTTCCACCTGTCTGGAGGTGGACTGTGTCCAGCACGTTAACCTGACACTGGGGAGCCAGCCCTTCTCCTCGGCTCCAGAACAGGACATTCAGAGCTGAGGTGTCCCTCCCTGCAGCTCCAGAGAACGCCTTCCTGACCCACATCCGCAAGTCAGAGCCACCTCCACACATCAGCGGCTAAGGCAAAGCAGCGGCACATTTTCTTCGGAAGCAGCTCTCTTAAATGGATCTTTTAGTTTAATTATGTTCTTCTAAGCCCCCTCTCCCTTCAGTAAGCAGAACATTTCACATACGGATTATCCTCTGCAGGAAATGAACACAAACAAATGGTTTTTACTCCTTCACAACACAATCATATAATTGGGCATTGTTCCACTCTGAATTCATTACACTTTCCCTCTATCCTGTTTTAAGGGCTCTGATATTTTTTACTGAAAAAATGATATCAACATGTAATGACATGGCTCATATTTATGGCTTGTGTACTACATGTTAGGCGCTGTGCCAAGCGCCTTACATGAATGATTTCCTACAATCCTCACAATAGCGTTGTATGGTAGACACCGTCATTATCTACATTCCATAGATGAGGTAACTGAGGGATAAAGAGATTATATCATCATCTGAGGTCACATCAGTAAAGGGTGGATTTTACAAACTGGTGTCCTTAACATTGTGTTATTATACTCTTACCTCAATCTGACAACTCACTCTCTGTTTTACTTAGTAAACCATGTAGTATGAAGGCAAAAGAATGACAAAATGGAGCTAAAAGTAACCAACACATTCACATGTGCTATGTATTTATCAGTATTTTTTCTGTATCTGTTTTATTTAAAAAGAGGGCAATTCACAGCATCACCCAATATCCTAATCCTTCCTAACGTGGAAGTACAGCTCTGCATGATTAGACACAAAATCTTGAATTAAAAAAAATGCATTATAGGTAGAATGCTTTATAGACCGAAGGAGAGAAGTGTTATTAAATGACTACATAAGAAGAATGAAAATAGACGAAGGAAAAGAAAGAATAGAGGAGAAGAAAGGGGTTCATGAGAAGCCTTGGATGTGAGTCCTGCTTTTAGCTTTCACCACCAGTGAGGCCTGTCACAAGCTACTTCAACTCTCTGATTTCAGTTGACTTCACCATATAATGAACAGAAAATCAAAATTCAAAAACGTTCACTTGTATGTTATCAAAGAAAGAAGCTCTTTTGTGATGACATATGTTGATATAAAGAATCTTTTTCATGACAAAGATTCCATTTATGGTTGAACGTGAGACATAAGTGCATTTGTACAAAGCTTAGAATTCACAAGCTGCAGCGCTGTCCTTCAGATCACTTGTTGGCCTCTGCTTCCTGGCTTCATACTGTGAGACTTGACACTATGAAATCCCCCTAAGGCACCCCTTTCTCAAAACATTAGGAAACTAGGCCAGGCACCGTGGCTCACGCCTATAATCGCAGCACTTTGGGAGGACGAGGTAGGCAGATGGCTTTGAGCTCCGGAGTTCGAGACAAGCCTGGGCAACATGGCAAAACCTTATCTCTATAAAAATATAAACACTAGCCACATATGGTGGTGCATGCCTGTAGTCCCAGCTACTTGGGAGGTTGCAGTGAGCTGAGATCACACCGCTGCACTCTCGCCTGGGTTACAGAGTGAGACTCTGTCTCAAAAAGAAAAAAAAAGGAAAGAAAGATAAAATTGGGAAACTTTTGAATCTGAACAGAGCATTTCCTCTTTTGTTTGTGCTCTGCTTTGACACTTAGAGTTTATTTCCTATGAGTTTGATATAGATGTGTCTGTGTCATTGTTTTTCCTACATAGAAATTCTAAAAAGTTAGGTGCTGTATCCATGACATCAGGCTCCACCTATGTTTTCTGTGCCTGAGTTTTATATTATGCATTATTTCAAAAATTAACCAGGTTATACCATAAACAGTAGTGCTATTCCAAATGTGGATATTAACAATTAGTTACTATTCAGAGCAAGGGAAGAAACAAAATTGAAAGTGTTTAGAAGTTTTTTGTTTTTTATTTTGCATTTTCTCTCATTTTTTAATTTTTTAAATTTTGTGCTTATATAGTAGGTGTGTATATTTATGGGATGAACGTGAGGTTCTGATACAGCCATACTGTGTAGTAATCACATCAGGGTAATCGGCATTTAGCATTTAGCATTTCTTTGTGTTGGAACCCTTCCAATTCCACTCTTTCAGTTATTGTAAAATATTTTTATAACAATTTCTTTCTCTCTCTCTTTCTTTTTAATTTTTATTTATTTATTTAGAGACGGAGTTTCACACTTGTAGCCCAGGCTGGAGTGCAGTGGCACAAACTTGGCTCACCACAACCTCCACCTCCTGGGTTCAAGCGATTCTCCTGCCTCAACTTCCTGAGTAGCTGGGATTACAGGCAGCACCACCCATACAAACTAATTTTGAATTTTTAGTAGAGACGGGGGTTTCTCCACGTTGATCAGGCTGGTCTCGAACTCCTGACCTCAGGTGATCTGCTCACCTCGGCCTCCCAAAGTGCTGGGATTAGAGGCATGAGCCACTGTACACAGCCTTTTATAACCATTTAGTAAGGCTATGGAGTTCCTGTGCCTGATCAGGGAGTCACTTTTTTTGAAGAGGCTATGGCAGAGTTGGAGAGGTTTCAGACTCATGTGATGAGCCGCCTCTGGTGTGAGCTTTGTACAGTCACGTACAGTCGGACCTTGACAGGTTGCAATGCAAGGGGAAAAGTGAGCCCTTCAGCGGGATGGCTGCGAAGCCTGACACCACAGTGTGCGCTTCTGGCATGGAGGCCTCTCGCGTCTTTACACTTGCCAATGTGTCCAGCCCCATATGAGCACAAATAATTATGCTGCATTAGCAATAAGTAACCTTTTTAGAAATGTTTTTCAAATGAAAACAAAAGTGCAAAAGATTGGGATGCAGGGTTTCCTAAAGGGGGATAGAATCCTTTCCTTATAGTTACATGTATCGCTCCAGAGAGAGGGAAGTAAAATGGAGCAGTTTAAGAGGGTGCTATGCTTGCTGTTTTTTCTGAGTTTGCTAAGTCCGTTGCATGGAACAACTTTGGGAAGCTAAAAAGGAAACTTAGGGTGTAAAACTTAGAGTGTCCATCTCAGGCAGTAATTCAAACCCATTTAGATCACCTTGCAAGGGAACATTAATACCTTAGATCCCCCATCAATGCTTCCATCAAGACCATTCAGATGTTCTCAAAGGTGTCAGACTCATTTACACTTTCTAGCTGGAGTTATTACCAAAGATAAGGGAGTGCTGAAAGGTTCAAAATGCAGAGTCTTTGCATTTGGAAAAGAGAACTTTCAACCACTCAAGAGCAGTGCTCCCTGCTTTCAGACAGGTGTAACATTCACCCAGGGGGAAAACGTCTGAGCATGTTTTGTTTCCCTGTGCCATATATTCGTCTTTAACCCTCCCTGCAAAGGCTTCATCAGTGCTTAATGCTGAATACAAGAGAGAGGACAGCCTGATTAGCTTTCCCTCCCAAGCTCATTTTCAGTTCATCCAGGGTTACAGCTTGATGTGGGAGAGAATGTCTGCACTTACATTTACAGACAAATTGGTTGGGCCACCTGCTTCCTCTTCGCTGTCCACGTAGGCAGGTGACACATTTACAAATCTTTACAGGGCATTATGCTGAAAATACTTCCTTCCCCAAAGTGGATACGCAGTGTCCAGCTTAGCTGGAGACAGGAGAGGTGACTATATTTAAATACAGGGTTTTTCATTACATGAAGTGTCTTTAACGTCGGATAAGGTTATCACACAGCTGTTGCATGCCTCCCTGGAGAGTGTCATAAATGTTGAATTTGGTAGGAAGAGCGCTCAGACACCAACTCTTGTTACTGACAGCAGTGGTAGAGGAGTGGAAATATGAAGAGAAACACATCTTTACACCTTTTTTGGTTGTTATTTTGATGGGGAGAGATTCTGTAAGGAGAAGACAGCCCAGGATACTTTGAATAAAAATACTGAACTTGGGAAAAACAAAATCATTGACTCTCAGAGTTGGGAGTAAACATAAAGATCAAATCTTCCAACTGCATACCCATGCTAACACGTGCTACAGTGTGCTTAGCAGGTAGATATTTCAACTGTCCTCAAAGCTCACCCACATCACTTGCATATCCCATGTCAATTCTTCCTCTCTTTGACCTAGGTTCTTTACCTTGTGCCATTAAGATTTTCCTTTACCCTTCACTCATTAATTCTATTTATATCCAATGAGAATAAACATGAGTAAAATGTCTTCTCGTTGACAAACATTTCGATATTTGAAGCAGTCTGTCTGACATCAATCCAACAGGTTTTTAATCTACAAGTTCCCCAAGTGTAGTGCCCCAACCAGCAGCATGAATGTCACATATGGACGTATCAGAAATGCAAATTCTCAAGTCCCAGCACATACCCACGGAATCAGAAATTCTCGGGGTGGAACGCAGCAAGCTCTGGTTTAACCCATCCTCCAGGTGATCCTGATGCACACTGAGGGCCAGTGAGCTGGAAAGTCATTAAAAGCGAAAGAGGAGAAGTCAAGAAACCTGTGGGATGCGGAATCAGAATGTGTTCATTAAGGTGTCTCGGAGATGTTATGTAAAAAACTATGTCCAGTGCTCAGGGAACTGCAGTTCTATAATTAAGAGGTGGAAAAAAAAAAAAAAAAAAAAAAGATGCATCAGCCTTAATCTACACAGAAAAAGACTAATTTTCAAAAAGAAAAGAAAAAAAGAAAGGTTTTTACCTTCTGAAAGCCAGGAGTGGGGAAAGTAATGCAGCGCCTTCTGTGCCTTCCTTCTCTTTCTCCCCATCCCAAATCCCCAATCTTAGCCTCTGTTTATCCTTTCCTGACCTTAGTTACTGAAGCAGCCACAATCAGGGCACAGCAATGACTGGGATATAATGTGTCTAGATCTGCTTCAACCTTTCTTTCTTCCCCAAGTAATTTTTAGCTCTTTCTTTTTTCAGATCCCCAATTTGCTAGTCCACAGTGCTGCTAACTAAGCTTACTCACTCTCAATTAGACCCAGCCCTCCACCTGCTGTTGTTCCAACTTATAAAACTGGCTTTGGCTTTTGGTTCCTAAATTCTGGCAAGGAACCAGATTGGAAACCAGGTGTCTCTTCAGCAAATGTGTATCCCTCATCCTGAGGCAAGAGCCCTGCTGCTGTATAACACGTGTCCTGGATGGCACTGTCTCCCTGCCTGACCCCTTCTAGAGTCTTTCCCACTCTAGATTTCTGACCTTCATGTTCTTTCTCTCTGTTATGACCCTATTACTCTGTCTCCAAAGCTCAGTTGCAATGCTTTATGCAATTCCGGATAAGATTGTCGTGGACGTACGGGCAGTAGTCCCTAAAGGTCAGAATCCTCGTCATATCATCACAGTCAGCAACTGCACCAAATCAGTTCCCACAGAACCCGCCTCATTAAAGGAAGAAGACTCTCATCCCACTTCCTCCCCACCTACCTAGTGGCTACCACACCTGTGATTATCCTAGTGAACTGTTCCCCAGATATTTTTTCCTGGGGAGAAAAATCTGCTCAGTTTGATTTGAGCAAAGACAAAAAATAATAGGTAGATTTTGTGGACTAGATGAGGAAAAGGCAGTTCTTGAGAGGAGTATTTAGAGTTTTAAATGAGCACCAAAGAGTTGTGTGAAACTGGTGAACAGCTGCCCCATGTAGTTGAAAGAACACAGTCTTTGAAGCCAGTGTGATGTAGAGCCAGCTCTGGGTTTCAGTGGACTTACTCAACAAATACGTATTTCACCCCTACTCTGAACCAGGCCCTGCACTTTCTAATATGGTAGTCAATAGCTACTTGTAGCTATTCAAGCTTGAACAAGTTGAAATTAAATAACATTAAAAATTAATTTCCTTGGTCACCTTAGCCACATTTCAAGCACTTAATAGCCACATATGTCCAGGGGCTACTGCATTGGACCAGACAGATACAGAACATGCCCTTCATCTCAGAATATTATTTTGCACAATGCTAGGTGCTAAACCTTTGGTGGTTTTGCATAAGCATTTGATCTTAAATTCTTCATCTAAATAGAAGCATAGTTTCAACTGCTTGTATTTGAATTAAATGAGATAATTTACATAGAGTGTCTGGGTCCCTAGTAGATACTCTGTAAATGATCATTACCATAATTATTTATATTCTGTTCATCAAAAAGATTCTTCAATCACCATTTTATTTCCATGTGATGGTCACTCTGTAACTAATTAAAATCTGCTGAATATCACAGAGGTTACCAATAACCTCGTTGTTTTCTAGTTAGCAAGGTTTCTGAATTTTCTAGTATTTAATCTTGTAGACCACTAGCAGTTCTTTGAAATATTCTCTTAGCTGTCTCAACAAGGCCTTTCCTGTTTGCCCCCATGTAATCTCTCTAAAGTCTCCTGTTTTTACTAATCTCTCATAAATGTTCACCATGCTTCCTTCTACAGTTGTCCTTTTTTTTCCAGTGACACAATAGTCACTGGAACATCTACAGTAGATGTCCAAGCAGAACTCAAAGTAAACAACTACAATGAAACCATGGATCTTCTCTCACTTCCAGCTCT
The DNA here is from genome assembly GCF_024542745.1 of Macaca thibetana thibetana. NCBI lineage: Eukaryota > Metazoa > Chordata > Mammalia > Primates > Cercopithecidae > Macaca > Macaca thibetana. Next base: position 87,382,377 of record NC_065594.1, read on the forward strand.
TAATCACTGTGCCTGTCCTCTGAATATCCCATTGCTCATAATGGTATGCTACCTTGGGATCCAGGCTGAGAATCTGTATTCCACTCTCAAAGTCATATTCTATTCTTTCCCTTTCTTCCCCAACATTGATTCCCGTGCTTCTGTTTCATTTAACCCTTCATTGCCTCTAACCCAAATAATACCATAAGTCTCATGGGGTGCTCCTGGGCTCCCTTTGCCGAAATTCATTGCAAATATGACTGCATGGCTGATTTTCCTGAAGACAATGTCAATCATGTTTCTCTCTTCTTCCTCAACAATCACCGGTCCCTTTGCTCATGTTTCTCTCTTTGCTTGGAATGCCCTCCCCATCTCCACTCACTATGTCACCACCCCAATATACTTCCATCTTTCTGGCTTCTCTTATTTGTCACCAACTCCATAGAGCCTCTCCTGCCCACCTGCAACTAGACAATACTTTAGTCCATAGCATTTTGGTGGTTTCCTCTCTATGAACTTGCCACTCATTAAATGTGTCATTAAATGTGTACGTGACTTATCTGCCTTATTTAATCTGTTTAAAGACAATAATGTGCTCTATTCAATTTTATAATAGGCATAGTTGGCTGGGCACGGTGGCTCATGACTGTAATCCCAGCGCTGTGGGAGGCTAAGGTGAGCGGATCTCGAGGTCAGGTGTTCGAGACCAGCCTGGCTATATGGTGAAACCCCGTCTCTACTGAAAAAATACAAAAATCAGCCAGGCGTGGTGGTGCACACCTGTAGTCCCAGCTACCTGGGAGGCTGAGGTAAGAGAATCGCTTGAACCCAAGAGGCAGAGGTCGCAGCGAGCCAAGATCGTGCCACTGCACTGCAGCCTGGGTGACAGAGTGAGACTGTGTCTCCAAAAAAAAAAAAAAGCATATTTCCCAGAATAATACACAGTGAGTATTGTCTGGAATCCAGTAACATGTGCAGAATTAAGCTTTTAAGTTCTGCATTTGACCACCTAAACTACTGAAGCAGCCAATTAGCCAAATCAAATAAATAAAATAAAAGGAACTTAGCTAGGGGACCAGATAGAATTTGTTATTTTCATGAGCATTACCCAGCTGCCTGCATTGTAGTTCTAATCCACGTCCTTTAATGACAGATCACTTTAGAGCAAAATCAAGCTGAGCTGAAGGTAGTGATTACTCTTTCCTTCTGGATAAACACAGGTTGAAACACATCTGTTTACGCCAAAGGTTGCATATATGCATGTTTATCCATGCTGGCAGGATGGATGATCCAGCACGTTCTATTTGTGTACGGCCGCATCTGATCTGAAGGCTGGGCTAACAAAAACATTATTGCTAAATCCATTTGTATCCATGTGGATGTCAAGGATCTCTGTGGGCATCATGGATATCACACAAATGGTATATTGGAACCTGAGAACTGAGTTATTTACTCCAAAACAGACAGTAGTTTAAAACTGGTTGTCATCAGATCTCAATATAGACACACACACACACGTAATGAAATAATCACGACTCTCATTTATGGACTAGACATGAAGAACAGGATTGTGAGTGCTCTGTGTATCATGCACCGAATTATATGAAATTAAGTTAATACATGTGAAAATGATACCAGTTCCTAGGGGACACTGTACAAAAACAACAGTGAGCTGGTCCCGCATCATCTTCCGCCAGCACCCAGCAACAAGGAAAATCCAGTCCTCACGGTCCAGCCCCTCCACTGTGACAGTCCTTCCAGAACACAACTGTTGCTCATTTTGACATGTAAGCTGTGCAGGGAGGCAGAGTCAGTACCTACAGATGAATTTTCAATGCTAAGCTACATTTTTGAATGGAGCAGGTAAAATTATTTCAAGTTCTCTATGTTTCTGAAACAATATGCAGACTACAGCTCTCTCCACGGTGTAGTGCAAATCTGGCTTTCTCTCTCTCTCTCCGCGTGACCCCATGCTGCAGTAAATTGCAGGCAGCCTCATCAATCCCCTTTGACGGGATTTCCCTCTTTCAGGGGACCTGCCCAGAATGAACACTGACTGTTTTTCCAGTAGAATCCAAACACCTAATTCCCAGGGAGGGATGGACGCTGGGGAGATCCCCCATTTGCATTTCTGCTTCTCATTATAACGATCGTACTGCCTAGCGATGTCAGGCAGAATATATAAAATCCTCTCTGTTCTCTCCTGGAGGAGAGGGAACTGCAGCGTGGTGAAGAGATCTGGTGATTTCTGATGTCTGATCATCACAACACATCCATACCGCAGATTCAGGAATATTTTAAAACTTTTCTGAACGAGGCTTTTGGCATGCTCTGTTTATTCACACACGCTCACTAGTGATAAATAAGAAACATCATTGAGGGTTCTCCTCCCTTGCCTTTGAGTTTAAGACGATTATAAACTTAAGACAAAGCATTCAGCAAGTCAGGAAACAGAGACATTGTGGTAGAACTCTATGCAGAAAATGACCTAAATCCAGAGAGGAGGAGGGAGGGAGAGAAAGGGGAGCATGTTAAAAGTTCAGTAAATCTACCTTAGAACACATGGTCTTATCATAAAGCAAAAAGCAGTATGCGTCGCTCATATCCTTTCTGTATTCAGAATCCAAATTAAAGAAAACAAGGAGAAACCTAAGTTTCTCCCTTCTTCAAGGGAGAAAACCTGAGAACCTAGATCATTTTCCCATGTGTTAACTTCATTTCATATAATTTGGTGCATGATACACAGAGCAGTCGCAATCCTTGATATCTATTCCAGAAATGAATGTTATAATTATTTTATCACCAAGAAAATAGGATGATCTGATGGTTCATGTCACTGAAAATGAGGAGCCTCAGGTACCTCTTTCACTGCTCTGGCCACCCTGTCTTGGGTGTTCTGGGCACAGGAACGGAAGCAGTGCCATCCTGACTGGGAGTGGCACAGGAGTGCAGCCTCTCCTGCCAGTGCCTCTCTGGCGGGCCCCTAGCAACACTATCATGCTCCTTCTGAAAACGGTTGCCTACATCTCTCCTAGGACAGTGTGGGAGAAAGGCTTTGGATCCAGAGGCACCTTAAGTCAAACCTGGGCCTATCTCCCATGTCCACTCAGGTAGGTTGGGGTACCCTCCACCCCTCATTTCCATCTGTAAAACAGAAGTAATCAAATGTGACTTCAGAGTTGCCGTAAGAATCACAGATGCTGCAGAGAAAGCACTCAGCCCAGTCAGGTCAGACTGTCACCACATGGATGGGTGTCAGCGTGCACCCTCCTCCTCACCTGGGGCCCATGTGTAAGGCATTACCGTACATGGCGGCTCTGAGCGCAACGCCCGGTGCAGACCCTAAACAGAAGCTATCATGATTATTCCACAATTTAGAATTAGAAAATGTAGAATTTTCCCTGTATTATCAGAATTTTTCAAAACTGAAAAAGTATCTTAAAAGCCATCTAGTTAGAATTCACACCCAAATCTTGAATTCCTTGGGATATATCCTGATTTATTATTGCCTTCATTCATCACATTTAGTCAGCGGCTTGGACTCCAAGAAGATGGTAAACTGAGCATGCGATTCCTGGGTTACATGTTTATGATCACCCAGTACCAGAATCCCTTGCTGCTTTTGTGGTTCCTAACTTTTCCAGGTATCTTTTGCCCTGAGATTCACATTTCTAGATGTGTTGGTGTGGTCTACACTCTAAAAACTCTGAGTTCTATTTTTAGACGTTTGACCTGGCTTGCATTGTACATTTAAGACTTGGCAAGCTCAAAGACTGAGTACCCAGTCTAAATTGTGTTCCTGTAATTTTCTTATGTAACTTAATAGTCTTATCGCCCAATTCATACACACATGCACATACAGTGTACACACACATTTTTATTCAATAATTATGTGCTGAATGAATGAGAGCATGTGACATTTAAAGAGAGTTTTAAACCAAGTACAAAAGATTATCATACTGAACTTGGGGGGCTAAAAACAATAAAAATAAGAAAAATTGATCAGGAGAGAATATTGCGGGCCAATGCATACTATATACTGAAACAAGAAGTGTTTGTGTCAACATATGACTTAGGGCAATAGGGCCCAATAAACTTTTTTAAGGACCTCTTAAGGCTCATATGCAAACGAAGTAGACTTGCGGAGCAGGAAGAAAATAAAAGGTCCAACTCAGGTTTAAGAAGGTTAGATAAATCATGGAGTGAAATTGTTGTCTCGCTTACAACTTTTATCTAATTTTTTCTATTTAGACAAATCATTTCATCCTGTTTATCTAATTTTAACATGAGAAACTGTACAAGGAGCCCAAATATTCTTATATATTGTTACATTTAACAATATTCTTTAATTTTTCATGCAAATATTTGATTTTTACATTGATAAAGATATGTTCAAAGTTAAATTTTAAGCTAAATAATTTAAGTTAAAATAAGGGATTCATCTTTTCATAGGAGAAAGATGGTTGCAAATTAATTTGCAAAGACATAATGCTGCTTACAAAGAACACAATCACAGAAAATTAAAGATGAAAATAGGAAGCTTGTTCCTTTTCTTAATGAATAAACTGAAGACTATTTTTTTTACCCCCAATTTCCAAACACTTCTGCATCAGTTGCTTTTCCCTTTTAAGATCTGTTTTTGTCAAGGTTTCAAATTTTGCTCTTTATTAATTCTTCAATTTTATTGTTCCTGGTTTGAAATTCTGCCTGCTTCACAATGTTAACTATACATTGCTAAAGTTTTACCAAACACAAAAAAAAGATTAAAAAGAAATCACAATCTAGAAGAAAAATACATAATCCTGATTTTCATCTTATTTCTTTTTAATGTTGTAACATATCTTGATAAAACCCAGAATATAATCGTTCACTTACGAAATGATTTTTCTCCTCAGTTTGTCACCTTCCAGATTTTGACTGAAATGAAAAACAATGTACACAACACTCATATCCTATCCCTCCCTCCCTTGATTTTACTTTGTTTTCGAGACAGGGTCTCACTCTGTAGCCCAGGCTTGAGTACAGTGGCATGATCTCGGATCACTGCAGCCTTGACCTCCCAGGCTCAAGCAATCTTCCCGCCTCAGCCTCCTGAGTAGCTGGGACTACAGACACGCACTACCAAGCCCATTGAATTTTTGCAGTTTTTGCTTTTTTTTTTTTTTTTTTTTTTTTTTTTTAGAGATGGAGTGTCACCATGTTGCCCAGGTTGGTCTCAAACTCCTGAGCCCAAATGATCCACCCACCTTGGCATCCCAAAGCTCTGGAATTACAGGCATGAACCACCATGCCCAGACTAAACCTGTATCTTCTAGGAAGTCAATTTCTAGCTCTATAAACAATGAATATAACTCAGAAGTTCGTTTCACTGATACTTCTCATTCTATTTTTTTTTAGCTTCCAATAACTCACTCTTAAGAAGTTAACCAGAGATGGAAGTTGATAGACAATTTATTGATAAATATTTTGTATTTGTCTTACTTCTGGATGAAAATAAGAATAAATGCAATTGACTGTTGTTTCACATTTTTAAATTTTTAAAAGAAACATTTCCTCAACCTCATGATAATCAGATTTATTTTTGTATAAAATACAACTCAATAACTTAAGACAAATCCTTCAAATTGTTTCCTCTGTATTTCTCTCTTTAGAGAAACTTTTGTGTTTGGGATCAGTTTTATAAACACACTGGTTTTGTGGACTACATTTTAACCTACTAAACTTTTTTTAAAATTCTAATTGCCCAGCAATTATAAGAATATCTATGATGTGCTATGAATTATGAGGAAAAAATGTAATTTTTATTCTTGCCAAGATGGACAATTGCTAAGAGTAGAAAAAGTGAAGTAGGGCTGGGCGCAGTGGCTCACGCCTGTAATCCCAACACTTTGGGAGACCAAAGCGGGCACATCACCGGAGGTCAGGAGTTCGAGACCAGCCTGGCAGCATATAGTGAAACCCTGTTTCTACTAAAAAATACAAAAATTAGTTGGGTGCGATGGTGCACATCTGTAGTCCCAGCTAATTGGGAAGCTGAGGCAGGAAAGTTGCTTGAACCAGGGAAGTGGAGGTTGCAGTGAGTCAAGATCACGCTACTACACTCTAGCCTAGGTGACAGAGCAAGACTCCGTCTCTCAAAAAAGAAAAAAAAAAAAAGTGAACTGAACTTCCTTAGTTCAACTCACTGACACATTGCAGGCCTAGAACTGTGATTGTGTTTGGTAGACAAAAAATAAAGCAGTGGGTACACTTTTTGTTTAGCCTGCTAGTAATGGCCATAAAGTTCCAGATTACAAGGAAATTCAACCGTTTTGGTTGTGTAATTTTTTTTTCATATTGCTGAGTATCCCAAGAAAAACCCATTCAGCCGGGTGTTTCCTTGATCATAAAGACTTTGGTGTTGAAGAAAGAGCAGTGACAATCGAGTAGACATTTTTCCCTTTCTGCGACCACCTGGTGGATCCATGCACCTACTAAGTGGGGTGGATGGGTGTGCTTGCATGTGGCCGCATCTCTGTCTCTCTCTCCCTATGACCTATTTCTCTGTCATCTAGGGCTTACTGCCAGTTATTCAGTCTTAGTGATAATTAATACAAAGACACAAAGATTGACAATTTTCATTTCATTCTATTAGTTTTTCTTCATCTTTATCTTTTTGATGTGCAAAAATGCAACTCTCTTATGTTTTTCATTTTACCAATAATGACAAGAGAAACGGGTCCTTTCATATTTCCTGAATAAGTCAGCCAGAAACAAGGTGATGTGGGACTCACATTTCAGCATCTTTTCTCATCTTTCTTCTTAATCTGTGATGGAATATTTATGTCCTTGGAGCCAAGTAAATTATATTATGCTGTCTCACAAAACCAAATAAAAATTCCTCTTATTTGAATAAACCAAGTTCACACCAGATACATGATACTAAGGTGTTCAAATTCAACATGAAGCTATGTGATGTAAAGAAAGGCTCTTGCCCTCATGTATGTACAGACAATTTTAAAGTTTTGTGAAAGTACTGCCTCTTATATGTATCTGGATCCTATGCTATGTAAAGGCAATTTTTTTTTTTTTTTTTTGAGACAGAGTCTCACGCTGTCACCCAGACTAGAGTGCAGTGGCGCTATCACTGCTCACTGCAACCTCCACCTCCCAGGTTCAAGTGATTCTCCTACCTCAGCCCCCTAAGTAGCTAGGACTACAAGGCACATGCCACCACTCGCGGCTAATTTTTGTATTTTCAATAGAGATGAAGTTTTACCATATTGGCCAGGATGGTCTCGAACCCCTGATCTCATAATCCGCCCTCCTTGGTCTCCCAAAGTGCTGGGATTACAGACATGAGCCACCATGCCCAGCCCCTGGCAAATTCTTATGAATGTATCCTGTGTGGCCGTGGCTCCCTCAAAAAATAGATTAAAAATCCAAAGGTTTAGACTTTAGTCAAAACAGACACCCAGGCATAGCCCCGTTTCTTCCTCAGATTCTCTAGAACTATCAAACATAGCAGGCGGAGCATAACATTGACAAGAAAAGAAAAGAAAAAAAAAAAAGATCCCTCAATGATACAAGAGACTGCCTGTGGGTAGTAAAGGATATGGCATATTTAAGGCACAGACTTGAGACCAATGTGTCTTTTGCTAAAAGAGAAGCCCAAGGCACAGCTTGCCATGAAAAAAAAATGTGATAACACACATAAAGAAACAAACTAAAATAATCTTGTAAGAATGTCATCTGAAAACATTAAAATGAGTAAGATGCATTATTTCCCTATATCTGTGTGACACTCTTTGAGTTATTTCCAAAAAGTCTCCAGGAAGGAATTCTGATTGTGGTGGCACTTCTCATGAGAGTTCCATAGGCTGAGGATTTTCAGAACTTAGGAGCTGCTGTACACCCCTCTAGGACCTGCCTTGCATTCTACCGCATACTCTGTGGACAATAGGGAAAGATAAAAGGCTTCCTTGAGTCCAGCAGTGAATCTCTACTACAGTCCTTGCTTTTGGCACCAGTTCCTGTAATTTCATCAACTTCTATATCTGAAGAAAACATAGGCAATACCATTCAAGACACAGGCATGGGCAAAGACTTCATGACTAAAACACCAAAAGCAATTGCAAAAAAAGCCAAAATTGACAAATGGAATCTAATTAAACTAAAGAGCTTCTGCACAGCAAAAGAAACTATCATCAGAGTGAACATGCAACCCACAAAATGGGAGAAAATTCTTGCAATCCATCCATCTGACAAAGGTCTAATATCCAGAATCTATGAGTAACTTAAACATGTTTACAAGAAAAAAACAAACAACCCCATCCAAAAGTGGGCAAAGGATATGAACAGACACTTCTCAAAAGAAGACATTTATGTGGCCAACAAATGTATGAAAGGAAAGAAGTTCAACATCACTGGTCATTAGAGAAATGAGAATCAAAACCACAATGAGATACCATTTCACGCCAGTTAGAATGGTGATCATTAAAAAGTCAAGAAACAACAGATGCTGGAGAGGATGTGGAGAAATATAAATGCTTTTACACTGTTGGTGGGAGTGTAAATTAGTTCAACTATTGTGGACGACAGTGTAGCAATTCCTTAGGAATCTAAAACCAGAAATACCATTTGACCCAGCAATCCCATTACTGGGTATATAACCAACGGATTATAAATCATCCTATAAAGACACATGCCCACGTATGTTTATTACAGCACTATTTACAATACCAAAGACTTGGAACCAACCCAAATGCCCATCAATAATAGACTGGATAAAGAAACTATGGCACATATACACCATGGAATACTATGCAGCCATAAAAAAGAATGAGTTCATGTCCATTGCAGGGACATGGATGAAGCTGGAAACCATCATTCTCAGCAAATTAACACCAGAACGGAAAACCAAACACCACATGTTCTCACTCATATGTGGGAGTTGAACAATCAGAACACATGGACACAGGGAGGGGAACATCACACACCGGGGCCTGTCAGGGGGTTGGGGGCAAGGGGAAGGAGAGCATTAGGAGAAATACCTAATGCATGTGGGGCTTAAAACCTAGATGACAGGTTGATGGGTGCAGCAAATCACCATGGCGCATGAATACCTATGTAACAAACCCACACGTTCTGCATATGTATCCCAGAACTTAAAGTAAAATTAAAAAATAAGTAAAAAAGAAAAATAATGTAGCCTTGAGGAGACAGCAGAAGAGACTTCCCTCTTTGAACTGTACAACCTGGTTTGAAATGGAGAAAACGTTCTCTTCTTCAGAGGCCAGCATAGCTGAGATGTCAAGTTCGAGGGTAAGATAAAGGCTCATGGCCAATAGGTCAAAAAGACATCTGCTGAACAAGCTACAACAAGAGAGAAAGATAAAGCCATGCAATTCTTGGAAGATATTTTGACTTTCTTGAGACTAAGATGTTGCCCATACTTGATGTATTTGTTCATCACAGCAGAGAATGGCAATTTAAATAACGTTTTGGGGGATGCAGCAAATAACCTTTGAGGAGAAAGCATTCACTCTTTGGACCGCCAGCTAAATACTGAATTTGATCAAGTTGGCAAACTACAGCCCCATGTCTGAATGCATCTGATTTTGTACAGCAATAATCTAGGAATATTTTTTATTTAAAAAAATTGTGTAAAAATATACTTATAAACAAGCATAAAGAAGAATATGTGAAACAAGCAAAACCATGTCTGCAAAACCTAAAACATTTACCATCTGACAATTTACAGAAAATGTTCCAATTGCTGACCTAATATAAAATTTGGCCTATTAAAAGTCTCCTTTTCTGCTTCCTCCTTTAGCTCTAAATTCTGTAATGGGATGCTGTTCTTTGTTGTGACATTTTAGGGTGCCACTGAAAAAAAAATAGTAAATGTGAAAATGTAATGTATAAGTTGCCATTAAAATCTTAGGTATAGATGCCTTTTTGTTGTTGTTGTTGTTGTTGTTGTTGTTGTTGAGATGGAGTCTTGCTCTGTCACCCAGGCTGGAGGGCAGTGGTGCGAACTCAGCTCACCGCAACCTCCGCCTCCCGGGTTCAAGCGATTCTCCTGCCTCAGCCTCCTGAGTAGCTGAGATTACAGGTGCCCATCACTATGCCCAGCTAATTTTTTGTATTTTTAGTAGATATGGGATTTCACCATCTTGGTCAGGCTGATTTCGAACTGCTGACCTCAGGTAATCCACCTGCCTCAGCCTCCCAAAGTGTTGCGATTACAGGCATGAGCCACGGCGCCTGACCCTTTGATGCATTTTTAATTTAAAAAATAGTCTGAAATGAATGCTAACTCGGAAGGTGTAGCTGCCGTGACCACATACAGTTAGTTATTTACTAGATGGACCTTGATAGACATATGCCTGGAAGAAATGACTTGGTCTACCGAAAATATCTACCATTGCATTGAGTGTCTCCTCTATGCAATGCAGTAAAAAATATTACACATTCTAGATATACAGAACTCTTGGCCAATATAATAAAAGTCACTTCTGTTGATTGTCAATAACATAATCTATCTCTATAACATCTCTTCTCTAAGTCTGCTACGAAATTTGCTACAAGGAAGATCAAAGATCTGTCTGTACCAAGGAAAATGAAAGCATATCTACAAAATAGGCTTCTAAATACAGAACTCCTGTCAAGAATTATTGCATTATTTTTAGTATTGTTACTTTGCTCTAAATAAAGTGATTTCTTTTCCCAGGATTATTGAAAATATTGCAGAGACATGAATGCATTTCCCACACTTTGCAGATCACAGTGGGATTCAGGCTTAGTCAATACTCTGCTGTCTAACAACCTAGTCATATCCTCTGTAACACAAAAATTATGCAGGACTCTGCTTCCCAAATTGGTTTCCATTTTTCTGGTGACTGGCATGAGTGGCTTCATTAAAAAAAATCTAAGCACAATGTAAATTAAACTTGAGACTTTAATTTAATGCTTTCTCTGTAGTTCTGTGTTCATCGATTTAATTTATTGGCTGGAATTGAAATGACTCTCTAACAATTCCTAATGTTCCAACTTAATACTTGCTTTTCTAAGAAGACATTCAGTATTGCATTGTATTCAGCTATGATCGCTCAGAAACCATTTTTGCTTCACATGGAAGTCATTTTTTATGTACTTTTCAATAAAAAAAGGTCACACTTCTTTAATATCTTTGGGGTACCTGCTATGACTGCATGAACTCAGGCAACCATCTCCAAATGAATCACCACCATTTACCTTTTATTATCATTGAATAAGTGAGTACCACTGTCTCAAATAAGTGCTAGTGATACTTCAGGAACAATGTGACATACTTCTGTCTGACAGCATATGCCGAAATCCCTAGCTTGAGTCTGTACCCCATTAAAGACAACAGAGCATATAAGCACTGAAAATTACCCCTAGGTTTTCAGCTCAGACAAGGGATGAAGTGCTCAGCATTACACTCCATCTGGGTGCTACAGGAATGTCGATCTCTGAGAAAGATTTGCCTGCAGAAGATGTTGAGTGAGCATGAAAGCTGTTCAGACAGTATAAATTACAGGAATGAGGATTGTTAGAGCATTAGAGCATTATGCAATGTTGTTTTTGCTGTGGTCTTTCTTAGGCAGCTAGTATGCTGATTAGCTTTCCAGAAAACAAGATGTGGAAGGAATCTTTGCACAAAAGCGTGGAAAGCATCTCGTATCTTCACAAAGAGATGATTGAAATGTTATCTTTGTGTTCTAAAAGGAAATTTGACTTCAAGTTAACGGCAAAAATATCACTTTTTACTCTCAACAGTAGCCTTTGTATATATGTTCATTCACAATAAAACATTATACTTTGGGGTAATAACTGAGGAAAACATACTTGAGAATCACAATTAATTATTTTTTAACTTTTATTTTAGGTTCAGGAGTATATGTGCAGATTTTTTATATAGGTAAACTTGTATCACAGGGGTTTGTTGTACAGATTATTTTGTCACCCAGTATTAAGCCTAGTATCCAATAGTTATTATTTTCTGTTCCTCTCCCTCCCATCCACTCCTGACCTTCAAGTAGGTCCCACTGTGTGTTATTCCCCTCTACGTGTCCATGTGTTCTCATCACTTATCTCCTACTTATAAGTGAGAACAGGCAGTATTTGGTTTTCTGTTCTTGTGTTAGTTTGCTATGGTTGGTGGCCTCCAGCTCCATCCATGTTCTTGCAAAGGACACGATCTCATTCTTTTTTATGACTGCGTAGTATCCCATGGTGTATATGTACCACATTTTCTTTGTCCAGCCTGCCATTGATGGTCATTTAGGTTGATCCCATGTCTTTGCTATTGGAGAATCCACACACTAATTCATGCTACAGTAAATTTTAAATATTCTTAAAAATCTTTCTCTGCTTCTTCCTTTGTCCTACAGAATTCTCCATAGAGCTATCCTAGATTTAGAACTATAGGAATTTGTATGATGAAGAACAAGCAAACAAAAGTGGAATTAAGAATTGTTGGGGCCCTGCTGTTGTAAACTGACTTAGTCCACATAAGTTATTAACTTCTCACATATTATCACCCTCATTTCTAGGAATCCTTGACTCTCTCTCAACCCCCTGGGCAGCAACTTTGCTTTTTCTTTTTCATGAAGTTTCTCTGGATTTCACTCACTTGAAATCTTAATACTAACTATATATACTATGTATAATATATGCTATATGCTATATACTACATGCATCATCTATATCCTATATACCATATATATGCTATACTCTATAATATGAATACATATATATATATATATATATAAAAAATATACCCATGGTACCTATTACCTATACATACACATATATGGTTTGCACGCATTTCAGTTCCATTTGACTTGATGTCTACATAGTGTGCAAGTGTACACAGTGGTTTTTCATTTGCTGGAAGTGCAACATGAGAACATGAAAAAATGCATTAGCTACTTAAAGCCAAACTGTCTAGTCTAAGAACAGTCATGTTGTGCTGGACTTAGAGGTGGCAGTACCTGTGTCCTTCTCTCTATGCAAGCACTAGGGCAGTCTTCCAATGGCTGCTGAATATTTCTCATTACTTCAGAAGTTGTACGGGAATAACCACATGGTTATTCACCCACATATCTAGGGCATATGTGTCATGAAAGTGCAAGCAACTTCTCTTAGGTATTATACAGGATTAGAGAAGATAGGTCAATCTGCGAATCTCAGTAGTGAGATTTGTAGGTTTCTCTTATATTTTACCTACTTTCATTGCTATGATAAATAAGCATGCAGAGGAACATAAATCTATTTCAAAGTATACAAAGACATATAATATATGCAACAGGTCCTAATCATTGAATCTATGCTTCATTTTTCACTCTTCGTCCATAAAGACACATAGGGACAAACTTGTGTGTAGCTCACCCATCTGGTAAAAAGAAACTTGACTTTTTTAAATTAATGATTTTAAGAAAGTTCAGAAAAAAGGTAAGGGGTTTGGGATGAGGGCACCACTGTGGGTAAACATATTGTGCTAATTTCATGGATTAATATAAAGAATGTATGAAATAAATCGGCACCCTGGAAAAGAAGGGACACTTGGATTAAAAGAATCTTCACTAAAATCCTGTAAATATATTGGAAATTTCTTTAGATTAATAAGTTCTTCTATTAGGATAAAACAATGCCAGTAGCACTGATCCATTATTAGCATTTTAGTATTTATGCCTTATGCCAACTTAAACTGTCTAGTCTCAGCCTAGCAACCTAGAGAGAAGTGAGACGCTCCAGCAGTGACAGCAGCACATTGTAAAACTGCTTTCTTTTTCTTGTCCTAAACAGACCCCACCTATGTCTTCTCCGGACACTCCAGGATCACCATCAACAAGAGAGTAAATTCACACTGTAACAATTGTGAGGGCCCCTGTGTTATTCAGAATGGTTTAAATCTTGTTTTTCTTCTTTTTGAATTTCTACAGGCAGTGACAGAATTTTGGCCATATGGAAGATTTCAACAGCTTACAACAGTAGTTTTTAATCTAGATGTATCTTTAAAAAACAAAATTATACAAATAGTCACAGAGAGTAATACCTCATATATCTATTACAGTTCTCTAAAAAATTGGAGGCATTTATTAGTATTACTGTAAAATAAGGAAGTTATTTTTATTCATTTCTAATCTACATAATGAAAATAAACCAACGACAGAAATAACTAGTAAGAATATCTCATGGCATTAAAAGCCACTAGGGTCATTAGTGAATCTTAATTTATTTAGATATCTTTAGATATTATGTGATAGCAGAAGTTGTTGCTAGGACAAAATTTATATCTATTTCCTGGAAGAGGAAAGCATAAGAACAGAAGAGATACGCATTGCTTAAGAAGGAGGATATGAACTGGGAAATGGGACATTTTGTCATTGTGTAAACATCATAATTTAGTTACACGAACCTAGATGGTACAGCCTACTACATACCTAGGCGGTGTAGTATAGCCTGTTGCAAACCTGTACCGTATGCTACTGTACTGAATATGGTAGGCAACTGTAAAACAGTGGTAAGTATTTGTATATAGAGACTTATCTAAACATAGAAAAAGTAACGTGTTGCACTATGGTGATACGACGGCTATGATGTCACCAAGAATAGGAATTTTTAGCTCAGCTCCATTATAATCTTATGGGAGCACCATTGTATATGCAGTCTGTCCCTGACCAAAATGTCATGGCGGGGCACATGACCGTCTATGATAATGAATCTGGTCTTGCCACCACATCACTTAATTATGCACCTCATGCAGCGGTGTCAGCCAATGAATTCTACAATGTAACTTTGGGAAAGGTCATCACTAGGGGTCATCTGCAATGCTGCACTGAGGCAAGAGAAAATCTATGGGTATTTTTCCTTTCAAAAAAAAAAAAAAAACCCACAATGGAATTAAGGAAAGAACCCAGAGTTAGATGCAGAGTCATGAAAACATACTTACTTTCCTCCTGCAATACCAGGAGTCTTTTTGTAAATAAGTCCTCCGAAGAGCTATTATTTTTACAGCTGTGGTACATAGTAAAATCTGTGGCATAATGGAAACAAGTTTTGTCTCTAGGAAGATGTATTTTCCAATCCCCGTTCTTTCTGATAAAAGATGGGTGACTTGAATAAGATGTTTATGTCTTTGAGCCTCAGTTTTCTTATTCATAAACTACAGATAATGCTTATTTCATGTGAATATTGTGAAGATGAAATAAGATAGCATACATAATGGGTTCCCATTAAGAAGGATGATGATGAGACAGTATATGCACCATATACTAAGAATTTGTATAAGTAATATTGTATTAGATCCCCCAAATGAGTTCTCCTTTGCTCTCCTTTCTCCACTGTACTCCAGGCCAATGTTTAGACGTTGCTATGAATCCCCTTCTATATGTGGAAGTAAATTGGTGGCTAACTAGTGAACTAAACTCCACTGAGGAATGTATGGGATCAAAGACTACTGCTCTTGGGAGGGAAAAATAGAGCTGCAGATTGGAGAGCCTGCCTTCCCACCAAGAATACAATATTCCACCAGGAAACCTCGTGGGCTGAGAGCCCAGAAACACTAGATAAAGACTTGATCTAAATCCAATTGCATGGGCCTGTGGTGAAAAATAGTAACCCAGACCACACAGGCACTTCAGAGTCCCAGGGAAGAGGATAGTGATAATAAATTTCGGTTTTGTTAAGTCGTACTCCACATATGACAACTAAACCTGGGTAGCAAAGGCATACTGAAGCCAATAGCCTTTGTAACAGACTAAATGACGAGTATTTCCAAATTCCAAGTGATCAGGAATATAACATGGTTGGATGAATAAAATAATTAATTTGCAGAGAATGGCCAAATGTTTTCAGCCAGGATTTGAGTTTTGGCAGCTTGCCTGTTTTGGCTGGCTTTAGAATGCTGACTAGCTCCCTTTATCCAGGAAGGTACTACAACATCAGAAAAAACTCACCTGTAAATTCCCCCATCTGCGCACACATATGTTTAATTTCCCTTTTCTCTTAGATTAAGTAGGAAGAGGTGTAAGTGGCAAGAAGTAAACAGAAATGTGATATCTGTCCTAATTCAAAACAGACCCCTTAAGGAACCATGATCAGAAAAGAAGTTTTTTGACTGAAATACCTAATCACTTTAGTAAAAACAGCAAATATTGTACAAATAGCTGCTGTCTTATAGATTTGAATTTACATTATTAACAGATAAAGATAGTTGCCTCTGTTTTGGCATCCCTTTACCCACCAACTCTTCTTGGTGTAGGAGTAAGGGGGAAATACCGCAAGCCTTGGCCTGCAAATTACATCATCACAGCTAATAAGACACTTAGGGCAGTGTTACCAAAGAATGAGAATCGTGCATTCTTGAGCTTCTAACTCTTTTTTTTTGGTAACTTTTCTCTGCTCTGAGTTATATGCTTCTCTTATGGCATTTGCCTCATTTTATCTTGTCTGACGTTATTTTATGCTAATTTCATATTCCTTGCTAGACTATAAAGACTTCGAGGGCTTAAACAATAGACATGTGCTGACTGGATCAAAGTTACCATGATGTGACTTACAGCCCAATAAAATGTAACAAAGCCAAGATGGAATTTTCAAGGCTTCTCTGACAATTTCACCAAGATGCATATGCGTGCACACACACAGACACACACAAACACACACACACACACACACACACACACGCATACCTAATAAGCTGTATCTAAAGAGCTACACTGTGTTTGTTAGAAATGTGGTCACTTCTGTAACAGAATGCAGTGGCGGCGGCATTTCTTAGGTTGCATAATGCTTCCTTGTTGGAGTTTGCTTGTGGAATTGTTCGTGCAGGTTGATTACGCCCTTGTTGCTGCTGCTGTCAGTAGGTTTCCCTGAAAATAAGATGCTGCAACTCAGTAGGTGGGAATAAATCAGCACAAATAAGCAGCACACGTACTCATTCCTTTGTGCTTAAAATACTTAGTTATGAATCTCTGTGAAACCTACATACTGTTAGTTCTCTAAAGAACTCCAAACTATAGAGCACAGCACCAAATTCTATTTTACACTCCCACTGTTCAATTTGGGTGTTATATTAGCATTCAAATGTTGGGGGGTTTAAATGGTCTCTTCTTTTCAGCTCAATCCTGCTGCCTACAAATTCTAGTCATTTAAGCTAGTGCTTTTAGTTAACAAGTTACGGAAAAAGCCAGAGTGAATCAAAGACTCATAGCTAATTTGGGGTGTACAGAGGCACTGATAGAGGAGGAAAAGACAGGCTAAGACAGAAGTGCCAAAGTAGAGAGCAGCAGCCTCCTTCTCCAACATTTGAAGCAAAAACAAAACGAATGCAGTGCCACCATATTAACATTGTTTTTCCTAGACTAACTTGGCAGGGGATTCCCACACAGCGAGGAAACCTTAATGGCCTGCCAACCATTGGAGCAGTGCTGCCTTTCTAATTACACATATTTCCATGAATTATAACTGGGTGTTTTATCTGTTCAACCAATTTGGAAGACAGCTGAGAACCACATCAACTTTTCCATGTTCTTCTTTGATTCTGAATATTAAAACAACATTATTAAATCTTTGTAAATGGCATTATTAATTGCTGCATGAGTATAGGATACAGAAATGCCAGTGTCTTCTTAGTAGCCATTATATAATTTCCAGTTTTTTTTCTGGTTATTATTAATGATCTCAGGAGACCACTTCAGAGCAGTTGGTGGTTGCTCTTTCTACAGTCTAGCTAACAATAAACACAATTCCTAGGTTAAAAGTGATGAATATTTATAAGGTTCCTAAGCCAAATTATTTTAAATAGTTTTATTAACATTCCAATGTGATGTGGAATTCCTATTCACTGAATCCTAATTGGCATCAGATATTCTCTTTTAAAAACTAATTGATTTTTAAAACCAATTGATGGGAAAATTGGAAGATCACTCATCAGTAGAATGTATATTACTTTGGAAATGATAGGTGATTATTTCCCATGTTTATTAGCCATTTATATTTTCTACATTACAATCATTTTTTCTTAATCCAAAAAAATGGCTTGGGTTCCTGGAAAAAGGAGTCAAAATTGAATGCAAATTGTATGTAGTTTCACTGCATACTTTGGCATAACTAACTTTCTGAGAAGCTCAAGGGATGAGAATAGAAACAAATTTCCTAATTATTTGTACATTTACTTCTGCATTTTGTTTGAGCACATCAGTTAGCTATAAACTGTTGAAAAATGACCCATTGTATTGCAGAGTACCCTGCTGTCTGGGGTTCTGTATGTTTAATAAAAACAATTTCCTTCTTCCACTTTAATATAGAGTCAGAATCATCTTTCTTAAGAATAGAAAATTCATCCACGTACAATTCGGGCAGAAGGGTATTAAAACATGTGAAATCGCTTGGAAAATGCATAATTTCTCAGAGTCACAAATACAAGCATAAAAAAAAGCAGCAAAGATGGGTCTAATTCAGTCAGTTTGATACTAAGACACAACACTAAACACGGCTCTTTGCAGTCAGCAGTATTTTACTACAGAAGGACAGTGAAATGAAACGTAAGTCACCATTGGTCACTTATCATCCGTCTCATTTAAGTGTTTGTTTCTAAGAATAACTGTGACATTTTGGGGAGTGCCCATTACAATTATTATTAGCATATCCAGTTCATTTATGTCTTGCCAGAAAAGGAGATGACTGAAAACACTTTCTAGAACGTTCCTCAATTGATATTGATTCATGCCTATGAGAAGTTTCTTCTGGATAAGAGGTCACCACTTCCTGTTCTAAGTGGCATTTACACATTCTGTGGACTCATGATCTTAAATCCATTAGTCCAACTGAATAATAACTATGTTAGTCTCATAAGGTTCTAATCTTAAGCCTGAACTTCACCAAATAACCCATTTTCTCCCTGTTCCCTTGTCCCCAAACACTTTCTCATTCTTCTGTCAATGTGGGTCAAATGATTAATAACCTGAGAATAAACAAAGAAATAACTAAAATATCACTTTGTGTAATAAAAGTAGATTATATAAAAACTTTCCCCCTACATTCTTAGAATGGGTCAATAAAAGAACAGTTAGAAATGAAATCAACACATTCTCAAAAGAGTTCAGTAAAATTTTCTTGAAATGGAGTCTAGCTCTGTTGCCCAGGCTGGAATGCAGTGGGGTGATCTCGGCTCACTGCAACCTCTGCCTCCTGGAGTCAAGTGATTCTGCCTCAGCCTCCCGAGTAGCTGGGACTACAGGTGCCCGCCACCACGACTGGCTCATTTTCAGATTTTCAGTAGAGACGGGATTTTAACATGCTGGCCAGGCTGGTCTCAAACTCCTGACCTCGTGATCCACCCACCTCAGCCTCCCAAAGTGCTGTGATTACAGGTGTGAGCCACCGCGCCCTGTCGAGTTCAGTATAATTTTCAAATAGAAAACTGAAATTCAGTTTTTTAATCAGAGAGCATGTTTGCTGGAAGCCATCATTCTCAGCAAACTAATACAGGGACAGAAAACCAAACACCGCATCATTCCACTCATAAGTGGGGGTCGAACAATGAAAACACATGTATACAGTGAGGGAAACATCACACACCAGGGCCTGTCAGGTGGTCGGGGGTAAGGGGAGGGAGAGCATCAAGACAAATAACTAAGGCATGTGGGACTTAAAACCTAGATGACGGGTTGATGGGTGCAGCAAACCACCATGGCACATGTATACCTATGTAATAAACCTGCACATTCTTCACATGTATCCTACAACTTAAAGTATAATAATATATATAGATTTTTATATATTCATATGTAATATATAAATATAAATATATAATAAATAAGATAAACTATTACATATTATATATGTATAAATTCATATATAATATATAACATATATAATATATATTATACATATGTATATATAAAATCTGGCTGTGGAGTTTTTGATCTACACAGTGAAAACAATTGTCTCACCTACTGATACTGACCCTCATTGATTCATCCGGAACATATAGTAACAAATACACAGACAATGACTAATGCCATGGACAAATACACGGACTAATGCCATCCCAAACATACAAAGTATAACGTGCTATTTATTAGGACCTCGAGAAACTGAACTCTATAGTGGAGGAGTCCCCAACCCCCAGGTCCATCAGGAAAGGGGCCACACAGCAGGAGGTGAGCAGTGGGTGAGCAAGCGAAACTTCATCTGTATTTCCAGCTGCTTCCCAGTGCTCACATTACTGCCTGAGGTCTGCATCCTGTTGCATCAGTGGCAGCATTAGGTGCTTATAGGAGCGCAAACCCTATTGTAAACTGCGCATGTGAGGGTTCTAGGTTGTGTGCTACCTATGAAAATCTAATGCCTGATGATCTATCTCTGTCTTCCATGCCCCCTAGATGGGACCATCTAGTTACAGAAAAACAAGCTCAGGGCTTGCACTGATTCTACATTATGGTGAGATATATATTATGGTGTAATAATAATAGAAATAAAGTGCACAATAAATGTAATGCACTTGAATCATCCTGAAACCATCCCTCTCCCCCAGTCTGTGGAAAAACTGTCCACAAAACTGGTCCCTGGTGCCAAAGGTTGGAAATTGCTGCTATAGTGCATTGAAATCAGTATAATTCAATATGTACATTGCACAATTTATATTTGAGAAATGTTTTTATTAATCTCAAGTAAAAAATTATATTTATAGGAATATATAGAAAACTAGGTATTTTCCTATTGGAAATTACAAATACAGAATGGGGCCACCTTATTACGAACAGAAATAAAACCACAGAAAATGTAATAGAATCAGAAGAGATACAGCCTGTGAGGCATCTGTTGATAATATTTTATCTGTCCTCTTTAACTTTGGAGATTAGAAGATAAAAATTGCAAATTATTATTTTTGCTTTGGGGGATTTAGTATGGAAATACTTAAAAATCAACTAAATATAATTTACACCGAATTTCTTGAAATTACACAGCACCTATTATTAGATTATTCATCACAATCTTTCAGACTCACAGGCAAAGGATAATAAAATAAACACATGTAATAGAAAACTAAAAGTGTTTACCTATTAATTTCAGCCATTTTTCCATAAATCAAATTATTAGTAAGCTAGGCCACTTCTAGATATTACTGAACGTGCTCACTTTGTTTCTATGATCATTTTATAAATGGGCATCACTTTGCATGCTTCACTGGCTCGAGAACGGTTTGCCAAATTGGTGGACTACTTTGCCAATCCTTGCTAGCTTTTTTAGAGATCAGAACATGAAAATCCTGCTGGAATCTCCATTGGAAGGAGTAAAATATATGCTTTGGAATATGTACAAGAGAAGGGTAAGCTATTTCTGTTGGTTAAAGGAGGAGAGCAATGAAGGCAGTGAAGAACATCTTTAAATATCATCAAATTCAACACCTAGGGGTCAGTGATCATGATGTTTATTCATTCATGTATTCATTTATTCAATATACATCACTGTGGTCCTACAACATACCAGGCATCACATTGATTCCCTTGTTTGGTATTAGTAGCATTTTGTGAATTATAATACAACAAAATAAAATCAGCATTAAGACAACTTATTTGTGAGAATGTCTGGGCTCATCAAGAGCACATTCGACATAATATTCTGAGACCTATTGTTGAAATTTCATTCTGGTGCTAATTGGATTCTGGAATTCCACTAACTATGGAGACCTTCTCTGAGTGTTGTTTCCCCAAATAGCAAAAAGTATTTTCCACCCTAATTCAGCTTCCCCTAGGATAAATATTTGCCAAAGCAAACAATGATCAATGAAACCATCAATTTATTGTTAATTTATGTATTGTCTTGTGGATAAAGATACAAAAAGGATAAATGCTTTCATTATTAATAAGAAATACCTATTGAGTACTTACCTTACCCCATTTACTATCTTTTGTAGGAGCAATTAGGTGAGAAAGCTTGAATGATAACAGGTATTTAATGAATGATGACAGGTATTTAATGAATGATGACAGGGTCACTGAGATAATGATGGTCCTATAAACAGGAGTAGAAATATCTTGCAATAATACAAGGGAACTTTTAGCACTTCTGAAACACTGCATTTAGGAATTGGCATACTGTCCAGTTGGAACTGACAGGTGCAGGACCAATAAGCAACTCAGGAGCCAGGTCCAGGAGCCAGCTCCGGGACCCAGATGGTACAATTAAGAGGGACTGAATGAGAAACTGGCTGAGATAATTTGGCTCATGAGACCTCTGAAGGAGAGAAGTTAAAGCCAAATGTAACCCAAGACCTGAAAATGGGTTATTCTCTAGTTTATCAATGAGCAAGGAAAAACAGAGCAAGTTTCCAGAAAGACAGGGACGTGGATAGCTGTGACTACCAGCTTGAGGTAAGGAACAGTTCTCAACCTCATCACTACCGAACTTTGGTCTTATGTGGTGAATAATAACAATAACAATAGTAAATTAAAAATTGATACCAGAGATATCTGTTACGTATGTTAACAATGTGGTTTCTTTAAGTAAACAGCACAGAAGTGGATGGGAAGTCAGTCTCCCCTCACTCAGTGGGATCCAGTGCCTTAACCTTTGGAAAATGTGCAGGTCACATGGCTAGCTCCTGCAATTGCCTTTGGCTTTGATGGATCGCTTCCACCCTGGCTGTTCATGTGCTGGCTCTTTCTTATTCCAGAGGTCTCACCTTAAGCATCATTTCCTGTAGACCAACCAACCTACTGAGAGTGAACATCTCTCTGTTCAAGTTTCTTATGGTTTGGCTGTGTCCCCACTCAAATGTCATCTTGAATTGCAGTTCTCATAATCCTCATATATCCTGGGAAGGACCCAGTAGGAGGCAATTGAATCATGGGGGTGGTTACCCCCATACTGTTCTAGTAATCCTGAGTGAGTTCTCACGAGATCTGATTGCTTTATAAGGGGCTTCCCCCGCTTTTATGCAGCACTTCACATTCCTGCCGCCATGAGAAGAAGGATGGGTTTACTTCCCCTTCCACCGTGATTGTAAGTTTCCTGAGGCTTCCCCATCCCTACAGAAATGTGAGTCAATTAAACCTCTTTACTTTATAAATTACCCAGTCTCAGATAAGTCTTTATTAGCAGTGTGAGAATGGACTAACATAAGGTTATTCCCCTGGTTATTTCCTTCAATGATTGCAGACCTTTTCTCACTAGAGTGTGGTAAGCTCTATGTGAGCAGATGCCAAGTCCATTTTGTTCATGGGTTATACTCACAAGCCCCAGCAGAGGGTCTGGCACCCAATAGCCACTAGTGTTAAATGAACAAATAAATGAATAAATGACACCATGCTAAGAATTGTGGATGCTATGGAGAATGTAGAGATAAATCCTCAAGTCTTCGGCCTGGAGGCATATGGCAGTCTTATCCCACACCAATTTCCTCAGCACACAAATTTCTCAAGCACACCAAGTGGCTCTCTGCCTGAGCATGTCTGGTGACTGCTGGACATGTTCAGTCTGTGCTGGCTAGACTGGGAGGCCTGGGAGTACTTTGACAGGGAGTGCCCCTCAAATAGTACCAGAGGGAATTTAGCATGTCGATATCCCAACTTCTTCCCTAGCTGGGAGGCTAGGAGGTCTTACAGAGATTCCCAAAGGGATTGAGTCTCAAGTTTCCGGAGCATTAACCTGCCCCTTAACACACATCCTTTCCTTCCCTGTCTCCTTCCCTTCCCGCTGTCCTGTATAAGTGTATAAGTGATTCATAAGCTCAGTTCCCAAACAGAAACCATGTTTCAGTCTCAACTTTCAGATGAATCAGCCTGTGACAAGAAACTTACTTTCTGGTAAGAAATGGCATGCTTATATCGCTCCAGCATAATGTTAAAGGTATTAAGGGCCATAGCAGAGAATAGTGTTAAAAGCAATAAAAGGAATAAGAATGGAAGCACAGAGCAAGGGCTGTGGAAGCTCAAGAGAAGAATTGTACCTACAAGAATCTGTTAGAGATGATTTTTAAAGAAGAACAGAAACATGCATTATATATACAACACCTTCCCAAGTCAGTTGCTACAGTTTACACCCCACTTGGGTTAAGTTGAGAGAGAAGATTTGGAGATAGCCATGAAGCAATTCCTAACAGGAGGGTATTCCTCACAGAGTAAACAGTACAGCAGATTTGTATCCAGAACACAGTGAGTGCTTCTGTTTGCCTATGCCGTATGCCTTGCAAAGAGGCTTAGTAAGAGGATGGGTTATACAGGAACTGTGAAGCTAGACACAGGGTATGCTGTTTGTCCAACCAGGAACTGTGATTATTTTGCATAGGCAATAGGGAGTCTCAATGATTCCTTTAAAGGTAAACAGCATAATCAGAAAGTGCCTTAGAAAAATTGATCCTTTAATTATGTAAAATAGATTAGAATTGGGAAAGGGGGTTGTGAAATCCTTGTAGAAGACTAGTCCAGTGGTCTAGGTAACAAATAATGACACCCAGACAGACTTAAGAGTACAGCAGTCGGGATGAAAAAGAAAAGACAGAGGTATATATTAGATTCAGCCTGGCTGACTGTGAGGCAAGAAAGAGACTATAAAAATCCAGCACAGAAAGTACAGCAGACAGAGAGACCTTTGAGTCAGACAGACTTGGGCTTAATCCAGTGTGAGATCTTGCAAGCTGTTTAAGCCCTCTGAGACGCAAGAATTTTCATTTGCAAGAAAGGGAAGAAGACATAGCCCACAGGCTTGTGATGCTTGAAACAGATAATGCATTTAAAGTCCAGCAGAGTGCCTCGAGAATTTTAAGTGTACAAATAATTGATGGTGGTTACTGTCATTGTTGTTAAATGATAAATAAGTAAGCAAAGTCTTTTTAAAAAATGTTATCCCTAAGCCCAAAACTTAGCCAAAGGTATTAATATATTAAAATAAAGAATTGACCAGTTGGAAGATGTATGCGGTTTCTCAGCCTGGAATTAACCATTATAGAAAGACGACAAAAGACAGATAGGTGCAGCCCTATAGCGGAGTCCAGCACCTGAGTCTATAGAAATCATGTGATTTATGCTCCTTCCTCTTCTTTGACATGACCTCAAAACAACCTTGAATTATATAATTTGATTTCCCATGAAGGTCTGTCTACAAGGACGCAAGATGCTGGCCGTGCCAGTGTAAGAAATGTGCTTTCTATGAAAGTGATGTTTTTATTGAAACATAAAAAATTCTTATTTTAAATTTATACAGGTTTTTTGACATGGTATAACATAATTATACTCTCAATATTAAGATAAATTCAAGTGTCTAACAGTGAAAACCTTAACGTTAAAAAGAACCAAAAATATCTGTTTATTTATATATTTCATTCATCTCGCTGTGACTGTCACACAGTGGTCTTTGACAGTCCTGAATATGTGATTCTACCACACAGGTTTTTCATTCTACTCCATTGATATTCATAATCAATATCAACATGAAAGTTAGAACTATTATCAGCTTGAATAAAAGGTCCTTAGCAAACACGATAGAATAGATATTCCAGTCCACCGTGAGGAAGGTCTGTAGCACTAATACCTAGAAGGGACATAAACAAGTTTTAACTGCAACTAAACTTAAAGAAAATGGAAACAAAATAGCCCAGATATTTTTATTTTTTTAAATAACTTTGAAGCACCCGTAGAAAGTGACACAAAACAAGACTGAAGGTGAATCTCGTTACAGAAGAAAAGCACTGGATCAAGAGTTAAGAACCAAGAAGGGGGGACTGGTCTCTTGTCTTTCCAGTACTAGCTGTGAGATATGAGTCAAATTATAGACACCCCCTAGCTCAGTTTCAAAAAGTGTTCTTAAGATTGTTGGATTAAATGATTACAAATGTCTTTAGCAGTTCTAGTATGCTGCCTGAAACTGCTGTTATTCCTTAGTCAACACAAATTTGATCCCATCACTCACTCTTTTTATTTCATAATAGGGTTTACACAGATAAATGATAAAAAATAAAACATTTACAGTGACCTAAGTTTATTTTTCTGTTGTAAAGATTTGAATCAAGGAGTTCTTCTTCTTGCACGTGGTAGCAATATTTATTTATTGTTTATTACTGCTGGCAAGGCAGAGCAATACCACAGATCCAGGGTGATATGGGTTGGCTGTGCCCCCACCCAAATGTCATCTTGAACTGTAGTTCCCTTAATCCCTGCATGTTGCAGAAGGGACCTTCTGGGACCTCATCATGCTGTTCTCACGATAGTGAGTGAGTTCTCATGAGATCTGATCCTCTTATAAGGGGCCTTTCCCCCTTTGCTCAACAATTACAATACAACAAAATAAAATCAGCATTAAGATAACTTATTTGTGACAATATGTCCGGGCTCATCAAGAGCACATTTGACATAAAATTCTGAGACCTATTACTGACATTTCATTCTGGTGCTAATTGGATTCTGGAATTCCACTAACTATGGAGACTTTCTCTGAGTGTTGTTTCTCCAAATAGCAAAAAGTATTTTCCACCCTAATTCAGCTTCCCCTGGGAGAAATATTTGCCAAAGCAAACAATGATCAATGAAACAATCAACTTATTGTTCATTTGTGTATTGTTTTGTGGATAAAATGAAGATATAAAAATATCTTCTGTCACCTTGTGAAGAAGGACACATTGGCTTCCTCTTCAACAACCATGACTGTAAGTTTCCTGAGGCCTCCCCAGCCATGTAGAACTGTGTGTCAATTAAACTTCTTTAGAAATTACCTAGTCTCAGGTATTTCTTCATAGCAATGTGAGAATAAATTAATACACAAGGTTTAACCCAAGATGCTTAATAAACATCAATAACTGAACCTATATATATATTCTGTTAGAGAAAAATAAAATCAGGCTTCTTTTCAATACATTGTGGAAAACATTCCATTGCCAAACATGATTTTTCACCGTTTAGTACTCTGTTTTAGCATAGGCACTTTTGAGATCAATTGTCCTTTAATTAATTCACAACTTTATATTAGCATATAATCTGTAACATTTATATTAAATAGGAATTTTACTATCAAGAAACATCTGTATTCTTCAGCAGTTATTTTCTGCATCTTTGCTGGAGATGCACTAAATGTAGAAGCTTGTTTTCAGTGTTAACAGGAAAGGAACACTTGGTTTGACAACACTTTTAAAAGGGCCTTCAGCTGACTATAAATCAGTGCACGTATTTCTGGGCCCTCTTTTCTATTCCAAGAACATATAACAGAGAAAGGACAGTCTTTTCAATAGATGGTGTTGGGAAAACTGAATATCTACACGCAGAAGAATGAAATTAGGTCTGTATCTCACTCCATATACAAAAAGGTACTCAAAATGGAATCGAGACATACACGTAAGACCTGAAGCTGTAAAACTCTTAGAGAAGAAGACACAGGGAGAAAGCTTCCTGGCACTGGTGTGGCCAGTGATTTTTTTAGACATCACCGCAAAAGCACTGGCAAAAAAAGCAAAAATAGACAAATAAGATTGCATCAAACAATGAGACACTGGAATAGAATACCAGTGATGGAGCCCAATATGCATGTATGTTATTGAACATAGCCTGGCATTGTACATTCTTGAGCAATTTTAATTTCACTGCCATTTTTCTGAGAAGGCCAAACATGGTGGCTTTAAGATAGGATCTTGGTATATGTCCACAGACTTTTGGATCAAATGTAGTAATCATGATAGCCGTTTAGCTACATTTATTAGAATAAAATTTTTTTCTATCTCAGAAGTATACCCAAATCAAGGACAGCCATGAAGAATGAAAATTTAATTCTCCATTCAAGCTGATTATTATGAAATATATGAATGCTTGCAGAAAAAGCTGCATTTCTCTCTCCAGCTTCATTAAAGTATAATTGACTAATAAAAATTGTACATATTTACAGTGTACCATGTGATATTTTGATATATATACATTACAAAATAATTAAAACAAGTTAATTAACTTATATGTCACCTAAAGTAGATATAATTTTTGTGGTAAGAATATTTATGATCTATTCCCTTAAAAATTTTAAAGTAGGCCGGGCACAGTGGCTCACGCCTGTAATCCCAGCACTTTGGGAGGCCGAGGCGGGTGGATCACTTGGGGTCAGGAGTTCAAGACCAGCCTGGCCAACATGGTGAAACCCCGTCCCTACTAAAATACAAAACAAAAAGTAGCTGAGCGTGGTGGTGCACGCCTGTAATCCCAGCTACTCGGGAGGCTTAGGAGGGAGAATCCATTGAACTCCGGAGGCAGAGGTTGCAGTGAGCCGAGATCATGCCACTGTACTCCAGTCTGGGAGTGAGACTCCCTCTCAAAAAAAAATTTTTTTAAGTATATGCTATATTATCATTAACCATCATCAATCACCATGCTGTACAATAGATCACCAGAACTTACTCATTCCATCTAAATTGAAATATTTTCTCCCATTGCCTAGAGTGTCTCTTCACTCTGTTGATTGTTTCCTTTGCCATGCAGAAGGTTTTTGGTTTGAAAATTGGATTCAGGCTGGCAAAACTTGCATCTAACCAAATCAATATATCTCTAAATATTATTCTCCTAAAAGATTAATATTCCTAAGTCAAATTATTAAATTTTATTGTTTACTGAATAAGTGTCATGAGATTCAGAGACTACAACATAAATAGACAATCAGATCGCATCGAACAATAAGACAACGGAATAGAATGCCAGTGCCGGAGCCCATGTGCCAGTATGTTATTGAACACAGCCTGGCATTGTGCATTCTTGGGCAACTTTAATTTCACTGCCAATTTACAACGTGGCTATAATTTCCATCTTGAGCCCTGTTTCCTTGCATTTCTTCACAGCATTATTTGCTATTCCCTGATGGAGATTTACATTTTCTCCCTTATCCCCATGTGTTCGCAAGTTTTCTTCTCCATCTCTATCTATAAAAGCCTGCCATCTTGTAGGACTAACTTCAAATGGCACTTCCTTTGGGATGCTCAAACTTTGCACCAGCAGGGATCCTACTTCCGCTAGGGTTCTCATCCAGTAGTTAAGAAATGTACATCCATCCTTTAGTTTTACTTAATTTTAAACATGATGGTCTTACCTCCCTCTGTCTCCGACTGTCTCAAATACCTACCTCAGTAAAGATTTTTACAACCGACTCATACTTTTGCAAAATGGTCAAACTCTGGTGTAAATCTAATGTTTGAAAGGGAGTCTTGGGAACTAGTGGAGAACCACATGGCCACACTCAATAGTCTATGTGTATTACATCTTTCACTTTTGTTAGATATAGATAACTAAATTCTGTCATGTAATAGTCCTCTTTTCTAGAAAATAAGTCTTTGATAAAGAATTGTATTTACTCAAGAAAGAATCTGGGTTTTTTTTTTTAATCAAAGGACTCACAATTAAAATGCATAAGACTCCCTGAGATTGTAAACACACACACACATGCACATCTACACACGCACAACTTAAGGTAAAATATTTCATACTAAATTTAATTATTTCTGATTTGTCTCCTGTATGCAATCAAGAATATATAGGATAATCTTATGTCTCACCAAATATTTTCCCCATTCTGATTACTAATGAGGAACATCTTAAGTAAACTATTTATAACTGAAAAAGCCTATGTTATTTCTGTAACTAAGGTTTTTCATTCTAATATAATGACAAAATTCAATCCCAACTACAATAATCTAGCTACCCTTCCTCAGCACAGTGAAAAGAATCCTCAGTTTCCCTCTTTCTCATCAGGAATCAAATGGGATGTTATATGCTAAATCACTCCAACAAGAGTAAAAAGAACAAGAAAATGAAAAGCATGGAACTCCTACTAATTAATACGCAATCTGCTTTCTCAGTAGGCAATTTTATATTCTTTATTAATTTGAGTTTTATAAAAATAACTCAATTGCAGTTTGTAGCTTATAAGACAGAAAATTCACTTTTCTTGAATGTTTCTTATGAGCAAATTGTTGCCTTGCAGTTCCACACAAATCACCTTTCTTAATATAAGGAGAAAACAAATCTCAAAATAATAATAAATGAACTAGTACCACACTGGTATTGACCTGTTTTGCTACATGTATGGTATTTATTAATGAACACGATTATTCTCCATGAGGTCAGATTATTAAATTCCATGCTTGCCTATTACTGATGAGTCTCCAGTGTCCAAACCACAACTGCTTGAACAAGGTAAACTCTCAATAAATATTTATTAACGTACCTGACAATTAATTAGTACCCATTAGTCAACAATAAATTTTGAATCAGTAGCACTGAGCATCCTCTGGTATTTAATGTAATGTCTTGAATATTTAATTGAAGCTAGTGATAAAAATTAAATATGTTTAGCATATGGAAATGCAGGTACTACACTGGGATAGGGATTTCACACACGCTATTTGATTAATTATATTATTTGGTTTTACCCTCAAAGGATGAGTCTGAAAATGGGAGAAAGAATGACAGAAGGAATTGTAGGAAGCAAAAGCTGGAAAAGGCCACTTAGCCGTGGGGAATGGGCACCAGATAGCCTGAGAACACACACAATACACATGAGGAATGCTGAGAGGTCCTGACGCTGGTAATGTTGGAATAAAAATGATCAAAATAATGAGTCACATAACTATCATTATGCTTCCCCAGTTATGATCCATAGAATGCTATTCCTGAAAGACGTTCCCTGGGAAATGGGTGATGAGCTAAAATCAATTTAGGAAATGACTCAGAGTATAATGTCTATAATTGTGTGTGTGTATGTGTGTGTGTGTGTGTGTGTGTGTGTGTGTCTGTGTGTCACATATTAAAACACTGAGAAACCTTTCTAACTTTAACTTTGTGAAACACATATTTTTGAAACTTCTGCGTTTCAAGGTGGTTTTTTCTTAGTAAAATGCAAAGGAGCTAGAGAAAAATTTAAATGTTGTGAAAATGCGCTGTCAAGTTCGCTTTTATGAAGAGAACCGTAACTGTCTCCTTCATGTGAATCACCACAGCAGCCCTGCCTAACAAATGCAGTGCAAACCATATAGACAAGTTTAAATGTTCCAGGTGCCACATTAGAAAAGTAAAAACAAAACAGGTGAACTTAATTTTAATACTATATTTTATTTAAACCAGACGATCCAAAATCTATCATTTAGCATATAACCAATATAAAAACTATCCTTGAGATATTTTACATACTATAATATACTATGCTATGTAGTATATATAATATGCTATATACTATTTTACGTACTACAATATACTGTAGTTTTTCATAGTATATATTCAAAATCTTGTTTTTTACATTTACAGATGATCTTAATCCGATGCTAAAGTTTCAAGGTCTAAGGCTGTTGTGGGAAGTCAGGGACCCCGAATGGAAGGACCGACTGAAGCCACAGCAGAACAACATAAATTGTGAAGATTTCATGGACATTTATTAGTTCCCCAAATTAATACTTTTATAATTTCTTACACCTGTCTTTACTGTAATCTCGGAACATAAATTGTGAAGATTTCGTGGACACTTATCACTTCCCCAATGAATATCTTTGTGTTTTCCTATGCCTGTCTTTAATCTCTTAATCCCCTCATCTTTGTAAGCTGAGGAGGATGAATGTCGCCTCAGGACCCTGTGATTGTATCAACTGCACAAATTGTTTGTAGAGCATGTGTGTTTGAACAATATGAAATCTGGGCATCTTAAAAAAAAAAGAACAGGCTAACAGTGATGTTCAGGGAACAAGAGAGGTAACTTTGAACTGGCTGCCGGTGAGCCGGATGGAACAGAGCTATATTCCTCCTCTTTCATAAGCAAATAGGAGAAATATCGCTGAATTCTTTTTCTCAGCAAGGAACATCCCTGAGAAAAAGAATGCGCCCTGAGGGTAGGCCTATAGATGGCCCCTTTTTAAAGCGTCCCGTCTTTTATGGTTGAAGCCTGAGGGATGAAATAAGGCCCGTCCTCCTGTAGCGCTCCCAGGCTTATTAGGTGGAAGAAAAATCCCGCCTAATAAATTGTGGTCAGACAGGTTATCTGCTCTCAACCCTGCTTCCTGATACGATGTTACCAATGACAATGTGGGCCTGAAACGTCATTAGCAATTTTAATTTCTCCTCTACCAGTGGTCCTGTGATTTCGCTCTACCTCCATTTGCTTTGTGATATTTTATTACCTTGTGAAGCATGTGATCTCTGTGACCCACACCCTATTTGTGCACTCCCTCTGCTTTTGAAAATTGCTAATAAAAACTTGCTGGTTTTATAGCTTGGGGAACGTCACGGATCCTGCCCACATGTGATGTCTCCCCCGGACACCCAGCTTTAAATTTCTCTCTCTTTTGCTTTTTCCCTTTATTTCTCAACCCAGCCAAGACACTTAGGAAATAGAAAAGAACCCACGTTAAACATCGGGAGCGGGTTCTCTCGATAAAGGTAAATATAGTCCCAGCAAATCAATAAAGTAAACTTGATATGAAATTATTTTTTATTGTATCAGCTTGGTTTTTTTTTTTTTTGCAGTGTTTTTTGTTGTTTTGTTTTGTTTGTTTGTTTTTGACGATGTCTCACTCTGTTTGTTTGTTTGTTTGTTTTTGAAGATGTCTCACTCTGTCTCCCAGGCTGCACTGCAGTGGCGAGATCTGGGCTCACTGCAACCTCCACCTCCCGGGTTCAAGTGATTCTCCTGCCTCAGCCTCCCAAGTAGCTGGGGACTACAGGTGTACCCAACAGTGCCCGGCTAATTTTTGTATTTTTAGTAGAGACAGGTTTCACCAGGCTGGTCTCGATCTCCTTGTCTGGGTGAAAGGGAAAAGGACAAGATGGAGGGAGGTGAACAGAAAAGACGCAGCCCCTACTACTTCTGGGTTCTTCATCATCCAACATACCCACGCACGGGAAAACGCAGCCCGCGCCCGGGAAAAAAGCAGACCAACTGACCAGGCGCGACGTGACGTCAATTTGAGGAAACCGAAACTTACTACGGAGACACCCCTGGCACGCCCTTATCCCACCCACTGCCCTCCCATTTCCAAGCTCAGGACATAAAAGTCGCGGCCGGCAGGCGCCAGCGCAAACTTCCCTGGCCCCATTGCTTGTGGACCGAGGAACCTCGCCCGAGAGCGCTGGCCCTACTACCCTGGCCCCACTTAGAGGACCGGTGAACCTCGCCCAAGAGCCCTGACCTGTTGGTCAATAAAGTTTTTTCTTTCCTACCACTTGCCTCCAGCGCCTAACTCTTTCCTGGCCAAAAGGAATTAGATAAATCAGGTGGTGCCGAAACCCGGGAGAAGACCCCTCCTCAGGGCCCCTCAAGGTCCGAGGAGCCTCCTCCTTTCAGGCCGTGGACAGACCAGGACCCAAAGAACCGCTTTCTACCAATCCATTCCTCCAGAATCTCCTGGGGTAAGTGCCCTTTGTCTTTCTTTCCCACTCCTTAGCCAAGAAGTCCTGCGCAGGCCCAAGGCCACTTTTGAGGTCACCAGGTGACCCATAGGAAGCCTTCTGAGACAGAGACGTCTGCTCAGAAGTCTCTCCATCCACTTACGGCTCCACGAGCCACCAGTCTCTAGTGATTCCAAAGGACGCTTTGGAGTCAGCCAGAGCCCGGTTTCCATTAGCCAAAGAAAGGCAATGGGTAATCCCCAGTCCAAAATTCCGCGAGACACCCCTTTAGGGTGTTTATTAGGCAACCTAAAAAACGTACAATTAGAGCAGGATCTAAAGCGAAAGTGACTAATTTTCCTCTCCACTGTGGCGTGGCTGCAATATAAACTAGACAATCAGTCCCAATGGCTACCTGAAGGCACCCTAGATCGTAATATTTTAATCGACCTCGGCAATTTTTGCCGGCACCTAGGCAAGTGGTCTGAAATAAATTATATACAAGGATATTGGGATTTACACTCTCGACCAGACTTATGTAGTCAATGCTCCTTGGCCCAAGTTATGTTGGCCAGGGCTGGGGTCCCCGTGGAGTCGACAAAGAGGAGTCATCCTTCCTGTCTGACCTGCCTGAGGATCTCGGAAACTCCCATTTCAGACCTCCAGCAGCCGCCTCCCCTCCCCTATACTCCGCCCCCTTCCACTTCCACCTCTACCTTGGCTCCACCTGCCGCCCCTTCCCCCACCCCCTTGACACCTCCCTCTCGCCACCTTGATTCACCCATATCCTCTCACACCTGTTCCAAAGATTGTTCAGGCCCTGCTCCTACCCCCACTCCTACCCCTCAACCCCCTACGGTTCTGGCCCCCCTACGCGAGGTGGCCAGTGCAGAAGGTGTAGTCAGGGTCCATGTCCCTTTCTCACTATCAGATCTTTCCAAGATTGAAAAATGCTTAGGAGACTTCTCTGCCAACCCTACGGTTTATACCAAAGAATTCAGGTACCTGTGCCAGGCCTACGATCTAACCTGGCACAACCACCATGTCATTCTTACCTCTACTCTACACCCTGAGGAGCGAGAGTGCATCCTAGCGGCAGCCAGGCAGCATGCAGATCAGTTACACTTAACGGATGCTGCTGTTCCAGTAGGGGAACAAGCAGTCCCATCTATTGACCCAGAATGGGACTACCAAGTAGACCAGCCGGGTCGCCGAAGGCAAGACATCATGACCCAATGCCTCCTGGCAGGTATGCAGGCAGCCTCAAACAAAATAGTTAATTTTAATAAATTAAAAGAAATTAT
This sequence comes from Macaca thibetana thibetana, assembly GCF_024542745.1. Lineage (NCBI taxonomy): Eukaryota > Metazoa > Chordata > Mammalia > Primates > Cercopithecidae > Macaca > Macaca thibetana. The sequence continues at coordinate 87,417,007 of NC_065594.1, forward strand.
TCAAGGTCCAGATGAAAATCCGGCCACATTCTTAAATAGGCTAACAGAGGCTTTAACCCAGTATACCTGATTAGACCCAGCCTCCACAGCTGGGGCCACTATCTTGGCATCTTATTTTATTTCACAATCGGTCCCAGATATTAGGAAAAAACTCCAAAAAGCCGAAGATGGTCCTCAGACCCCCATCCAAGATTTAGTCAAGCTAGCTTTTAAAGTTTTTAATTCGCTAGAAGAGACAGCTGAGGCCCAGAGACAAAATAGGGCCAAACAGAAGGCAGCCCTCAATGCCCAAGCACTAGTGGCAGTCCTGCAACCCAATCTCAATCCCAGGCTGGGAGGTAAGCCTACTAAGGCAGCAAAGGGGGCCTGTTATAAGTGCGGCACCCCAGGTCATTGGGCTGACAAATGCCCACAGGCCCAACCTTCAGGTCCAACACAACCGTGTTTTAAGTGTGGCAAACGCAGACATTGGGCAAGTCACTGTCCCAATCCTCATCCACTGTCCACACCCTGCCTGGCTTGCCAAGAAGAAGGGCATTGGAAGTCAGATTGTCCCATCCTGAAAACAGGCATAGCGTCTCAACGTGATGTCCCTTCTCAGGACCCTGGGAGCTCCTTCTGGCTCTTACACCTAGACGACGACTGAAGTCGCCTGGACTCGGGGACCCCCATCACCCTCGCCAAGCCTCGGGTAACTCTTCAGGTAGCGGGTAAGCCAGTTTCTTTTCTTTTGGATATGGGGGCTACCTACTCTGTTTTGCCATCATTTAGTGGACCTAGTCACCCATCTCATATTTCAGTTATAGGAGTTGGAGGCACTCCGTCTAGTCCTCTTAGAACACCACCTCTTAATTGCTGCCTGGCCAATAACTATTTTGCACACTCGTTCCTCATCATCCCCTCATGGCCCACTCCTCTACTAGGCCGAGATATCCTAAGTCAACTGAAAGCCTGTATCTCCCTTCCTACTAGCTCCCCCCACGCCGCCTGCCATCTACTTCTAGTATTAACTAACTCAAATGACTCCAACAACCCTAACCCTTTCCCTAATTTCCCCATTCCTATAGACCCCCAAGTGTGGGACACCTCCACTCCTGTCGTGGTGGACCATCATCCACCAATACTCATAAAACTTAAAAACCCATCTCAGTTTCCAACCTGCCCACAGTTCTCTCTCTCTCCACAACACTTACGAGGACTAAAACCAATCATTACTAGGTTACTCAGCCAACACATCCTTATCCCCACTCATTCTCCCTGTAACACCCCAATCCTACCTGTAAAGAAGGCACATGGGACTTTTCGGTTAGCGTAAGATCTTCATCTTATCAGTGAGGCTGTTTGCCCCACCCATCCAGTAGTTCCCAATCCCTATACCCTTCTCTCTCTTATCCCATCTAACACAACACACTTTACTGTGCTAGATCTAAAAGATGCATTTTTTCTCTATTCCCTTACACCCAGATTGTCAGTTTCTCTTTGCCTTTACATGGGAAGACCCAGACACCCACGCCTCCACCCAACCGACATGGACAGTGCTTCCCCAAGGGTTCCGAGATAGCCCCCATTTCTTTGGGCAAGCCCCTGCAAAAGACTTGGCCTCCTGCCCTCTTACAAACAGTAAAATTCTCCAATATGTAGATGACCTTTTACTCTGTAGTCCCACAAGACAGGACTCTCTTTTAGACACTGCAATCCTCCTTAATCATCTAGGATCCAAAGGTTACCGAGTATCCAAACACAAAGCTCAACTCTCACAACGTGTCATATATTTAGGCATTGAAATCACTCCCACAACGCGCTCGCTCACCACAGACCGTTTAACTCTAATACAAAATCTTTCTCCTCCCTAAGACGCTAAAGAAATCCAATCCTTTCTAGGCCTAGTAGTGTTTTTCAGACACTGGATTCCTAATTTCGGAATCTTGGCTAAACCTCTATATGCAGCTGTCAAGGAGACTCCCCAAGGACCTTTGTCTAACCCAAAGTTAATCTATAAACATTTCACTCACCTAAAAAACTGCCTTCTCTCACATCCTACTCTCTCACTCCCAGACTTCCAATGCCCCTTCCAGCTTTTCACAGATGAAAGACAAAAAGTTGCTATTGGCCTTTTAGCCCAACCTGTAGGCACCACATACCGTCCTGTGGCATATCTATCCAAACAATTAGATCCCACTGTACAAGGGTGGCAGCCATGTCTTCGGGCCCTAGCAGCAGCAGCCTGTCTAACCCAGGAAGCGAAGAAACTCATCAGAGGCTGTAGCCTGACAGTCTTCTCTACCCACTGCCCTCAAGACCTTATTGCCCACAAAAGTATCAGCCACCTAACCCGGTCCAGGCTCCAACTTTTCCACCTCTTGTTCATAGAAGACTCTACCATTGCCCTAGGAGTCTGCTCCTCTCTAAATCCAGCAACCTTACTCCCCAACCCTCTCAAACAACCCCATACTGAACACTCCTGTCCAGAACTTTTAGAGGCCCAACCACCTAGTCACTTGCATTTACATGACCAACCCTTGGAGAGCCCACAGTTAACCTTATTTGTGGATGGCAGTTCCTTTATAAATTCTCAAGGAAACAGACAGGCAGGATACACGGTAGTTACATCATCCACTGTCCTAGGAGCTAAGCCTTTACCACAAGGAACAACATCACAACAGGTGGAGCTTATCGCACTAACTAGGGCTCTCCTCCTATCTAGAGGAAAAACAGTAAACATATACATAGATTCTAAGTATGCCTTCTTAATTGCACACACCCATTCTGTCATCTGGAAAAAAAGAGGGTTCCTAACCACCTGTGGTACCCCCATAATCAACAAAAAGCAAATACTTAAACTGCTAGATGCTTTATCAGCACCTTCCAAAGCAGTCATCATACACTGTAAAGGTCATCAGATTCCATCTAACCCGGTGGCAGCTGGCAACAATTTTGCTGACACCACTGCCAAATCGGCTGCCGGATTCTCCACCCCTACACTTCCTTCTGTCTGTTTTCTTTCTCCCCAATATACCTCTAATTACACCCAGGAAGAAAAAACCAAACTATTACAAGACTCAACAGCCAGACTAGCCAGACAATTGGATTTACATCAATAATAAATTAGTTATTTCTAAAACACAACTCCACACTGTCTTAAGATACGTACATAATTCCTTACACATAGGACCCAGAGCTCTATATAACCTTCTAAGCCCCCTTATCCACTGCCCTACACTCATGAAACACCTAACTATAATCAACCAACAGTGTTCCTCATGCCTCAAGTCAAATCCTCAAGGCGCATTACACAACTCCCACCCAAGTCACCAACTCAGAGGACACCAACCAGGTGAAGATTGGCAAATTGATTTTACCCACATGCCAAAACATAAAAAATTCAAATATCTCTTAACCCTCGTTGATACCTTTTCAGCATGGATAGAGGCCTATCCTACCACAGGAGAGACTGCCAATATAGTGGCCTCCATACTCACTGAACACATTATTCCTAGGTTCGGCCTCCCACTCACCCTCCAGTCTGACAACGGCCCAGCCTTCGTCTCCAAGGTAGTCCAACAGGTGGCAGCCCTCCTACACATCACCTGGAAACTCCACATCCCTTATAGACCCCAGTCCTCAGGTAAAGTAGAAAAAGCCAATGGACTAATCAAACAACAACTCACCAAACTCTCACTCAAGACTCGACAGTCCTGGGTAACCCTCCTGCCTCTAGCCTTAACCCAGCTGCGGGCCACCCCGTGAAGTCCAACAGGCCTCCGTCCATTCGAACTAGTTTACGGCCGACCCCTCACCTTACAACAGCTGCCTACCCTTTCTTCTCCACTGGCAAATTACCTTCCATACTTAACTCTTTTGAGACAACTACTAAGACAGCATGCAGCACTTATAATCCACACACCTTTCTCAGCCCAAGTGATCAAGTATACTGAAAGAACATCCAGGCCAAAGACCTCCAGCCCAGGTGGAAAGGTCCATATACTGTCCTTCTATCCACACACACAGCAGCCAAGCTATTAGGCCTCACACACTGGGTCCACATATCACAACTAAAGAGGGCCCCCGCAGAAGGCGACAAGTGGGAATCAACTAAACTCACCCCCACCCGCCTCAAGCTCACCAAACTTCCCTAATTAACACGTTTCCAGGCCTTTTACGACTATCCCGATTCCTCACTATACTGTACACAAATCTGGCAGAGTTTCAACACATCACCCCAGATCTCTATTTGCCCCCAGACCCCAGCCCAACACAGTGGTTCTCTCGCCTACTCACCTTTGTAGAACACCTCCAGTGGCAAGGTGCGTTCTACACTTACTCAGTAGATGAAGTCTTCTTATTCACTTTTATTACTATCCTTCTTCTACATTCCAACAGCAATTACTAACCCAACCTTTATATGGAGATTCTCCATAACTGAAACTTGGTCCTCCAACGACAAGCAACATACAGTTCTGCAAGGCACTGCAGACTGCTCACCTCAAGGCTGTCAATCTGCTCTTTCCATAAATTTCTCCCTAACTTCCATTGCTGATAGATGGGCTCGACAATCCATCTGTTTCCTACATGACCAGACAGAATACAATTGTAAGAACTATTGACAACAAACCAATCTGGGTTGCCCATACAAATATTGTAAAATACACTATTCAATGCTAGATAATACACATGACAGAAAGTTAAGCAGCAAATATCTCTTCACTTACGATGGAAGAAGTGACCCCCTTAAATATCATCTAAACATAAAAGACCCCTGGGACTCCCGATGGGCGGACGGAGTAAAAGGAGGACTTTATGGAAACAGCATTTGGGACTCATATCCCACTGCCACCCTCCTAATAAAAAGGACACTTGTCCAGCAAAAATCCCTCCCCAAAAATATACAAGTCTTACAAAATTTAACCTCAGTCATAAAATCACAGGAACAAAACCTACAAGAGCAGTTAAATCCCCCTAATAAAAAGACCCATTCTCATGGTTAAAACTTGTCCGTCAAGGACTAAACCTAACACAAACAGCTAACATAACAAATCTTTCCCACTGCTTCCTCTGTGCGGCTCTTGAAAGAGCCCCCTTAGTGGCAGTTCCCTTACCCGCTGCTTTCAAGGCTACAACGGACTCTACCAGCACCCCCCAAAAACTGTCCCTACTCCAAGTCTCACTATACCAAAACCCAGAAAATCCAATCCTTCCTTTCTGCTACTCTGCCCCAAACTCCTCCTGGTGTAATTACACCCAATCGCCCAATAGGACCCAGACAGCTCCCGTTGGAGGTTATTTTTGGTGTAATCAAACCCTCTCTAAAATTCTTAACCATACATCCATCAGCCAATTCCTTTGCATCCCGGTGTCTTTAGTTCCTAGCCTAACCCTATATACCAAAGGAGAAGTATTCGAACTGACTTCACAACTTACCACCTCCAACAATAAAATCCAAAAGCGGGCTACTTTTCTTCCCATGGTCATTGGGGTTTCTTTAGCATCCTCCTTAATAGCCTCCGGACTAGGGACACGGGTGCTTGCCCACTCAGTCCAGTCCACGTGGATCCTCTTTACCCAGGTCCAGGAAGCCATAGAGGCTTCAGCCGAAAGCCTGGCCTCCTTGCAGTGCCAAATTACATCAATAGCTCAAGTGTCAGCACAAAATAGGCGGGCATTAGATCTTCTTACAGCTGAAAAAGGAGGAACATGCCTCTTCCTAGGGGAGGAGTGTTGCTACTACATAAATGAATCAGGCCTAGTTGACACCAACGTCCAAACATTAAACAAAATCAAAAAGGAGCTTCAGAATTTAACGCCCCCTTAACCCCCGGACCACCAGTATGGCTGCTATCTGTAGTACAGCAGATGCTTCCATTCCTAATCCCTATACTAATCCTCTGTCTTATGTTATGTCTTGCTCCTATTCTAATAAAATTTCTCCGAGCCAGGATCCAAGAAATCACCCGAGTCACCTTCAGTCAAATGCTCCTGCATCCCTACACCCAGCTGCCAACCTCAGACCCTAACTACGCCCCTTAACAGCAGGAAGCAGCCAGACAGACAACGGCGCCCCAAATTCTTTTTTTTTTTTTTTTTGAGTTTGTAATTCGGTTTTCTTTTTATTATTATTATTATTATTATTATTATTATACTTTAAGTTCTAGGGTACATGTGCATAACGTGCAGGTTTGTTACATATGTATACTTGTGCCCTGTTGCTGTGCTGCACCCATCAACTCGTCAGCACCCATCGACTCGTCATTTACATCAGGTATAACTCCCAATGCAATCCCTCCCCCCTCCCCCCTCCCCCCTCCCCATGATAGGCCCCAGTGTGTGATGTTCCCCTTTCCGAGTCCAAGTGATCTCATTGTTCAGTTCCCACCTATGAGTGAGAACATGCGGTGTTTGGTTTTCTGTTCTTGTGATAGTTTGCTAAGAATGATGGTTTCCAGCTGCATCCATGTCCCTACAAAGGACACAAACTAATCAATAAGAGGTTGGACTGTCTGGGTGAAAGGGAAAAGGACAAGATGGAGGGAGGTGAACAGAAAAGACGCAGCCCCTACTACCTCCGGGTCCTTCATCATCCAACTTACCTGCGTGCGGGAAAATGCAGCCCGCGCCCAGGAAAAAAGCAGACCAACTGAGCAGGCGCGACGTGATGTCAATTAGAGGAAACCGAAACTTGCTACCGAGACGCCCCTGGCACGCCCTTATCCCACCCACTGCCCTCCCATTTCCAAGCCTAGGACATAAAAGTCGCCGCTGGCAGGCGCCAGCACGAACTTCCCCAGCCCTGTGGACCCAGGAACCTCGCCCGAGAGCACCAGCGTGACTTCCCTGGCCCCACTTAGAGGACCGGTGAACCTTGCCCAAGAGCCCTGACACACAGCAGCCAAGCTATTATCCATCAGCCAATCCCTTTGCGTCCCGGTGTCTTTAGTTCCTAGCCTAACCCCATATACCAAAGGAGAAGTATTCGAACTGACTTCACAACTTACCACCTCCAAAAATAAAATTCAAAAGCGGGCTATTTTTCTTCCCATGGTCATTGGGGTCAATTTTCTCACTTTTAACTGGTTTCTGATGAGAGGTTCTCTCATTAATTTTGCAATAAGGCTTCAATCCACACAGGTTTTCTGAGACTACAATGAATTTTTTCCCTGGCTCTTTCTGACTCTAAATTACTTGTTAAATTTCTTGGCAGTAAAAGAACAAATCTTCTTGGCTTTAGTTGTTGTTGTAATAATGTAAATAGTGTGTTTGGTCATAGCAAAACCAAGGTGGCCTTTTTTTTTTTTTTTTTTTTTAATCTTCAAGGATGATGACAAAATACAAAGCAATGTTTGCAAAACCTCAACCTGGGAGAACTTTCTTAAAGTACATAAAACTCATTTGGTTTTTATTCATGTCAAGGCAAAAAGAAATGAAATATTTTAGATTAACAGAATACTTTCTGCATGGGATTTTATGCAATTTTCCTCATTTTTTTTGACAGGCTAAAGACATTGATAGTAAACTTTGCAGGTATACATCATTATTTTTAAAGTTCTCAATGGAATGCAATACTGGGCCAAAACTGAAAAGATGAAGTTGAACAAGGATCTGTATAAAGTGTAGCTTTTAGGTGCAAAAAGCTGCAGATGGGAAGAGAGTGATAACACAGACAAACAGCAGAGACTGCACTGGAGGGTGCTGAGCTCAATTCTTATCCCACATGCTAAAAAGAGGAACTGAAAAAACAGAGGTCACACAGAAGAATGCTTCCAAATGTTGGGCAGCTGAAAATAAAGAGATGTTTTCTAATCCATGGGGAATAAAAGAGAAAAATAAGGACTATATTCTGCTTAGGTTTGCTAGGTGTGATACAAATAAGTTGTCAGAGAGGAACTCTTTTATTCTGAGAACATTTTCTTCCTACTTTTAAGTAAAATTTATATTTGTACTTATTCAGTAAAGATGAGATTAGTTGAATGGTAGTGATGTCTTTAATGCAACTCGACAAATCTTTCATTTGATTTGATTTTAGTGGTCCATTAAATTCAAAAGCCAAAAGGGGCATACCAGGTTACCTAGAAATTGTATATTTGTACATTGTAAACACACACACCCACACACACACCCCATATATGGAACATCTGAACAATCTGAGCACATTTAGCATAGAAAAATTCCAAAGAGAAGCATGATAATTATCTGCAAAGATCTCAGTGGAAGGAACAAATGTGTTTTTGCTGTGGGGCAAAGTGGGCAAACACGTAGATCGCTAGGTGCTTTTTTTGTTTTCTTTAAAAATAACTTTCCAAAATCTGCCTTGAAGAGTTGAATAAAACTGTCAGTACATGAGTATAAAGAAAACCTGAATGAAAACCCGAAAGGAAGTAGACAGCATTCCTGTCCTTCATATGAAAGTTGGACAAAATGATTACCCACGATGTTTTCACTGTAAGACCACATGATTTTGTAGTTAACAAGTTTAAAAAGTGTCTTTCCACATTTGTCTTCTAAATTCACTTAAATATTTTCATCCACTAACATTGACAAGAACAAAGCCTTCACATACCCACACTGTTAGAAAGGAGAGGAGAAACTGTAAATCCTGTGGATGGGGTAAGTACAGTTTTATTCTGCAATGTTTAAAACTTTTTTCATGTTTTCCTGGAATTTATTTTTTTAAGCATTTCAGTTGTCATAGTTAAGGTTTTCTGGTAAATCGTATGTGGTAGTCAGCATGTGCCCCCTTCAGTAACTGTGTAATAAAATTGCAAACCTCAGCTCTAAAATTGTTGATAAATTGAGAAAAACTGCAAAGGCATAAGGAGTTAAAACCTTCAAAAGTACAAAAACAATTGTTTTTTTTTGTTGTTGTTTTTTTTTTTTTTTTTTTTTTTTTTTTTTTTTGCTTGTTGCCAGATTACTTTGCTATGGGCTCAGTTTAGAGTCCATGTTGCTCCTCACACAGCCCTGTCTATGGCTCCCTTTTATCTTCTAAATGAAATTTAAAGTTTTAGTTTAGCATTTGACATGTAGAAGGCCCATCTTCAAATTATCTCCACTCGCCCACCACTTCACTCTAGCTGCACTTCTCCTCTATTTCTTCTTCATGCCTCATAGTTTTTGGTGTTCTTACCTTTGCTCACACAGCTTCTTCCATTTCAAATGCTTTTGCTTGTCTCTACTTGGTGGAGTGGCATGCATCTTCAAGGTTCAGTTACATATGAGTTTATCCAAAATGTCTTTTTCATGAGTCCATCGAAAACTAATCAGAAGCTCTCTGGTTGCATTTTCAAGCCAAAATTATTTCTGTTCAATTTATTTTACATACTAGGTTCTAAAGGCCCAGAAGGCAGGAACTGTTATTTATTTATCTTTGCAACTGTCACAACTCCTGTAATGAACATATGTTGACAGACAAAACAATCAGAGCTGCTCAGAATTAATTCTACATATGTTTGATTGCACATGCTTCAAACACATATGTACGTACATGCAGAGGAAAAGCTACAATCTACCGCAGACTTGGAGACAACCCAAAATTTCAACTGGCATCGTTTGTCTCATAACAGAAAATCTTGAACACTATAACCAGGAGTCCTGTTACTTCAGGAGTGAAGAAAAGTAGACTCAGCAAGCTCATTTGCTCTCATATTTTATTTCCATACAATCTTATGACAGTCCTTTAGATTTCTACATGAAATACAGATGTGATAACTAATGACCCAGAGGTCACTAAAGAGAAAGAACCAACTTCAACTGATATCTCTAAGCTTGGTATATTCACAGTATCTAATGAGGTCTCGCTTCCTAGGTTACTAAAGACGTTGTATCTAATATTTGTAATATTTTGTTTGTGTGACTCCTACATGCAGTCTCCATCTGGTAGGGAAGAGAAGCTAGAAGATAGAATCTTTTAAGAAAATTACTAAATTATTATTTCTAAGGGGCTCTCACATCCCAAAGATAACGGCAATGTTTCAAAACCAAATGCTAATTCACATCTACAGGGGAAGGTGTCTTTTCAAAATTCAGACCTTGACTCAGTAGTTCAGAGTGACACCTGAATTCTAGATTTTTAACAGGCTCCCCTGGTGATGCCAATGTAGCTGACGCACAAACAACACCTCGAAGAGCAAGGATGTAGGGTAGAGACTAGTACTTGAATCAATCACAACTAAATATTAAATAAGTTTAATGGCTATATATACACATAAAGCATAAATACACAAATGCATGTAAAACATAAATACATAAATCTTGGCAGAGACTTTACATTTTAACATAAACATTAGTCTGGGTAGCACTGACACAGCTTTTGTATTGTTACAACTGTCATTTTAAAATTTTTATCCTTTATTAAACATGCATGCTAAATACCTCCATGGATTTGTCACCACTTAAATGATCCCTTATGGCCCCCAAACCATGAATACCAACTTTCCTAAGCATGTCACAGGTCGGAGGCCGTCCTCTTATGGAGGTGCAAAAAAGAGGGTGTGTGCTCAATGAAGGCAACAATTAACCCTCAGAACCAGGACCTACGCTTTCCCTTTCACACAATAAACAAGGACAGAAGACATATTGCATTGAAAAATTAATTGTTTGGTCACATAGAAAGGTTTAACGATATGATTTTGTTGTAATGACATTAGATACACTCATGGATTCATGGGTGCATTATTGTTATAAGTCCATATTAAAGGCTACAAATTAACATGTGTACTGACTCCCAGTGTTCTTCATTGTAAATATGAGCTCAAAGATACTCTGTGAAAGAAAAAAAATTATATGCACGTGTGACTCTGGACTAAAGACTTGTGTTAACACATACAAACCTTGCTCATACAAGCTTCTGATGAGATGCAAGAAATGGCCCATGCCTTTAAACAAGGAACAAAGCAGTGATTGAAGTAGTATGTACTGATGTGCAGCAAATAAACACAGGAAGGTGTGAAAACTGTATGATAAATCTGGCAAAGTGAGGTCAACTCTATACTAACATAAGGAAGGAAGACATCCCATAAATGTTACTGGGCTGGGATGGAGAGGGGGAGATTTGTGGAAAGAATGGACATTATTTTGGAGAAACAGCAATTTTGGAGAGACAAAGAGTAACATTATGGAGAGTTTCACATTCCAGTTAACAACACTGGCCCTTTTTTTTTTTTTTTTTTTTTTTTTTTTTTCAGTCAACAGGTACTATCGAAAGTCTATGTGAATGATAAGGGGCTAGAAATCTATACAAATTCAGGACCCAACTAAAAAAAGTAAACAGTTTGATAGACAGTAAGGAGCTTTGTGAATATAAACAGTGGTACAGATCATGAATCCCAAAATATCTATTTCAATTATTTTGAAAAACTTAGGTGAATATCTGGTTATGTGTATACACACACATACACACATACTTTCTCCTTGTGTAACTGATTAAATTCTTGGTTTTTGTCACTGAAGCACAGATCTGCCCTAAGACTTCAAGAAAAACTCTTAGAGTTTTATTGTCTAATCAGTAATATAAAGCATCTATCAAATGAATCCACTTAACTAATTTGAAGTTTATTCAGTCTGGATATTTAGATTTAAATAATTTGAAAATTTCTGTCAAATCATCTTGAGGTTTGTAATTATATCATCCTTGATGTTACTGATAACAAATAATCAATAAGCTTTTATTTTGAACATTATAAATTGTATTACATTATTTTCCACTATCACTTGTTCAGGGGCTGATGGGAAAGACAGATTATCTCTCTATTTGGCTATTTTTTTATATAATCCAACTGATGGTGGCATCTCTCCAACACCACCCCGCAAAAATGACAAGAGAAAAGTAACATCAAAATATATCTCCTCTATTCTGTTAGTGAGACAATGCACGTAAAATGTCCAATGGAGAAACTAATTAGAAACATCAAAAAAACTGTGATTGCATTTTGACTTCAAGTGTACCTGCTTATCTCTATTATTCCTCCATACACGACTCTTTCTATATAAGTGTGGGTGTTATGCTAACTAAACTGAAAATTTCTGGAATAAATGTTTATCCATGTATGTATTCCCGCTTACTCATAAATCTCAAATCAGCAAAGTTATAAAACAATTCATTTTTAATTTTTCTATATTAATAAAACCACATGCATTATCATATTACAGCTCACTTGCTGAGTCCATAAAAGGCATGTATAGGTTAGGCGTGGTGGCTCATGCCTGTAACCCCCGCAGTTTGGGAGGCCGAGGCGGGCAGATCACAAGGTCAGGAGATCAAGATCATCCTGACTAATACGGTGAAACCCCATCTCTACTAAAAATACAAAAAATTAGCTGGGCGCGGTGGTGAGCGCCTGTAGTCCCAGCTACTCGGGAGGCTGAGGCAGGAGAATGGTGTGAACGCAGGAGGCAGAGCTGGCAGTGAGCCGAGATCTTGCCACCACACTCCAGCCTGGGGGACAGAGCGAGACTCCATCTCAAAAAGAAAAACAAGAAAAGCACGTATAGTTGTCATACTTTTGGCTTTTCCACAAAATACAAATCTGAAATAAGTTCTTATGCACGATGGATAAAATGTTTAGGTATAGAATTGTTTTATTCAGAATCTCAATACAGGTTTTATGAGAATGCACCAACCTAAAGAACAAGACCACTGAAATCCATCTCCAAATTGTAAGACTTTGTGAAGCCAAGCTAGATGATCTAAGCTGAAAGAGTATGAGGATGACTCTACAATCAATTCTAGTTGCCTGGCCAGGAACCACCAAGGTCTCAGGGTAGTGGTGTATAAGGTGCTTGCAGATTTTGTAACAGACTTCTGTCCTCATGTATCCAAGAGTCAACGGGTTAAGAAGAAATGGCAAACAGTAGGGTCAGGAGAAATACCGCCCACTGTGTTTTAAGGATATTCCTGTATCTTAGTAGAAATGGGTTCATTTGTGTCTCTGATTTTTTTTTTTTGAATAGACATTTCTTTTTTTTTTTTTTTTTTTTATTATACTTTAAGTTCTAGGGTACATGTGCACAATGTGCGGGTTTGTTACCTATGTATACATGTGCAATGTTGGTGTGCTGCACCCATTAACTTGTCATTTACATTAGGTATATCTCCTAATGCTATCCCTCTCCCCACAACAGGCCCCAGTGTGTGATGTTCCCCTTCCTGTGTCCAAGTGATCTCATTGTTCAATTCCCACTATGAGTGAGAACATGCGGTGTTTGGTTTTCTGTTCTTGCGATAGTTTGCTGAGAATGATGGTTTCCAGCTGCATCCATGTCCCTACAAAGGACACAAACTCATCCTTTTTTATGACTGTATAGTATTCCATGGTGTATATGTGCCACATTTTCTTAATCCAGTCTGTCATTGATGGACATTTGGGTTGATTCCAAGTCTTTGCTATTGTGAATAGTGCCACAATAAACATACATGTGCATGTGTCTTTACAGCAGCATGATTTATAATCCTTTGGGTATATACCCAGTAATGGGATGGCTGGGTCAAATGATATTTCTAGTTCTAGATCCTTGAGGAATTGCCACACTGTCTTCCGCAATGGTTGAACTAGTTTACAGTCCCACCAACAGTGTAAAAGTGTTCCTATTTCTCTACATCCTCTCCAGCACCTGTTGTTTCCTGACTTTTTAATGATCGGCATTCTAACTGGTGTGAGATGGTATCTCATTGTGGTTTTGATTTGTATTTCTCTGATGGCTAGTGATGATGAGCATTTTTTCATGTGTCTGTTGGCTGCATAAATGTCTTCTTTTGAGAAGTATCTGTTCATATCCTTTGCCCACTTTTTGATGGGGTTGCTTTTTTCTTATAAATTTGTTTGAGTTCTTTGTAGGTTCTGGATGTTTGCCCTTTGTCAGATGAGCAGATTGTAAAAATTTTCTCCCATTCTGTAGGTGGCCTGTTCACTCTGATGGTAGTTTCTTTTGCTGTTTTTGTTTTTTGAGACAGAGTCTCGCTCTGTCACCCAGGCTGGAGTGCAGTGGCGCAATTTCAGCTCACTGCAACCTCCACCTCCCAGGTTCGAGCGATTATTCAGCCTCCTGAGTAGCTGGGACTACAGGCACATGCCACCACCCCTGGATAATTTTTTGTATTTTTAACAGAGATGCGGTTTCACCACGTTAGCCAGGATGGTCTCCATCTCCTGACTTCATGATCCACCACCTCAGCTTCCCAAAGTGCTGGGATTACAGGCGTGAGCCACCACGCCCTGCCTTGTGTCTCTGATTTCTCGCACATGCATCTGGTTATCCTTAGGGTACGTGAAACCAGAGCAGATTATGAGAATAACTTTGTTGTCACATTCAACATTCAACAGTGTGAAATATCTATCTAGTAATAATTTGTAATTCTACCAAAATACCAAATCATTTTTCATTCCCATATACAGCCATTCATGGCTAAGGTAGGAATATAAAGTGAATTCAATCAACATAAAATTCAAGCAAACCTTAGCAAGTTATGCCAGCCTTTGCTGCCCAAGCTCAGGACATTTTGTGAAATATATATAGAGTTATTTCATCAGGGTAGATTTCTCCTTTTTTTCAGAGGAATATGTTTCATTTTCACAGGTATATATGCACATAGCAAATGGAACTCTGGACACCTATGGAGGAGAAATAATTCATCCTCCATGGATCAAAGAAGGGGAAGATTTTAAAATCAACATGATGCTTATTGTGAGAGAGAAAAGAAAGGACAGACAACACAAGGAGGAACATCAGTAGAAGGAAAGCAACATCCCTCCTGATGAGCCCTGGAAAGTCTCGATTGATGTCTGCTATTCTAACTCAGCTGAACTTCCCCCTTCCACTCTCAAAAAGGTCTTGGTTAGATGACGAATTATATTTTCACAGAACAAGTAATCTGGAAATCTAATTGCTAGTTCTTAAGTGGGTCCTAACTACTCTTCCCTTCAGCAAGTCACTGAAGCTCTTTATAAAATCGGAATTGTAGTATCTTATGGTTTCTCTCAAGATCGGTTATGAAACAGAAATGATATCAATGATATGACCATGCCATTAAAGTTTTAAATATTACTCAAATACCATGCACGTTGTCATCATTCTAGCAAGGTGTTAGCATTCGGTAACAAGTTGTGTTTTCCTCTGAAATTTGTGCTCTTCTTCTATAGCTCGTATCAATTATACCCCATTTCCTTGGCAGCCATTATAACACGTCTTTGACCTAATTTTTTGCAGTAGTAGTTGAGTCTGACTTGCTCTAATTAAGGGAGCCGAAAGAGAAGAAAGGAGCTAATGGTTACTGAAGATCTTCTTCGTTCGCAGCATGAAGTACCACACCAGGCACAGATGATGACAGTAATGGCTGTCATTTGTTGAGTTTTCACTAATAGACTTCTGTCCTCTTGTAGCCAAGAGTTAATGGATTAAGAAAAATGGCAAACACTGGCAGGGTGCAGTAGCTCATGCTTGTAATCCCAGTACTTTGGGAGGCCAAGGAGGGTGGATCACCAGGTCAGAGATCAAGACCATCCTGCCCAACACAGTGAAACCCCGTCTCTACTAAAAATGCAAAAAAATTAGCCGGGCGTGGTGGCAGGCGCCTGTAGTCCCAGCTACTTGGGAGGCTGAGACACGAGAACCCGGGAGGCGGAGCTTGCAGTGAGCCAAGATCGAGCCACTGCACTCCAGCCTGGGCAACACAGCGAGAATCTGTCTCCAAAAAAAGAAAAGAAAAAAGAAAAAAATAGCAAACAGCAGTGTTGGGAAAAATACCTGCACCTGTCTTTTAAGGATATTCCTGTATCTTAGAAAAAATGGGTCCACTTGTGTCTCTGATTTCTTGCACATGAGTCTGGTTTTCATGAGTCCAGACGGGTATTCCACCTAGTCCAAGAGGACTGACTGGCTTTGTTAGTGCCTGTCAGATTAGGTGCTAATCCTAGCCTTAATTGCAATTAGGAATTAGCCTAATTCCAATTAGGCATTGTGCTAAGCAGCTTGCGGTAGATTGAAACATTGAATGCTGATCAGCCATCTTTGAAATAAAATCACTTATTATAAGTAAGGAAGTGGGGTTCCAACACATCAAACAACATTTCATAACAGGACTTCAAATTCAAAGCGCCTGGTTCCAACAATAGTTCTGTTCCTTATGAACTGTGTCACCTTGGACAAATCACTTAATATCCCTGTCCTCCTTACACATCTGACAATGGACATAATCATAGTACCTACTGCAAAGAGTTATTATGAGGATTAAATGAATTAATATAATGATTTAAATATGCCTACTACATAACAAGTGCTAAGTAAATGTCAGTGATGGCTGCTACTAGCACTGCTATTATTGCTGCAATAAATATTTTTATTGTCATCATCATTATTATGATCTTTGTGTACCCAAGGGCACACCACTTATAAGTGACAAAATAAGATTCAAATCTAGGTATTTTGAGCACTGACCCAGTTATTCAGGCAGTAAGTACTTATTTGGTGTGTGCTATGGTGCCAGGAATGAAATGATGAGCAAGACTGGGAGTCCTTTACATATAGCTATTAGTTTGGGTTTCAAAGGCTCACATTCTATCAGAAAAAAAGAAGTAATAGTTAATTTTTGTGATGGTTGGAAATAACAGGGTGTTGTGTAAGAGCACATATTGGGTGTACATCTCTCATTCTAGGAACGCCTTTTAAGTCTATATCTGAAAGGTGAGTTATACCTATGCAACAAACCTACACATTGTGCATATGTACCCTAGAACTTAAAGTATAATTTAAAAAAATAAAATTTAAAAAAAGAAAGAAAATAATCACATAAGGGGTCATGGGAGAGCATCCCAGGCAATGGGAAGGAGGTGAGTGAAGATCTATGACGGGAACTAGGAAGACATCGTGTATGGAGGGAAGGCGTAAGGCAGGTTTTGAAATGAGTTAGAGAAAATCAAACAGGAAAGCAGGAGTCAGATCAAGGAAGTTTAGGGAATGGAATGGTGGTTGCATGGGCTGGAGGGCGGAAACAGAGAGTCATTGTTCAAGGGGTACAGGGTCTCAGTTTTGCAAGATGAAAAAGTTATAGAGATCTGTTGCACAACAGCGTGAATACACTGAACACTAAGAACAGCACATTTAATAACGGATAAGATGGTAACTTTTATGTTTTGTCTTCCTTACCATTATTTTTTAATACAGTAAAAAAGAGAGTCTTATAAATTGTGTTAAGAAGTTTTGATTTTATCTGGCAAGTGATGAGAAATAATTAGAAGCATTTTAGAGAAGGAACTGACACAACCAAAATAGTCACAGAATTTCTACCCTCTGGACACCAGCTTTTGTGGAGGCTGCAAAGAATAGCAATGTACACATCTGTTTGATACCTTTTTTTTTTTTTTCTAGTGGGCCACAAATTTAAGCTGAAAGAAAAATAAATTCATCATTTTTCTGGCATTAAACAAACTTTTTGAAACCATTTTATATAGTTTGTAAAATCTTTTAAAGTAAACATAATACACTAGAAATCACAAAAATGAGAAAATCAGTATCCCCACAAGTAAAGGATATGCGGTTAAAGTGCTCTTCAACCTCCCCCTCCCCAAGAATTAGTCACCAAGCAAACCTTAATGGATTAAAATAGCGACTCCAGTAAATTAAATGTCACTAGATGCTATTCTCCATATAATGTCCACTTACAGCCTTAAAATGGTTATTTAGTTGTCCTGTTATTATTTTCTTCAGACTAAATCACTAGTTTTCAAATTCTGTACTTTCAGAACATCTGGGATCTATACTGCTGTGTTTCATATTAAAATTCAAAAAAAAAAAAAAAAAAAGGCAAGCCTTTCCAGTTCACTGGAGATAAATATAGTAGATAAGACTATTTCCACAATAAATGCCCTTCAAAAATTTTTCTTGAAATTTTGGGGCCTGCTTTTGCTTGTCTTATGCAAACAACATTAATGAAAAAGCAGCATATAGATATTACTAGTAAACCTGAAAATAGCTGATGACTTGTCATTGACTTGTGTACCCATGGTCACAGGGATACACAATGCAAATATATGATATATCTATTAGTAAAATGTTTACTGTTTTGTAACACTGAATTAATACATCAATATTATACAAAGTTATACGGAGACAGGACTACCAGGTATACAATGATCTGGATGAGATTTCCAACCATTGGCCTAGGGATCTACCGTACCTAATCACAAGCTGTCCTATGCTATGTCACCCTAACCTAAGTGTGTCACCTCCTCTTTTCTTCCTGTTACTTTGCATTATATGTCTAAATTGATTTAATACTCTTGATCATTTGATCTACTTATTTTGGTCTGAGAGCCTTTCTATTCAATGGCCTCTGGGAAAGTCGACCAGCCATAGAGGTATCAAAATACCAAGAAAATTTATCACTGGTCACTCTTTTATTTTCTCCTACTTCTTACAACTAGGGTGAAAACATTATGGAAACTGGGCATGTTTGAAGAGGAAATGGAAAGGCAACATGTTTAGATACTGCGATATATTTAGGCCAAAACTTATTACTTATTTCAAAATTAAGTAGGTGATGTTTGTATATGTGATGTTGCATAATGTTATAACATTAGATACTGCAACACATTTAGGCCAAATTTTATTACTTACTTCAAAATTAAGTAGGTGATATGTTTGTATACATGATATTGCATAATATAACATAATACATATGTTGTGTGTGTATATATTATATATGTGTGTATATATAACGTGTGTATATGTAACATGCATACATTTGTGTATGTGTGTGTGTGTGTGTAGACAGAGAGAGAGAAAGGAAGACTTTGGCATCAATACATCAATATCTGGTAAGTATTCTAATGAAGGGACTTTGTCTTATCCAGGTGACACTATGGTAAGAAAAAATCATCCAAAGGAATACTGAAAATATCTGCCTTTGTAAAACCAGCACATACAAATTCCTGGGACTACATCAAGATGACCGTTCTGTGTTGTCAAGCGTGGAAAACATAACGGTTAATATTGAGAAGTGTCTCCTGTCATAAAACCATTCATCAGATGACCATGATCTGTATGATTGGTGCAAACACTGCCAGATGTCCAGCGATGGATTGGGATTCACTTTGCTGGAGTTTACATTTTTTCAGCAAGACACTCTTTGTGCTTAAGTCAACCATGTGATCTCAAGTCAAGCTCTGCAGATGGCCGCATTCAATTAATAAGTTTCCAGACATTGAGCTGAAAGAATCAACTCAGATTTTAAAGTAATTTATCTCACTACGTGGGTTACTTTATGCATGGAGGACATCCAGTCCCTGCTTTTCAAGTCACTGCAATTACAGCATCCTTGCTAAGTCCTCTCTAAAACAAGAGCTGCTCCTCACCCACGGAAAGAGACGTCTAGTAGATATATTTGTCACTTCTCTGAATGATCGTTACAACTGAATGGAAAGAAAATATGTTGCTAGGATTAGAATATCCCAGGAATCCCCCCCACCACACACACAGCAGCTCAGCCACAGAGATACTGAAATCTCACCACTTTCTTCATTTTTCAGCTTTGTTGTGTTAATTGCAATTTACAGATTTTTCATTGCACCACAAATGTTCAACAAGCCATAAATACCCAATTCAAAGAGCTGGGTCTCATCAGAATCTGTTCTGAATGAATCCAGTCCAACAGGGTTTCTAATTTTCTCTTTAAAATATTTATCCAACAAGAAAACTCCAAGGCTCAGTAAGAGGTTAATGTACATGGGAAAATATTATAGAGTTATATAAGTAACAGCATATGGAAGTGCCATTTTATCTTGATTATCATATTATATAGCTCAGCACATAATCCTGCAAGCCTACTTACATAGTATTTGCTTAGTTCATTCTGATTAAGTGTGGATGCACATAATTGTATATGTATACATTTATCTATTCAATGATAGATTTAAAAGTGAAATTGCTTTCATCTTTAATGAAACCATTTAGTAAACAGGATACCTGCCCACTCATCCTTTATATTTATAATAAATAGAAATAGATAACTTGTTTGTATCATTTACGAAACGTGGTCTCACTGAATAGTTCTGAAATATTGCCTTAGTTTATTTAGCTACTAAATAAATAAATATTTAAAGTAATAAAGGTTACCTAGATTTTGAAGATTCTGAAGGGAATAAAGTATTTAGAAAACACCTACTATTAAACCTTAATAAATATTTGAAGAACATGTCTATGACAAATCACATCCTTTAGGGTGTAATCAACTAGCTTTTTAAAATTCCTCCTTATCTAGGTCACATTGCTGTCTTTTTTAAAAAATAGCTATGTTTTAGCTGTTTCTGTTCCTTTGTTCACTGTAAAAATAATAAGCATAAAGAACAGAAATCATCTATAACAGTTCCATCGACGGCAACCACTGTTTACATTTGATGATTGCCTTTCATATCGAGTTAGGAGGTGAATGTAATTACAGATATACGTGCAGTAATAATGAGGCCTTGCTAGAGCCCCATTAGCCTGAGAAGCTTAGCAGGTCTCTCTGAGGACAGTTCTTGTAAGATAAATCTGTACCATCCCTAGTGATCAAGTAAATACAATAGATATAATTCATTTTAGACAGCAATCTAAAGTCAACAGGGACTTAGCAGCTGTGTGAGAAATGCTGCTTTGCAAAAGAATAAATAGCCGATAACCATGTGCTCAGAGAAACATTTTTTTAATCAAATGAATATCAGACAAAAAAAACACAGGATTAGGTCACTAGAAATTAATTTCCTTTCAAGGGAAATTTTACTACAAGATTGATTGAAATGCAGAGCTGTTCATAATCATGGTGATGGGGGAGAACTTATTGAAGTCTGTAGTGAATTTATTGTCTCAACTATCTGCTGGGTTAATGATCAATACATATTTAAGGCAATGGGCTAAGTGTCAAATAGGATATTTTAGAATGGGTTTCAACCTATGAGAGAATTTATATCTATGTATGTAAAACATTTTTTAAAATCATTAAAGCAACATCCAGACAGCAAATTCAATTTAAAATACAAGACAAATTTTATTAAAACAAATTCAATGCAAGAAAATTTCTAACTTTTAGATCATCATAGTGGATTTACACTAGTTCACAGAAAGGCAGAGACTGTGGACTCCTGCTTCAGTCTTTGTTTTAATGGCATCTGACCCACAAGAAGAAAGCTACAGAAGTAAAACCAATTGTATTCATATTTTCATGTTAAAAACAAAGCCTAAAAACTATTCAAAGTGATTTGTCTATAATTTTATGTTATATTATGGCTAAAGGAAGCAAGCAACTGACAACAGAAAGACTTAGACATGTGGAAGAAAAACAACCAAACAAGGGTAAGACAGAGTCAGAGAGAAAAACCTAATAGAAGAGGAAAAAAAATATAGAAAAGGAAAGATGGATTTACATGCAGAAAAAGACAAGGACACACCTCATGGCGTGTTTCCCTCACAAAGAAACAAACAAATGTTTCATATGCCGAAAAACCGGTAAATCATTAACAACATTGAAATCCACAACATGTGACCTTCTATGAGTTTTTTCTAAAGTTAAAGTCACATTGTGCTTTGTGACTGGATGTATAATTGGCTTGTCACTTCCTGTCACTTGCCTCCAGGGCCAGATGAAATTAAGTCAAGGACTCAGGATTCCCTCCTGCTGCTGAATGTCCAAGTGTAATTGGCAGCAAAGACCGACTGTCCCCTGCATTCACGTTCTACTGCAGTAACTGGTTACTCAACGCAATCCCACTGTCCTCAAATGCTCTAGAATGTCTTACAAGGATTTCAGCTGTTGGCTCACATCAGAATATTCTAGGTCACAGGTGTACATGTAAATTAGAAGATGACTGTATGCCTTATGAGAAGAATCTTAGAATTGCAATTGTATCCTAAAGTTAGGGGAAAGGTTTCAAATGTATCATGTGTTTTCATGTGACAGTATAAAAGTTACAGGTATGCTGCTAAAGGTCATTTTCCCCCAATATATTTCATTAAAGTATCACAATTAAGAAACTCTGGGAAAATTATAATGACACTCTGGTTTGACTTTATGGTCCATTATATTTTATAAACTTGCCCTTTTTATAATAGAATTTTTCTCTATTTATATATGATAGCATACCCTGCTCTAGAATATACTTCAGGCCGTTGCTAAATCTTTAAAGAGCGTTTTTCTCATTTTCATGTTTTATATGATAAGAGACACAATTAAAGAGTGGGGAGATATGGATGAAGTAGAGACATGTTGAGGAAGTAAGGACTACCTGGAAAGTTCCCCGGGCAGTCAATCCACAGATTCCTCCTCAGAACCCATTTATGATGAAGGGGGAGAACAAAGCTGGGGTTAGATTGATGATGTGAATGCAAATCTCAGCACCCTCACTTAAGAGTCTTGTGTCCTTTAGCCTGTTACTTCAATTGTCTGAGCCTCAGCTTCCTTAATTAAAAATGGAATCCATGATACTCCACTGATCCAATGCCTCATAGGATTATTATGAGAATGAAAGGAGACAATACATGTACAAGGCTTTGAGCAGTATCTGGCATATAATAAGCACCCAATAAATGGATAGTAATTTGTTTCTAAAATTATGGCTCTGACATGCTAAATACTGTCTAATTGTGGCAAATTATTTCAATACTGTAATCCTTCAATTTTCTTTTACAAAATAAAAATAAACATATTTCCTAGAAGTGAGACTCATTTTAAGGATTAAAAATAATATTTGAAAATATTCTAATATGATGGGACACAATAAATTGGTTAATAATCCATAATAGCTTTTATAAAAATTTAGAATGTGAACAACATCTTGAGACTCTTTTTTTCTACTAATTGAGATTTCCCAAAAGCATTTATAAGGAACAGGATGAACAATTGGAATCATTCTCGGAATAACTTTCCCTTCATCTTTAACATCTGATAAGCAAATGGAAGAAAATGGACTAAAACCTTTTTTGCAAGTAAGGGCACACAAAGTAATACTACCAATAACATTAATGAACGGCAGCAATTGACTGGCAGATATGGCAATTTCTTCAGAGTTTAGAAATAAATACAGGTTTTCATCCTAAAAAACTGTTCCATTAACCCTTATATAATCCACCAGTCCCTGACTAAATCACCAGCTGTGGAAAGTTTTGCTGGCTGAGCCTAAAGTATAACGGGTTACCATCACCACCTAGAGAATTCCATCAATATAGATCCTCCCAATACCTCAAACTCAAAATTCACTTTTGTTTTTTATAATAATGATAATCTCCAACATTAGCCAAAGTTATCTAAGATGTTCTTTTGATTACTTGTGCTGTTTGGAGCTACCTAAAATTCAGAGGTAGTTTAGTTCTCCTGGAAAGTGTAGATGAGGGGCAAGAGGTCAACTCTAAATTGTCAACTCTTTTGCATGCCTAAAACTTTTAAATGTCAAAAACATTATTTAATATTATTTATGCATAGCAAATTATTCATAGAATATAGAAATGTAACTCTAGTTCATTATTAAATAAGAGCTCTATGTTTTAAGGAACAATACAGTTCATAAGTATCTACAACCGGGCTTTCACTTCTGAAATAGACTTCAAGTACCATGGTTTCAAAAGTAAGTAATATGAACTTTCTTATCCAGTGATCCTTCTAATCACTCTCAAGTCATTGTCCAAATATGTTTCTCCAAAATACAGGGTTTACTAACAGCCTTTTGAGAGTTGCCTATTGTGATTAGGAAGACATGTTAATGGCCTAGGTGAATTCCCAACTGGCTCACTGTAAATGTTCATTTGATGGCTTTGTTCTCATTGACTTTGTACTAGTCAATTAAATCTTTAATGACCTGACTTACATTTTTCTCTTCCCTTTTGAAATAACTTGCTGATTTCCTTTTTCTCTGTGTTTTCTTTGATTCTGGCAATCTTTTGGTTGCATGGTTGCATTATTCCTTTTGGCCTAAATAGTCTTTGGCCTTTAGCAGACCTTGTGAGTTTCTTGTCTTTTTCTTTCCCAGGAATGAGGGAGTGTGGGTGTAGCTCCTTAAATAAAATCACTGACATGTTTCCTCAAAGGGGCATAAAACAATTTCAAATTGTACGTCAAATATCTATCTATCTATCTATCTATCTATCTATCTATCTATGTATTCTATCTTGCAAATTAAATTTGCATTATGTTAAGGACTAAATTAAAAAAAAAATCTTACCAAAATGTAAAATTAGCAGAACTTTTAAATTTTACTTTCTGGATGTTTCCATATCCTAAACTTATATATTGGTTGAGATGTTATTTTAACATCGTGTGTGTGTGTGTGTGTGTGTGTGTGTGTGTGTGTCAGTATATGATAATTACCTGAAATCTGATTTTTAAAATATGTTTTACAATTGAAAACATATATAAATTGTAGAAGGTCTATAATGATGATCATAATCAATACATAACATACTTAATGGCAATCAACTGGATTGCATGTCATTTTATACATACACATATATAAAATATTTGTTTTGTTTTCCTTAACAGCATAAATGTATATATATGTGCATATTATACACATATATAATACAATATATAAAATCTATAATATGTAATATAGTATAATATATGATACAGATCAGTGTCAGAGGCGTTCGAACCACAGCGTTCCCTTTTTGAGTGAGGGCTGGGAAAATGAGGCTAGGAGTTGCTGGACTGCATTTCCAGAAAGGCATTCCTAGCCTGTAGATGTTTACTGTTAAGGGAACAAATTAAAAATGTTTACTAAATAGACCCAGACTTGGGAGTGTCCAGATATCCTGATATCTGGAGAACAAAAGCATTTTTTTTTTTTTTTTTTTTTTTTTTTGAGACAGAGTCTCACTCTGCTCTGTCTCCAGGCTGGAGTACAGTGGCGCAATCTCGGCTCACTGCAACCGCCTTCCAGGTTCAAGTGATTCTCCTGCCTCAGCCTCTGGAGTAGCTGGGACTACAGGCACGTGCCACCACTCCCAGCTAATTTTTGTATTTTTAGTAGAGACAGGATTTCACCACATTGGCCAGGATGGTCTCAATCTCCTGACCTCGTGATCCTCCCACCCCAGCCTCCCGAAGTGCTGGGATTACAGGCATGAGAACAAAGACATTTCTAATTTTGCTTTAAAAATAATAATACTGATTCTTGCAAAATATAGTAATTAAGAAAATTAATCCTTTATCACAAACCCTTGAAGCAGAGCACATTTCCCCATATATACAAGTATTGTATCTAGGGTGGACGCGTTCCCCCTCTTACTTTCAGGAATTCCTACTCTGTCTATGGAGTAGCTACACTTTCGCTACTTTACTTTCTTAATAAATTTGTTTTTACTTTGCACTGCGGACTTACCCTGAATTCCTTCTTGCACGAGATCCAAGAACCTTCTCTTGGGGTCTGCATAGGTACCCCTTTCCTATACCACTAGTAGTGAACATTTTTTAAAATATTGAGGTAAGTGGACCATTTGTCTGATCTGTTTTGCATTATTACAGAGTTTCCATATTTAATGTGAAAAAAAACAAAATCCTGTCCTGGCACAAGCAATACAGTATGTCTCTATTTGTTTGAGATAAGTTAAATGTAAAACATAAATTCAGGGAGGTGTTTCAGGAGTTATATAAATGCTACGTGAAAAAAAAAAAAAGTCCCTAATTAACAATGTATGCAATATGTCAGTAAAAGCTAAATTAGCCATTTTGAGATTTGCAGCGTCATTTACTGCAGGCTTTTCTAAAATGTGTTCAATGAGAAAAGAAATTCTAGGGTGAAATATTTGTGGAAAACACTGTGAACTATATCCCTTCTTGGGTCATGGCCTTGACTATTAGCCTGTTAGAAGCCTATTAAAAGCTCTGAGAAGCTTAGGTTCCTATGTGAGAAAAACACTAAAAATCTCTGAAAGCAGTTTTCCATGGAACAATTTTTTTTAATGCCACATTTTAAAATTCTGTATAAAATCTCTACCATATGTGATGGTTTCCCATTAAAAAATAATTTTTAAATTGTATGCAATATAAAATGTCAGGATAGATCTTTATTATCTATCACATTTTAAAAGAGGGTTTTTTTTTACATTTCATATTTGTTTAATATGAAGATTAAATGAGTACAGTGTACCTGGGTATGCACAAGCAAGGTAACATGAATAATTTACAGCTCCTTTAAGAAGCTCAATGTCATTAAGAAGATGAAACAAAGTACTAGTAAGGTAAGCAGTATATTGGCCATGTGTTTGTAGAAGCTATTTGACTATACTGTGGTTTTCATTCACAGAGTTTGACATATTCTACCTTGACCATATTCCAGTTTGATGGATTACTTTCAATTTTCTCATCAGAAACATGAACTGAAGCAAAGACAGCACTAGCAAATGTGAAACTATCTTGATATACATGATAAATCATATTTCAGGGTTATAAATCACACTCAGAATAAACAAACTCAAAAATAGTGCCAAAAAGACTAATGTCTTCGTTTAAAGCTAATATCTGGCTAGACCTCAATTTATTACAGGACAATCTTGTAATTACTTTGCCATGGGTTAAATAAGCTAAAAATCTGATAAAATAATTTCAAGGATTTTCTTATTATTGTCCTAATTATATTCCTGTATTTTGAATAATTTTTCTAAAACCAAGTATTATTCTACGAAGATCTCTTATTTTTAACAAGCCTGTGAGTGTTTAGGCTTTGATTTCCTCATCATTTAAAAATGATGAGTGTCACTCTTTTGTATAAGTGTACAATCAACTATATTGTAACGATCATGTTGTGTTTTCGATCCTACAAAAGATAGATTCCCCCCTTAAATTATCAACTTCAAGTATTTTAAACTATTAGTTAATTAAGTCAGCCTGTTATGCTTCTATTCATCAAACATTAAGTGTCTACTGTGCTCCAGAAACTGAGCTAGAAATTTTACTTTTTCATGAAGATGAGAAGAACAGTTACTTCAATCATTTCTCTCAATATTTCCAGTGGATTTAAGAAGACTGATATATGGCAGCAGTAATCCTGTGTCAATTTAAATATGTGTATTTGTATTTATGTGCACAGGTGTGCTACAGAGCTCTATTTCTGCATATCATGCTATACATTTTCCTCAATGGTTTAGTGTCTGCTCTAACAGATTCAAGGAATTTATAAATCAACTACGGAAATGAAGCCACAGGCACCACCACTGGATTCCAAAATCAACTTGAATATCATTTTGTTACGGCATTGCTTTCCAGTTTAGGACAAAATCCTAAGAAACTACATTCAGCAATTTTACAGTTAGATAGTATATGTTCCTTTATCTTTTCCTGGCTACATTAACTATGTTGGCCAAATTAAAACCTCTCTGAGACTGAATTGTTCATTAGTGAAATGGAGGTCAATATATTTCTTACCTAACGCCAGCATATAACTTTGGCTACTACATTCTCTGTAGTTCCATAATTCCTCCAGCAGCCATTTATCCAATTCCTATAATATGCAAGGCTTCAGTGCTAGGTAGTGGGGATGGAGAACTGGATAAAATAGCCCTTTTTTGTTCTTATGGAGTCTCTGGGAATGGATCACTATTAAATTAGCCATGTTATGAAGGAGCTGAAACCCTTCTTTAAAAAGCAGCCTTAAATCTCAGCTCTTGTGGTTCTTCCTTCCTCTCTTCCGAGTCAGGAGGGCTCTTTCTTCCCTGATATCTCTATATTATGCACGTGTCTTAGAGACCACATCACGCCACAGTTATAGATGTAAGTGCCTATGCTTCCCAACGAACTGTGAATTTCACTGAGATCAGAAACACAAAGCCAGACTCTAAGCTACACAACATTCTAGATGCTTTCACATTTTATTTCATTTATTCTTTACAACAATATGGAAAAGTATTATGTTCCCCACTCAAAGATAAGGCAACTGAGGTTTGGGTATGCTGAATAATATCTCTGAGGTTAGTTAGGAAATGACCAAGCCAGGCTGTCAGAGCAGGTTAACTTTTATGCACCTGGCCTAACAGCCAAACGGTGATATTATCGTCCTAAAGTGTCCTCAAATCACCCTAAAGTGAAAGTTGACCTTGTTTTTCTCTCATGTCAACTGTACAACTTGCTGGCTTCAGCAGCAAGAGGGAAAGAGGACGTGGCATGGCCATCAGCTGTAGCTTTTGAAAGCAGTCAGGAGAGAACAAAACAAATGTACAAACTGAGCTAAATCTGGAACATTTTTAAAATCATTACTATCATTAGACACATTGATTTGGCAGAGGCAGAGGCAATAGAGGGCAGTGATGAATTGTCTCAGCTCTGCAGTCAGACAGGCTAGGTTCTAGTCCTGCTCCATCTCTTATCAGCTGGGTAAGTTTCCTTGGGTATATTTTTTTAATGTCTAGGTACCTTGGTTTCCTCATCTGTGAAAAGCGATTAGTCGTTGAACCTATCTCAAAGGGTGGCAATGAGAAGTAAAGGAAAAAATATACGCAAACTGTTTCTGGCATATGGGATGCTCTCAGTAATAATATCATTCTTAACACGTAAAGAACAGGTCATGGATTTATTCCAGCATGACAAAGCGATGAACACTATCACTAAACAAGAGGACAGCCTGACTGATGAACTCTTAAACTGCACCATATCCACACTTATTAATTCATCTATTACATTAATTTCACAAGCATGTATTGAATACCTGCTGTGTGTTAGGAATCATGATAGATCTTACGAACACAAAGTTGAGTAGGAAACAATTTCCTTAAGAACATGACAGATTTTAGGATGTACAAAAATGTAAATGCATACTTAAAATACACATGACGTGCTTTGATGTAAATGCTGCAATATAAATTAATACCAGTTTTAGTGGTGGCTTAATAAAAATACTGAACATTGGCCGAACATGTTGGCTCATGCTTGCAATCCCAAGACTTTGGGAGGCCCAGGCAGGAGGATCGCTTGAGGCCAGGAATTGAAGACCAGCCTGGGCAATGTAAGAGGTCCCTATCTGTATAAAAAAAAAAAAATCTAAACAATTAGCCAGGCATGGTGGCTCATGCCTGTAGTCCCAGCTGCTTGGAGACTGAGGCGAGAAGATCACTTGTGCTCAGGAGGTTGAAGCTTCAGTTACCTGTGATCCTGCCCCTGCACTCCAGTCTGGGTGATGGAGCAAGAACCTGTCTCAAACAAACAAATGAACAAAAAACTGCTAACATTTACTGATATTTCTATATCTGGCCATTTTCCCAAAACTTCACATAAAGTATCTTGCATGGCTGTCACAGCATCCTTATGAGGAAGATTTTATTATTGTACCCATTTTATAGGTAAGAAAATTATGTTTAGAAAAAGTTTAAGATTTGCCCCAGACAGACCACCAGGAGGTGGTACAGTCAGAAGTTTGCCTCTTGAGCTTTATCAGCCGATAGCTAAGAAGTATAAAGAAAGGGAGATACACCCATTGATATAATCTGAATATTTGTCCCCACCCAAATCTCACATTGAATTGTAATCTGCAATGCTGGAGGGCCAGCCTGGTGGGAGGTGTTTGGATCATGGGGGCAGATCTCTCATGCCTTGCTTCTCTCATTATGATAGTGAGTGAGTTCTCGCAAGATCTGCTCGTTTAGAAGTGTGTGACACCTTGCCCGCAACTCTCTCTCTTGCTCCTGCATGTAAAGTGCCTGCTCCAGCTTCTGCCATAATTGTAAGCTTACTGAGGCCTCCCCACAAGCTGATGCTGGAGCTATGCTGCTCTTCAGCCTGCAGAACAGTGAGCCAATTAAACCCTTTTTCTTTACCCAGCCTCAGGTATTTCTTTGTAGCAATGCAAGAACGGCCTAATACATGCATCAATGCCTTTAAGAACAGAAATTTAATTTTATGTAAATTATAGGAAAGGAAGACAGTGGCAGTTACTGAAACCTGAGGGAAAAAAACTTTAAAAGGCTCCTTTATGTATGTTTACGGAATATATATGTTTAACAAAAGGTAAACATATTTTTACATCATATTCCCAGAAATGTTCTTCCTTTGACTTTGTGACATTGTTCTTACTTTCTGTCTTGTTCAAATTCTCTGCTGATTCATTTGCTGATGAATTAAAAACATAATTTAATGAGAGAGATTCAAATTGCACATTTTACTTTTTAAATAATTGCTTCAAATCCTGAGATGAGGGAGACCTGGGTAAATGAAATAACGTGTGAAAACACCTAGGATTTCTGGGGTGACTGTTTATTTAACAGGAGTGAACAGAGAGACTTGGCTGCCAAAACTCCCCTGCAAACTGAGGCTGCATGAATGGAATCACAGAATTCAGAACAAAGGAAACATCTGTCTTCCTCTATCCCTTGGTGTAAAGGAATGTATTTGGAGCATCATCTTAAATCTGGTCACCATGTTTTAAGAAGGAACTTAATTACAGTGTGCCCAGAGGAGCAAAACCAGAAGAGTGGAACGTCTAATGTGATACTGTGTGAGGAGTGGTTAAAGAAACCGGGAATATTGAACTTGAACTGAATTCTTAAAGGGGGTATGATCACTGAATTCACATTTTAAAGACCTGTATGTTGAACCGGAATTGGAACAGACATGACTCTTGATGGCAGAACTAAAGTCAATGGCTGGCAGTTTGCTGAAGGCAGATTGCAGGCTAGGATTAAAACAGGAGTGTTTTCTTTTCTGTTTTTTTGTTTGTTTGTTTTCGTGTTTGTTTTGTTTTGTCTTGTTTGAGTAAACTGCCTATGTTTAGAAGGGCCTAAGCACAAGTTTTCAGAGTGGACAGGAGATGGAGGCCATAAAACTTAGGGTTTCTCCCTATTGAAAGGCCCCATGACTCAGTTTCCATGCTGAACCCTCTTTCTCCTCTCCCCTCTTAATTTCCATATTTCACCTTCCACCCAACTAAACACTTTACCTTTCACTCGGGTTCTCCACGTTTTCAGTTTTTGCTTGCGTTCAACACTGACATCGGGCACAATTTTTCTGTGCCTTAGAAGAAAAAAGTCCTGTCTTTGCTCAATTTTAACTTTCTGATGTTTAATATAGGAATGATTAAAATTATGATTATTTCTCACAGGTGTTGAAAGTATCCAAAGAGATAACATATTTGAAAAGAGTTTTAACTTTTTTTGTTTTTTTAAGACGCAGTCTCACCATCACCCAGGCTGGAGTGCAATGGTGTGATCTCGGCTTACTGCAGCCTCCTCCTCCCGGGTTCAAGCAATTCTCCTGCCTCAGCCTCCTGAGTAACGGGGATTACAGGCGCCCGCCAGCACTGGCAGTGGCTCACGTCTGTAATCCCAACACTTTGGGAGGCCGAGGCAGGTGGATCATCTGAGGACAGGAGTTCGAGACCAGCCTGACTAACATGGTAAAACCCCGTCTCTACTAAAAATACAAGAGTTTTAATTTCTGTAAAGTGCTAGGCAATGATGATTATTACTCTGTAACCATTTTACATAGGCCTCCAACTGACTTCATAATCTTTTGTAGTGCCTTTACTGATAAAAATCTGAGCTCTTGAAAAATGGAGACCAAGTTTTTATTCATCTTTATATTCTTAGCATTTAGTATATTGCTGATAACATTTTAGATGCTGTTTTATTGAATTAGATAATCAATACATGCTAAGTGTTTTAACAGTTGCACAAACTAGAACATAGGAGAAATGTCAAATACTTATCAAATTTATAGTGGATTTACATCACTTTTTACTGGTGATAACACTAAAAATTTCTTCTTGTGCCAGGAGAAAACTAATCAGTATTGTCTATGCTAATATTATTATCTGATTATTATATGAAAAATTTCATTTTGTTTCTGTTTCTTGAAACCACAGATGCCTCTGCAAAAAAAAGAATGTTCATTTTTAATTTAATAAATCTTTAACATACTAATCATTTAAAGGCAACACAGGGTGCCCTATGAGAGAGTATCCACTTGTAGCAAAGGCTGTATTACATAAACCTTAGAGATTTAAAAATCAACATTCAATTGAAGAAACAGCCTGAGTATAATTTATCGATTTTTTAAATCTGATCTACGTTTTGGATGTATACAAAATGTTACTTCAGTTTGCTCCCACCCCTACATACAAACTCTGTCTCCTTTCTGACTCTAGAGGCTATTTCACTCTATCCACATCCATTCTTCCCTTACTAATAGCATTACATATTTGAATTGTGTTTTGAGAGCATGATGTTTGTTCTAATCACTTAAAAATTTATCAGCAGCTCTCACTAATTGGCAGAATCAAAGATGTGCCAGCTTACTAGATCATATTAGAAGCATACCCCATCTTCAGGATCTCTTCTTTGCAGCACTTTATTTGGTGCATAATCTCATTTTGAGTTAGATGTCAC
Organism: Macaca thibetana thibetana; assembly: GCF_024542745.1. NCBI lineage: Eukaryota > Metazoa > Chordata > Mammalia > Primates > Cercopithecidae > Macaca > Macaca thibetana. Next base: position 87,449,320 of record NC_065594.1, read on the forward strand.
TGCTATCCGCCTCTAAAAGCTCTATTCTTTGACTGTAATTGTTTATTTAATTGCATGTTGCTGTAGCCTGCACTGACTGTAATCATTATGTGGACAACTAATACAAATTTTATTAATTATCAAACCCACACTGCCTAGCTCAGTAAAGTTTTTTGAATGAATAAATGAACCAAACACTGTTTTGTTATTGTTTTGTTTTATTTTTTGCATTAGTGCTTGGTTGGTGATAAAAATTGTAAGGAAAGGCTAAGTTACACTTCCGAGGAATGGTTTTATAAGAAAATCTTATAAAAACCATTTACTGTGAGAGATTCCTCACTTCCTCTTCTACCCAGTACACTTTCAGAGCTGAGCACCCGGGAGGCAGTAGGATTACTATGTGCTGATTCCACACAACCGCTCCCCTCAGTGACTGACTGAGAGAAGACGTCTCCTTCCAACAGCCATAAAGAGGTGCCAGCTGTACATAGTATTTGAGACGCCAAGCTGCATGGGATTTCAGGAAAACTTGTACACAATAGGATCTACATATACTTGTTTATTTTAGAAAACGAGATTTCCCCAGACATGCAAAGAGTAGCGAAATAACTACTGCCCGGCTGACTTTCAGTGATGGGTCTCAAGTAGAAATTGTGTTTTTAAACAACCGCAACAGGAGGTGAAATCATGGAAACTGCATGCTGCAGGTAACTAATGAAACAAGCAATTATCCTGTGCTATCATATAAAGGCATCCACAAATACCAGCATAGCTGTTCCTAGTTGTCAGTTCACGAAAATTTTTCCTAGTAAATTATTCACTCATTTTCTTCTTTATATGGAATAGAAAGCTCCTCGGATTATCTTAAAGTGCCACAGATGAAACATGATAAGGTCTGTTCTGATCAATATTTAAAGTCAAATTAAAAAGAGGTTGCTCCAGTAAGAAAAAAAAATATTCCCTCAAAAAGTGGGCTAAGGATACAACCAGACATTTGTCAAAAGAAGATATACGAATGGCCAATAAACATATGAAAACATGCTCAACATCACTAATGATCAGGGAAATGCGATACCACCTTACTCCTGCAAGAATGGCCATAATCAAAAAATCAAAAACCAGTAGATGTTGGTGTGGATGTGGTAATTAGGAAGTGCTTCTACACTGCTCGTGGGAATGTAAAGTAGTACAGCCACTATGGAAAATTGTGTGGAGATTCCTTAAATAACTAAAAGTAGAACTACCATTTGATCCAGCAATCCCACTACTGGTTATCTACCCAGAGGAAAAGATATCATAATATGGAAAAGATACTTGTACATGTATGTTTATAGCAGCACAATTTGCAATTGCAAAATCGTGGAACCAACCCAAATGCCCCATCAATCAATGAGTGGATAAAGAAACTGTGGTGTGTGTGTGTGTGTGTGTGTGTGTGTATGTGTGATGGAATACTACTCAGCCATAAAAAGAAATGAATTAACAGCATTTGCAGTGACCTGGATGAGATTGGAGACTATAATGCTAAGTGAAGTAACTCAGGTATGGAAAACCAAACATCATATGTTTTCACTAGGTGGGAGCTAAGCTATGAGGATGCAAAGTCATAAGAATAATACAATGGACTTTGGGGACTTGGGGGGAAGGGTGAGAGAGGGGTAACAGATAAAAGATTACAAATAGCATTCAGTGTGTACAACCCGGGCAACGGGTGCACCAAAACTTCACAAACCACCAGTAAATAACTTACTCATTTAACTAAATACCACTTGTACCCAAATAACTTGAGGAATAAAAAAGAGATTGCTCCAGTGAGATGCAAAGAAATACCTATAATAATTGTTCCCCCTTACAGACTTTTTGAAGGCTGTACTTTGATACAGTGGTTCTCAAACCTACAGAAACAAAGAATAATTTTCTGTCATCCTGGTGAACGTGTTATCAATCAGGATCTGACAGGCCACAGAGGACACTCAAATTGGGACAATGTGAGGAGGTTATATTTACAGAGAGAGAATTGTGGGCAAGAGGTAGAGGTACCATGAGGTTTGGTGTAAAAGCCAGGCAGAGTGTTCCCACAGCCAAGACTCAAAAGACAAGAGTATGGAGAGGGCTCAGAAAGAGAGAAATTCACAGAGTCCCAGAGATAGTCTCTTTTGGAAGAGCAAAGGTTTTGTTGAGGAGTTAGCCAGTACAAGGAATCCTCACAGGAAGGAACTTAAGAGAATAAATGGGCTGGGCATGGTGGCTCACGCCTGTAATCCCAGCACTTCGGGAGGCCAAGGAGGGTGGATCACCTGAGGTCAAGAGTTCGAGACCAGTCTGACCAACATGGTGAAACCCCCATCTCTACTAAAAATACAAAATTAGCTGAGCGTGGTGGTGCATGCCTGTAATCCCAACTACTCAGGAGGCTGAGACAGGAGAATCATTTGAATCCGGGAGGCAGAGGTTGCAGTAAGCTGAAATCGTGCCATTGCACTTCAGCCCGGGCAACAACAGCGAAACTCCTTCTGAAAAAAAAAAAAATTAAAAAAAAAGCCAGGCGCAGTGGTGGCTCACTCCACTCCTGTAATCCCAACACTTTGGGAGGCTGAGGCAGGCGGATCACCTGAGGTCAGGAGTTTGAGACCAGCCTGCCCAACGTGGCGAAATCCCATCTCTACTAAAAATACAAAAAAGTAGCCGGGCGTGGTGGTGGTGGATGCCTGTAATCCCTGCTACTTGGGAGGCTGAGGCAGGAGAACCACTTGAGGTAGGCAGAGGTTGCAGTGAGCCAAGATTGTGCCACTGCACTCCAGCCTGGGCGACAAGCGAGAAACTCCATCTCAAAAAAAAAAAAAAAAAAAAAGAGAGAGAGAGAGAGAATATATGCCTGACCTCAGGCTCTTTTCTCCCTCTCAACTCTTTCCAAGGCAACCACTTGTCTCACCAAAATGACTAGGAAACTCACTGAAATCTAACTCACTGAAGCTTAGAGTAGATGCTACACGTCCACTCCCAGGAGCTGAGAACGGAGCAAAGAATGTTGGAAAGTAAACCTAGTGGGGACAATGGACGCCTGAGGTATGTTCATTTCTGAGGTAAGGGCGCTGAAGTTCAGAGAGATTCATACCCTGAGTGGCAGACATACCTAAGAATGTTTACATAATCATTTCACGCTATTATTTCATTTGGTCTCCTATGCTTACTCCTGACCTACAAAGAAAATATTAGATTTATTATGTACATCTAATATTACTCTTTTAGGATAACATTAAAGTACCATCACTATTCATTACTGAAGATGTAAGAAAATACCTTTAACCAGTTCTTTGTATACCCATAATAGAATATATTCTTAGGTTGATAAGAAATCCATATATACACATAAACATCAATTTTTTTCAATAATCTAAAACTCTGGCCTTAAATTTTTCCAATAATATATGCTTAAAGCTGAAAATATTATCATTACAGTTATATGATAAGAATGTCTATGTAATTGGTTTATTTAAAGATATAAACTTTATTAGAAGCTCTAAGGTAATGCAAAGTCAGACACATGGGTTGAGTCCCAAATATGCCTTCTGTTCTCTTTATGATTCACAGTTTATGTGTCTATAGTTTCACACCCAACGACACCAAACCTATTGCTACATGGGTCACGGTAAAGCAATTAATTAGCTAACACCAATATTTCCATATCTTTTTCTGACTTTCAGAGAATGGAACTGAGAGCTACCTGACTCTTGCTACATTCCCATAACTAGTATATCATTTATTCTAGTAAACAAATAAGTACAATTAAGTATTTCTGAAGTTATGTTTTTAGAAAAAAATACTACCAGTCTAAAACCTCTTGCAAACTAATACATTGGTCTCACAGAAAATACTTAAAACCGGGGCCGGGCGCGGTGGCTCAAGCCTGTAATCCCAGCACTTTGGGAGGCCGAGACGGGCGGATCACGAGGTCAGGAGATCGAGACCATCCTGGCTAACACGGTGAAACCCCGTCTCTACTAAAAAATACGAAAAAAAACTAGCCTGGCGAGGTGGCGGGCGCCTGTTGTCCCAGCTACTCGGGAGGCTGAGGCAGGAGAATGGCGTGAACCCGGGAGGCAGAGCTTGCAGTGAGCTGAGATCCGGCCACTGCACTCCAGCCTGGGTGACAGAGCAAGACTCCGTCTCAAAAAAAAAAAAAAAAAAAAAGAAAATACTTAAAACCATTCTTTCCTGAACACTGCAGTGTATGTGCTTGAATAATAAGTGCATCTACCTATAAATAATAAGTGCATCTACCAATCAAATCTTCCTAGGTAATATAATTCTTTTTTTTTTTTTTGAGACAGAGTCTCGCTCTGTCGCCCAGGCTGGGGTGCAGTGGCCGGATCTCAGCTCACTGCAAGCTCCGCCTCCTGGGTTCACGCCATTCTCCTGCCTCAGCCTCCCGAGTAGCTGGGACTACAGGCGCCCGCCACCACGCCCGGCTAGTTTTTTTCGTATTTTTTAGTAGAGACAGGGTTTCACCGTGTTAGCCAGGATGGTCTGGATCTCCTGACCTCGTGATCCGCCCGTCTCGGCCTCCCAAAGTGCTGGGATTACAGGCTTGAGCCACCGCGCCCGGCTAATTCTTTTTTTAGACCTTGATAATTTCATTCATTGTTATGAATTGTGAAGCTTTATCTTATATTACATCCTTATCCCCAGGTTAGATGTGCACTTGCCAACCCACGGTTTGCATGAATTGTCCCTTGAATCTCTCAGAGTCAGAATGTCCTGAGTTGACTTCACCATTTCTTTAGCTTGCCCAGCAGAGCCACCATCAAGACATTTGGGTCAGTCTGTACTTTGGATGTCATCCTTAGCATTTAAATCTTCTTCATCCTCCTTGTTGGAATCCTGTCTATTGTTAATTTTTTTTTTTATTTTCTTCATCCCATCATCCCAAAATTAGTTTATCCTCCTTGTTTTTCAACTGGATCACTGTAACAGCCTCCCACTTATTATCTGGGTATCTCATTTTGCCCTTACTGATCTAGTCTCCATATTTGGAACCAAGTGTTATGTTTTTTTTTTTAAGTCAATCTGATAACAAAGTTTCCCTTTTTAATTTTTCTATTTGGGACATTCATGGTCTGACATCATCTCTCTCTCCCTCTTCTTCCTGCACTGGTGGATCTTGTTGAATAAATGCACTTTTCCAAATGTGTTCAAGTCACTACCTTTCTTCCTGCAATATCTTCTTCCTCTCTCTTCCCATGGCCTATCTCCAGTTAAAATTTTGGTTTCACTCTAGCCCTTTCCTCTTCCAGTAATGGTTCCATGAATGTCCCGTTGTTCCTCACGAGTGATAACGCAGCACTTGGAATCTACCGGCACATGGCCACAGTCATTACACAGTTCTGCCGAACGTGTCCCTGTCACCCACTGCAGGGCAAGCTCCAGAATGCAGGGGCTTATCTGGAGGACCCCAGCAGCTAATTTAGCAGCTAGAACGTATCTGCCAATCAATGGATGCAGTTTGATTGTATCCTTTTTTATTTTTTATTTTTTGTCACACAGATGGAAGACTTGCCCAATTGCTGAAGGACAGTGGCAACAGGAAAGCATTCGTGAAAAAAACGTTAACAATATATGATAATTACTGAAATTCTGGCCTGGAGGTTGGTCATAATAGAAAACAAATATGGTTAACCTAGTTAAGTTAATGGAACCTTAATTAGATTGAAGAGAAACTCCAGTGTCTGTCACAAGTGCCATTCTGACTGTGGTGAGGAAACTGTCAGGGGGTGACACAGAGTTCTGTGTGACTTGACCACTCCCTTGGGTTGCCATGGAGTGGATCACAGGCTTATCTGAACTGGACCAAGAGAAGAAATAAGAATTAGGAAACACGGTGAAATAACAGAAGGAAATTTTGTGTGTGTATACAAGTAAAGGAAAAGAGAGATCATGATATTAAAATTTAATATTTTAGTGGCTTGGCATGAATTTACTAAAATTAAATTTTGATAAGACTGTAATTTCTACTCCACAATTTAATTACAACAATAAGTACAGAGTGAATTTCACAATTTTTGAAAATCTCTTTTGCTTTAAAAAGTACTTCATTACTTCAGTTACAATTGGGTACGAATGTCGTCAGGCAATTCCTGTCTTAAAATCATACAAAGTTCCACCTTACAGGATAAAATCTTTATAAACAGAGAGTTTATGGTTTGGAAACTCTGCTTACTTCATCTTTATTTCATCATTTCTTTGTCAGTATAGATCATGGGGTATATAGGCTAGAAAAAGCAAGAGTGAAAAAGAACAGAGACAGTGAGCAGTGGCTACACGCGAAACACTATCACTTCTTTGTTCTTTTTTAAGCATCAAAATCATTCTAAAATAGAAGCAAACATAATTTTTCCATTTTACAGATAATAAAACTGAGACTCAGACAGATTCTTTTTCAGGGTGATATAGCTACAAAGTGGCAAAATCAGAACTGGCACCCAGGTCTCTGAGCCGAATGCCCGTGCTCTCTGCACCGCACTATGCTGCCAGGCAGTTGTTTATATTCACCTAAATTCCTGGTAAATTGTAATAATCTGGACAGAAACTTGTCAACCAACTACTATGTCTTGAGTTACATATACAGGCAAAGAAGGATAAAAGAAACTAAACTTTTGTTTAGGAAAATTAAAATGGCAAATTGTGCTGTTCAGGACTCATTCACTCCCTTGTACACTGTACACAATATTTGAAAATGTTCAGTAGTACAGGTTTACAGTGCTGCCTCTATAAAATTACTGCTATCTTACAATGAAAAACCATCAAGACTCATAAACCACAGACTAATTTAGGAAACTAGAGTGATTCAGACATAATTAAGAATTTTCCTGAAGCATTTACAGCAATGGCAACCATCAATGTTTATTAAGTACTTTATACCAAGCACTGCTCAAAGTCTTTCATGTGTATTTACACATACAACTTGGCTAAAATAAAATAAAAAGTATTAAACATAGCTTATGGCAAAAAACATTTACAGAAAAAAGTAGAATAGTACAGTACATACAATATGCCAAAATTAACCCTTAAATAGGCAACAAATTGAAGAAAGCATAAAGGGTGGATATTAAAATATTAAAAAGACATTTTATTTTGGAAGCTTAGATGAAAGCATTTATAGAATAAACTATACATCATATAATTAGTTTAAATCTGTTCCATAAGTAATCATTTATCGATCATCTCCTATATGATGAAGTTTTACTGATGATGATGAAGATAAATTGAATAAAACAGGGCTGAAATCTTTATGTCAGATCACATCCACATAATTCACTAACAGCAACATGAAATGAGTCATGGCAAGATGTGTCTATTGCATAGTTATTAAAATAGCATAGCAATTCTGCATACATTTATGTGAATAAAAGAAGCAGCTGTTTCACCATGTTCATAGTTAACCAAGGAGTGTTAATTTTTAGCCATATATGGGTACCATATTAAATGGATTTGGGAAAAACATGCATAGAAAATGGGTGCAGGTTAAGGCCTTATTTTAGAAGTCTTTTAGTTATATAATACACAGGGCTAAATAATCTATAAACATAGATTTATAACAATGTTACATCATATTAAACATATAGGATTCCTATTCTCTAAAGAGCTTACAGCATCATTAGGAAAAATCATAAGACAGTAGAGCAAAAACAGCATCTGATCCTAAGATCATACTGGAAGGAGATGGTGAAAACTACCTACAAACCTAAAAATGTTATCAGTCTTATATACCTTTTAAAAAGGTTGTAAAGGTGGCAAATGGAGAAATAAAATCCACCTTTTTCTATTTATTTTACTTATTTAATGTAGAAAAAATGTAAAGTTATTAATATTCAAGTTTGTTGCAGCTCCAGTAAGATTGCTGAGAATATAAATGGTAAAAATGTTTTTGCCAAAAGTTTGGCAATATTTATCAAATATTCCCTAAAATTTGTAATAGTTTAAAATGGTTATGCTGTTAATGGAAACAGTAAGATTAAAAGTATCATCTACATCACAATCCTGATTTTTAAAAAAGACAAAAACTATGTACCTGTCTATCATATCAATCTAGCTAGCTAGCTATCAATCCTCTATGCCTTCAGTCTATAGTGATTACTCCTGGGGCATGGGTGATTATTGTTTTAGACTTTATACTTTTGTCAAGTTTTCCATAAGGGCATGTAATACTTGTATAATTAGATATATTTTTAATGCAGAACCCCAAAAAATACTAGCTTAGTGTATATGATGATCCTTTGGTTCTTCTAATGGATATTTTATTTTTAAAATTCCTTTTGCAGTAAGTCATAAAAAGAAGTACATTTGTACTCAGAATTCACAAAAATATAAGGTTGTGAAAAAATAATAATGAGTTTACGAAGAATCCTTACATTTGAAGCACATAAAACACAGACTTATACTTTGGGAGGGTGAGGTGGGTAGATCACTTGAGGTCAGGAGTTCCAGACCAGCCTGGCCAACATGGTGAACCCTGTCCCCCCAGTCTCTACTAATAATACAGAAATTAGCTGGGTGTGGTAGGAGGCACCTATAATCCCAGCGACTCAGGAGGCTGAGGCAGGAGAATTGCTTCAACCTGGGAGGCGAAAGTTGCAGTGAGCTGAGATCACGCCATTGTGCCCCAGCCTGGTCAACAAGAGCTAAACTCCATCTCAAAAAAAAAAAAAAAAAAAAAAGAACAGACTACAAATTTGCTATGTTTTTTTTTAAGTTACAAAAAGAGCTGAAGTCGGTTTCAAATTAATTTTTTATCAATATGCAAATGAGGCATATAAGTGGAATTTTAAAATGTGCAGTACATCTGAAAACCTATAAACACATTTTTATTTCATTAAGTCACACTTGTGTTTAGAAAGTTTGTCATTGAGATACTAGCTTAGCAATTTAATGCCAGAGTACGTGGACACTGCACTTACAATGTTGTCCCACCCTGGCTCTGAGGAAGCTTAGGTTGAGTCACAAGAAAGCAGGTCTTACTATGCTCAAAGACCAAGAAGCTATCTCAGAATTTCGTCTTTCTTATCAACTACACTACTAATCCTATTTGATCCATACTAAAACTTTGTAACCAATCATGACGCATATTTTTAAAATCTTTACAAACGTAATGCTGGACATGGATTATTTTAATACCATACATACAACATTTAGTAAAATTATAATAGATTTTTCCTCAAGTCCATGACACTTTTCAGGAAAAATAAAGACAGAATGTGAAAGTGTCAAAGTGTCACTTAGCAATACTCACAAGATTCACTTCTCCCCCACAAACAGATCTTTATAAAACACAAATTTATAGAAATTTATAAAATTTACATCTTGGTATATGAGCCTAGTAAGATCTGCTTTCCTGTGGCTTATCCCAAACTTCCTCAGGGCCAAAATGGGACATTGTAAGTGTAGAGTCCACATACTCTGACATTAAATTGCCAAACTACTATCACAATGACAATCTTTCTAGACACAAGTTTGACTTAATGAAATAAAAATGTGTTTACAGGTTTCCAGATGTATGTTAGTTAAAGTTCATAAAAGAGTGAAACACTTATGTCACAATCACAGTAACTAAAGGCTTTGGTGATATCATTTCGTGTTTTATAATATACACAAAATTATACTTTTTAAGCTTAATTCTTTTTAATCGTTTTGCTTATTTGTTTGTTTAGACACAGGGTCTCACTCTGTCACCCAGGCTGGAGTGCAGTGGCAAAATCATAGCTCACTGCAGCCGTGTATACTGGCCTCAAGGAATCCCCCGCCTTGGCCTCCCAAAGCACTAGGATTACAGGTGTGAACCACTGAGCCTGGCCTTTTTTTAATTCTGTAGCTCCAACATCCTTAATTTGTAAACAATATTTATGGACATCAGTGAGACTTGTAAATATAATCACAAATAAAACCTTTTATTTGGTAAGATCAAAAGTATCATGTTTTTGGTAATAACTTATGTAGTTTGACATTAATAAGAGACAGTTGAAGGAATACAGAAAATAATGATAAAGTTTGTTCTGTGCCCTTTTAACTCAAAGTGATCCAGTTTATTTCAACAGGAGAGCGGGGCTGTTGATTTTTCATACGTTCCATATTATGCCGCGATGCCAATAGAAGAAATACTTATCTGTGAATATCTTATGTGTCGATAAGCACTCTCTACAACAACAGTGAAAAATTCACACTGTCAACCCTAGAGCTGATTATGATGCAAGAATTGTCCCACCATATAGCCAGGCTATGCATTTAGGGTTAGGCAATGCCATCTTAGTGTATTTATCAAATAAAATTATTCCACCCACCCAATACAATGCAAAATGCTATTCTGAACACTTTACTTAATCTATTTTAAAGACACCAGCTGATGCCAGGTACAGATCAAGTCTCTCCTGCTTCTATTAAAAAGTAATGCTACTTCAATTAAGAAATAGGTTTATGTCAAAGTTTTAATATTAGTATTTCTTTTTAAACCTCAGCTTCAAACTTTCTATCATTAACATGTCATAAGTTTGAGTCAGACCTAGTTATTCTGAATCAATTTCTACTCTGATTTTGGGTTATAAAGTCTCTTCCACCCACATAGCCTATTATAAATTCTGGTATCCAGACACAAATAAACCCACTTCAACTCAACTACTTTCTTTAGTCTCTAAATTGACAGTGAATCACTAAAAGTTTTTATTTTATTTTAGTCTTTGAAAGTTGCTTGAAATTGAAGAATAAAGTGCATGTGAATATGAATTTCACTAACTCATTTATTTACTCTTATTTCAAATGAGATCAAGTACCCTCAGGGTGGTATGTCCATAGACCTATTAATTTTCTTATTTCACAGCAAGGTAAAATGTAAACCATTCCAAACAGGAGAGAGAATTTCACTGTTTGAAAATATGTTCAGGAAAAGAGTTAAATGTCTTATTTATGTAAATTATTCCCACAGCCAATTTATATGTAACCTACAGCCAATTCATACTTCACCTAGATCCACAGGACTGCAACTTACACCTCATTTCCTGTTACATGCCCTCGGAAATGCAGAACAAGAACAGCTGCCCGCCACTTTTACATTCAACACGAAAGCCCCAGTTACGTCTCTAACTTGACTTTTCCTTTCCAATCTAAACCAGGGTTATTTTCCTGTAGGCTTTTTGACTTGTCCCTCTTGAATAATTGTTGAGTCCTTTTTTCTCAGTACTATTAGAATTGCTCAACCCTTGAACTGGAAAGAGGGACACAAGGTATGATAATGTTAATGATGATAGGGTAAATCTATTGTTCTCTGACTAGCATGCACTGTTTTTTTCTTTATTGCAAGAATGATAATGCTTTAACACTATGTCAAAATATTATGTTATTGAAAAACAAAAACAACTTTTTCACCCATCAAAAAAAGAAAAAAAAAAGAATCCTATTAAAACCTGATATGTAATGCCAGTTTCTACAAGTATTCTTAAAATCCACATAATTGAGTTAAAAAAAAAAACCCTACTATCCCCATTTCCTACCTATAGGACATTAGAAATAATGGCAACTCTATCACAGCATCATTGTAAGAATTTCAGATATTGTAAAGCAAAGTTCTACCACATAGGAAGCACTGAATAATTATTTTTTTCTGTGCTCTTTGAGCTACAACGTGAATGTCTGGACAATGTAGTCATGTCTAAAGCTATGTTTAAATTGCACAAAATAATTGGTTTATGTTAATAAAAAGCAAATATTTTTCTGAACAAGTTCTTCTAACATTGAAGAGATGAAAATCTTTTGATGTACTGATTACCTTTTGACAGAGTATAATAATGAGGATAAAAAGAAAAAAAATTTAAGAGGCACATTAATCTGTATACACATTAATTTCATAAGATGTTTATTTGCATACACAAGTAATTGTAAAAAAGAATAGACATTAAGTAAAATGGGTAAAAATTAGCAAAGATAATGTTAGACACATGCATTTGCGGTTTCTATTCAGAATGCAAGCATAACTACAAATCATGCCTGTGTTTCTGGATAAAATAAAATATAGCCACGCTAAATTTAGGTCAATCTCATTTTCTCATTCTCAGGCAACAACCACCAAAAACAAACAAACAAAAAACATCAATAGACATCTTGCAGAGAAAGAGGGGGAAAGCCACTGATCTGGGGAGGGGAAAAACTACAAAGGCTCATCACTCACATGTAACTTACTGAGTTAGGCGGTTTTTTTTTTTTTTTTTTACACCTTAACACAGAGAATGGAAAGTGTCGTTAAACAAATCAGTCCATCCCTCTCTAGTTTAAAGTTGTCCTTTCTCCTAGAACCTCACAGTCCTACCATTTTAACAAGTTAGGTCCAAATTGCTGGAAGAAAAGTCCTTTATGCTTTTCTGTAAAAAGCTACTCTCTTCAAATCAGCTCCAAATTCAGAAGGCAGAAGGCTTTGTTCTTCCAGGATCTCCAGGTATTCCATTTATCTTAGCACAATGCTGTATACAATAATTACCATTGTTATTATCCTTAACAATTAATACTATAGTTTATATAGCATTTCAATTTTACAATTTGTAAGCAAACTTATCACACGTTAGCTATGAATGGAAGTTTAACATACATTTCCATTATTTCACTATCATGCCCCTTGAACATAAAAGAAATTATTCTCTAGTTTCATCTCAGTAGCATTGTGTTATGTCAATAGCAGTGAGGAATAATCCCCAAACACCATTCTCTTGCCTTGTTAAACATACATTTTTTTTCTTTCTTTTCTCATCATCTGTTTGAAAATGGAGAAAAATCACCTATCACAGCAGATTGAATACTGCTAGGCTTAAGGTATATCAATGTTGATATTGGTGTCTTATTGTAGTCCTAAGCCACTATTTTTTTAAGGAATCAAATATTGATGGTTAAGGCATTTTTTAACAATCCAACAGGTTTAATGCTAATATAAGGTAATCTTTGTGTGTGGTAATGTATAGATTAATAATCCCCCTTAAATATATCTCCCTCTTCAAATTTAAAGCCATAATTATAGGATTTCATTTCATGCGTTTTATGTCGTTTGGATCTTCTAACTTCTTGAGCCCTGTAATAAATTCACAATAGTTTTTGTTCACATCAAATAACATCCAATTCATCAACATTTATCTTTTGTTTTTCTGGGACTGCTCACCTACATTCATTAAGTTGAATTTTGGAGGCCTTGATGTAATACTTTTGTGTAACGTTTTGTTTTAAGATAATTTTTTTGCCTTCATTATTTTCTAAGCATTTTTATTTTCTCTTATTCGATGTGAACAAATGATTGAGAGGTATTTAATATCACTTTTCGCTGGTCAAGATTTAATTATATTGTGCATTTTCCAAGATTTATATTTTGCGATTTCAACTCCATCTAAAATTTCTGTGGTATTTGTTTTTCTTCCAACAGCTATTAATAAGTCTGAATGTATTACTCTCGCTGCTTTATTGATCCTTTGTGTCATTCCCCTTCCCTGCATGCCGGTGTTACTTCTCCATGCTGTTAGTGCAGTCCTTCCTCCTTCACCAATCATAAAATACCTCCCTGCTATCTTCCCAACAGTCCCCATCCCAACTTATTCTCCATGATGTTATCAGAGTACTTTTCTACAATATCGTTCTGAATTACCAGTTAGGCTTACCTGAATGCAAAACGTAAACGACACCCCTCTAATTACAGAATGAAGAAAAGCTCCTTAACAGAGAATACTAACCTCTGGCACATTCATACTCTTCCATCATCTTATCCTACCATATTTTACACGCCCAATACTTCTGTTATACTTATACCCTTATTCTCCACAGAACACCAAACTTCCTCAGCCATTTCCACAAATGCATGCCCTTCACAACCTGAAATGTATTCGAGCTGCTCACGAAACCCATGTTTGTTTCAAAGATCATGGCCACCAAAAAGCTTTCTGAGCCAGGAGGTGATCGGGTTTCCTTCCACCAGATCCCCTTGCTCCCTTGACTCTGACAGGTAAGCATGGCGTTTTGTTTTTTTAGTTTTACATTTCTATTCCTCATCACCTCCCATTTTTCTTCTTTTTTTTTTTTTTTTTTTTTTTTTTTTTTTTTTTTTTTTTTTGAGACGGAGTCTCGCTCTGTCGCCCAGGCTGGAGTGCAGTGGCACGATCTCGGCTCACTGCAAGCTCCGCCTCCCGGGTTCACGCCATTCTCCTGCCTCAGCCTCCCGAGTAGCTGGGACTACAGGCGCCGCCACCTCGCCCGGCTAATTTTTTTGTATTTTTAGTAGAGACGGGGTTTCACCGTGTTAGCCAGGATGGTCTCGATCTCCTGACCTCGTGATTCGCCTGCCTCGGCCTCCCAAAGTGCTGGGATTACAGGCGTGAGCCACTGCGCCCGGCCCACCTCCCATTTTTCAATCCCAATCTGTATAAACATTTGCTTAGTAAATAATCCACAAATACTTATTAAGTATGTAAGATACATGGGTCAGTGTTCTGGGCACTGGGGCTTTATCAATGAACAAAACACATCATGGACATTCCAGTCTGGTTGAAGAATGAATGAAACTCACAAGCTAAAATATTGTTGATTTTCAGATTTTATATTCGAAGATAAATTTCACTTCTTTTCAAATATCTAATTTCAGGGAAGATAAAAACAATAAAAGTAAAAAAATAATATCTTATTAATCCAAAGAGTCAACCCTATATTTGAATGATAAATGTGGACCATACTGCTTAGTTTTCTATACTTGACCTAAGAATACTTTCAATGGAACTAATGAAATTCATTTTAATATAAATGGCCCAAAATGGCTTTTCTTTTCTACATTTAAAACATTTGAAAGAAATTTGCACCAATTTAAATAGCATATTCCATTTTCCCCAACTTGGGATCAGCAGATTGTATTCATGTATATTGCTATGCTATGAAAACCAATATTTTTGGCCACAGAGACATGATGATGTGTAATAAAGGATTCCTAATTTTCCCCATGATTTAGGCTTTCTGGTTTCATTCTTTGGAATATGGGGCGCTATGGCATCTGTCCATTCAATAACAGTGAGTAGAGATTATCAATGGTTGAATGCAGCCAATTTTAGTTTTGTGTATTTTCTTGTCCTTTGCATGCAAAATTACTTTTCAGAGGACACAATTAGTAAAATGTACATTAAATATATGTTGTCAGTTTAGTATGCTAACTTCTTCTCTCTAGAGGTTAATATATTTTCCATTCAGAATTGAGACACTATTTATAAAACTAATAACAAAAATTATCTAATATATTAACAGAATTTTCTAAAACTAGAATTGCAAAATGTTATAATATTATTTTGAGGTAGCACAATTATTATCAATCTCTTGTTTCCTTCCCTTATCAATCTCTTCCTTCTTTCTCTATCATCTTATATATCCTTCCTTTACTTCAATTCTTTTATGTATGTTCCTCACCTTTTCTTCTGAATTTTGAAATATATTTAAGAAGCAGATTAACAAGTGATATTACAATTTTAATTTATTAGGGAAAAAAAAACCAGGGACTTCAGACTGAAAATTCTATCAGTTTGGAATGTATTTACAGTTTTGTCTTAAGCATTTCTAAATAGAGTTTGCCACTGTGAGATAGGACAATACTTTATTTGCAGGCTAAGTCTTTCTGGCTAAGTCCTACTTTGAATACAGTCAGTAGTCCATGAAGCCCTGGCAATAAGGAAAAACAAACTGCTCCCAAATATTGTAGAACAAAACGCAACTTTTTCAAAATAGAAATAATAGTAAACACATGCATTGTAGCCTTTTGAGCACCTATATATGTCAGGAATATTATATTTTCTCTTTTAAGCTCACAAGTGCCTTATAGTCTCATTTTAGAGAAAAACCGAGCCTTAGAGAGCCCTATATAATACAAGTCCTGTGACCTGGAAATTGCAGAGTTAGTAGTCCACATCGGCTTGCTCATTCCCCAAAGCCTCTGTCCTTAAACACTGTATATCCACTGTCTTCTACTTAGTACCTAATCCACACACAGCAAATCAAGGGAAGCCGTGCAAAAAAGACTGTGGCGTCAGACATTTGCTGTAGTGATTTTAACACCTCTGTAGGGATATGAAAGCATGCATCACAAAATCTTAAAATATTTTATTGGTTTAGCCACAGACTCCTCTCATTGTGCCCTATTTACAGCTCTTTTATGAGGCTGGCTCCGCGGAAGATCCCTTGTAGGTACAGATAAGAATGTGACATGCCTGCAAATGAGGTGGTATGTGGGAAAGTGCTCACTGAGCTCAATGCCACGTACACGGTATACACTCAGTAAACACCAGTTTCCTTGAATCTTTCTTTTCTTCGTATATTTGAACATGGGAATGATGAAGTCAGCTTTTCTACATCCCATCCCCCAAACACCACTGACATTGCCTCGAAGCTAGAAGTTTGCACTCACAATTCACTTTTACAAATAATTCTTACATTTTAAAAGGCTTGTTTTGCTTATAACAGATCTAAGGGTAGAAGGATCTATGGGCAGATTATTAGATGCTTTAAGAACAGAAACTGCAGATGTTAAAATGTTTAAAGCCAAAGAGCAATCAAAAGAATACTGATAATTTTGTGTTTTTTTTGTTTTTTTTTTTTTTTGAGACGGAGTCTCGCTCTGTCGCCCAGGCTGGAGTGCAGTGGCGCGATCTCGGCTCATTGCAAGCTCCGCCTCCTGGGTTTACGCCATTCTCCTGCCTCAGCCTCCTGAGTAGCTGGGACTACAGGCGCCCGCCACCGCGCCCGGCTAATTTTTTGTATTTTTAGTAGAGACGGGGTTTCACCGTGGTCTCGATCTCCTGACCTTGTGATCCGCCCGCCTCGGCCTCCCAAAGTGCTGGGATTACAGGCGTGAGCCACCGCGCCCGGCCAGAATACTGATAATTTGAAAAGTGTAGTATGATTAGGTCAGTGGATGAAAGTAAAAGAGCAACCTTGGGGTTCCAGACGTTTTTCAGATTCCCTTTACTTTGTAGGGGAAGGTAAACACAACAGCGATAACAATGAAAAAAGAATCAGGTGAAAAATCTCTAGAATTTCAGTTACATATTTTGTGACTACTGCAAAGAAATAGGAATGTATGAGAAAGCAAAATGGATTGAAGAAAGCTGGAAAAAAAACATTGAGAGAGGAAGAAAACAAGGATGAAGAAAGAAAAGGAAGAAAGGGCGAAGAGGGAGGTGCTAATGTTTATTCTGAAGAACCAAACTATGTCTAACTCTTCTTTTGCAATCTCCGCACTTAAGGAGCATACAGTTGATATTTGTTGGTGGGTCGAAATACAGAACAAAAGAGAAAAAAAAAGAGAAAGATACAAAGAAAAGGGAAGCAGAGTGTGGTCTGAAGTTTTGTCTCAGGTGTCATTTACAATTGCCTTTGCCTGGCTTTCGTGAACATGAAAATTAAAGATTGAGCAGATTGTTCAAGATACTTTACTTTCAAATTTGACACTGTGTAGAAAACCAATTTTTGTATTTTTAATGTGATTATTATCATATCACTTTTTCAGGAGCTCTGTCATGATATACTCTCATGGAATTAAATAAAATGAGTTTAAATATAGTAAACTACACTGTTTAAATAGAAATAAAAATGAGTCCCTAAACAACAAATTTAATAAACTTTAATGTGTACCATGATAAACCAGGCCTTTGCATCTGAATTAACTAATTTAACTCTCATAGTAACAAGTATAATTTACTGTTTTTAATATAATATATAATATATCTAACTTATGTAATATATAATACATCATATTGTATTTTATTTGTAATAAAATACATATTATATATCATATACTACATATAAGATATTATAATTATATATGATATAATGTATAATACAGTTTATAACATAGTTTACTGTATTTAAATATAGTACAGGTAATTTCAAAGTTGCTAATGAAATATCCCCTAAACCAAGCATTAGTTGGTTTACGTTACAGTATGATGTCTCTTGCTCAAATAATAAGCTATAGATAATTGAGACCAAGCCTTTTATTTGACAGATGACATCCAGAACTTCTTCTATCAATGAACTATCTTATACTAATTCAATTACCTCAATCGCATTTCAAGGAAATTAGTTTGTATAATTTATCTCACTACAAGTCCTACACAATCTGTCAGTTAAACTATTTAAATGTCCTTAAATAACACTTGCCTTCATTTGCTTTGCTTAGTTCAACAGATTTTTCTACAGATCAATACAAAACACAAAGGTACATCACATAGCATAGCATTAAGATGTTTGTTAGGGAAGTATTGAGAAACATAGAGTGCCATTTGCTGTCACAGAATTCTAGACATTCTAGGTGATTGGATATAATTATATCATTAAAACACTGTCTCATAGCTAATTTTCCTTTTGAGGTACCCATGCATAGAAAGCATAGCAATAAGACATTTCCCACGTATTTCAGAACAGTAGATTAACTGGTGTACAGGATAATGTCAATTTGTTTTAAAATATTTATAAGAAAGGTTTTGAATAGTTGAGCAATTACCAAAGGAGGCTGGCATCATTATAATACAGTCAGAGGCAATGCTTGGGTAGTGTTCTTATATATGAGAAATTTCAAAGAAATTCAGTAAAAGGCAATAATAATAAGACAGATGGTTTTGGTAGAGCCTTGGCAGCTGTCAATGGAAAAATATAGATCGGTGCATCCATTCCTTACAAAGTTTTCCTAGAAACTGACTGCAGAAAATTAAAATCCTGTCGGGGCCAACTAAATATATGCCCTATATTGCTGACATAATATTCAGTTGGATATGAGCAGATTTTAATTTCATATCCTAATTAACATTGATAGGGAGCAATTTCAAAAGTGTTTCACAAGGATGAACTAAGTCTACTCAGTCGCTCTCTAAAATTGGCCATGAACATTTGCATAAACAGCCTTCCGAGTCGCCTTCTTCCTTCCCCTTTCCTCTTCACACAGCCAGCACTGCACCGGTTGAATGAAATGATTCCGAATTACCCTCTGCCTTTCACACATTTCACGGTCTAAATTCTATGACTGTATCAGCAGTTTAAGGAACCATCTCTTTTGCCTATGATTTTAGGTAAGAGTATATATTTTAGATATTTTTTAAAAAGAAAGAACCATGTGAAACGTGTCCTATGCAAACGCCTCAATATGAAAGTCTCTTTGCTATAAAAATCCTATTAACAAAAAGTTGCTAAATGTCTCTTCTCTGATAAAGATATTTGTATCAAATATAAAGGTAAACCATCATTTGTTTATGTAATAATTTTGTAATTGCTTTATTTCAATTTGTAAGACTCTTCCTATATTTTTCATCAATTATTTATTTCACATATTTAAGTTACTTTGCTGTGTAGATACCCCTAGAAAAATATTTTATTACCACAAGTAGAAATGACAAAATTAGTCTTTCCTAAACATAACTTTGAGATAGTTTTATTTTTCTGTTTACAGCCTTTAATTTACTTGTATATATTTCAGATTGTTAAAAATATCACTAAAATACCAAAATCATATTGTTTATAAATTATATCCTTCTAAGCACTGTGCATGTATATTTTCTTCTTATAATTTGCAATTTTATAGATCTTAGAAAAATTATTTTATGCTTATTTTTTCTTGTAACCCTTTTTAAATTTTCATTTTTCTATCAATCATTTAAAATTTACTGAAGCACAAAACTGCTATAGACATACAGTTCCCAGAACGGAAAAGAGATGCACAGAACAACTTCCTTGACGACAAGAGCCATGTTTTTTTAGATATCAGTGTGCAATACCCAGCACGATGCTTAGTAGAGACTATATATAAAATAAATGTTAAGGTGTAGAAGGATAACTGAATGAATAAATAAAAATTGCTGAATGTGCTAGACAGAACTAAAAAGAAAAAGCCATTTTTATGCCATTGCCATTACTAAATTTTATTAGTTTGAATGTTTGCCTTTAAGATTGAGGAGGATCATTTACTTAATAGGACTAAAGAAAAAAATCTCAGTGGAAAGTTGGGTTCACATGAATGGTTATTCAATGGTCAGTAAATTCAGTTGTGCTGGTCAAGCCTTGGTCAGCACCCTTTGAGTAGAAATGCAAAAATCTCTTGCACACAACTGCCTGAAAAATCTCAACTTCAGTGTCATTCATTTATGTACTCAATTATCCAAAAATACTTCCTAAGCACTTTCTAAATTCTAGCATTGTGCTACTAGGGAATGACCATCACAGACATGAAAGAAATGGCCCTGCCCTCTCTGGAGGAAGGTAGCTGAGCTGTGCCTCTTATTTCAAAGAAGCAAACAAATGGCCTAGAAAACCATAGGAGACTGGAAAAAATACGTACGCAATATTGATATGAATTCTAGGGGCAATGACAAAACTTTAATCACATTATATTTCTATATTAAATACAACGTGGTCAATTTTTTTCTTAGGATTCTAGTTGGTTTCCAGAAAATAGTAGTAAGAGCCAACTGGCATCTTGCTCAAAAGTAGTAACTTCATACAGTCCAATTCTTATTTTGTGACCTAACATGCATTAAGAACTCTTAAAAAGAAAAGGGATCATAATATTCAGCGCAAAAATCATTAAGAAATATTTGATGAAAACTTTTCATCTTTAAAATATCACATTTTTATTTTGCCGTTCTTCTTTTGTACATAATTGTATCATGTTTTCCAGTGCAGAGCGACTACCTTCCCCAGGCAAATGCTGAACTCTTTGAGCTAAAAAGTCCCCTTAGAAAAGTTACCTCAGAAGTATGGGGAGTTGCTGCATTTATGGTTTTGATTTGTAAAACTAAGTACAAATAAACTGAGTCCCTAAACAACAAATTTAATAAATGTTAATGAGCACCACTCTAAACCAGGCAATTGCATCTGAATTAATTAATTTAACTCTAATAACGCGATGGTTTCAGAAGGGGCAGCACCTTGCCCAAAGACACACAGGTAAAATGGTAGTGTCTGATTTAAATGCTGGCCCTGAGAGTCAGTCCATGCACCATGGAGCTGTTTCTATTATTTGGGCCCAATCTCAGTGAATTGCCTAAGACAGAAAATGTAGTTCCATTGACTTCTCCTTCCCTATACCCAGCATCACAATCAATTGCCACATCCGGCCCATTCCCCCACCCCAGTGTCACAATTGTGTCCTCTTCTCTACTTTCCTGGGATTATCTTTCCTAAACACGGGTATAAGTGTCCTTTCTAAAATCCCACCTACAAGTGCCTAACCCACAGCCCGGGCTCTTCTCTCGCCTGTCCACCTTGATCCAAGCAAATGTCCCTCCTGAAAGGCACAGTTTGTTGTCTTCAAGACCTTGTTCACGCCCCTCTTCTGTCTGGTATGCTCTTCATTCATTCATTTAAAAATATCGTTAGCGTCAGTCATACTCCAGCACTTCCCCAGTGCTGGGGAGACAGAGAAAAAGACGGACACGGTCCAGTTCTCATTCCTTCCCACTTGCCTTTCCTTGAGACTGGAGCCCAGAGGCCATTTTTTGTCTCTGAGAACTTTCTCTGGTCTCTGCCACTATACACATGTATCCTATCCTTCTCATACCCTCACTTATCTCCCTGCAGGGGAAAGTCCTGCACTAGTTCCCAGGCTCCCTGAAGACAGGGACAGCATCCCTCTACCCTGTGGCACTTCTCACCTCACCAAGACCCAGTATGCAGTTGGGTGGTGCTCAGCAGGTACTTGCACTGAATGTGTTCTTTTTCCCCATAGGAGAATATCGGCGCACTGTCACACTCTTCTCAGTAGGAGGGCATTCGGAATGTCGGGACATATCAGCCATTTTGAAAGATAATATGTGGATATTATAATCTTTAGAATTCAATCCACACTGAAACATTGTGGTGTAATGAACAATACCAGAGTAACTCAAATTTGTTCATTTATCTATAAAAGTGTATATATATGTGTATACGTGTGTGTGTGTGTGTGTGTGTGTGTGCAGGAATTTTTGCTTTGAACAAGAAATAAATAGAAAACAAAATACTTCTTTGTTAATGTAAGCAGATAAATTGTGCCTCATATATTTAATCATAATTATTTTGCTTCAAATTACATTTCATGGGACTTAATTGAAGACAATAACATGCATCATAATTTACACCCCATAAATATACCATAATTTAAGTCATTGAATATATATCACTGACTTGGAGGGTGACCTAGACACCTGACATGCTAAAAATAGTAATTGAAATATGTTTACAGACATGTAGTTATCCTAGGTTTATGTTTTATGAGTCTAATTATGTAACATTAAAAATGGCATTAAGTACATTATTCCGTAAGTAAATTTCATGGGTCACTTCACTATTTTTTAAAGATTTCTCAGGGTTTACTCTTACAGATGCTATGCAGCCTCCTTAAATTTCATATATATCATCAATAATTGCCCCTCAAGTGAGCAAAAACCTATCAATGCTATCAGTATTTGTTATTTCGAACGCGTTTGTCTATGCATTTTGTCACTTCTATGATTACAGAAGCATAGATGGTATTTTAGGATGTCCAAGATAATTTTACTCCTTAATAATTGTAAAATAAACACATGTATTCCCCACTCTCCCAGGAGCTCTTTTGTTCTTACAGAACGATAGAAATGGAGGGAATACAATACACAGCAGAGTTTATCTGCCTTCTTCTGACCCTTGCTTTATTCCATCAGAAAAAAAAAAAAGCATAATTTCAGAATGTCTCACTTACATGAGTAAATAAATATTAAATTGAGCATTTCTCAATTTATTTAATCCTATGTGCTTTATTTAATCCTATGTGCAGTTACCTTCAATTAGTGACCACAGGAGCAAATGTATACAGAAATAAAGTATTGTCTACAATCTTTGAAGTTTTGAATATACGTTTTGCAAGTCTCTTCTTAATGAACTGGTAACAATTCTCACTACTGTTGGTGCTGGACTTCACCTGTGGCTTCTTCCACCCAGATCCCTAAAGCCTGTGGGCTGCTAATCATGAAATCATGGAAAAAATATCATGCACCAAATTAAAAGGTCAATCCCAACATCTGTAGGTTAAAAAAAGTGAAAACATTGTTGCCTTAAATATTTTCTTACTGTTATTTATACTTCTAAATAAAATTTTGTAGAATTATATAGAAAGAAATGAAGAAAGATTCAGAAACCTCATCCCTTTTGTAATGGTTTCAGATTGCAAGCATTTGAACTAAGCATATAAACCTCAAAGTGACCTAGAGAGAAAAAGCAATGGTTGGGAAGGCACATGCGTTTTAGAGGGCTGACCTAGATTCCGATACCAAAGACTCTGCTATGTTCCTGGGTTCTGTTGCCTACAGTTTTAAAACACTCTGTGCCTTCAGGTAATTTAATGTAGTCACTGCTGATGTGGCTTAAATATTGACCTTTTCAATTGTGAGGAAGATGAAATACTTGCAGTATTTATAAAAACATTAAAAGACTGAAATGTTAAAACCTTCTAGATCAAATTAAAGAAATTACATCAGAAAAGAACCATAGGGAAAAAAAATGAACATTCAGATACACCCATTTTTTTAAAAAAGCCAACGACATATTTTGTCCATTTCTTAATATCTTATGTAACTTAGAAATGATAAGAAAATATCATGAGTTTTGAACACCAAGGGACTGTTAATTTATCTTTAAATATGGTGTCAAAATGTGACATCTGGTCAGAAAAGCAAAAAATATCTATACATGAGGTTGAGTCAATACACTAAGTTGATGAGAAAAGTTGAAATGCACTTTCAGAATAATTCTTATAAAAGTCACTCCATAATCCCTGACCTACCATTATGATAGTTTCGAATGAAACTTAAATCTCTGCATTTTATTTACCAAATGTTTCTACAATCAACTAAAATAAATGGAAAACAGACTTTTTAATAGCTCTGTTGTTTAAACCCCAAGAGTTTCAATGTAATAAATCAATAACATATACTTAAAAACCCCTGACTCATGGGCGTCATGCTTTATTTCTTTTCTTTCTAAATCATTCTTATAAGTTAAATTACATTCGCTAGTAGACATTCTATAATTCTTCTTCAAAGTTAAAACAATTTTTGGCTGGTTCATCTTATTTTCTATTTTGGTGAATTCTGATGTGTTTGAAACTCTAAGTATCATGCCAGTAGACACTTATTAAAATACCAAATACTGACATGTACTTCTAAAAGAACATAATAGTATATTCACATTCTTTCATTGTTAATCCCTTCATGTCTTATCCTTTTTAAATTCAACTATAAAATATTCAGTATGTAAGTATGATTATATTGATACAAAAATCTGTTTATTCAGTTTCATAAAAGTTTGTATCATTGCACAATATTATTTTCAATATCTAAGATATAATATGCACAACTAAATACAAACTATCACCATGCATAAAAATATACTGTGATGCATTTTTGTATAATATTACCACACCTGGGTGATGCTGCAAGAACTGACAAAATCAAACCAGTAAAAACAAAAGGCTTAACACTTCAAATAAACTATTTGCAAATGTATAAAATGACACACCAATATATGAAAATTTTCAATACTGATGAGCATTAGTTTTCACCAACAGGAAAAGTCATTGAGCCAGTAGATGGCTGCCAGCCAAGAAGCACTTGTAGATTTTTTATTATTCTTTCCACACTGCATTACCTAGCTATTGTGATAAAATGGAAAATGTACCAATGATAAATGAACTCAAAATGTTTCAATGTGGTTCCTTCTACAAATAATAATTTGTGCCAGAAGCAAATGTTATCTGGTGAGTTCTAGGTCTCTCTCATTAACAGGCTGTCTGATTTAGGAAAATTACTTTTTTCTCTTCAGGCTTCATTTAGTTTATTTATCAAAGGGGACCACAATGATTGCTAATTTGCAGGGGTATTGTAGAACCCAAATGCTATTGCAGTCTAGATATATACCCCACAGGGAACAGCTTATGCAGACTACCATATAAATGACTGTACCAAACAATGTTTACAATAAAATCCTTATGATATTTATTTAGATTGCCAAGCCTAAGTAACAGACAGAGAAGAAGACTATAAAAGAAAATTATATTTATTTGGAAATAGGCATTGCAATGGGAATATATGTGGGCATGTTCCAGGAGGTAAAGGGAGACAAGAATCTTTAAGAGAAAAATGAGGAGGGTTACATAAGTTGTTGCTGAGACAATTAGACTTGGCTACAAGAATCGATATCAAGGGTGGCATCAGTCCAAGGTTGGACAGGCAGTTGCCGGGCTGATGCACTCACAGTATACATATTTTTGTAAGGCTGCAGTGGCCTTTGTGGGTTATGGGTTTTGCAGAATCTTTTGTGGCAGCCTTGTTATCAGGCATACATGAGTGAGAATCCGCTCTTCATAATCTTTCTCGGCTCCATTTGTCAGGCTTGAAGCACAAGTGACTCCATTCTAATTCTGACAACTTTTAAAAGATTCTTCCACACAAAAGGGATATCTGTCTATCTTTTTCCCCTAGAGAATATAAATTTCACTTAGTTTTTTAACACATTTTTTCCAAGGTTTATCCTACTTTTGGCTTATTACAATCTGTCTTTCCTTCTCCTGACTTCCTG
Source organism: Macaca thibetana thibetana (assembly GCF_024542745.1). NCBI lineage: Eukaryota > Metazoa > Chordata > Mammalia > Primates > Cercopithecidae > Macaca > Macaca thibetana. The sequence continues at coordinate 87,474,919 of NC_065594.1, forward strand.
CACAACATGGTAATCTTAATGTCAATAGCTCTTCTTGCTATGAACATCAACTATGAACAGAGGCCTTTAAGGAAACACAGATGACTCGAGAAGAGAAACTGTAGCTAGCTGAAAGAGGGAGTGATCTTTCTTATCTGATTTTCCTATCTGCACAACTTTTAGCTGTGATCAAATTTTTACCATATAGACTAATAAATAAATAAATAAGATAAAATAAAATAAAAGGCAATTTGGAAGTTTACTTCCCAATATCTCACAAAATGTATCTCCCTGCCTCAGATCATAATATCATGCATAACTGGGAGGGAGGTCAGGAAACTTTGCAGTACACGTCCAAATCGAAATGCCTTTTCACTAGATGGTCCTATACAGGACCCACTTTCACTCCTGGAAATAAGTTACTAATAGGCCTGTGAATATGTAAATCTGCTTATATAACTTTGAGAATAGGGCTAAGAAACCTTGTTTTCTGAAATCATAAACTATACAAAATTTTCAGTGAAAACCTACGACTAAAGAAGAAACGACTTACTCCAGGAAGCTGAGCCACCTGAGTCACTTTGACTCAGGGAGGCAGATTCAATTTTAAAATCAGGTGCAGAGCTTCAGATAGGGAGTTTTGGGATTCAGCATTTCACATTTCTCAGCATTATCTAGTTTGCAAAGAAACAGAACCCCAGTCCTATGTTCATTTCTCATACTGTGGTTAATCAGGCCATGACCTAAATATGTTTTTACCTAGACGTGGACAAGGTTGCTTTAACCATTTGTCTTCTCAAGCCACACCATCCCTCCTCTTGTGCAATCATAGCTTTCTTTCCAATGATGTTCCTACCCCTCTTAGCGCCTCCCACCTCTTGAACGATTACTGAGATAAGCAGTTACTGAAAAGACTCTGTCTCAGGACAATATCCAATGTGAAGGCATTTGCCACTTCATTTACACTGTATGTACCATAATCCAGCAAAATTTCAAACTCTAGAAAAGCCCTTTTTCTCCTCCCTCTAACTGAGACACCCACTGTTCACATGGGGTATGCTTCCTTTCTGCACAGCAAATTTAAAATGCAAACGTTGCCCTTGGCAGCTTTTGGCTAGTGGCCTTTATCACCTTGGAGAATCATGAAATGTGCCCTCAATTTTTGGAAGACTTATTTTTGCTATAATTAACTGTCTTGTATGAGATCTTAATATCACACCCACTTTATATCCTCATCATGTCTTTCCCAGACAGAACTTTCACTATAGTCCACCCATACACGTGTCTAAGAAAACAGAATCCATACTCATGGAAATGTCCTCCAAATTTCTCTATCACACCTCACCTTTTCCCTTTATCCTCATTTATCAACTTTATTCTGTCTCAAGGAAGAAATAGTTCTACCCCCCTTAAGGCAAATCATAGTTTTAATCTTATCATGTCTCTCATTTCCATTCTATCTCTCTCCTTTCTTCTTCTCTCCTAATTTACCACTTTTCCCCCTTGATTTATGCATATACTAGGACCGCATCATACTACTATTTCATCTAGGTTTCTTCTCTCAAATTTTTCCTAGAAAGAAATTTACATTTTCTACATCCACTTCCTTACCAATCCTCTTTCCTAAATATCATCAAATTGGTTTCTTTGTCATTTCTCCATCTCTGTAGAAATTATTTTCTCCAAGGCCAACAAACTCTTCCCAATGGCAAACCCATGCTCTACATACAACTCAATATCTCCTCAAATGTGACACTTTTAAACAGTCATGGAATTGCCTTTTTCCTACCCTTTTACAATGATTCACTACTGCTTTTCCTTCTCTGTCACTAACAATTCATCTCAGAGTCTCTTCATTCCTCATTTAATGACTGGCCATCCTGAAGTCTGTCTCTCCCAGATTTGGGCACCATTCCTCTTTTCTTCTTGCTCTCTAGGTTCTTTCCCATAACGACCTGTCATCACCTCTATACAGATAAGCCCTAAGTCTACACATTTCCATTGATCTCCTTAATTAATTTGATATCCATGTTTCCAATAGCTTCTTTTATATTTATACACAAATGTCCTGAAAACATCTTAAACTGGGTAGATATAAAGCAAACATTATTTTTCAAAAAATCTTCTTCCATCCTTGTCTTGGTTATTGGCATGATCATTATTTTTATAACCCAAGCTAAGCCATCATGAGTCTCTAAGATCACTTTCTCTCTCACATTTCATTCAATCCATTGGTCACAGACTCCTGTCAATATGCAGTTCAAAGTCTGTCCCATCCTGTTCTTCTTTTGCATGCAAAAAACGTCATTCTGTGAACTATATCTTCAAAGTCTCTCCACAGAGATGTTGCTTTCACATATCGGTCAATCTCCCCATCAATCTCCTGCCTCTCCATTCTATCCTCTTCTCTAGAACCAGATTAACTTCTGTACAATTCTCCATTTATATGTGCAAACATATATTATTCATACATTATGTATATATTATTCATAAATTATGTATATACTATAATATATAAATAATGCACAATTATATCCTGTGATGTACGGTGATACACTACACCTTTATTTGGAAATATTTATTTGTAGAGTCCAAAATCCTCCTTATGAAACTCAAGAGCTTCTGTTAACAGACCTTTTTAAGCATCGCATTATTCTTTAAGCAGCATCCATCTCCCTACAGAACACTATCTAAGCTGCAGGCACACCAGATAATTAATTGCTACTGAAACATAGTGTACAATTTCATACTTGTTTTTACTTGTGCTGTTTCCTCAGGGAGATGTTATTTCTCTTTTGTCCACTTAAGAAATTCTACCTCAAACCATCAAACCTCAAATTAAATGCCATTGTCTATAAATGTCCCTGATTCCTGAAACAAATAATTGTTTCTTTGACTCTGATTATGTGCTTTTTAATCTCTATGTTACATTTCTGTATCTTATGTTGATTGACATTTTATGTGTATGTGGCATGTGTATCCTCTTTATTAAATTATGAGCTCACAGAGGACAGGAAATGCATATTATTAATTGTTATAGACCCCTAAAGTATGTGTTTGACTTTGGCAAACAGATACTTTAAAGGCTTTTGTGTTTTTGTATATTTATACCTGTTTCAGTTCATTTTCTGCTGCTACAGCCGAATGCTATGGCCTGGGTAATTCATAAAGAGACGTTTATTTGGTTCATGGTTCTGAAAGCTGGTAAGTCCAAGAACATGGCCCTGACATCTGGTGAGGGCCTCATCACCAACTAAACTAAACTAAAAATTTCCTTAGTTACGGCAAGGCCATAACTAACCTACTCCCATGATAATGACATTAATCCGTTTATGAGGGCAGAGCCCTCATGACCTAATAAGTTCCTGAAGACCTCATCTCCTAATACAATGGGAATTAAGTTTCCAGCACATTAACATTAGGGGACACATTCAAGCCATAGCAACACCTCTCATTGTCTTTATTGATGTGCAGGGAAATTTATCATAACAGTTAAAATTTTTCCTTATTTGGTATTTTCATAAGACCTAAGAACTAATGGAATCTAAGAAATAGAAAATATTTTAATGGTGGTTGGTATTTAGTGTTTAATCCTTAAACATAATTATTAATAGTAGCATTTTAAAATTGATCAAATCTTAGTAAAGTTCCATGAAAAACTAAAGCTTCATTCATTTCAACCAGATGTATGTTAAATGAATGAAAAGTCTATAGGCAGCATAAATGCTGTAATATACAAATATTACAGTCTCATTTTCATGAAGAAACTATAACTACCAAGTAAATTTTGCATTATAAATACTATTGGCCTTAAATGAATTAAATGTTTTTATTATAATAGTATTTGTTAACTATTCAAAATAATACCACTATAATATTCTAAAACAGTTTGATCTTAGACTAGTGAAAAAGACCACTTGAAATGGGTTCTTTTGATTTATATGCAAAAAATATACAACATTGACATATGTTACCTTAGGTCTACTTATCAATGTGATTTTTAGTCATGTCAACGAAAAAAGATTTCTAAAAACAGATACAAAGTTTTTATCATAATATTAACATTCAAACTTCTCTGTATTGATGTATATTTTTTTAACCCATAGACATATACAGAACTTTATACAATTAATTTCATATTTAGCATGTAAAACTTCTTATGGTTGTAGGTAGTTAGTATTTATTTTTATTTTTATCAAGCCATGGAGTCTGTTTTCAAACAGTGTAACTTCCTGAAAATTTCTAAATAATGCTACAATTTCTATCCATGTTCTTATGAGGGGTTTTTGTTGTTGTTGTTTTTCAGTTCTTTTGTTTGTTGGTTGGTTGGTTGGTTTGACACAGGGTCTCGCTCTGTCACCTAGGTTGGAGTGCAGTGGTGTCATCTCGGCTCACTGCAACTTTCGCCTTCCTACAGGCATGCATCACCACATCTGGCTAATTTTTGTATTTTTTTAGAGACAGGGTTTTGCCATGTTGCCAAGGCCAGTCTTGAGCTCTCGGATTCGAGAGATCTACCCGCCTCAACCTCTCAAAGTGCTGGGATTACAGGCGTGAGCACCATGCCTGGACACCATGTTATTATGATATGTTTTGTCAAGCTTATTCTCTTTTGCCCTTATTGCAAGAAGATTAGCAAGTTTCTTATTAGATATTCACTATGAAACAGGCTTGGTAAAATTTTCATAAATTGTGAGTTACTGAGCTTTGAATAAATATGCTTATTTATATGTGTCACTTCCCCATAGCAAATTATCACAGTGAACAATGAAACCAAAGCTATAATTAAGTTGATAGAAAATGACTATCATATTCTGCAATAGCATTATAGGTCTTGAAGGTGACTGGTTTATAAACACAAGCTTAAAACATAAGGAAACAACACATGTAACATATGAACCAGCCTGAGGAAAGTCAAAGTATTTAATTCCTCCTATAACATTAAGTACATGTTGTAAAGCTCAAAAATAAGCTGTGGATAGCTCAAGCTTGTTTTAATGTTTGTTTATTTGTGTGTTTTCCCATTTTCTCATAAGGTTGGCTATATATTAGGTACCATTTATTACAAATTATTATTATATTACACATGTACTAGGTGTTACATATTTCATACAGGGTAGATACTTACTGAATTCAACTGGCTTTTAATAATAGAAGCATTCTGTTGAAAATTCTAGCAAAGTGCATAAGGAAGACCAGCAAAAAAAAATTTTATATTCTGACGTCGGGATGGGGCTTGTGGGTTCAAACAAGAAGAAGAAGAAAGTATTAAATCAATATAAGTCCATCAGATCTTCCATATATATGAGTAAGATAGACACTGAATGGACATTGGAGATGCAGGTGGTTCTGTGCTGCTGAGATTCAAGATCATGAGTCAAATTAAGACAACCAGTGTAACTGCTCTTGTTATTGTTGTTGCTGCTATCATTGTTTAACTATCCTAGTTGGATTTTAGATATAAAGAAATAATCAATGTAAGTATCCAAAATACATAGGTTTTTGAGCTTATGGCATGAGAAGATAAGATAAAAGGTGAAGTGCAAAGAAGGAAACTAGAGGAGTTTTATATTATACTCTGCAAGCTGTGGAAAAGAAACATAAAAGGGAAATTCACACAGCAGACCACCGATTCCTATTTCAGGGGAATATCTTGTTGTTGGACAAGAGTTGTAACTAAGGAACAGGGATGGATTTTCTGATGTTTATATTAAAAGCCACTAGAAGACAGGACTTTCTGATAGAATTCACCTTGCCATGATATTGCCAACTCCCAGTCAAAGGTGAGGAGAGGTATTTTTGGACCATACCCCTATCCATTATCCTCAATCTGTCTACACCACCAGCAAAACCAGTTGGACGTTGAGGCTGTAGGTCCTTCCTTTTACTGGTCATCCAGGTCCTGGAAGAGAAGGAGTACTAATACGCATTTTAGATTTTTCAAACTTTTAATGCACTATCTGCAGGAGACACTTCAGATGGAAAATTACAAACAGTTTAAAAGTAAAAGGCTGGAGAAAGGTATATTATGCAAACAGCAACTACAGGAAAGCTGGAGTTGCTATATGAATATCAGAAAAAATAGACATGAAAACAACGACAGAAGAAGTTACTAGAGATAAAGAGGGATATTTTATAACGATAAAAGGGTCATCTGATCAGGAGGCTGTAACAAGCGGAAAATATACTTGCCTAACAGAGCCTTCAAATACATGAATCAAAAATGGAAAGAATTGAAAAAAGGAAAAGATAATTCAAAAACAATAATTGGACATGGCAATACTCTATTTTTAATAATTGATAGAACTGAGAAGAAGATGAACAGGGGCATAGGGGACCTGCACAAACCTATAAACCAACTAGACTTAGCAGACATCTACTGAACACTTCACCCAACATAGCAGAATAAAAATTCTTCTCAGGTGCATATGGAAATTCTCCAGGATATATCATGTCTTGTGGCATAAAACTGGATCCAATAAATTTAAAATGTTTGAAATCATACAAGTATGCTATCTGATCATACACAAAAATGAACTCCAAATGGATCACAGACCTAAAAGAGAAAAGCCAACAATCTAAAGCTCTTAGAAGAAAACATAGATGTAAATTTTTGCAATCTTGGATGAAGCAATGGTTTCTCAGATATGACTCAAAAGTCCAAGTAATAAAAGAGAAAAAAGGATACATCTGATTCCATCAAAATTAAAAACTTCTGTGCTTCAAAGGGCACTATCAATGAATCTAAAGGACAACCCAAAAAACGGAAGAAAACATTTGCAAATCATGTAACTGATTTTTTTAAAAACTTTTATCTAGGATCCAAAAAGAACTCTTACAACTCAGTAATACAAGATAAATAACCCGACAAAATTAATCAAATGATCTGAATAGAAATGTTTTTCAGAGAAGATATACAAATGGTCAACAAACTCATAAAGAGCAATTCAACATCGCCAGCAATCACTTAGATAAAAATCAAAACCTAAATAAGATACCACTTCACACCAATTAGGATGCCTATAACCAAAAAGACAGATAATAACAAGTATCAAGGAGAACATGAAGAGATTGGAACCCTTGCACATTGCTAGTGGAAGTGTAAATGGTGCAGCTACTTTAGAATACAGTTCTGCAGTTCCTGAAATAGTCAAACACAGAGTTTCCATTTGACTCAGCAATTCCACTCCTAGGTATACACCTAAGAGAAATTAAAACATATGTTCACACAAAAACTTATTCTTGGATATTCATAGAAGCATTATCTATGTAGTATATCATAGTAGCCCATAAGCATATCATAGTAGCCCAAAATGGTAAACAACCCCAATGTCCATCAACTGGTGAATGGATAAAAAAATATGTGGCATAGTCATACCATGCAATATTATTTGGCAATAAAAATGACTGTAACACTGATATATACTATAACATGGATGGACCTTGAAAACATTATGCTAAGTGAAAGGAGTCAGTCACAAAGGACCACACATACTGTATCATCCAATTTATGTAAATTGTTCAAGATAGGCAAGTCTCTAGAAACAGAAAGTAGATTAGCAGGTGCCTAGGACTGGGGGTATTAAAAGGAAATGGAAAGTGGCTGCTAATAGATATCAGGCTTTCTTATGGAGTGAGAAAAATGTTCTAAAATTGTTTATGGTGATGGTTGCCTAACTTTGCGAATAGAACAACTGAACAAAACATTAACAGGGAAAGAGGAGACCTGAACAAACCTATAAACTAACTAAACTTAGCAGAGATCTTCAGAACACTTCACCCAACACAGCAGAATGAAAATTCTTCTCAAGTGCAGGAGACATTCTCCATTCTCCATGGAACATTAGAACTTACTTTTTAAAAGAGTGAATTGAAAGACAGGTGTATTAGTCCGTTTTCATGCTGCTCATAAAGACATACATGAGGCTGCGAAGAAAAACAGGTTTAATGGACCCACAGGTCCACGTGGCTGGTGAGGCCTCACAGTCATGGTGGAAGGCGAAGGGCACTTCTTACATGGAGTATGAGGAATGAGAGAGAATGAGGAAAAAGTAAAAACAGAAACCCCTTATAAAACCATAAGATCTCGTGAGACTTATTCACTACCACGAGAACAGTAGGGGAGAAACCAGCCCCATGATTCAATTATCTCCCACGGGGTCTCCCACACAACACGTGGGACTTATGGGAGTACAATTCAAGATGAGATTTGGGTGAGGACACGGAGCCAAACCATATCAATAGGTGAATGATATAACAGTAAAGATGGTATACAAAAGTTTTTATTGACAACAAAACATAGATTATTGACAAGCATATGACAAAGCTTGCTGACCTATTGAGCATTGCATAAAAAAAAGACCCTTACATTCAATGTACAACAGAGTTCTGTTGAATTTTCTTTCCATGTAGAGTGTGTTCACCTGATTCGTAGATCTCTCTCTCTCTTTCAGTCTAGGAACAGACAGGGATATTTAAAACAAAAAGCAGGTCTGCCAATCAAGCAAATACATTCATGAGTAGCACTTCCAACTCCATTTTATCATTTCACCTTTTCCTTTTTATACATATGGATTTTGGAGAATTTAATATAAATGTAGGGTTTTTGTATTTTTAATCTCTTCCGAACTTAACTATACTTGGGAGAAAAAGACTGAGCAAAAGCGATTTATATGAACTATAAATACCCATATCAATAAATGAGGAGGAAAATATGTGATGAAAATGGAAGTAGGTGAGGACACAAATAAATAATGTGATCCTCATTACAAGGTTATCTAAAATATATCTCACTGCTAAAGACAAAAAGCATTCACATTAATAACAATGTTGTGAAATGCAGTGTATTTGAAATTGTGGTTTGCACAAAATCACACATTTTGGGTATGAAAACAACAATGCATATAGGTGTGGTGTCCTTGTGCTACTTAGAATGATGATTCTGCAACTTTTGGTAGACTTAAGCAGAGATCTGTAATGTAAGAAGCATAAGCAGGTGAGGACACACAGCCAGAGCTATATAAAGAAACATACTGTGATATCTTCAGAATGTTCTTATCTTTAAATCATTCACTCTAGGGAGTGCAGGGATTTTAATCCCTGTAAATATCTTCTGTTTTCTCTCCCAATTCCCTCCTCTTAAAGAAATCCTTGTTTTCCTTTTTAGGGTAAACCATCCATCTGTGCCTTTTCACTTCTTTTTAAAATTTGTTTTCAGTTTATCACCAAATATAAAGGACATCCCATCCATCTGCTAAAGGACTCCTGCTCAAATATGCTCAATTCTAAATGGCTTATTTCACCCTTTCCATTCCAGGGTGCTTCCATGGTACGCTGCACTTCTCTGTATCACTGCATACTCCCTCAAAGGGCCCTCTCTTTGTGAGTCCTAAACTTCCTCAGCATACCATCCCTTGCAATCTGGCTTCCATTTGCTTTATTTGCATCATAGTAGCACAGCCCAAAGGCTTTTGTTTTTATATCCATCCATCCATCCATCTGAAAAATATTTATTGTCAGGTGCTTGTTAAGATTTCTGAATATACCAAGGAATAAGGCAAGCTCTTTGCTTTCAAGGGGATATTTTTTGGTAGAAATAGACATGAAATAAAAGATAAATCCCTATCCTTCTTGAATTCTCCCTTCAGGTCATATGGTAATCAATGCTGATTTTCTTGTATGCTGTCTTCTCTGGTATATGATGGCATCAGAGGAACATCAACAAGCATTTTCTGACCAGGTCAAGTGCATTAATGTGCGGGGAACATCTTGAGGAAAGGTAAGCTTGCTTCCATTCAGTTAGACACATGGAGGGGCTATGATCCAGAATAACTCTGCCCACCTGCTGTTCTTCCTTTTTAAGGGATTGGGGGACATCAAAGTGGAAAAAGAGAGCAAAGCACTCTTGGTCTGAGTGGCAAGTCACATTTGCTCAGGGCCATGTGTTTACAGAAGTTTCTGGGGACAGCACCTGGCCAGGAATTGGAGACACTGGAGGAAGTAGGGTCTGCACATAGCTGCTCCTACTGGAATGGTGTTTGTGGAGGTTGAGTCCCAGTCCCAAAGACCTCCCAACCAGGGAGCATGGACTACTTGGTGTTGAGTGGCAGACTGTAGAGTTGGAGTTTCCTGTGTCTTACACATGAAATCAGAATTAGTCTTAGAAATCCAGATGAGCAAATGTGAGACTTGCAGTGTGAGGGTGAAAAGATCCAACAACGTTCTTGCCGTGTGAGAATGCTGAGGACTTATAAAATATGAGAGCCTGACTACTGAAAGTCACACTGGATTATTTTCTTTCTGTTTCCCAAAAAGTAGGCAAGCTCTTATAGATGCATACTCCCATGACAACCTGTAACTTTTGTAACATTGACCATGAGTAAATAGTTTATAGCTCTAATTCCTCAGCTCAACTTGATGTCTTGAAGATAGTAGGTTCTCAAATATCTATCAAATAAACAAGTAAATGATTTGTAATCACTTCATTGATAAGCATCTCTTTTTCATTAGAGCATAAATAATATGAAGCAGGGTGTAATATTTACCCTGGATTTCCAATGTTAACACAATGTCTGGCACATAAAGAACAGGCACTCAGTAAATACCTTCAAGCAAATTAACGATTACACGACTAGTTCTAATTCGTCAGATTCTGCCTCAGCAGCATTTCTGGCAACTGTGTCATCCTTTTTTCCAAACTTAGGACATCATCATCTTTTGCTCATACTTCTTATGTGGGACTCCCCATGCTCTACACACCTGAAAGCTATTTTATAAACTTTGGCCAAATGAACCTTCCGCAAGTACAATTCCATTCATGTTCCTTTACTACTCACAAATATTAATCACTTCCCATTGGCCACTGAGCAAGGTCTAGATTTAAATGACTTAAAGAATATACTAATTGTGCTCTGCCACAACATTCCTATAAAATGAATCTGCTGTCTCCAGCTGGAAATCCTCTCTCTCTCAGAAATTATCTCTCTCTCTCTCTCTGTCTCACAGACACACACACACAGAGCACACACACTTCTTTCTTTCTCTTCCTTCCTCTATTTCTCCTCTTTCTTCACTCATATTTTATAATCTGTACCTTCTAGTAGCCCTTGTCACTATCTATTTTTTAGGCTTTCTGATGTGCAGTTATTTGCTCATAGAGTTGTCTAAATTGGGTCTAGCATCTTATTAGTTTCTTCCCCAACAATGGATTCATCCACAAGGAATCTGGAAGCCAAATCCTCAAGACACGGATTACAGACTTCTTGCTTCAGACACTGCTTTTGTTTTTCATTACCCAGCCCCGTTTCTTCTGACCCAGTAGGTAGAACCCCATGTACCCTTCTTTCTGCAGGAAGAAGTTCTACTCCTATGCTCTTATTCATAAGCTCACTGACAGTTGACTGTTTATTGTCTATATCGTTTGCATACTCTACAGTGCCACAGATAGTATTCTGCATAAGGTAAGAGATCAATAAATAGATGTTTCATGGATGATGCATTCTGTGATGTTTTGTGAATGCAAAAATTTCCTGTTCTTCCAAAGAAATTTTATAGTCAGCTGGACTCATTGCTAACCATATATTTTCACGAGCATGACTGTCTCCAATTGCCTGAATTGCACTCATATTTTTAAAATTGAATGCACACACAAATCTGACATTATCTTAGGATGGATTATCCCAAACTCTTTTTGTACATCACACAAGCAGACTGAAATTGCCCTCAGCCTTGCTACCTGCAGCTCCTAATCTACCTTGTCAAGGTACTGACATGCAAACTTATTTTTTCAAAACCTTCCAGGCTGAAGCTTATGGTGTTTAGGGAGTCCAAAAGCCTAAATGACAATTTCCAAATGAATATTGGGAGAGTTAATCTATTTCCTCTTATCTGCTGTATAAATCTTTCCTTTGTGCTTAAATGCTTCACATTTTAATGAAAAATACATGTTTCCGAGTCCTCACTATATTGATATTTCTGTCACAGTGCCTGCTGCTTACAGTGATTTTCCAGTCCTAGTCTGTGGCTTAATAACCATAGGAGACACTGATTTGGCAAAATGTGATGTTATTTCATGATCTAGTCCATAATCCACATTAGAAACCCGGCAGCAAAATGCCACTGCCGTGTATTTATTCCAGGTATTGGCAAACATCATTTGGTGCTACCTGCATTCTCATACATGCAGACAAAATGCATAGCAATTAATTCTGCATACTCCCTCCCTTAGCATTTTATCAAACTAGAAACACAAGCACGAACTCGTCATAATATGCGCATGTGCATCCATCACTGCCTATGCCCTTCAGGAAAAATTGGTCTCTAGAGCTGAAAACAAATGTTTTCTTAAGTACTAAAAGTATTTCAGTGCCTAAGTATTGTTGTTTACTTGTTTATTTGTAGTTTTCTTGACATAGTTTACCATATTTTCCTTTACTACAGCAATGTTTACAAGAAAGAGAATTGTCTACCTGATTTGCTGAGGACTTATACCCCAATACCTTTCAACAACTGAAAATACCAATGTGCTCAAATGTTTACAATTATGCATGTACAGCGACTTAGCATCAGTAATGATTCCTGCAGTTAAAAGTCCTGCTACTGTAACGCCATGTTGAGATTGCGCACCCTTTGAGATGACGCACGAGGGTTGTAACGCCATGTTGAGATTATGCACCCTTTGAGATGATGCATGAGGAGGACATTTCTTCTCTGCAGAATTCTTTCCAAAACCCCATCACCCTAGTCTAATATGGAGAAAAATACAGACAAATAGAGTCAGAGACATTTTACAGGATGGCTGGGAGCATTGTTCAAACTGTCAAGTCATGAAAAGTAAAGAAATACTGAGAAACTGTCACAGACCAGAGGAGACTGGGGAGATGTGACAACTAAATGCAATGTGGTACTCTGGAGGAGATCCGACAACACAAAGAGTACATAATAGGGTGACTAGTGTAATCCAAATGATGTCATACCATTAATTATGTTAACAACAAAGTAAAATTTTAAGGTAATCACTGAATTTATTTGTAAAATACTGTCATTGTTCTTCTTCCTTCAACCTTTAAACAATTTATCTGTATTATATAATAAGGTTTACATTCAAACGTATTTTAGAAAGACTATGTGAATTAATTGGCCATGGCACAATATAATCCCCAAAATAACTTTAAAATTACAACGGATATGGACAATGGTAATATATAAATGTATTTCCTTTTGTCATACCTTCTATGCTGTCCTGTGAACATAAAATTAATTACAACCATGTCTCTCTCTCAGAAAATGTACATGGGTATCATTGAGAAGCATGCATCCTTAGAAAGCTAGCTTACTTTTTACTTAATAAAAAGCCTCTTGTTATAAAAGTGCCAGAGTAGCTAGGAAATAAGGTCATCATGCTGACCTTCTGCAGCAAAAACAACAAAGCCCAGTTTGACTTCCATTCCTTTTCATGAAAATGCACTTGTGTAGTGGAGTTCTGCCATCCCTCCAACCCAAGCTGTTGCCTGATGTCATGCAAAAGTTTTTTTTTTTTTTTTTTGAGACGGAGTCTGGCCCTGTCACCCAGGCTGGAGAAGACCACCTTTTCCACTACTGCTTCTCAAAGCCTGGCCTCTATACTAGCAGCAGCAGCAGGACCTGAGAACTTTTTAGAAATGGAGATATAAGACTTACTGAATCGGAAATCCTAGAGAGTGAGGTACAGGAATCTATGGTCTAACAAGCCTATAGAGGATTCCACTACACACCCAGAAATGAGAACTACTGCTTTATCATATAGCCAGTTTAATGTATTACAGCATAGAAGTAGTCAGCCACAAACAATCTCAGCATTGCAGTTGATAAATCGTGAATACTGTGAAAGTGCTGAGATCCTTCTTTTTACAACCTGCTTCATGTTTCTTTTTATTCCAGCACTAATATGATTGAAAATCTTCCAAATTTTGGCACTCGAATTAAATGGATAAGTTGAATTAGCATTCTGGAAAGATATGAAGATTTAGGAAAATTGTTAAATATAAAAAGAACAATGAAAAACTTAGCTTAAAAGATGAACCCAAAGATTGAAATTGTCACTTAAGCTGCTATAGTTACATCAAAATTTTTGGGGTGTGAATATTAATTCATTTTTCTGAGAAAGCCTGCTCTCCCTTCAGTTGGGTTTTAATAATGTGTTTGCCAGTGGCCATAACAAATAATCAGGTACTGCTGAGGTCTGCTGAGAACGAGAATCTCTGTAAATGTGCTTGGACATGGCTGACCATGGGAAATGCTGTTGTCAAGAGCATTTGTTTAGTTTTACTGCAACAGTTCAATTTACCCAAATTTCCTCATCAGTATCTACCTCGTTCCACTATTTAGAATGGTCAGTTACCTTCCTTGTTTGTCAGGCAAACCCCTGCCTTTCAGGCCTAGTGTGGCTGCTACTTCTCTGCTGAGTTCTTCTGCAACAGAGAACTCTAATTCAATTAAAAGCTCCATCTTTTTGTGGTCACCAAACTGTTGACTTCGCCATCCTCACCCTTGCTCACATTACCATCCTCTCTCACCTGGGTGAGTCCAATAATCCCCCAGTTTATCTGTCAGGAGCCCCTCTGCCCCTAGCTGGCATTTGTTCTCCATGCAAAATCATGCCAACTCCACAGTTTCCCAATGTTCTTAGGTTGAAGGCACATCTCTTCACCATGGCCAAGTATCCATGCCTGGATTTGCCTCTGCGTACCCCTCCAGGCTCACCTCTGCCAAGGTCCTCTGTGCTCTGGTCTCACTGGCTTTGGTCAGTATCCCCTATGGCTTCTGCTCCCTCTCCCGAAGACCTTGGTGCTCTCTCTCCCTTCTCCAACTTATGCCCTATGTATCCTTCAAAGGTTAATTCTTCAAAGAAGTCTTCCGTGACCTTCCAGAGAGCTTTCATGCTCCTCTCTTGACACAGTTTTATATACGTTTGTGTGACAAGTATATACAGATTTTGGAGCCTGACAGCCTGAGTTTGAGTATCGGTTATTGCTACTTGCTAGCTGTGTGATAGTGGGCAAGTGATTTAACCTGCTTGCTTTCAGTGCTCTCATCTATAGAATGGGGATAATAGTAATGCTTACTTCATAAGGCTGTTGGGAGAAATCAATGATTTAATATATGTAAAGTGTTTCTTGTAGAGCTGGCATCTAGAAAATGTTCAATATTACCATTGCTGTTATTATTATTATTAGTCCCCATCATTCCTTAAAGGCAAAGGCTGTTCCTGTTTTTCTTATCCTGTGTACCAGCTCATGGTATATGGCTGGCTTTCAATAAATGTTTGTTGAATAAACAAATGAATATTTCCGCATTATATTGACCACATATTAAAATAACTGTGGTAAGCACATAATTCCATCCATCTGCTTTCCACTAAATTGTCTCACTGTTAATATAGGGACCATATCAAAGTGGCCCCTACATATATTTGTTTTGACTCTAGTGCCTAACATTGCACCTGCCATAAGTACTTGTGGAAGGAGGAAAGTAATGAGGAAAAAAACTATGAATAGGTGAATTTCCCTAAGCTATTTTCTCCCTTAATTTTCTTAACTACCTGTATTTTGGATGATGCGTGGTTGGATTGTTAAGGCTGTAATGGAATTCATTCTTCATCAGTACAAAGCGTGGGGAAACAGTCCTCAGATTGGAGAACCCAAAATCAAGGGAAGAACAGAAATCATGAGTCTGATATTCTAGACAGGAAATTCTGGCCTGTAGTAATCCAGATTGAAGAATTAGAATAACTGATTCAGACAGAAAATCATTTGTCTCTCAGCTCCATTATGCATGTGTAGGAGATTCCCCCATTCTGTCTATATGAATACAGGTAATCACAAAATTCCAGGTAAAGAAGCCAAAACTGCAAGTGCAGCTCATTTTTGATGAGAATCCTGATGAGCATGTGGGTGCACGTGGTGTTCAGTGAGTATGGACTGGACTCTTCCGTAGCGGTGTAGTCATAAATCATGTTTGCTTTGCACCACTGCTCTTACCAGTTTCATTTTGCCACTTCAGTGGCCAATGCCAGATGTGTGAAAGTAGAAGATAAAGTAATAAAATGCTTTCCACCTTTCCTGAATACTAGGACATGATCCCAAACCACAAATCTAGTAGCTAAAATGCTTTTGTTGTTGTTTAGTTACTTGTTAGTTTATATTCCAATAGTATTTTGGATATTTAGAAAGGAAAGGCAATACTACTAATAATAAATCAGCTTTATAAAAATAAAACACAATTATCAGTTCTTAAAGCAATATAAAGTAAACAATATTTGGAATGAGTTATAGTTAGGAGTTCTGGACTATGTTACTAACTAGCTTTGGCTTTGTTTTTTTTATGTGATAGGTGGTGTGAAATCTACCTTCCAAAATTCCCTCAGCTATAAAGTGAGAATGTTGGTCTGCTTTGGATGTCTGAGTAAAGGGCATTTTAACTAAAACATCTTGTGTCTCTACATAATTTTTCTTCTCTAACCTAACCTAAATGAATAATGCTATTTGATTGGTGAAATGACATTTTTCATGTCAAATGTCATATGACATCAGAAAAAAATGTTGATGCTCATTCATTTTTAAAGAATGGATACATAATCTGTCATCAGAATCTTTTGTCCTTAATCTGATCTGTTGCCTCAATCCATAATTAGGCCTCAATTCTTATGCATCATGATAGAAAAAGCACTTCACAGAGAGCATTCGCTCAATAACTGCTGGAAATATTACTTCATAATAAAAGTGGGGAAGATAATGGAAAATAAATTCCTGTACTTGTAGAACATAATCAACTCCACATATCACTAATATAAAGTTCTTCACCCACGAAAATCTGTGAAGAGAAGAGAAACTTCATACATTTTTAATAAGTAGTTATCACAAAGGCCAATAATGTATCCATATTTTGACTATAACTAGTACTCTTTATTGTTGGTTTGTTTGTTTTTGTGATGCAGTCTCGCTCTGTTGCCCAGGCTGGAGTGCAATGGCGCCATCTTGGCTCTCTGCAACCTCCACCTCCCGGGTTCAAGCGATTCTCCTGCCTTCAGCCTCTGGGAGGCTGGGATTACAGGCACCCGCCACCATGCCCAGCTAATTTCTGTATTTTTAGTAGAGATGGGGTTTCACCATGTTGGTCAGACTGGCCTTAATCTCTTGACCTCGTGATCTGCCTGCCTCTGCCTCCCGAAGTGCTGGGATTACAGGTGTGAGCCACCATGCCCTGCCTTATAGTGACTACTATTTCTTAAAGAGTAAAACTATCCAGCTGATGATCTTTTAAAGGGAGCCACATTACTGAAGCCTAGAGAAGAATATCTTAGATTGAGGAAAAGCAGAGAAAGAAAGCGGGAACATTCATTTGAGATCTCTGAAAAGTGGTCTTTCTGACTTAGTCCATTTCTGTGTAGGTGCCAGAACATAGGTGCATGTATGTGTGTGTGAGTGCGTGTGCGCATGTGTGTGTGTCTGTGTGTGTGTGTGGTTCCCACCAGAGTTCAAAGTCACTCCACCAACAACACAAGCTGACAGGTGTTCCTCAGGAATGCCTGCAGTTCCAGAGCTGCCAAGGCCGCCCAATAGCGTGTGCATGCTTAAAACAGAAGAGAGGGGCATGAAAGAGCAGGAAAGAGGCATCATGTATAACCGTCCAGTATGACGAGAAAGATGCCTACGGGGCTCCAGGCTGAATGGTGAAGCAGAATAAAAAGTTATTTTTTAGAAAAAGAGGATGCGGCTTATAAACACTTTTCAGTAAGTTTAGCAGACTCCTTTTAGCATTACAATGGGTGATGTCAGAGTGAAATCTGTCTGCATAAAACATATACAAGACCAGTGGAGAAGACCACAGTCAACTCACAACAAGAACTTTTCCTTCTGAAGAGCAGGCAGGATTTGGATTCAGAAACATTTCAATTAAATATTCTGCTTCACTTCCTTGTTTACATGACCTTGGGGAAACACATCGAACTCTCTTAGCCTCAGTTTTCTCATTGGAACAAGAGGCATCACTGGCCTCAGAGAACTGCTGGGAAAAGATATGGAGTGAATTATGCACCCTGCCTGACACAGGGTAGGTGCTCCATCCTCTTAGTTTATGAGAAAAGCAAGTCCTTACACAAGTGGTAGAAAATTATGAGAGAGAAAGCAAGTTAGCATGTTGAGTGAAATCAGCATGCCTTCGACTACTGGTCCATGTACATTCATTTATCTACAACATTTAGCACCTACTATGTTTAGGTTTTCAAGCTATATGCTGAACACAATCCCTTGTTTTAGGATTTATGACTACAGGCTCCTAAAACCACAAATATTGTAATAATATACTTGTTTTAACCAATCAAATCAATATTATTTGAGTTATCGTAGAAATGCAAAAATAAATATTTGTGGAGTATCTGTTAAACATTAAGGCATTTTCTTAAACTGACACTCCTTGCAGTCCTCTCAACTAAACTTGCAGATTTACTTAGCGTGTTTCTTTGCTCTTTTTCTTCTAGCTAGCTTATGGTTCATCCGACCTGAAGGATCTGAAGGATTCCCTGTTAATTCATTATGTCTTTCCTTCAGATCATTCCACGCAGGTATGCAGGAAAAGCATCTGTCAGAGTCAGAAGGCTCGTTGCAGGATTGCTGCAAACAGACCCGCTCCTAGGAGCTAAATCCAGTGCTTCCCACAAACACCCCAACACGGGTCTGGCCATCGGGTAGCGTTAGAGTCCAGGCAACCAAACCCACCTTCCTGGGCCAGCAAGCACCAGCCACCAACTGAATGGGATCAGTTCATTCCATCTGCTTTGAAAAAATGACTGTTCATTTTTGTTTGCTTTTATATTTGTTAATATAATCTTTGCCCCACAAATCAATAATCTAGTTTTATTCCACGAGCGTTTTATTAAAAACACTGTGCTTTATTTTCCACAGACAGCTAAAAATGACATACATCCAATGTTTGTCAGTGCAGTACTGAATTGAAAAACAGCAGTATTATAATTACTGGTTACAATATTAAGGAAATTTAAGTTGGGTAAGTTTTGGAAAGGGCAGTTAAAAACATGTCCTCTAGCACAAAAATGAGAAGAAGAACTCTTCTGGGAATATTATACTCTTGTATTTTTATTTGTACAAAACTGCAGCCGTCGGCGGTAGGAAGCGTTTTGTCCCTCAGTCAGAACCTGCTTCTACCCTGAAGCTGGCTGTGCCAATGTATACTCACAGGTGACAGGGATCTCACCGTTAGAGTAAACCAAAGGGACTTGTGAGTTTGATTTCACATTATTTCTCATTTGGGCAGTTTTCAGCTTAAAGTGCTGGTAGCACTTTTATTAAGCCACGCAATCTTATCTTTCTTTTTGAAATTTTTTTTTATGAGTAATTTGAGTGAAGCCCCCCTTTAGTAGCACTAACATTCCAAATTTTTTTATTGTTATCTGGCCCATATCCACGTCACTGCGTGCGGTTCTAATCTGCAGTGACTACGGTAAAGTGCATAAACCACGTCACCGAAGCACAGAAAAGGCTTCAGGTCAGGCACTGCACAGCAGCTGCAACCGCATTCATACATCAATGTGTGCTTCTATAACTCGTCTCATTTAATTTGATTAAATGAAAACACCACAAAATAGAGTGCTTTTTATAGTTGAGCCACTGACTTTTTTTTTCCAAAGAGAACACTGTGAGGAAATTCAGAATAGGTAGTGAGTCATATTAAATTCTATCAAAATAAAAATACACACACACACACACACACACACACAAATCTCCCACAGCAACAAACATTATTTTTATTTTAACTATATTCCAATCCAATATCTCTTTTCAGAGAAGATATATTTCTGCCTGGAGAAGCAGATAAAACAATAATGGCTGTAAAACAGCCTTTATTTATCAAAACCTGTAAAAAACAGATGTGGATTTGTACTTTCACTTGATAACTAATACCTTGATCTATATGAATAAAAACATGGTTTCAGATCAGTCTGGGGGGACAGTATCGATTTCATCATTTTGGTTATACATGAATCATTACCTGCACAAGGACATTTCTTTAAGCAATTAGGTTTTGTTTTTGTTTTTTGTTTATTGGTTTGTTTGTTTCTGGCCCAAAGTTCAACAAAACCTGTATCCATTGTCTCACCTTAGAAGAATTCCAAAAACAGCCGGGTCGTGAACATGCCCTCTTTTCTCTGCACTTCATGTAGCAGCTAGCCAAATGAGCAAACGTAGACAAGCAAATGTCAGAGTGAAAGGCATTTGGAAATACCAGAGAGATCACCCATTATTTTTACAAAGCAAAGTAAAGAAAGCACTTTGGAGGATGTGAGAATGACATGGATGTGAAACAAGTATACCCCTACATCCAGCTTCCATATTTGTTCTACACTATACCTAGGAAACACCAATATTGAGCAGTGACCAATAAAGTTTCTAATTGCATTGGTCAGTCAAAGCCTGTAACTCTGATCAAGCATACCACAGACACCATAATAACTATTTGCATGCTTCAGAAATTTTCTAGACTAAAAATACCGTGGAGAACCTGACATTTAAATGTTGACATAATATATTCCCACAATAGAAACGAAATAACTTTTGGATCTCATGAATTTTTTTTCCAGTGGTGAAATAAAATCATATCTTCAAATTCTTTCAGACAAAAGCACTGATATTTAAGGGCCATGTTATGAAGAGAATCTCCTTTTTGTATTTTAATATTATTATAATTGATAATAATTAAATTTAATATAACTGTATTAACTGAAAATCTAAGTATTATTGTTGCTTCAATAATTTATGTTTCCAGAACAATTTATGGAAAAAAGACCATGAGTTTACTCATGTCTGAAAATTCTGCTGGACCATAAGCACGGATGATAGGTTTACATGGTTTTCCTCATCAGTGAAGTTGGCATTTCTATACATTTTACAATTACTTATTCACAGCAGTCTAAGTTTTGTATTGTAATAGGAGGCTACATTCGATTTTTAAAATTTCTCTTTATGCACTATCATCTGTACCAAAGACATATACCACTTCCAGTTCATTCGTACTGTCACTATGTTGAAAGGATATTGATGTCACATTCGGGCTTAGCAGGAAGTCACAACAGGAAACTCTGGCAACAGATGCCCAACCCTAACTCACAATCCTAACTTACAGAAGATTACCTTTTTATAACCCAAGAGTGCCATTATTACCCTCGGAACCCTCACCAAGTAAGTAGGGAAACTACACTGAGAACAATTTGGCCCAGCTGTCTCTGGCCCATTTCCCTTTCTACCGCCTCTTGTGCATTCAAGCAATCTAACTTGATGAATGATCTTCCAATTGGAAAGAGATGGGGACTTCACACTGTGCAGACCCAAAGATCTGTCCTCCAAAGGCTAACCACCACTGTATCCTTCATTCCTTTAAATGTCGTGTTTATTTGAATATATTAAGAATAATATCAAGGTAATTTTCTACATATAAAATTTATGTTTAATTTTTTAGGAACCATCATACTGCTTTCCACAGTGGCTGTAATTTTACGTTCCCACCAACAACGCACAAGGGTTCCAATCATTCCATATCCCTGCCGACGCTTGCTATTTTTTGATTCCGGGACAGCGAACCTAATGGCTGGGAAATGGTATCTCACTGTGGTTTGGATTTGGGTTTCCCTCATGATTAGAAATGTTTCGCATCTTTTCATGTCTTTTGGCCACTTGTGCATCTTCACTGGAGAAATATCTATTCAAGCCCTTTGGCTATGTTTTAATCAATTTCGGGGAAGTAGAGTATTCTTGTTGTTGAGTGTTTCCATCCCTCCTCTTTTTCCCTCCAAACACCCTCTCCGTGTGATCTCACCCCTTCCCATAAATTTAAGCTCCTTCTGCTCCACAGGCCTCCACAGGGAGGCTGAAGAACGCGGTGTGCCACTGACGCATGTGTGCATGCAGAGATGTTTCCCTTTTCCTTTTGTATTAAGCTATGAATGGAATTAAACCTTATACTTAATATTTGGATTAAAATGGGATCCTTCACAGCATCCTTATCTCAGATAATCCTACGTCCTACATGAAAAATGGGAGTCCTGAGGGAAACAGGATGTTCCACACAGAGCATGGGCTGACAGTGCTGACCTCACTCTGGCTGTGTGGATTAAAGGATCTCCTCATAACCAGAGTTGTAAAAGATTCCTGCAAAGAAACTGGGACTGAAGAGTGTCCTCAAAATAGAAACACATAAATCAAGAAGAAATTGCAATGCTGACACTTTTCCTACTCTGAATAAGAAACTTTCATTATCCACATTTCAAGGTAAAAACCAAGATAGTTCATCCAGATCTGAACAACAGACAGTTTAAAACTTCAAATGATCAAGAACACTATTTGACCCCTGGATAAACACTGACTACTGCTAACAATAAACTTTACCATACATGTACACTGTGGCCTGAGAAACTAAAGAAACCAATAAGATTCAAACACTTAAAAAGTAAGCCTTAGCACTTAATAAGATTGGCAATTATTTATAACTTAAAGAAAGAACATATTAAAATATAGCAGCACTGTATAATAATTTGCAGAGATGGAATGTAGTCATGGCAACATCTTGGGCCCTGCAGAGTTTTGCTGGTTTGGCTTAGGTCAAAGTACAAACAATTATTTTTCTTAAAAAAAAAAATACAAAACAAACAAACAAACAAAAAAACACGTCCTAAAGTTTCTGACTAGTACTATAATTCAACAGAAAAAAGAGTAGAAAATCTGGGACCAAGCTCGAAATGTAAACATACTCGATTGCACTTCTGAGAAAGGTGATTATATAATGATGAGGTAGAAATTACAGTACTGATTTCAGGGAAGACATTTAAGCTTTGGAAAGAGTGTTTTGTAACACGATGTTTGTGCATATTTGCAGCCTCTGGGATTTTGTTGTTGAAAACAATGTATGTCACCTCTCATCTCTGCCCAGATGCAGGCGGAGAACTTTCTAACACATTTCAAAATATTCCAGAGTTTAGCCTTGGTTTAAATTCATTTGATAATGAGGCAAAAATTCAACTTTCTTTTAGTTTGTAAAGATAGTTAATTTTAAGGAAGATGGGAATTCAAAAATGGCATTTCAACTGTTTGAGGTAAAAAATTTTTCATAGTTTGTGGACATCATTAAAATAAAGTCTAATGATTTAATAAAGTTCATATTGTCCTTCCATTTAGAAACACACATTTTTTGATAGTCTTTTAAACTATTATATCCAGTACTGAAACCAAACTGTGACATGAACTGAACCTAGAAGTAAATTTTCCAAGCATTTTATCCTAAATATTAAGCCAAGATTTTAGAAATAATGATGGATATTCAATCCTATTATTCTAACTTCAAGCTGATCATTAACATGTTATTAATATAATATTTATTATATTTAATCCATTCTATTTAAGTAAAAACAAAGATATTCTGTATCATTCATAGGCAAAAATGTTTTAAAATATTGTTTACTTCAGCTTTATCTCATCTTATGTAAATATTTTGTATATATACTGAACGTGCATAAATATATATACATACACACTTGCACATTAGTGCTAATATATTTATATATAGATCATATATAAATAAAATATTCATATTTGGGGTATATACTGAAGATTATCTGACCCCACTTGGATCCCACAAGCACCTCAAATCTAATATGTACAAAACTGAACGCCACACGATCGCCTTTCAAAACCCTGTTTGTCTGCCTCTCCTGTCTTATGGAAGGATACCACCTGCTGCTCACTTGCCTACATTGGAAGGGTCACGGTCCTTCGCAGCTCCTCGTTCTTCCTTTCATTAACATCCATACAGTCCTGTGCATTGTGGCAGCCAGAACCCTTTGTCCTCTTCTTTCAACCCTTACAGGCCCCATCTGGCGTGACTTCTGCTCTCCTCTGTCTCACTAATTACAAGAATCTCCTACCTGACCTTCCTTCCTACAGTGCTGCTGTCTCCCGACCCCCAGTTCAAGCCACAGAAAAGTGATCTTTCAAAAGCAACAAATCATAGGCTGCATCTTCTTAAGAGCACTCAGTAGTTTCCCATTGCCCTTGGATACACTCCAATCTCTTCTTCTTTAGCAGCACAGTGCCTGCTGCCATCTGTAGTCCCCCCTCCCTCACACTCTACCATGGAGCTAGTCAGCACTTTTTCCATTCTTCACGTGGCCCCTGGCCTCTCTGGTGCTCCACACACATGCCCAGTCTCCTAGCAAATGGTACCCGTCCAGAAGTTCTCTGTGCAGAGGGCCCCTGCTAGGCGAAGCCCTCTCAGAGGGTCCCTGCGCCTCCTTTAACGTACCACTTTGAACACATGAAGACACGTCTGATGAATAATTTGAACTGCTTCCAGAACAAGAACAAGGTCTACATTGCTCACCAGGGTAGACTTGGTGACTTGCACAGTGTCTTACCCATACCACACCTTTCTTTAATTGATGTGTATTGAATACGCATATGAATACTACTGGTATAATTTTACACTCGGTTCAAAATAAGCTCTCTGCTGTCCAGTGTGCATTTGTGGGATAAAACTCATGTCCTCTTTTCTTTTTCCACCTATAGGATTATTTTTGGAAAACTATTCCTGCTAGCTGTCTTACACTGTTACTTCTATCTCTTAAAACAGATCTTCTACATTCAAATCTCCCTATCATGAAGTACCAAATATATTTACTTTCTTGTGTGCCATGTTTAAATGTATTTTTTACTCATGCTCAATGGTCATCATCCCCCTTCTCAATCCTTTCCATTAGAAAGGTGTTAAAAACAAGATACTTGATGTACTAAAGCAATGGGGAAACAGATTAAGTCAGGAGTCAAAAACTTCTCAACCAATTAGTTAAAATGTTGAGAGAAAGGACAAGTTTTCTGACCACCTGTTACCCAAAGCCATGATAATGCTTCCCATGTAATGGTATTGTTCCATAACATCCTTTTACTTTTTTCTCATAATAGTATTTAAACGTCCAGTATTTTGCATACTATCTTAAATATATTAAAGTATCTTAAAGGTGTTTTCTTAATTTTTAATAATGCCATTCACTAATATATAAATTTGTAAAACCATGGAAACTTTGAGGAAGAAATTTCAAACTTAATATGGTTGGCCCTCCATATCTATAGGTTCTGTACCCATGGATTCAACTGACAATCGAAAATATAAAAATAATAATGATAGTAATCATAATAAATAACAATGACAATAAAAATTAAACACAAAATTTAAAAATACAGCCTAATAACTGGTTATATAGCATTTGCTTTGTATTCAGTATTATGAGTAATCTAGAGATAGATTGAATCTAGAAGGGAGAATATGCATAGGTTAGATGCAAATACTATGCCATGTTAAATAAGGGAAGTGAGCAGCTACAGATTTTGGTGTCCATGGAGATCCTGGAACCAAATCCCTCTCAAATACCAAGGGACAACTGTAGTCAATTAGACCACTTTTGCATTATATTTGAGCCAAAGAGCAAGAGACTGAATTTTTAACATATTTTTAATAACTGCACAGCTCTTACCATCAATGTCAAGAGTATGGGGAAAAAATGAATGAATCATGCCTTTATTTATCAGCCAAGCTGTGAGAAAGTAGTCTTCAGAGTACTGGTCCAACAAGGTTGGCAATTAATGATGCAATAAAGGGTAAACAATTAACTAGTGTAATTAAAAAGATTCTGAATCTCATGTCTAAATGTTACCCCAGACAGCTGGATCATTTGCCTGAAGAAAAGTTTACTCTCTGATTTTTTTATAAGAAAAATAGAATCAATTTTCATTCTCATATTCCCTGTTTAGATGGTAAAGAACGTTCTCCGGAAAATATACATTAAGCTATTTCAACTCTGCTAAGGTATGGTATGCAATTTAATTTTGAAAATTCTGTCAAAACATTGTTCACCTGTAGCACTGCTTTCTTAACTGTGGGATGATAATTTCCTGTGTAACAAATTCCTCAGAAAGGTTCCTAAGGAAACGAGGCAAGAACACCAAACTAATTCCAGGTTTAACATGACAGCAAACGGCACAGAGGAGGGAAGGGAAAGCTCACTCACGGGAGACATGTCATAAATGATAGCCTCTAAAGACTGACTGTGGAAGAAGGCAGCCGTCACATATACACTAGCATTAATACTTGCCTTTCTCTTCTGTTTCATCCTCTTGAGAAAATATGTGATCACGTATTGTCTATGATGCTCTAATATGGGGTTAGTTATATTTTTCTTTTGATGTAGCACAATATTTATTTACAAGATAGTTGTAAGGATATAGTGTTTGAAGGATTAAAAACAGAGGCACCAGAAGCCTAGAAGAGCATGGGTTCAAACATAAAATGGAACAACAGATTTTTCCCTTCTTTTCTTAGATACCAGAAGATTAAAAAGCCTTATAATGTATGTATTGTCCTCAGTATCTCCCCTTCCCCAAATGATGGAAGGATTGGTTTGCCTCCCTCTTGGCTCCTAACTCTCACAGCGAAGACTCTTACAAGACAGCATGACTTACCTTCACTAATAAAAGAGCCATCAGTCTACCAGCCACTCCTCTGAAAGCAGGAGGAATGAACCTCCTTTTAGGGACTGTCCCTTTCCTCATTGGTCCTGTCCTGAGAATGAGGGAGTCAGTGCTTTTTTCACTTGAGGCTTTTTTGTCACCTATTATGAAGCAAAATAGAAAACACAAAACTACACAGTGAGGTATTCAAGTGAGCTTAGGGGCAGGCACAAGACCCCACACACACGCCGGTGACTCAGGGCTTAGAGAGTTAATAACAATATTTCTGAAGTATATTAATAATAATATTTGAGCAATCGTGACAGGAAATGTGTGAAGTGACAGTATTAATTCAAAGAGCTAGCACTCCCTGAAGCTTACTCTGTGCCCGGCTGTGGGCTTCACATTCTTATTTTACTCATCACAGAAGCCCTCTGAGAACATGCGCTCTGTAGTTACCATCTTATAGATGAGGATCAGGGGTGAGAGAAGATTATGACCTTCCCCACAGTCTAGATCAACAAGAGGAACTAACAAATCCCAGGCAAGGGTTTAAACCCAGGAAGCAGAAGCAGCATAGAGCCAGTTTTCCTTTTTTTTTTTTTTTTTTTTTACGAGACAGGGTCTTGCTCTGTTGCCCACGTTGGAGTGCAATGATGCAATCATACCTCAGTGCAACCTCCACCTCCTGGCTTAAGCAATCCTCCCACCTCAGCCTCCTGAGTAGCTGAGACTACAGGTGCACATCACCATGCTTGACTAATTTTTGTAATTTTTGTGGAGATGGGGTTTCACCATGTTTCCCAGGCTGGTCTCAAACCCCTGGACTCAACCAATCTGCCCCCCTCTGCATCCCAAAGTTCAGGGATTACAGGTATGAGCCACCATGCCTGGCCCAGTCTCACTTTAAACATAATACGTAGGTGATTTTATGGAAATTTTAGGAAGCACTTTGCTTTCAAAGCTGTCTTAAATAATTTTTGTGTTTGATACAAAAGGGGCTTAGAAGAGAATAGAAAGCCTTGAAATTAAGATCATTGAACATTAACATTTTGTAGTAGTATTTTGCTAAATATGTCAATATCATTAAAAATGAGGACTTTCTCACTGAAAAAAAGGATGCGATTTTTTTAATTTAAAAAAAATTAAAGTTTAGTTAGGAAAATAGTAGAAATATTTTGTAACATAAGGAAGAAAATCAGAATCCAATAATATTCTGAGTTAAGTATTACTCTGTATTTGAAGGGTACGTAACGGTATTTTTCTAGCAAGGGAAGTCCTGGCCTGGTTTCAAAATATCCTTGAAAATATTAACTAGCCAAGTGACCTCAGGTGAGCCTCTCTAATTTGTTGCTGAAATGTATGTGAAAATCTTTGAAATGGCAAAGCTCTTTATGAATGTTACTAACATTAGGTGATGTTATTCACAGCCCTCATCAATCTCAACTTAGCATGTAGCGTGACGAACAATGGGAGGCAGAGAGGATGGCACTAAGGGGAAGAACTCTCCCAAGTTCAAGTTCTGATTTACTGAATGAAAAATATATCAGGGCATGGACAACTCTTAATCACAGTAAAGGGCCTTTTCTTGCTTTAGAATGAAAATAATGTAGTCTTTTTCTGCTACGATCTCTTTAATCCGTGTTAGAGCCTGGAAGCATGTTCATACGAGCATGCTTTCCACCAGCTACCTGTTACATGCAACACAAATTGAAATGTGTTAGAAATGTGTCCCCTAGCCCCCTTTAAATAGGAAGAGCAAACTGATTTCCAAATGCAGGATGCTCTATACAGTGTAAGCAATTACAGGAAAAATAAAATATTGTAGTTGAAAAGGAAAAATAAAAACATTCAATTTGACTTTAAAATATTGTTAAGGAAAAGGAATGCACCACGGTGTATGTCAGATTTTATTGTTTCTGGGCATCCCCTCAGGAGGCTATTGAACTGTACATTCTGATTCATAGGCTGGCGTTGGGTCTGAGTGAAAAAGACAATTCCATTTCTTGACATCAGTGGTCCTTTTCATTCGTACCACCTTCCACTACCAGATGAACTGTAAGAATTTTCCTTAGGCATCTACCTGTTAGATGGATTCGGGGTGAGTTCTGTAAGTACAGAGGAAATAATGCACAATGGTCCTGAAAAGAGTGGGGAGATGCTGAGAACACAGGGAAATATCAAAGCTTGAGTGACACAAATAACCTGAAATCATCTGGGGAGGGTTTGGGGACCCCGGATGCCCCACCAGCTGCGCAGACTCCCGGGCGCCAGCATGACATCTGCTTTCTCTCCTCCCCTGCAGCACTTCACAGAGCCACCCGGGTGTGAGAAAAGACATTTGACGAGGATGATGAATGAAAATGATACTTTACCAGTTCTTTCTGCAAAAGAGCCTAAAATACTCTAAGATCATTTAACAGAGGTTTCCCTGTGAGAAGGCAATCATAACTGACTTACAAGGGAGCCTCCATCAATACAGTATACAGATTAAAAAAACAGTAAAAGAAACTCATCATCGAGTCATAAGGCTTCAGAAATGTGCTATGGTTTTATATTTTTCTTAATTAGGTGCTCAAAATGTGAGTAGGAGCAACTATGACTTCTGTTCAGACTGAACTTCCAAATGCTGGAAGCACGGTAAACTCGGCACAAGAAGCACTTGTGAAGGAATGGGGTTCTAAAGAGCCTGCTATGGCTCTTTCCACATGTACTAAGAAGTTTTGGCATTATACCATAGGCCCTCTGAGTATAGCCAGAAACAAACAGATAAACAAAAAGCCAGCATCATAGGCACCTGGGGGATTGTCAGAAAAGCACTCTCAGACCCAACTCCATCCTACGAATCAGAACCTACAGTTTAGCAGGCTTCCAAGGGGATTCCCCAAAACCATAAAATCTGAGATGCACGGCTATGCATTCCTTTTCCTTAACAATACATTAAAATGAAATTGAATGTTTTGATTTTTCCTTTTCAGTTGCAGTATTCTTTTTCCTGTAATTGCTTACACCTTCTAGAACACCATGCATTTGGAAATCAGTTTGCTTTACCTACTTAAAGGGGACTGGCGGTCACATTTTAAGGCATTTCAAATTGTGTTGTATGTAATAGGTAACGGGTGGGAGGCATGCATGTATGAAGATGCATCCAGGCTATATCAGAGATTAAAGAGATCTTAGCAGAAACAATGGCGATGGCAACAGTTGAAAAGTGCTTTAGAGATGTTTTATTCAAGCTATCATTTAAATTCATGCCAAACACACCTCCACCCTAGTCTTTCCCTCCAGTGATCTCACTTGGTTTTAAAAAAAATACATGCTGTTAGAGGTTCCAGTTACTCCCTGAGCAGGTGGGAGGATGGCACAGAGCTCTTCAATCACTCATCTGCAGAGTTCGGGGATGTTTTGAGTAAGAAAGTCATTATACAACAACAAATCCTCTTCTATCACATTTCACTTGTGAGTAATTATTGTGTTCTAGCAAGTGAAGGATTAACAGACCTTCCTCGCAGTAAGAGAGAGCACAGCAGGTGCTTCCCCCTCACCTTCAGGGGCCTCTATTTGGTTGCAAAATTCTGCCTGTGTTTGAGTCCACATCTTGCCCTCTCAGACAGTGAGGATACACAGTGACCTCCTCCATTCGAATTAAACTAATAATTTCTATCTTCCTAGAAAAAAAATATATTTGCTATGTAACAAGACTGGGGTAAGGGGCTGATACTTAGTTGGCCTACCGAGTTTAGTGCTTAGTTTAATTCTAACTAATGCCATGCAGATGAAGCATCTTCCTGCTTTTTTCCTGGTCACATCATGTAAAATCATAGGTGTTATTTAAGCAGTGTCCTGACATCTTCACTTTATCCATCTTCATCACATTGAAATGCCTTAAAATGTGACCGCCAGTCCCCCTTAAGTAGGTAAAGCAAACTGATTTCAAAAAAAAAAAAAAACTCTTAAGTATTATTTATTTTTTAAATAAAGAGATATTTATGACCCATAAAACATTGGGGAGACAAGGAATAAAGTGGAAAAAGTAAATTAAAATAGTGAAATACCTTTTTTTTGTCTTGTATGGAACTTAGACTACTCTGTGAATAATTTAAAGTGGTGAAATAGCATAGTATACTATATTCCAGTCTATCTTTCAGACTCTAATCTTTTATCACCTACCTAAAATCCCAGTTTCCTCATCTAGTATGCTTCTGCTTCCAATTTAAATCACTTATTGTTTTATATACAGATAAAGTTTAAGCTCTATAGCTTATCATGAGAGGATCCCCTTTATAAGAAATGCTGTTATTTCATATTGTTTGCTGTTGCCAGGCATTGTACAAGTACATTCCATATATTAATGCAATCCACTGTCTGCTGTAAGTTCAATTATTCCCCAACTGAGAGGAAATTAAAGGAGAGAAAGTTCAAGAAACTAGCCCAATGACGCACAGTTAGAAAGCAGCAGAGTATGACCCCAATCCTGGGTTCAGAGTGGGGAAAATGTGGTCCTGCGTAAGAAAAAAAAAAAACTCTTAAGTATTATTTAATGTTTAAATAAATAGATATTTATGACCCATAAAACATTTGGGAGACAAGGAATAAAGTGGAAAAAGTAAATTAAAATAGTGAAATACCATTTTTTTTATGTCTTGTATGGAACTTAGACTACTCTGTGAATAATTTAAAGTGGTGAAATAGCATAGCATACTATATTCGGTTTGCACTTAAACTTGTATCTCCTTCCCTTTAATATATAAAAACAAGTCACAAACACAAATATTCTACAAATGCATATATACCATGAACTTGGCAATGCTCTTATGTAGCCAAAGGGAGATCCATAAGTTGATCCTATACATACCCTAAGATCTAAATATAAAAGAAACTAAAAGAATTCAACACAGTTGACAAAGCCCTTTACCAATGCCACTGCGATACATATTTCCAGTCATTTCTTCATGCATTCAATCATTCATTCTTTAGTCAGTTAAATGCAGTCGGCTGTGTACCTAACTCTATACATGCAACTATATGAATAGGAAAGAAACAGAGGATTGAGTCTTTGGGACTGGAAACTGCAGAAGGATTGTGATCTATTTGAAGAGTATGTAGGTCAAGGTTATTGTTAGCTACATATAACAACATAATCCCAAATAATACTGGCTGCAAGCAAATAGTTTACTTCTTAAATTTTAAAAGTGGCAGCAGGTGGTCCATATTGGTTTAGGAGACGCAGATATTCATCAGGTCCCATGGAAATTGTACCAATCTTAGAACATGACCTTCCTGGCCAAGGTTCAAGGTGTCTGCCAGAGCTCCTGAACATTATACTTGCATTTCAGGTGGCAAAATGAAGTGACAAAAGGAAAAGGAATGTGCCTTCCCTTTAAGATGATCCCCCTAAAGGATTACACCAAATGCACACAGACATTCAGTGCACTTGGTCTCACTGACACATGCAGCTGCAAATTAGTTTGGGATACCCGGGTTCTATTCCTCAAGAGTGAAGAGCGAATGTCTATTGGGAAGCAAATGTCAGTTTCTCATACATGGAGACAAAAGAACCGGACCAAAATCAACTACTTTCAACGTTTTCAGTACATCAAACCCGTCAGACACAGTAAGGTCCTTCCACAACACACCCTGGCCTTTAGTCTCTGCGTTTGTGTTCTCGGTATTCTGTTTACCCAGAATGCCCTTTTTTCCTTCAAATGTTAAGATCCTACTCATCTTTATTATTTGATTTAAAAGCTACTTCCTAACTGAAATCTTTCCTAATCCTTCCTTGCTAAACTTGACCTTTCCTAGTGATCCATACCATCCTGGTTTGGAAAACAAATCACTTTAAACAACTCTGTTTCTCTCATTATATTACATACTCTCGAGGGGCAGGGGTCATCATCCATGTATTCATTCATTTACTCAACAAACATGAATTGAGCAACTATTACGGTCACCTCCATTCCATGTTTTGTATGTACAAGATATTTTTTAAAATTTGTTAAATCATGCAATTACACTTACGCAGATTTGAAATAAAATTTTAATAGCATTCTAGGTTTCACAATCTGGTGAGGACTCAAGGCAATCAGCGATCATCTGGGCTTCCATCTATCACTGCTCAAACTACTGGCTAAAGAGTTTGCATGAAGAGAGCGCCCTCACTATGTGTGCCATTTAGGTGCAATCCTAAAAGGGACAGAGTTGGTCAAAGACAAAGATGATTATTTGGCACATTTGATGACATGAAGAAGTGCTCTTAGAGGGCATTTTCCTTTAAGTAGAAAAAATTCATATTAAAATGTTTGAGGAGAGAAAAGGGGAAATACCCACCACTGGAATAATGTAAATAAATATTATAAGTCATGGATGTTTACTCCTGCTTAGTAGGTCTTGGTTCTTCCCAGTGATAGTTACTCTGGGCTTTTATTGCCCATACAAAAGAGAAATGCAAAAAAAAATGCATAAAAAGTTTTCAATTGTTTGCTTGACTTTGTTTTGTTTTATTTTGTTTTAACAAATCACATTTCACAAAGACTGTTTTTACACTGCCATAGGGAAAGCATATTGTTTAAATAAATTATGAAAAAGAAGTCAAAATGTATGCCTTTTTTTATATTTCCTGCATACTTGAAGTATCACTGAAATCCCAAATATTCTTGCAAAAGAATGCTTTCTAAAAACATATGGAGAAATATGCATCTATATGTAATTACTATTATTTTAGAAAGACACAATATGTAGATAAAATATTCATGAGTAGCCACATATTAAAAATAAAAATATGCTCATATCTGCTTATATTTATGAACTCAAATTTATTACTTGAAATATCATATTCTTTTGATTTATACATAATAAATTTTTAAAATTTGATTCCATTTAGAATATTTTAGCAAATTTAACCTCGATGTGTATAATAAGGTAAAACAAGAAATAGATTATTTTATTTCTTTAAAATACCTGACATATCATTGATATAAACATGGCCCAAAATCCATATACTCATAGATATCAGAATTGAAAAAATTTTTTTGAATGTTTCATCATTTATTTGTATGAAAATGAAGTATGCCTATTTTATAGATGAAACAATCAAAACTCAGAGAAATCAAATTATTTGTGCAGGATAACAAAAAAATAGTGTGTCTATTACAGAAATTTAGTAATTGCCTTTAAGAATTCCTTCAGTAATGGCTATGATTATAATACAAAATTACAATTGCTTTCAAAATCAAATGTAAAGATTAAAAGTAAAAGGTTTAAGGGTATAAAAGTTTTTTAAAGGGTATAAAAGGGAATAAAAAGGGTATAAAAGGGAATAAAAGTAAAAAGTTTAAGGGTATAAATTTATGCATTAACCAACAAATATCAGTTTTTGTGGTAAAGTATCTTTAGAGTTATTTTTATTTATTTTAGTATCTCAAATTGTAGTGGACTTAAGTCCCTCACAATGCCTTATAGAGTTTCATATTTAAATAAATTTGGAGATTCAAAAGCACATGATATACAAAAGACTGGCCTTTGTAGTCTTTTGTAGGCCTGCCATAAAGAAAGTAATTAACTTTTTTTAAAAGCTAATAATTTTCTGACAAACATGAGCAAAAATTCCTTTATCTTTCAACAGCTCTCAACTTCCTAGGTAATTAGTCATTCCTCAGCACAC
Source organism: Macaca thibetana thibetana (assembly GCF_024542745.1). Taxonomy (NCBI): domain Eukaryota; kingdom Metazoa; phylum Chordata; class Mammalia; order Primates; family Cercopithecidae; genus Macaca; species Macaca thibetana. The sequence continues at coordinate 87,509,098 of NC_065594.1, forward strand.
TCTTTGGAAAAACTTGAGAGTGATTTAATCCATCTTGGCAAATCTCTGGGAAGAAGACATCTGCCGGTGTGATATTTCTGTCTGGCTTCTTATTTAGGTAACACTAGGATACGGCCCCCTTCCCCGAGAAACTGATGTGTTCTCCTCAATAAAGGGATCATCCAGATGTTCCCCAAGCCATAGAAGCACTCAGGCTCCATGGGTCATGTGCATATTATCCAGGCCACTGATACTTGCCTAGGTAGTAGAAATACATTTAACATTTAGATAATAATGGCCAGCAGACCATTAATGAAGACTCATGGTGGGCTGCTGTGTTTTACATGCAAAGCATGTTTTATTTATCTAACAAATACTTCTATGATACTTAAAATGCTCCACATAGTATTCCAAGTGCTTTATTTATCTGAATTTATTTCATCTATACAACAATGCCAAGAGGTAGACTCTATTATTCTCATAACAGAATGAAGCAACTGAGTATCAGAAAAGTTAAGGAAATAGCTTGAAGTCACACAGCTTGTAAATTGCAGGGCTGAAGTTTGAGGCTAGACAGTCTGACTGCATATAGTTCATGCTCCACTTACAGAATCAACCACATTCTCTGCTGCTGTAGAAAGGAAATGCTAACAGGACTTCCTCAAATCTCACCCTGTCAATGGTCAAGTCTTCCTACTATCACCTGTAACACATCATGACCTGGAAACTCATCTGAAATGCAGATGCTCAGCCCCACCCAGACCTGAAGAATCACGCTTAGCATTTTAGCAAGATCCCCAAGGGGTTCCCCTGGTAAAAGTAAATGAAATTTACTGGGAGATGAACCTAATTACTCCAATTTCTTATTTCAGTTTTGTTTTCCAGCAGATACATCCTAAAAGTTATGATGTGCACATGGATGACCTCTTTACTGCCTTCCCTGGGATGGAGGCCAGACTGACCAAAAATCAGTGAAAGAAAGAAGAGCCAGTAGAAACATAAGCCATCTGCAAATGGAATCAGTCCAAAAAATAAATTGAGAATAAACTTAACAGCATTTTAAAGATGTTTGGAGAGAAAGTAAACATTAACTAATGATCAAAAATTATATTTTGTAAAATAGACATTGCCCCTAACAGCAAATGTTACTGCTTCTAAAAAGATACAGTGTTGCAAAAGCAGGTTTCATTGAATTATTTTCCACTCAGTACTGAAGCATCAAAAAATGGTTGGTCTTTACTTTCTGCATAATTAATCTGTTATGAATTAGTTAATAATGGACATTAATACTCACTCTTCTCTTACCCAATCTCTAAAGAAATCTTTTTTTTTGAAGGGTTCTAAAAATAGTTAAGGTAATTAAAATAACTTATCATTCCCTTTCCTAATGTTTATTACTAGAAATAAAGACAGTCTGTTGAGTAGCAAGTTGTATATAGCCACAAATAAATATGGATGTTAAGAAAATCTAAAAAAATCACAAACTATACAAGAGAATCTTACGAAACAACCAGAAGAAAACTAATAACAAAAAAACACAAATTTAAACTGAAAAGCTGTCATTATGTCAGGGTTACTTTATATTTTTGCAAAATATTAATAAGAATTTGAAAATTCATTATTATATAGGTCCTTCTTAAAATATACTTCAATGAAGTTTTAAGGAACAAAATCCCTTACCTTTGGATTCAGTCTTATTAAAAGAATATTCAACAATAAGTATAACTGAATTCAATATTCAGTAGTTCTTGCTACAGACTAGCTCTTCACAGTTAATCATCCTTTTATTCATCACACACCATTAAAATAACTTCAGTCCCTTAATAAAGCTAATCATAATATAGTAATTATATGAATCATCCTTTGATTTGAAGAAATCCAACAACTGATAGTTTGACAATGGAATGAATACATTTTCAAATGAAGAGATGGATTTTTTCCCTAGTTCAAACAAGATTTTGACATTGTGATGCAGCATGACTTTATCTAAGAACCACACAGAAAAAGACCATAGCTAAACCGTGCCTAATTTCCTCCAGAGCATGGCATAGGGATAGTCATTTCTGAGAGTCAAGGCAGGCCTGGATACCCAACAGTTGGGTCTTCCCTTTTTTGTGTTTATGATAAACTAAATTTCTCCAAGTCAAATATATCAATTTAACAAACATTTAATGAATACTTAGGTATCAGATATAATGCAAGAACAAATAAGATTTAGACTTTTGGAAATTTACAACAGCACATTAATTCTAAGTCAACAATTATGCATAGGTAAAAGGAACACTATACACATGTGTTAATAGTGTATAGTCACTTCAGAATATCTGGGAACATGGTGATTTCATTTATGACACAAAGGATTTTCCAGAAAGATTTTTTAAATTCTTAATTTTGGTGGAATGCGCTCATTTCTTTTGTCATTTTGGCGTGACCCAAGTCCAGATGAGAGATTGCTAATTCCATTGTCTCCGTCAAACATCAATGTAATGCTATCAGGTGGCATACGCTTGCAATCCTTTTCCAAGTGGTGATGATGTATTTGCAGTGATCCACTTCCACTTCCTGAAACAATCAGAATGTCGAGTGTGTGCTGTGGAATGGAGCTACCTGATGATAAGGAAGAGGTGGATGTTGAGGTGGACAGGGTAATGGTGAACCTTAGCCTTAGTCCGCTTGCCCAATGGCCCAACACGATTCACTCCTTCTCCACAAAGGTCCATACCAGTCACTCAATGAGCATGAATCTAGAATCCGAAACACTATCCCCACACTGTGTCTTCCATTTTCAGTACAAAGCATTCTATTTTTCTCCACTTATTTGGATAACTTTAGCTCATGAAACCATAGTCATATAGAGATAATGCAATGGAGAATAATCTCTCAGATCTCGGGATCCTTTAACCCCTATGCTTTTTGGGAGAAGACTCTAAACTATTGCTAAACACATACCCCCATGCTATCTTCCCCACTCTCTTTTAAACTACGGGCATTTTAAAATTACAAGTGAACAAAATCTCATCCATCAGCTCTATCAATTTTAGCACCATAATACTACCCAAAAGAATGCCACTGCTAAAGAATTCTTTGTAACACTATCCTGAGAAAGGGCAGCTTGAAACCTGGAAGATAATGGTAGAGTTGAATATAATTCAAATTCATGTATATAAATATAATTCAAATGCATATGAATATATATATATATATATATATTAGAGTATACAGGAAAAAAATAGTACCAATCATAAGGAAAGCCCTGGAATTTACAAATCTATCTTCGTTGAGCTCAGGTTCTCTGCATTTTGTGCTTATCCGCTGGTAGACTGTATCACTGCTTGTCACGCATTCCAGGTCCCTCCCTGCTCCATTGAACACAGGAGTGGTGACATGACTTGCTTCAGTCAGTGAAAGGTAGCTGCAAGCGTCCTGTATCTCTTTTGAGCTAGATTTTTCAAAGCCAGAGTATAGCCCTGTCTCTTTTTCTTCCGCCATGAAACCCACCATGTTCTAGATAGAGACTGTTCTGTCAGACGGGAGTCTGGAATGAAAAGGTATACAGAGGCACTGCTGAACCACAAAAGGCATAGAATGTTAGTAAGAAAGAAACCTTTAGCAGAAATTGTCCTAAGCCAGGAAGACTTGGGGAATGTTCATTAGTTCAGGGGAACTTGGTCTATCCTGATTGATACACATATCTGCCTTTCCAGCCTGCCTCAGTACTCTCATTCCTACCCCTGGGATATTTTTTCAGCTCTCCCTAACAAAGCCATACAGTAAGCAAAATGTGGGAAAATCTTACTTTAAAGCAAATGTGTAATGAGGATAGGCATGTAGAATCTGTGCTTTAGTGAGGATCAAGGACTGAAGACACAAGATGCATCTCCTAAAAGAATTAGAAGAATATCTAGAATTCCAGACATCGTGAAAAGAAAGAAATCTGCTAGTAGGGTCAGCATAGCTGACAAGGAGTTTCCAGACCTCTATTCATAAAAGGCAGTTGTCCTCAAGTGCCTTCATGTTTATCTCAAATCCCATTGCTGAAACCTTTAATCTGGATTTAGCCTTATGGGCAGCATTCCAGACAAATGAGATTTAGATAGAGGACTAAATAGGCGTATATGATTACTGCAATGGCCTGAGTAAGTCAATCTAATTATGAGAGTTCTAAGTCACCACTTAGAAACTACAGGTTCCAAAGATTTATTAATTTGCTCCAAAATACATTTTTAGGAAACAGACTTCTAAAGCAATTATATGACATTTATTATTCCAAAATAACAGCAAATTTCTTAAATTAAAATAATTAAAGACAAACTTTAGAACTGATTTTATACATTAACAGTTTTGGGGAAAAAAAAAGAAAACTTGAACATGACCATGTTTTTATTTCATTAATTAAAACTAAATTTTCCTTATATAGAATAACGCCTAATAAAATTTTACTTACCTATTTGCATTTAATAATGGGTGATGGCCTTCTATGTTTACAAATATTTATCAAATATTTCTCTTTGATTTCATTGACAACATCGAACAAAAATAAACATGTATTTTTCCTGAGCTGATTTTACAATATGTGAAATTATCTCTGATTATCTAAAAAATAATGTAATGGATGTGCAAAACAGTCTTTTAGGTGGGCCTCTGATTTTTCCTCTTGAAATTCATGACCTTGTGTCATCACCTGTCCTTGAATGTGGTCAGAACCAGTGTGTTGCTTCTAACAAACAGAATACAGCAAAGGTGAAGAATGTCAGTCTCGTGATGACATTACATAAGACTGAAACATCTGTCTTACTGAGAAACATTCCCCCTTGCTGGCTTTAAAGAAGCCAGCTGCCAGATTGTAAGCGACACTGGAGAGGGTCACAGGCAAAGAAGTCAGAGACAGCGCACAGACAGCAAACAGCTGAGATCCTCAGCTGAACAGCCCTCAGGGAGCAGGATTCAACAACCACGTGAGCTTGGAAGCTGATCTACCCCTAGCAGAGCCTCAGATAAGACCCCAGCCCTGGCTGACACCTTGACTATAGCTTTGCTGAGGCCACAGCTAAGCTGTGTCCATGTTTCTGACCCACAGAAAGTGTGAGATAATAAACATGACTTGTTCTAAGTCTCTAAATTTGTGAAAATTTGTTACACAGCAATAGATAGCTAATACAATGAAATTCTCTACCTTTTATGCAAAGCAAGAAAAATAAACTCAACCTGCTTCACTTTGATCTAAACTTTAAGAAGAAATCAAATATAATATTAATCCACTTTTGAAATTATCTGTGAAAAATGGCAACCAGTCTGTTGAATCAAAAGTCTACTAAATCAGTCAGAAAAGTAATTCGTGCTTTCCTTCAGGACAACTCATTGTTTGCCACTTTCACCTGTTAGATAATGCTTTTTGTTGCTGATTATAACGTAACAAAGTCTTCTTTGGTGGTTTCTGTAATTGTTAACCTTTAACTGTTCCCAAAATATTTCAAACAAATCAAATGAGCAAATTTGCACTAATACTCTTTACAGTGTTCAAAAGTATGGCTAGTAAGCGCATGATCAAAGAGGGGAAGATTTTAATATAGGCATGAAAATGTAACTTCTTTCTCCTAAAGAACAAGAGAAACTCCAACTAAGAAGGAATGTTTGATGTTATAAATTCTGAGTAAATGATTCAATTTCAAGAGGAATAGTTTACTATGGTTTATTAATTTGAAAACAGCAACAAAACATGATTTCAAGTAAATTTCCCAAATAATGCAGCCTTAAAATTACTTTTGCCTTCAAAATGCAAGCAGCTATATTTTGATGTTTTAATTATTTGCACAGTTAATTTCCTTTTTACTTGCTGCATGTGGACACACAGTAACACATATGAGTATAATTCAGTGAAAAAAGCAAAAAGTGATCTATCCTAAATTGCCTAAGCATCCCCTGTGTCTCTCGGTGGTACTTCATGTTCAGCCTCACACTGCATCTACAACCTGTCCATAAGGCAATTACCTTTTGGAAACATAATATTTCTCATAACTCTTCCAATGAAAAATTGTGCAAAATGTCTATCCTGTCATATTTGATACTAAATGATTTAAATGAACAGGCAGGGGCAATTTCTGAAATAGTGTCAAGAATCTACTTACCAGCATCACCAACCTGACAGGAAAAGAATTCAGTCAAATACATGAGGCCACATAGGTTTCTTTTGTTTCAATTTTCATTAATTTTACTCAGTGGAACCTCTCACATAATGCAGAATAATTCATCAAAAAATTATGGAACACCGTTCCCTTATCTATTGCTGCGTAACAAACACCCCGAAATGTAGTTTACAACAACACCCATTTTATTGCATTCTAGAATTTTGGTGGCTCAGGAATTAAGATATTGCATAATTAGAGCATAATGATGACCATTAGGGATTTAGCGTCTTCCTCATTTTACTGGTAATACTCTATCTCATTTCACAATGTGAAATAAATACAGAACAATGTTTGGAGAGTGATATTTAAAACACTTGCTGTGAGTGATTTGAATTTTTGGAACTTTATGACCTGCCTAGGTGATTTGTCAGAGGCTATAACAACCTTGCTTCTCTGCACATCCTAGGGAAGTTACCTGAATAAGATTGTGTAGTAAAGAAAAATATGGATAGTTCTCTCCTTTGAAGTTTGTAAGACGTTGGGAAGATTTGAAGGGGTCAGTGTGATCTAAATGGCTGGGTGGTAAGTTCATCTGCAAGCTTCACCCACATGTCTGGTGCATGGCCTTGGAAGACACAAGCTGGACTCAAGCGACACTGTATGAAGAAGCCTGCCCAAGGCCTCTCTTTGAGGCTTGGAGTTCCTAGCAGTATGCTGGTCTTGGGCTAATTGAACACCTTACAGCACAGCTCAAAGCTTCAAGAATACTTGTCCCAGTAAACAGCATGAAAACTGCATGGCCTTTTATCACCTACTTTGGAAGTCCCAGAACATTATTTCTGCCCTACTCACTCTCAGTTGGAGGAGTGTCAAAGAACCTGCCACTTTGTTTCATTACCACCCACCCACAAGCTCTTCTTTTCCTTTTTTCTTTCCTTTCTTCTTTGCAAGTCATTAAACAAAAATAATTAAGAAACAACACCTATCTTTAAGAGTACTCTCAAAATCTAATAGGAGAAACAAAGGCAGTGGTATAGAAGTATATAATTCATTCTATAGCTTTATCATGTAAATTATTTATGTGCTGCTAGAAATTGTCTTCAGGCTAATACTTTTAGTAATCTATTATTTTCTTCCTTTTCAACAATTTGTATGCAACCTTTGAAAATCAGGACTGTTTTTATACCAAGTAATACGACAAAAAATAAATGTAAAATTGTGTTTAAAAGCCTTAGTTAAGAATCCTGTGCCCTAGGTCTTAGTTTTCTTATCTGCAAAATGGGATAATTATCAGGCCTACTTCACAGAATGAAATAAATTGACCTGGCATTATCACTAAGTACTGATTGTTCACTACCACTACCTACCAGAGGAAGAAATCTTGCTTCCAGCTTAGGCATAATTTTGCTGCCTCTCCATTTATCAAATTAAAATAAAAAGACAAAATTTGATTAAATCACTTACATTTAAAAAGACAGGAAAATGTTTTACATCACATATTTTCCCTGTACTTGGGTTGTTGACTGACGATATTAAACTGTTTTCAAATCAGATGACAAAAGCAGTCACAGTACTATACTTGTTTATATTGGTTTCTATTATAAGTAATAGACTTTACACACATACATACACACAGAAAGCTGAATGATGACCATTAGGGATTCAGTTTCTTCCAGTAATAGCTTCTTCCTTGTTTTACTGGTGATACTCTAACTCATTTCATAATGTGAAATAATACAGAACAATATTTGGAAAGCGATATTTAAAACATTTGCTGGCCAGGCACGTTGGCTCATGCCTGTAATCCTAGCACTTTGGGAGGCCGAGGCAGGCGGATTACCTGAGGTCCGGAATTCAATACCAGCCTGGCCAACATGGTAAAATCCCGTCTCCACTAAAAATACAAAAATTAGCCAAAAGTGGTGGCATGTGCCTGTAATCCCAGCTACTTGGGAGGCTGAGGCAAGAGAATCACTTGAACCCAGGAGGCAGATGTTGCAGTAAGCCAAGTTCGCACTATTGCACTCCAGCCTGGGTGACAGAGCAAGACTCTGTCTCCAAAAAAACAAAAGTAAAAGAAAAAGAAAAATAAATTGCTCTGAGTGATTTAAATTTTTGAAACTCTATGACCTGCTAGGTGATTTGTCAGAGGTTATAACAATCTTTCTTCTCCGAGGCACATCCTATGGAAGTTATCTGAATAAGATCATGTAGTGTGTAGTAAAGAAAAATATTGACAGTTTACCCCCATGGTTGAATTAATCTTTCAATTGTGTTGTCAAATAGTCGCTTTTTTCTGTTAAGTGAAATCTTCTCTCTTTCAATGTCATCTGAATTTTTTACCCGACATGGTAACTTTATAGTATCTTTTCAGTGTCTTCAAATTCATAAACTAGGCAGCAGAACAAAATAGTGACCTATTTTGCTAACAGCTTCTAATTTGGAAAACAAGTGACATTAGCTTTAAAAATTGCTTATCTGGAAAAGTCCACAGATGAACAGTTTTTTTTTCTTTAAGCGGCCAGATTAAGGAGACACATCCCCACTGCAAGCTATGGAGTGGTCACATCCCTGTTTATTACTTTTCAAACCCATAATTAGCCATAAAGAAGCATGCACAGATACTGTATTGATATTTCCCATATAAAAGGCTCTGCTGTTCAGCTACAAAGATTCAAACACTCTATTTTATAAAATTAGTATTTTGTAATTATCTGACTTAGAGCTTACTACATTTTAGAAGAGAAACAATGACCCCTTTAATAAGCAAGGAGAAGGAACAACTGTCAGGTTGAAATTGCAGCACTATCTTAATTTCAAAGATCTGAGTAAAATCTAATTTTCAGTTACGGGTGGGAAGTGAGACCATTTGAAAAGGAAAATGAGTTAACTAGAATTTTTATGTAACAGATTATGAGCACAATGCTTTTGGATTAAGGGCTTTACAGTCCCTTTAATTTTTTTTTTTTTTTTTTTTTTTTGAGACAAATTCTTATTCTGTCATGCAGGCTTGAGTGCAACAGGACAATCACAGCTCACCGCAGCCTCTACCTCCTGAGACCAAGTAACCCTCCTACCTCAGCCCCCCAAGTAGCTATTTGCCCAGCTATTTATTTTTAATTTTGGGGGGTGTCACTATGTTGCCCAGGATGGACTTGAACTCCTGGCCTCAAATGATCCTCCTGCCTTAGCCTCCCAAAGTGCTGGGATTACAGGTGTGAGCCACCTCACCTGACCCATGCCCTTTCATCTTGCTCTCATTAATGTGCACCTAGAAAAAGAAAAGCAAGTTTTCTTCTAGGTTTTCCATTATATTCTTTTCTTCCTTTCCTTTAACAAGCATCGTGTTTATATGTAAATGGCTTACATTTTTCCATGTCCATATATGAATCACACATGATGAAATACTTATTCATTGTTAAACTAGGTGCACTGTGGGACACCTTTTATCTCAGTGCCTAAATTACCATTGCCATATAATAACAGCACTCAAATTAAGAACCGTTTCCACTAAAATTCTATTTTTAAGAAGCAATATTCATTTGTTGGTCTACTATGTTTCTTTTTCCACGTAGTACACAAAACTTGTGTGACAAAATGCATTCCCAAAGAAAATGATCACACATTGAGACATTAAAATGTTCTTTATGTAGCATCCTTTAATGACTCTGGACAACAATGATCATATCCTTTGCACAAAGTCACTGTGATCATTTCAAAGCAATGCATGTGACCTCTTCAGAACTGACAGATCTGGGTCTGTCTGATTCATGTGCTCATTCCACAAGCATGGGCAACCAAGAAAATGGTCCTTCACCATTACTTGAAAAAATCAGAAGAACCAGGTTGAAAAGCCCCCTGGAAAATTATTTTTCGTTAAGTTTCCACATTAAGTACATTATCTGTTGTCATGCCATCAAAAAAACACAGCAGAAAAAGTACAGGTTCAGGGCCATACAAAATAACCCACAATGGAGCTAGCATTCCACTGATAAGAAAAAATTATTATAATTGGTCAGAGGTAGGAAATGCGAACTCTCAAACATCATTTTGTGGTTTCCCTGGCTTATCGGCAGCATCCATTCAGACACTTCATCTTATCCCATGCATTTCACATGTCAGGCTATTAAGATGAATTAATTAAAAGTCATATTTGAGTGAATATTATTTTTCCCTAAACCAGCTCTATCGTAAATTAATTTTTCTACAGTTCGTCTACTCTAGTCATCACATGGAGAAAAAGGAAATTGTTGAGTGCTGTATAGTGTCTTTAGCTATATTGTTTTAATATTATTAATGTTCTCCAGTTGTAAAAGGAATGCAAATTTGCACTGCTCAGATTTGGCGTTTAATCTGACTAAAGTTGACATTGTGAGAAAATTTAACATCCATCTAAGTAGGGTGTAATATTGAAAACCTGAACTTCATTTCCTAATCAGTGATTTACCATATTTCTGAGAAAGATTATTAGCCCCAGAAAATTAATTACAAAACAATGTTTTAAATCTTTGCATATTTTTATTTGTCTCAATTGTAGTTGTTTATGGGTCTTACTTTGCTTTTCTTGTGGACACAGTCAAAAAGGGAGCTAGGAAAAACTGATAAGCATTGGAACCACTCCTGCAATTACGGCCTTTTGTAAAGTCGCTACTTAACAATTGAGGAACATCAAAGATGATCCCCACAGCTTTAAGAAAACTGAAATTTTCAGTATGAAAAAATTGGAGTTCTTAGTATCACAATACTGCAATACCACAAATTAAATTTTAAACTAATATATTTAATTCTAAATGTACAATTAAAGATTTAAGACATAAATATCAATAGACTTTCCTAATGTTCCACAGATTTTGCAGTTATTTAGATATGAGAAATGTATTCATCAAAGACTAAATAAAACACGCAAAAATAGATTGGGCACTCTTTTTTAAAAAAGTTTGATTTTGTCAAAACATAGCCCCTTTGACTCATTGTAGATGAATATAGCATATAGATAGTTGGATTGTTTCACCCACTAAGTTGTAAGGACAACAAAATACTAAAAAATACTTAAAGATTGGATCAATTATTTTAATCATCTTAAAGAGTTAATTCATTTAATGGAGAAATCAAATTTAGTTGACAGCAAATACTCCATTTTATTGTCAATGAAGCAAAACTATACAGACAGGATTTTATTCACTCAGAGCTGAATTCTCTCCTCTTTACTAGAATTTGCAGACACACTGAATAAAAATGAACATTCAGTGTAAAAACAGTCAAAGCTGAAATGATATAAAAGGATTCATCTTTTCATAAGTGACTTTTAATATTCAATATACATATTTAGAAACTTCCCAGGACCCATAGAATGTGTCTGAAACCTGCCATACTTGGCCAAACCTCCAGAAAGCAGGTCACTTGCATTTTCATGCATGTGGTCTTTTTTTTTTTTTTTTTTTTTTTTTTTTTTTTTTTTTTTTGCTATTTGCTATTTCATCTGGACTTTGGCATGAGCCCATTGCCTGAGAAGGCATACCTGCCCGATAACTTGTTGCCTAGTGGTCCAACACCACCAGTGTGCCGTTCCCTACGGGCAGGAGATACCGATTTTAAATGATTTAAGATTCAGATTGAACTTTTTAAAAACATTTGCTTCTCTCCAAACTCCGCAGCTATCTAGGGTCACTGTGATTCCTGAGGTTTAATTTATTACCCATGGGGTCGGGGGCGGTGGCTCATGCCTGTAATCCCAGCACTTTGGGAGGCTGAGGCGGGCAGATCACAAGGTCAAGAGATTGAGACCATCCTGGCCAACATGGTGAAACACCGTCTCTACTAAAAGTACAAAAAAGTTAGCCAGGCGTGGTGCTGTGCGCCTGTAATCCCAGCTACTCGGGAGGCTGACCCAGGAGAATCGCTTGAACCCTGGAGGAGGAGGTTGCAGTGAGCCAAGATCGCGCCACTACTCTTCAGTCTGGCGACAGAGCAAGACTGCGTCTCAAAAAAAAAGAGAGAGAGAGAGCCCTATATGGAAACCTACTTCAAACCGTCTGTGAGGCAGTACATTTGGACCAGGAAAAGGCCAACTTTTGGTAAGAAACCAATCACTGAGTTAGGCAGCGAGCCTCGTGGATCTTTTCTACCAGCTCAGCATCTAGCCAGCAGGCACCGTGGAGTGCTGGCGAAGCGCAGCAGGGAGTGGCCACCTCTTTGCAGAGGCGTTTCGCTGACGCAAAGGAAGCTCTAGCCACATTTCACCACACACTTGCTCCATTGCTTCTCTGGGTGCTGCCTTCAACTGGATGGACCAATCCCCATTTCACAGGAACTGGTGAAGGCACCCTGGGAATCAAGGCCTCTCTGACTCTTAAGCCCATGCTCATTCCTTACACCAAGATTGTCCAATCCCCGGCCTGTGGGCCGCTGGCAGCCCAGGCGAGCTTTGAATGTGGCCCAACACAAATTCATAAACTTTCTTAAAACATTTTTGCGATTTTCTTTTTTAGCTCATCAGCTATCATTAGTGTTAGTGTATTTTATGTGGGTCCAAGACAATTCTTCTTCCAATGTGGCCCCCAGAAGCCAAAAGATTGGACACTCCTGCTTTACACCAAGCTGCCACAACAGCACACATTCTGGGTAAAGCAAGTTACATTATCTTTTATGTACCAAATAATTGGATACTTTATCAACTCCTACTGTTCTCCTCCACCTCCTTCCCTCTAAAACAAAAACAAAAGAAACAACAAGGCAACCAGACACGGGCAAAGACTTGTGGCACAGTGAGCAGTATAAAGTAATAGTGAAGGTAAACCCAAGAGATTAAGAGCCAGGTATTCCTGAGTTTGAATTCTGGATGTGCCATACTTACCTATGAGAATGTTCACACATTGTTAACCTCTTTAAGTCTTAGTTACCCCTTTGTTAAAGAAAACTGATTTTGCCCATGCTGTTGAATTTTTGGGGGGAATGAATAACATACGGATGATAACATCATCGTGACAGAACTTGTTTATTGAATAAGTGGAATTGCCTGAGAACAAGAATTTTTTTCTTTTTTTTTTTTAGACAGGCTCTTGCTCTATTGTACAGGCTGGAGTACAGTTGCAAGAATACTGCTCATTGTAGCCTCAACCTCATGGTTTCAAGTGACTTCCTATGTAGCTGGGACCACAGGTATGCACCACCATGCCTGGCTAATTTTTTAAAAATTTCTTGTAGAGACAGAGTCTTACTATCTTGCCCAAGCTGATTTCAAACTCCTGAACTCAAGCGATCCTCCTGCCTTAGCCTCCCAAAGTGCTGAGATTACAGGCATGAGCCACTGCACCTGGGCAAGAGAAAGAATTTGTATACAGTGACTTCAGTCCTTTCGATAACGTCCCAAAAAATTGGATGTGGACATGAATTACTATGTGCAAAGAAGTGCTGTGAAACCAATGGAGAAAGGTCATACGAAACTTGTCCTTCCCAGCACCGCCATAATGTTTAGTCCTGCTTTGCTCAAAAGGGTTCTTTGAGAGTTTATAATGCTTGATATGTTTGTGATCAGAAGAGATGAGACAGTATATATTCTTGACATTAGCAAGAGCAAAAAAGTACTTAGAAATTAGTTGACTTCATAACTCTAGGGTAAGTATATATACTTTATTCATTATTTTTTAAATTATTCTCACTGATAACATGAATAGGAATCAGAGAAATAATTTAAAGTTGAAATTGGCAAGCTTTCCTTTTTAAAAGCAAGGTACTACTACTGTGAGCAAGGTGTTAGGCTAAAAAAAAATAGGTTTTTTTTTTTATGTGACAGAATTTTACTGGCAATAAGTACCATCTCACCATGCAAAGTCACTTCCAGGTGCCTCATCTTATGCCAAAGGATGTTGGATGGAATGTTCAAAATTATGTAGTCCAACCTGCAACCCATAGGAAAGATGCCCTCTAGGGTGGTGGCCGACAGCTCCCATCCCATTTGTACATCTTCTGTGGAAATGTGCTCTTGAGTTCCTCAGACAGCCCTTCCTTTTGTAGGAGAGCAATTCCTTTAATAGAACACTCTTCCTTATTTAGAGCAGAGATCTTTTTGCCAAAACACCTGCACCCAGAGCCTCACTCTCACCCCTAAAGCAACACAAAGCATTGGATAGTAAGACTTTCTTCCACAGGATGATTTTCATCAAGTTAAAGAGCATTGCTGTGTCTCCCTATGTCTTCTCTTCCTCAGGGTAATCCTGTTTCCATTCATGCAACACAACTTCCAACCTTTTCTTCAACCTGCTCCATCTTCTCTATCTTGGCTACCAGGTTTGCCTTGTCTGGTAGCTCTAGTTCGACATCAAGGGTATCTGCTACCCACTTCATCTCACTCCTCAATCAATAAAAACACTAACTATAGCTGAGTGGATAAATGCTGAGTGAAGTAGAGAACAACAGAGACAACCAAACATAACAGAATACAAAGCTGAAAATCTAGGGTGCAGGACAAAGTTCACACCTTCTACAGTGGAATCTGGAGACACATGGCGTTCCAATGCCTGAAAGATGACATAACACAAAACGTTTCCCAAGACTCATTTCTACCCACAGGTTTACAGGAGATGGAAGATCACTACAATGGTTCCTCACTTGCCCTCTCAAAAAGGCTGTGAACCAAAGTGCTCAAGGCCTTTGGTTACACACCTACCAGGATCCGGTCAATCTAAAATGTAGCACGTGTTAATCTCTAAATTAAAATAGAGAAAAAGATTCCAGCCTTAGGAATGAAACATTTTTACTCCAACTGAACTTGTGTTTTCCATTTTACTCTAGAGTTGTTCAATAATTTAGAGTCACCTTCTAGAGAAGCACAATAAATGTAGATGCAATAAATCAGAGGATTTTACCATACAATATGCAAAGTCTGTTTATAAAAGTCTTGTAAATGAGTCTTCTTTACACAAAATTTATATGAGATCTCAAGTGAGGACTATATTAATTTTACTGATGTTTCCCATGGGTTTTAATTAGTTGCTACCATTTATTGGGCATCATCAAGCGCTAGGCCAGGTATTTTCATATGCTCAGGAGTCTCTTAATTTCTTCCCCCTGACCATTGGTATAGGAGAGGTATTCACATCCTTATTTTAAGTAACTTGAGCAATGTCATATGACTAATAAATGGTGAAACTGGAAGTTGAACCAGTCTATCCTCAATCATTCTTTAAACTATTTTACCATGCTTTCCTATTAGGGTTAAAACTAATTTCTATCTTTATAATTTTCTATTACACATACTAATATTTCTCAGGAAACCAAGAAAGAGCTAGCCATATTT
Source organism: Macaca thibetana thibetana (assembly GCF_024542745.1). Taxonomy (NCBI): domain Eukaryota; kingdom Metazoa; phylum Chordata; class Mammalia; order Primates; family Cercopithecidae; genus Macaca; species Macaca thibetana. The sequence goes on from NC_065594.1 coordinate 87,524,497, forward strand.
AATTCAGTTGGTTATAGAAATTTGCCATTATATCTCAGGGCAATACCTTCTGATGGAAAATAATTTATAGTAATACATACTATATAATTGTTGCTGATTCCATATTTAAAGCGAATAATTATTTTATATCATTTGAAAATGAGTTTTCTACTGCATTTAAACATATTCAAGTTCACTATGTGTTTATTTTCAGAAATTCAGAAAGTAAATCATTGTTCCTGTTTAAAACATAAACAAGAAAATAAAGGTTCTTAGATGTACAGCAGCATGTACAAGACACAACCTCTCCTCTTCCCCAAGGCAGAGAAAAAAGCAAAAAAAGAACCCATCACCTCTTCTTTTCCATCTGTTGCCATCATTAATTCGTCCTTAATATTCCTTCAATCACATACCCCCATCTGGATCTTAGATCAAAGGTTACACATATTCTAAAGTTTATTCCATCATACATCATTTATTTCTGTAAACTCACATCCATCTTCCCACTTATTCTGTTCTCTTTCTGTTTCAGTGCCAAACTTAGTGAAGAGAGGTTTGGACTAGTCTTTATTTCCTATCTCCAGTTCATTCCTTAATCCATCCCATTTTGACATCTCTTCCTACCATTCTGTTAAAACTACTCTTGTAAAGTGACCAACACTTACTTGTCAAATTCAGTGACCTATTTCTAGGCTTCATCCCACATGTCCTCTCTGCAATGTTGGACACTGATTCTGTATCTGGCTTAAAATCCTTACCTAGGCTTTCAGATCATCACAGTCTCATGATTCCATCCTTCTCCTTCTCCCTGCTCTCTTTTTCTCTCTCTCAATCCCACCCTTCCCACTCCTATGTCTTGTTCTCATTCTCACCGTCATTCCTTTTTCCTTCTTTGTCTCTTTCCCTGGTCCATTTTCTGCCAAACCCTTCCCTTAACTGTTGCTTTTCCTCAGGATTTATCTTTGGCGTTCTCTTCACATTGCGTGTTTTGGTTAAGTCATCTAATCTCTGCCCACAGCTTCCAGATCAAACCAACAAGTAGAGAGTGGACTTCGCACTCAAGCTCCCTGCCCAAGTGGCATACCATCTACTGGACAGCTCCTGCTATCATTATCTTCAAAAATGAACTCCCTTTTTTCACCAGTCTCAACTTGTTCTTCCTCCTTTATTTCCTATTAAATGGGGCTTAATACCTAGGTGATGGGTTGATGGATGCAGCAGACCACCATGGCACATGTCTACCAATGTAACAAACCTGTATGTTCTATATATGTATCCCAGAAGATACAATTGAGTTAAAATTAATATAATTTTTTAAATGTCACAAACATATCTCCAGTTTCACACTTTACAAAACTTACTTCATATTCTCCCTCTAAATAAAATTGGTTACTACATACTGTAAATGTGAACTCAGAAAAGCTTCCTGCATGTGGCCTTTCTTCTCCACTTCCACGGCCACTGTAGTCATTTAGAATTTTCTGTCCAACATCATAGTCACTAGCCCCATGGAGCTATTTAAACTTGGACTAATTACAATTAAATAAAATTAAATTTTTAGCTCTTCATTTACCCCAGCCACATTTCAAGTGCTCAATAACCACATGTGGCCAGTGGCTACCACATTGGACAGGGCAGAAAATAAAGCACTTCCATCATCACACGAAGTTCTTCTGAAGAGTACTGATTTAGAAGACCATCCTATTACTCCTAAGAAAGGCAGCAACTTTTGAATTGATCTCTGTTTCATCCTATCCCAACCTATTGCTTCTCCTATCCCAACTTCATCCTATCCCAACCTATTGCTCTCTCACTACACATGCACAGAGGAAACCCCACATGAGGACTTGGTAAGAAGGTGGCCATCTGAAAGCCAGGAAGAGAGCCCTCCCTAGACACCAAATTTGTCTGCACTTTGGTCATGAACTTGAAGCCTCTGGATCTGTGAGAAAATATGTATCTATGGTTTAAGCCATGCAGTATGTGGTATTTTGTCACAATCCAACCAGACTAAGAGACTCTGCCATACTGAAATTTATGAATTTGTAGAAATTATCATTGATCTCCAAAGTTTACTTCCCTCCCACCTTTCTCTACTCAGCTATAAACGTGAAATCAGAAACCTAAGTGTTCTTCTGATCTTCACACTATTCATTCATATTCAGGTTACCTAAGACTTTGACAATGATAAACCTGGCCATCCATCCTAGTTGCCCAGAATTTTCACATTTCTCTCTTCTTTTTTCTATATCATCTGACAAATGTTTTTGATGATAAATTAAAACTAAATAGAATGAGCAAATATGGCAAAATTCTTAATAATTGTTAATTTATGAGACAGTTATATGTAGGTTTATTATAATAATCTCTTAATTCTTTGGGATGTTTGTAAATATTTCTAATCAAAAGGAAAAAGAAAACACTTACAGTGATGAAATGAACCTAATATTTAAATTACCCATCTTGGCTGGGTGCAGTGGCTCAGGCCTGTAATCCCAGCACTTTGGAAAGCCGAGGTGGGAGCATCACCTGAGGTGGAGAGTTCAAGACCTGGCCAACATTTGGAAACTCCATCTCTATCAGAAATACAAAAATTAGCCATTTGTGGTGAGGCACATCTGCAATCCCAGCTACTCAGTGGGCTGAGGCATAAAAATCACTTGAACTGGGAGACGGAGGTTGCAGTGAGCTGAGATTGTGCCAATGCACTCCAGCCTGGGCAATAGAGAGAGACTCTGTCTCAAAATAAATAAATAAATAAATAAATAAATAAATAAATAAATAAACAAACAAACAAATAACTCGTCTGTTTGACCTTGGTATAGTTAACTTTATGTCCTCACATTCCCCATCTGTAAAATTTGTAATAATACTTACCTCATAAAGTTGATGTGAGGATTAAACAAATTAGAATAGTTTCTGACATCTAATAAATTCTGAAGCTTGTTCCCTGCTATTAAAGATTGTTCTAGGGCTTAAATTTCTGGGTGATTTAAGTCATTTTCTGTAGGAGCTAATACTTTGTCATGATCATCTATTTAACATCTTACTTCAGTTTTCTATTCAAATAAACAAAGTCAGTGACAGCTCAATAAGAAAGAGATCAATCTTCTTTGATGAAGGCAAAGGTATAGAGAAGAAAAGAAAGAATTCTGAATTTCGAGTTTCCCATGGTACACAGGCTCTGGAAATGCAGCTAACAAATGGCAGGAGAGGACCCAGCCATGGAAAGAAGGCACATTGACAAGGTGGAAAGGAAAACTGAGAGGTGAAGAGGCTAAGTCATCTATTTCACAATGTTGATGGAACTCATTTTCCTTCTTGTGCAAAGTGAAGCGGCTGACATACAAAATCCCCATGTATTTCCAAAGAAATGATTATTGCATTCACCCATCACACATGTTCTACTGCTAAGATCAATAATGGTAATTAAACAGGTATTAAACATCTATCTTTTGCAGGATCTTTAACCATCTGAGATAGCTTCTATAAATTTTGTTTGTAAATGACTCAATGTAAAAAGAAAACCTCAAGTGGGGAAAATCAACTACCATATTTTAACACCTTAAAAGCCCAAGAATTTTTTAAAAAACTACCCAAGAATTAAATATTTTCATGCATTCCAGTATAATATGTCTGTAAGTCATTAACAATTTGTTGACAAGAAAGGACTCATGTTAACCATCTCTCATTTTCAGTATTAAAGAATCAGAGTGGGCCGGGTGCAGTGGCTCACGCCTGTAATCCCAGCAGTTTAGAAGGCCGAGGCAGGTGGATCATTGGAGGTCAGGAGTTCGAGACCAGCCCGGCCAACATGGTGAACACCATCTCAACAAAAATACAAAAATTAGCTAGGCATGGTGGAAGGCTATAATCGCAGCTACTGTAATCCCACCTACTTGGGAGACTGAGGCAGGAGAATCGCTTGAACTCAGGAGGCGGAGGTTGCAGTGAGCTGAGATTATGTCACTGCACTCCAGCCTAGACGACAGAACAAAACTCCATCTCAAAAAAAAAAAGAAAAAAACATTCAGAGTAAATTAAAGCATTACACTGACGAAATTCAACTATGCAGATTGTAATGATGCTTGATTTCTTATTAGATAAAATTTAAATTTAACTTTATATAGTATCTCATGAATTAAACTTAAAAAAATAAAAAAGATGACTGATATTACAACCTTGGCTAAAATATAGAAAATCCACAGTCGCCTGACACAACCTTAAGTAGTCAAAACTCTGGCCCTCCACACACATCCACCTCCTTCTCTCCATGATCCCTTCTGGCACATTCCCTAACCCTGAAACCCAGTTAGTTCACTTCTCATGCACTTCCTCAGTCTCATCAATAGAAATTTGTTCCCTGCCCTTGGGCTATGTCTTATTGCCATTACCACTTTTTAAAAATACCTGAGTTCTACTTTCATCAGTTGAGCAAATGGGATTATTATGTACTACTGAGACATAGGAGCTGAAAGTCATTCCATATCAATTGTCACTGTGAACCAGAATGGTGGTTCCCAACCTTGGCTGCACATCAGAATCACCAGGGAAAATTTGACAGAGCCCAGACCCATGACACCAGCAGGACGATAAAATCAGAATCTCTTAGGATTGGGGATGCCCTGGCCTTAGTGCCCTCAAAGCTTTCCAGGATATTCCACTGTGACCCCAAAGACCACTAATCTAGAGTATATGTTCACTGAAAAAAATATATTTGCAATGTAAATCAATAGAAACAACAAAATATTTGCTGCTTAGTCATTGTGAGATCAACACAGGGATAAATATTTTAAAAGAAAATTGAGAAATAAAATTAAAACAACAGTTCACATATTTCAAATCAAAATAGTCTTTTGTTTGAAACAGTTATCCATAAATTTGTTCTTGTACATTAAATCTGGTAAAAATACATGTTAATGAATTATGATTTACATGTGGAGGAGAGTGAGAATGAGAGCATTGCTTGATTTCCTTTGTTAATACTTTAATTCACCGTGTATATGCAGACACTAACTTCATCTAAAAAAAGAGGTTAAAAACAATATATAACAGCAATTATTTAAACTTTGTGATCATACCTATGTAGCCACTAGTTTGACCCAGTTACAAGTTCAAACTAAAAATATGTATTCCACAGTCTGTGAGAAAACAAATATTTAATAATAAGATATAATTTGGAATATCTTTCTACAAAAATAAAATGCAAATCATAAATCAATAGTTGTACATGGAGATAAACCATAAACTAAAATGATTGTGATATTCTCAATCTTATAAATAGCTTTACTAATGGTTAAAGAAATAAAAATGTGTGTAACCATTAGGTATCAATAAAAAAAAATTTTAAGTAGTCATCTGCATGGTCAGACTGATCTTGTAGAGAAGCAATTCCATTATAAAAATTATTTGTAAATAAAGTGATAGAATATTGAAAGGTTCTATTTATAGATGTGTACTCCACACTTCTGAAGAGTGACATGATACTACAATAGCACTTAGTCAAGAGAAAAATATTTTTGGTTCAAAATTTAAGTGAAAAAATTTGTAAGATATTTGATTTCTTCTTAAAAAACTTTCTTGGCCAGGCGCTGTGGCTCACACCTGTAATCCCAGCACTTTGGGAGGCCAAGGCAGGCAGATCACGAGGTCAGGATACGATGAAACAGTGTCTCTGTGAAAAATACAAAAAATTATCCAAAGTGTGGTGGTGCGCAACTGTAGTCCCAGCTACTCGGGAAGCTGAAGCAGGAGAATCGCTTGCACCTGGGAGGTGGAGGTTACAGTGAGCCAAGATTGCGCCACTGCACTCCAGCCTGGGTGACAGAGTGAGAACTATTTCTTTATGAATCTTCAGTGTGCAGCACTAAAGCACTAAAATACATAAGAATTTAAGAAATACATTTTTTTCTTTTCAAATTGTACGTTATGTAAACCAAACTCTATGTTCTCAAATTAGTTGGGTAATGTTGGTGGGTGATACAAATGAGAGAGCTCTGCTATACATGCCTAATACTTGCAAGGTATCCTTTCGGTCAGTGTGTGTTAAATAAAAATAAGCAATATAATCCGCTTTAATATAAGATTGTAAAATAAAAATGTGAGCATTCATACATTCTTGAGAGAACAAAAATTACAATTTATACTGAGAGAACTAAAGTATAGACGGTACAATGATTTATTTTGCAATCTAATCTCAAACCCACTTACATTGACCAATGGTTTGAGGGAATAGTAACTAAATAAAGCTATCAATAACTATAGAAATTTGTCTGTAAAATAAAAGTTTATGTTATATTTATTTGCAAGAATTATCAGGAACTAAAGAATGGCATGTATAAGAGAAAATCTGTATTTAAGTAAAAATCAAGCATGTTTATAATAAATATTTGTACTTTTGTAACTTAGAATATTTCATTTTTTAATATTGTCAAACTTAAAAATTTTGGTAGCTTTGTCAGTTTTTTATTACATATCGAAAACATTGTTTTAAATAATACTGTAAACTACAAGGGAAAATTACTACTGTAATATTTGCTACTCTATGTAATGCAGCAAAATGCTATAGTAGTAATGATATAGTCAATATCTTGTGTTCCTTATTTATCCATAAATAATTTCCCAGATAAATGCATATATTTACATTTATCAGAATATTTAGAAATATTACTGAGTGCACATTTTTTCGATGATACATTGCAATATAGAAGTACATCCAATCTATGCTTGAGCAGCAATTACTATAAATTTGAGACACTATAATTCTATTAGATCTATTCTAAGGGGTTTCTTCAGAATAATTGGTCAAAAAGCCTTTTAAATAATTTAAATCAAAATGAAATTTAATTTATTCTTATTTTATATGAAATGTAGCAATTCTGAATGAGGGGAGAATATATAACTGGAAAGTAATAATTCATCCTAACTCTAAAATTTAGAAATCACTGCATTACTCATTTAATTGTAAATGAGGATAATAAAGTTAATATAGTTTTTCTAAAATATGAATCCCAATAATTTGTGGTGCCCACATGATTTTATGTATTCTTTTCTCTATAATCTTAATAAATATATTTATAAGTTATACATTAAAATTAATTTTTAATGACAATATTACCAATTACATAAATATAATACATTTACTTTTAATGTAGCCTATGACTTTGCAGATGCCTTCAGAAAGGAAAAATTTTGCATAGAACTTCCATCTTGAAGAAGGCTCCTAATGATAGTCATTTCATAGGCATAAGTCCATCTGAAATAAGTAAAAGTATTCAGAAAGAAACTCAGGCACGTCTTTCGAGGACAAAAACATTTTAAGTCATGTATTACAGTTTATATGTGAATGTGTTTGTAGCTGTTTCCGAATCAAAGAGAAATTACATGTTAAACAAGAAACTATGCTTCTACTACCTTTCTACATATAATCAATTGATTTGTGAGTCTTAAACCAAGAACACCACACTTTAAATCTACACCTGTAATTTTGACGACAGCTATTATGGAATAAATATTTCAAGTTTACAAGAAACCACAACAAAAAAACACCGCACAACCAATAAATGTCTGCAAGACGTAACATGTAATTAATTCTCCGGTGTGGTGACAAGAAATCAAGTGTCTGCATTTACTTATCAATGTGAAGAATAAGTTTTTAAAGAAATTAAGGTTTTTATAATGTGCTTTTTTGTGCATACAGTTAATTTCTACTTTACACAAAAACATAATCCAGAAGTAGGCAATAGCGTTATAAATGAGTTAACTTACACTATACTTTATCGCTATGATGATGTCAATGATGTAAATATACAGTTGAGATGTAATTTAGGTTAAGGGGAAAGAAAACTTTTCAATACATTTACTTGAACATTTAAACTAAGATGTATTTGGCATGCTTATTTGAAAATATGCTGCAGTCCATTGTCAATACAGACTATCTTTTAAATACTGAGTTGAGTTGTACAAATGAAAATTATCAGAAATTAGGGTTTACGTGCAGGAAAGGAGGGAAATATGATTATTACAGGGTACCACTCTGGAACGCAACTATACTGAAACCTCTGCAATATTTTTATTAGTAGTAGAATTAGCAGACATAGAGTTTCCCTTTTTTTTACAATTTCAGTGCAACATATCTTGTCAAAATAAATAACTATGCAATAATTGCAGTAGTTATTCATTATTAATTTCTACCATTAAAGTTTTATTCCCAGGCATAAGTTAAACTGATATGGTTAAAAAGCTAGATAGAAAAGTTTAAGATACACTTGTCTAGTGAAGTACCACTCTAAATTAATGTTGTAAATTCAGACTTACTATTTTCAGAGAGCTGCGTTTCTGGTCTTAAAGAATGATAATAAGGCAAGGTCAGTTTGAGTTTAATTGTCAAAAGCACAACTAATCCACCCAAAGTAAAATATGGCCCTTCAACTGTATTCATTTAAAATAAGCATCCCTTAGTCCAGTTCTTTTATCAAAAAGTCACAGAATTATTTGATCTATACCACCCTTGACTTCATTTTCCCAGCAGAACGCAAGTGAGACAGAGGGACAGTTGTTCTGTTTGTATATAGGATTGGGAAAGTAGGAGAGAGAAAGAAAGAGAGAGAATGTGGTGTATTATTTCCTTTGAAAAGCAGTACCAGTTTATTGTGCTGTGTAAGAAATTGCCCTTGGAACAAAACACTACGGCTTATAGAGATTCTGTCATTACATCTTCCCTACTAAAGGTCACTGCAGTATCTTCATCTTCAATACAGCTCTTGGTTAAATATCGTTTCAGCACCACGGACAGAGACACTCCTATTAAAACCTGCACCTATGGTTACATTTCCATAGACCAATTCTTAAGAAACTTGCGCAGGCTTCCCATTTGCCCATCAGCAAGGCTTATATTCTTTATTACATTGAACAGGGAGAGCTTAAATATAATACAGACTATTAAATATTTCAGTAAATTTTAACTATAGCATCAACGTTTTGCCATTTAATACTTCTGGAAAGCATACTGAAAATCAAGCTAATTACATAGGGTGTCTGATAAATAGCCTATTGCTAATCAATCACTAGACACCTAATTGCAACTTTTCATTTATAGTGAGTCCCAGATCAATAATTATACAAATGTTCAAGAGGAAACAGGAAACTTAAAAAAAGTAAATATCCTCAGGTAGGCCCCCAGACTTTCTGACCAGAACTACCCCTGTAAAAACAGGTTTTTTTTTTTAACTACTGAAACAACTACAACCACTTTCTCTTGTTCAACTAACTTAATGATGTCACTATGAGAGCGTTCCTGTGCGCAGATCTATATTGCAAACCACACATGCCTGTCTCTAACTCTTCTGACTTTACCTGTGAGCATCAGTGTGCAGTCTCATTGCTATCTTCCTGACAAGACTTTTTCAACTTCCATTTTTTAAAAGATGTAACAGAGTTTGAGCCAACTGCATGGATGTAAGAAACAGTTAAAGTGCCAGCTTTATTATCTCAGATAACCGGGGACTTCCCTGATCTTCCAAGGACTCCCAGAAGAAGGCATTAGTCAGTCCACCAGCAATCCACCAGGTATTCTCAACTCAAACAGCAAGCCAAGCTCTCAATATCAGCAGAAAACACAAAGTAACAAAACCAGAGCTCAAAAAAATAATAATAATAAACTCGAGAAAACACCCCAAACGAGCAAACGAGATAGGAAAGTGCAGGAAAGGGGGAAACCCCCGAGGGTTCCTACCTTACAGTCTTCAGGACAGGATTTCACCGAGTACTCCTCCGACTGTAAATATTTGTGGAGCACGCTTTCAAACTCTTCGTATTTCTCCTGAGCATGGTGGTCATAGTCCTGGTAAGCCTCGACGCACTGCCTGCAGGTGGTCATCTCGCCGCCTTCCTTGAGCACCACATCCAGACTGCAGTTCAAAGTGTTGGGACTGGACAACCCCGAGAACAACTCCCAAAGTGTGTAGGAATTACAAAACGAAAGGTAAAAATCCGACAAGTTCCAGAGCGGAGTGGGATGCTTGCTCCTCACCTCCTGCCCGTCCCCCCCGGCCGCCCCCCGACTCCAGTTCCTGGCGCACACCGCGTCCGCATTCTCCACCGTGAAGCACTGGCCCGAGGACGCGCCCTGGGGGTAACAAGTCTCCAGGCGCCACACGGGCTTGGCAGAGTTTCCTAGAAAAAGAGCCTTGCCCCGGTCGTCTTTGCCTCGATTGCCCTTGCCGCCGCCACCGCCGCCGTCTCCCGGGGAGGGGGGCAGGGTGGGGGACGAGGAGGCGGAGAGGAGTCTGTGTGCCTGGGCGGCAGGCGAGGACTCCCCCATGCTCGCCAGGAGCGCGGGCCAGGAGGGCTCCTGCTGCCGCCGCTGCTGCTGCTGCTGCTGCCGCTGCCTCTGCTGCTGCTGCTGCTGCTGCTGCTGCCGCTGCTGCTGCTGGTGCTCCTTGTCCCGGGCCCGGGTCAGCTTGGCCTCGGCGCAGAACCACAAGTGATCAGAGAGCAGGACTGTGAAAAACAAGAGAGATGCCAGAGACAGTCGCCATTTCTGAGCCCTCTCGGAATCGATGAACGGTTTCTCGTTCTCTCGGGGTGCTGCCAACCAGATTTTTAAGCCGTCGTCATACTGCCGACACATCCAAGCACCCCTGGTCATATTTTGGGAACGCACAGCCCTGGCCGACTCCACCGTGAGGGCGCCTGTGCCGGTGTCACCACAATATGCATTGACTTAAAGGGTTTAATTTCCTTATCCCCTCCTCCCGTTTCTTCTCTCTCCTCTCTCTCTCTTTCTCTCTCTCCCCCTCTCCCTCTCTCCTCTCTCTCTCTCTCTCCCTCTCTCTCTCCCTCTCTTTTATCTCTCTGTCTCTTTTGCCTACATAAATATTACCAGGTTTGAAGGAAGGTCTGACTTGCTTCCGACCTAATCATCAGCCGACCCCATCCTCTGTAGAGTGGGAAACAATAATGGAGAGAGAGAGAGAGAGAGAGAGAGAGAGAGAGAGAGAGAGAGAGAGAGAGAGAGAGAGAGACGGAGGAGGCTGTGCTGGTGGCCGGTGGCGAGGCTGGGTGCAGGGGGCGATGGTAGAGGTGACGGGGTGGCTAGCGCGGCTCCGGTCACCCAGGCATTGTCAGCGCGCGGGTCCCCATGGCCCCGCGGAGCCCAGCCCGCTCTCCCCTGCCAGGGGCATGCCGCGCCTCCGCTGCCCACTGACGGCGCCCGGAGCGCCTCCCTTCCTCCTCCTCCTCCTCCTCCTCTTCTCCTCCTCCTCTTCCTCCTCCTTCCTTTCCTTCTCCTTCTTCTTCTCCTCCGCCTCCCGCTCCTGCTCCGCGCTGGCTCTCCCAGAGTCCGGAGCCTGGGCTGCCTCCGGCGGGGCGCTCCCTCCCCCCCACCCCCCCCCCCGCGCTCTAAGTGCTGCCGCCGCCGCCGCTGCCGCAGGGCCGCCCGCGGGCGCCGCCGCCGGGGCTCCGACTGCTGACGCCGCCTCCCGCGGAGCTCCGGGCCGAATCGCCTGGGCTGGGCCTCCCGAGAGCCACAGTCATCTTCAGTCCCCGGGCTAAGTTGCCGCCATCTTCGTCCTGGAGAAACACTTTTTTGGGGGGAGCGCTGCCTTTTGCGTCATCTCCTCCCGCGCCGAGCTCGCTCCATCCTGGCGCAGTGGCGCCGGCTCGGCCCGGGAGGAGGGCGAAGGCGCGCGGGGGCGGGCGGCGGCGGGGCCGCGGCGCCCAGGGTTCCCCGCCCGGCTCCCCGGGCTCAGGCGCCTGCTCTTTCCTTTCCGTCCCCCCGTCCACGATATTTTGTTTTAATCACTGGAGAGAAAAATAAAAGTCAGACTGCGGGCGGCGTGGCCGGGGAGGCTCCTCGCGGCCGCGCCGCCCGCACGCTCTAGCTCCGGAAAGCGTCCGAGTTGCAGGCGCCCGGGCAGAGGTCTCTACTGGGGCGAGGGTCTGGGAAGAGTCCTCTCAACTAAGGACCGAGCCACTTCGGATGGAAGGTGGGGGTCCGCGGAGGAAGCTCGAATTGGCTAGAGGAGGGATGAGGTGACATTTGGTCTCTGAATACGTCTCGGATCCCGGACCCCGAGATCCATCGCTCCCAGTGCGTGCAGTTATTCCGTCCTGCTGTGTGACACGGGAGAATGGCGCGCGCGCGCCTGTGCACCTGCATCGACGGTGTAGCTGCCTGAGTGACAGCCACCTATTTGTCCATGTTTTCCTATTCTAAAGTAAACGATTAGAAGTGGCCTCATAGAGTCTTAGGAAGAAACAGTAAGCCCTGCGCCACCCGGGGTCACTGCCTAGCCCTGCCCTCCGCGTGCACCGTCCGCGTCTCCGAGGGCTCCTCCTCGGATCTGGAGCCCCTGGAGCGACTCCGACCCTCCCCTGCCCCGCTGCCTGCGCCCAGCCCCCTTCCCGGGTGGGCTTCTCCGAGGTCCTCCGCAGCCGCGGGCGAGCTGGGTGCCTGCGAGTCGCCGCCGCAGTCTGAGCCTCTGGTGCCCCTTAGCGTTGGCTCTCGGAGTTCTGAGAAGGGAAGGCAACAGACACTCTGGGAAAATCCGGGGTCACCTCGATTCCGGCTCCTACGCTGGATGCCCTGGGCAAGCATCGGTGTCCTTTGATCTGAAGATCCTGCCCACTCCGCCCCTCGCCCTGCCAGACCCGCGGAAGCAGGAGGTTGCGTGGGTGCCAGACGCTGCCCGTGCTCACCGAGGGCAGCGCTGCCCGGGCTCTCCCCGGGGGTCGCGTGGGAAGCCGTTTGCGGTGTCGCCCTCCCTGCGGTGCTTTCCAAGGACCCTCATGCTCCGCCCGGGTGCACATTCATCACATGGGTCTTACTAGGTGACCTCGTTCTAAGTAAAATGCATTGAGAAACCAAAGGGATGGGGCATCCATATCCATTTTCCTTTAAGGAGCGCTGTGGGTGTTGGGGATGCGGGAGAAGTAGGTGTTCTTTAAAAAGAAAATTGCAAAACCTCTTGGGCAGGATTCGACCTACTAGCCTCTTCTGCTGCGTAATAAGGTACGGTATACACTAAATTTTACCCCTAAAAATTTTCAGTTCTTACAAACTATAGGTAATGATCATCAAAAAGCTGCGTCCAGTTTGATTGCTGGTTTACTCAAGTATCATGTAGTGTTTTAAAAGACCATTTGTGTAAGTAGATCATTCTAGTACTTTCAATTTCAATGTGTTGAATTTCTGAGTAATGTCAGTTTTTTCCTCATGCTACAGACAAAATTATTATTTATTAACCAGATTGTTTATTAATCAGGTCTGTACTGTACATGCCACAATATCTCTTAACTAAATGTAAATGAGTGCATACATTCACACTGACATAATTATTATACACGTACACTATGTGCATTGCAGAAAAGTTATAAAAATCAAAAGAGCAATTTAAAAAGTCATGGTGGTGTCAACACCCAGATATAATCAGTATTTTCCTTTTACAGCATCTTCCTAACATTTTTATTTTGTATTACTAATTTATTGTTTTGTGATATTCACTAGTCCAGCATTTTTGAAGGACTGAAATAGGGAATATAATAGAATACACATCCACACTTATTAGATAATATTTCCCTTCAATAATGCATTAATTTTAATCAGACACAAACATTTTAATGGTGACTCAGATGATTAGCATCCACTGTCTTACTCTGCATGTGTGATTAAATCAGAAAGAGAATGAAAACTGGGAAATAAAATAAATAATATAAATTTAAAGGTTCATAATTATCAAACAAGGAACTGAAGCAAAGGAGGGCTCTGTGACTTATTACTATGCAGATCTAGTAAAATCATGTCTCAGAAGGTAGCTTAGTGATACTTAGTAAAAGTCTTAAATACTGCATTGAAATAATAGTGTTTAATCTATTTTTACTTCATGTAATAGACTATAGTTAGTTCTTTATTTTTAAGTAAGCTGGGGCTTGCCTTCCTCTAATGTTTCTCATGAATTAGGATGTTTTTGTAAAAGACAATTTTAAGGACGGAGGCCCATTGAAAGTAAACTGTCAAGAACCAATTTGACTTTTGTTTGTTGTGTGTTGGTTCTAGAATAAATTGTTGGAAGACAGATAAAAGACCATGTCTGGCCTCTTGAAGCTTAGTCAAGGGGCAGATAATACTAACTAAGCCAACAATTACAATACAAGATAATCTGTGAAGATTAGCATGTTTTGAGATTTCAGAGTGGAGCGGATTTTAAGAGGGACTAAGGATAGATAGAAATTGGGGACATTTAACTGGAGCAGAAAGAAGTCTTCTAGAGAGGGGAAAAGGACAATTCAGAAGAACAGCAAGGACTCAGGAGCTTGAAGGGGCCCAGGGCACTGGTAGGACTACTGACAGATAAGTGGGCTGTGTTGTGTGTGACCTGTATATTGGGAAGGGGCAAGGGAAGAGGCTGGAGAGAAAGGTTAGGCCTCTGTTATGAATGATACTGTATAATACTCAAAGGAAACTGGCTTTTCTCCTGCAAGAGATGGATTCATTAAGGAAATTTAGATTGTGACTTGAATGTTCGTTTTCATGAACATCACTGTTCAATAAAATGAAAATGAGAAATATGTTTAGAGAATGTGTTAACTAGATTAGTAAATGTTGATTCTTGTTAGCTTATCAGCTAAAATATTGCATAGTGGCAAAGAAGAGCAAATAGCTTGGCTGGAATGTAGGTTTCATTTATATCAGGAAAATCAGGCTGTGGAGTCTAGAAACTCCTACGTAGGTTTTACCTAGGAGTGTGACTAATGGAATAGAGAAGTTTAATAGCACCAGCACATTTCAGAAGGCTGCTGAATAGTAGACAGTTGCAAATACATTGTATTGAGGGATCTGCTGACAGGGTATACTCTGAACAAGAGAGCATTGCAGAAACAATCTACATATATGTCATAGCTCCTGGATTACTGTTCGGGGGTCATTTATGTTTATAACCTTCAAAAATTCAAAGCTCTTACTTTATTTCATCATGCTTATTTTCATGGGAATCAGTGCTTTTATTCCTATTTAAATGGCTAAAGTTGTTATGCATTGGGAGATGGGTTTCTTATTCTGCCTCTGTATTATAAAAACAACAAAATGATACATTTGTTGTCTTCTCAAGTATTTATTCTTACCCGTTAAAATTAACATCTGCCAAATAATTTTACCAAAGAAAAGCAGGCAAATCCAGAATATCTTCTTAGCTAGTGAAGGCCAATACTTAAACATGTCCACTCCATAAATCAAGTAAATAACAACCCCAGGATATTTTCTTTTTTCATACTGAGTGCATCCTGAAAACACAAAAATAGGTACACCCTTTGTTGTTCTCATTTACTGTTTATGTGACACATATAAGTGAAAATGGATTATGCTCTTATATACACATTAATCTCAAAAAAGACTTTTGTGCTTTTAGAATTCACAGGTAATGTGAAAATTCTTGATGAGCATGACTACATTTTTTATTTATTTTTGTGGTAGTGGTTTTTGAGATGAAGTCTAGCTGTGTCCCCTGGGCTGGAGTGTAGTGGTGCGATCATAGCTCACCACAGTCTCAAAATCCTGGGCTCAAGAGATCCTCCCACCTCAGCCTACTGAGTAGCTAGAACTACAGGTGCATGTCACCACATTCAGTTAATTTTTATTTTTACTTTTATTTTTTGTAGTGATGTGGTCTCCCTGTGTTGCCCAGTCTGGCCTAGAACTCCTGGCCTCAAGTGATCCTCTTGCCTTAGTCTCTCAAAGTGCTGGGATTGCAGGCATGAGCCACTGCACTAGCAAATGTCTACGTTTTTTAAAACAAATTAAACATAAAGAGCTCATAAAGAATAGTCAAAGTTTATTTGTGGAAAAATGTAAGACCAATCTATGCCTGTAATCCCAGCACTTTGGGAGGCTGAGGTGGGCGTATCACAAGGTCAGGAGATCCAGACCACCCTGTGAATGGTGAAACCCCGTCTCTACTAAAAATACAAAAAATTAGTTGGGTGTGGTGGCAGGCGCCTATAGTCCCAGCTACTCGGGAGGCTGAGGCAGGGGGAGCTTGCAGTGAGCCGAGATTGCGTCACTGCACTCCAGCCTGGGCAACAGAGCGAGACTCCGTCTGAAAAAAAAGACTAATCTATAAGCTTTTAATTCCACTATAATTTGCGAATGTAAACCTCTTTTTAAGATAAAAGCAGATTCTAGCATCATGATATACCTGAGGGCTCTAGTTAGTTACCAAGATGGGAAATGTGCCTGGGGCTTTCTGTAACTGCATTTCCACCTTGATTTGATAGGGTCGATTTGGCAAGCTAGCATTTTCCCTCTATCTGTGTACTTCCACCATGCTCCAGCTCAGTGATTTTCTAATGTTGGTGGGCAGAGAATCAAGTAGGGACTTAGTCAACTGGGGACCCTCTCCAGAGACCTGCCTCAGTAGAACTAGACTGGGATCCAAGGAAACTATATTTTTAACAAGACGCTCCTAGTAACTTTTTATAACCTCAGAATGCTTCTATCCACAGTATTGGCACTGCTGGGTAGAGTGGCTGGTGTGAGTCAAATGAAGGTGCATGCTCTAAGTTCTAAACCAGTATCAAGATTCATCTGTGGAGAATATGGTGTTAAATAATGTTCTTTGTGATTAAGCATTAGCATGTATAGAATTAAGTCATGAACACTTTTCATAGAATGCAAATAAAGTATACTCCACATGACATTAAAAATCTACATCATCGTCATCATCAAAATTACTATTTGACAAACTGTTTTAAGAACATGTGTACATACACACCGTTTTGCAAGCAAAAAAAGTGACAGAGGGAAAACACTTCATTCAAGATACACAGAACGAGGCCCATATGGAGAAATGAACAGAAGTTACTGAGAAATAAAATAAAAGATTTGAACAGTAGGAAAAATCTGCCTGTGTCTAAACAGAAAGATGGCTATTGTAAAGATGAAAATTCTCCCCAAATCAAGTTACATATTCCTGAAAACAAGATGTGATTATTTTTCCTGAAAGAAATTATCTTCCAGAAAAGAGGCAGCCATTCTATATTTGAGTTCTTACAGAATCTCTCAGTGTGGGGGCTTGTCTCTATTTCATTTCAAACTTCATTTTGGGAACACACAAAGGCTCTTAAAATAAGAGCCACCAATGTTTGTTTTAGATGCTTATAAAGGTTACCTCATGGAGCTGTTAACACAGCAAAATAAATTTTTTAACAAAGGAAAATTTGGTAATTATTTCTGGGGGAAAGATTTTGCAATAGCAAGTGTTATCACTAGACATTACTTTAAATGTGGATTTTTTTAAGATCATGGTAGAAAACAACATAGAAAGTGTTCATGTGGCAGTTGTTAATAATACTCATCTTCAGGGATTTTTAAGATAAAAGGGGAAAGAACAGTCTCATTATATGCATGGTTTCTCCAATTTGGTACAAAATTTTCCAGGGAGGTCATCATTGAATGATCCAAGTGTTGCCTGTCAGCAGAGATAGGAGTGAAGTTGATGATGACGGTTAGTTGACCTCACAAGGGACTCTAGTGATAGTAAAGGTTCCAGTGGCAAACACAAGTGAAAAGTTTGAATATAGTTTCATAATGTTTGAGAGTGTAAAAATGCATTTTTAAATTAATACATTAATGTACATTAATACATTACTTTCTGTACTATTTTAAATAAGCGTGTATCTAAATAAACACATAAAATGTTATGAGTAAACATTAGGCTATTTAATTTCATTTCATCCTTAAATTTGGGAAGTACAAACTGACCGGGCATGGTGGCTCAAGCCTGTCCTCCCAACATTTAGGGAAGCCAAGGCAGGTGGGTGGATCACATGAGGCAAGGAGTTCAAGACTAGCCTCGCCAACATGGTGAAACCCTGTCTCTACTAAAAATACAAAAGTTACCCAGGTATGGTGGCACACACCTGTAATCCCAGCTACTCGGGAGGCTGAAGCAGGAAAATCTCTTGAACCCTGGAGGAAGAGGTTGCAGTGAGCAGAGATGGCACCACTGCACTCCAGCCTGGGTGACAGAGCGAGACCCTTTCTGAAAGAAAAAAAAAAAAAAAAAAAACTGATAGAAACCTTTTTGAAGTTAGCTTCTGATTCATCAAAAAGTATGATGGGCTTTAGACCTATAATATTTGGGCTTGCTTTATATGTGTACATAAATATGATTTGTTCAGTACAGTTTCAATTAAGAGATTTTTTTATAGAACCTGACAAATTATAACATTTATCTGAAATTATAAATAGAAACTAGAATGGAGCCTCCCTAACCATGGTCCTCCAGCTGCTTGCCGCTGTTGTGGGAAACGTCTGGCTCCATCTTCAGACAGCCTTCCTGGTGCTCTGGCGCTAACTTCAGTATGCTCACAGGGAAAGCAGAGTGGACAGGGTAGATAAATGGTGACTCCCTCATTCCATTAATATTTGATGCAGGGTCCAGCCTCTGCCCTCCAGCTCTAAGAGAATCTCCAGCCAGAGCAGGGATGAGGCCAGGAAGCAGATCTCAGAGACCTTTCTTGGACATTACTATGTAGTTGGCACTGGTTCGCACAACACAGCAGAGAAAATAGCTTTGTGACACTAGCTATGAATTTGATCATAATTTGAGATCAGATCCATCTGCGAAAGAGTGGACTCTGATATATTTCTCTCCCTACTTCTCAGACTTCAAAATCCACAAGGATGGTAAGAGCAGAGGTCAGAAGAAAATTAACAGCCAACAGAGAGGAAGGAAAACACACCTAAGATATCTACATCCAAGAGGACAGGCCACCCATTTGGGGAGCATTTCAATGCAGGTGGATTTTAAAGTGAATAAATAAAAGTAATGAGGTGATAACCCTACCAGGTGCTAAAACGTATGTTAATGATATAATAATTAATAAATGTTTAGGCAAATAGCAGTAAAAATTAGGAATTACAGAAAAAAGGCCTAGTATATGAAAGAATTTAGTATATGATAAAGGATAAAGAAAAGCATTACACAATATATGGTTCTGGGACAATAGTTTACATAGTGGGATATGCGTTCACTTAGATATTTACTTTCTGAATAGTTTCTAGGCATGTTAAATAATTAAATATTAAAATAACTGAAAAAATAAGACTTTTTTAAATGGAAAAGCACATAATAAATTAGAAAATTAAAGTTTATAAATTCATACATCTTTTGTTTATTAAAAATTTATACTCTGGAGGACAGCCAATATGGCTGACTTGATGCAGCCAGGAAGAGCTTCTCCCATAGAGAGAGACCAGACCATCAAGTAGACTGGCACACTCCAAACAGATCTTCGGAAATAAGGCATTGAGAGTGGACAGAGGAAGGATGCAGACCCTGGGCTGAAACAGAAGGAAACTGAGAACTCTTCACAGGGTTGCCGCGTAGCTGGACTCATTCCTGGCCTTGAGCAGCTCCTGGGGGTGGGTGAGTGAGATAGGCATGGAGTGGCCTACTCTTGTCATGGACCCCTGGGATCCCAGCTGTGGGAGACCCCACAACCCTCAGGGACATCTGAGCTGGCAGGGAGAACTGTCCAGAGAGTTGAGAGAAACAGAACTCCAGCCTGTGTGGAGCCCAGAGTGGCATGGGAATGGCTGCAGTGGAGCAACGCCATAGTCACCCATCCTCCAAGGCTCACCATAGTCCTCTAGGTGTTTGTACCCTTTGTTGACTACCAGACTTGGACAGAGTAGAGCTGTCTTGCCCGTGGGACAGGGCCAGTCTGATCTGAGTGATCCCCCTCTCTGCAGACCCCTGGCCAGCACACACATGTGCAAGGATCCTCACTGTTTTACCAGGATGCATGTGTGGGGGGACCCATAGCCGCCTTACTGGAGTGCTTTTGCCAGCAGCCCCCATCAGAATGTTGCCAGCAGACAGGACACACCTCAGCCAGTCTAGCAGAGCAAGTGCTTAACCTTGAGGGGCCAGAGAACAAAGCCACAGGCCTAGTCCCAGCCCCCTAGAGTTAGGGCATTTAGCCTATGAGTGCTGAGCTGAGCCTCGACCCTCTGAAATCATCCAGAAATGAAGCCAACCCACTAAATCCAACTTATACGATGGTCAAATCCTCAAGGGCATCAAATAGTGTGAATGCAAAAAGCCCCATCCAAAAGATAACAACTTCAAAGACTAAAGGAACATCAGCCCACATAGATGAGAAGGAAACTGTACAAGAACTCTGGCAGTTCTAAAGGTCAAAGTGTCTTGTTACCTCCAAATGACTGTACTAGCTACCTGCAGTGGTTCTTAAACAAACCAAAATGGCTGAAGTGACAGATAATTCAGATTCTGGATGACAAGGAAACTCATCTACATATAGAAGGTTGAAACCCAATCCAAGGAATAGAATAAAATGATCCAAAAATTGAAAGATGACATAAATATTTTAAGAAAGAACCAAACTGAACTTCTGGAAATAAAAAATTCACTACAGGAATTTCAGAATGCAATTGGAAGTGTTAATAACAGAAAAGGCCAAGCTGAGGAAAGAATCTCAGAGCCTAAAACCACTCCTTTCAGTCAATAGAGGCAGACAAAAATAAAGATAAAATAATTTTTTAAATCAATGAAACCTCCAAGAAAAATGAGATTATGTAAAGAGATCAAACCTACAATTCATTGGCATGCCTGAAAGAGATGGAGAAAGAGCAAGCATCTTGGAAAACATATTTGAGGACATTGTCCACAAAAATTTCCCCAACCTTGCTAGAGAGGTTGAAATGCAAATTCAGGAAGTTCAGAGAACCCCTGTAAGATACTACCCAAGATGACCATCCCCCAGACACATAGTCATCAGATTCTCCAAAGTCAATAAAAAAGAAAAAATATTAAAGTCAGCCAGAGAGAAGGTGCTGGTCAGATACAAAGGGAACTCCACTAGGCTAATGGCAGACCTTTCAGTAGAAACTTTACAAGCCAAAAGAGATCAGAGCCCTATATTCAGCATCCTTAAAGAAAAGAAATTCCATCCAAGAATTTTATATCCAGTCAAATTAAGCCTCATAAGCAAAGGAAAAATAAAATCCTCTTCAGACAAGCAAATGCTAAGGGAATTCATAACCAGCATATCTGCCTTACAAGAGGTCATCAAGGGAGCACTAAACATGGAAGGGAAATATCAGTACCTTCCACCAAAAAAACACATTTCAGTACATAGCCTACTGATCCTATAAAGCAACTGTACAATCAAGACTACATAACAACTAGCTGACAATACGATGACAGGATCAAATCCTCACATATCTATGTTAACCTTGAATCTAAATGGACTAAATCCTTCATTTAAAAGACACGGACGGTGTCTGGGCATGGTCGTTTACACCTGTAATCTCAGCAACTTGGGAGGGCAAGGCAGGAAGATTGCTGAGCCCAGCCCAGGCAACATAGCAAGATCCCATCTCTACAAAAAAATAAATGAAATGAAATTAGCTGGGCATGGTGTCACATGCTTGTAGTCTCAGCTACTTGGGAGGCTGAGGTGGGATGATCATTTGAGCTTGGGAGGTCAAGGCTGCAGTGAGCCAAGATTTTGCCACTGCACTCCAGCCTGAATGGCAGAGACCTCATCTCAAAAGAAAAAAAAAAAAAGACACAAAGTGGGAAGTTGGACAAAGAAGCAAGACTTAACAATATGTTGCCATCAAGAGAATCATCTCACATGCAATGACAGCCATAGGCTCAAAGCAAAGGGAGGGAGAAAGATATATCAAGCAAATGGAAAACAAAAAAAATAGCAGTAGTTGCTATTCTTATTTCAGACAAAACAGGCTTTAAACTAACCATGATTTTAAAAAAAGAAGAAGAAAAGAAAAAAGGACAAAGGCATTACATAGTGATAAAATGTTCAATTCAACCAAAAGACTTAACTCTTCTAAATACACATGCAACCAACACTGGAGCACCTGGAGTCATAAAACAAGCTCTTAGAAACATATGAAGAATCTTGGATAACCACAGAATAATAGTGGGAGACTTCAACACTCCACTGAGAGTGTCAGACAGATCACTGAGGCAGAAAACTAACAAAGATATTCAGGACATAAACTCGACACTTGAACAAATGGACCTACCAGACATCTACAGAATATTCCACTTAGCAACAACAGAATATACATTCTTCTCATCTGCACATGGCACATACTCTAAGAACGACCACACACTTGGCCATAAAACAATTCTCAACAAATTTTAAAAACTCAAAATCATACCAACCCCACTCTCAGACCACAGCACTATAAAAACAGAAGTCAATACCAAGAAAATCTCTCAAAACCATACAATTACATGAAAATTAAACAACGTGCTCCTGAATGACTTTGGGTAAAGAATAAAATTAGGGCAGAAATCAAAAACTTCTTTGAAACTAATCAAAATAAAGATACAACATACTAGATATAATACAGCATTAAGAGGAAAGTTTATGGCACTAAATGCCTAAATCAAGAAGTTAGATCTCAAATTAACAACCTAACATCACACCTAGAGAAGCTAGAAAAATAAGAGCAAACCAACCCTAAAGCTAGCAGAAAATAAATTAAGCAGAATCAGAGCTGAACTGAAGGAAATTGAGACGTGAGAATGCCTATCAAACAATAACAAAACCAAAAATTTGTTATTTGAAAGAATAAATAAGATTTGGTAGCTAGATAGATTTTTAAAACGAGAGAGATCCGAATAAACACAATCAGAAATGCAAAGGTGACATTACCACTGACCCCATAGAAAAACAAAAAGTCAGAGACCATTCAAACACCTTGCACACAAACTAGAACACCTACAAGAGATGGATAAATTCCTATAAACATACAACCTAAGATTGAACCATGAAAAATGTGAAATCATGAATAGATCAATAACAGTTCCAAAACTGAATCAGTTATGAAAAAGAAAAGAAAAAACCTACCAACCAGAGAGGGCCCTGGACCAGACGAATTCACAGATAAATTCTACCAGGTGTATAAAGAAGAGCTGGTACCAGCCCTGCTGAAAATATTCCTAAAAATGAAGGAGGGAGGAGTCTTCCCCAACTCATTCTATGAGACTACTATCATTCGGATACCGAAAGCTGATAGAGAGACAACAAAAAACAAGCTTCAGGCTAACATCCCTGATGAACATAGATACAAAAATACTAAACAAAATACTAGCAAATTAAGTCCAGCAGCACATCATAAAGCTCATTTACCAAAATCAAGTAAGCTTTTTCCTGGGATGCAAGGTTGGTTCAATAGATGCAAACCAATAAATGTGATTCATCACATTAACAAAACTAAAACAAAACCCACATGATCATCTCAATAGACCCAGACAATGCTTTCAATAAAATTCTACATCTCTTCATGTTAAAAACCCTCAACAAACTAGGCGTTGAAGGAACATACCTCAAAATAATAAAAGCCGTCTATGACAAACCCATAGCCAACATCATACTGAATGAGCAAAAGTTGGAAGCACTCCTGCTGAGAACCAGAACAAGACAAGGATGCCCACTCTCACCACACATATTTAACATAGTACTAGAAGTCCTAGCTAGAGCAATCAGGCAAGAGAAAGGGGGGAAAAAAAGGCTTCCAAATAGGAAGAGAGAAAGTCAAACTATCTTTGTTTGCAGGCAATATTATTCTAGACTTAGAAAACCCCATAATCTCTGCCCAAGGTTCTCCTAGAACTGATAATCAACTTTGGTAAAGTTTCAGGATACAAAATAAATGTACAAAAATCAGTAGCATTTCCATACACCAAAAACCGTCCAAGCTGAGAGCCAAATCAAGAACACAATCTCATTCACAATAGCCACAAAATAATAAAATTCATAGGAATGCAGCTAACCAGGGAGGTAAAAGATCTGTATGACAAGAGTTACAAAACACTGCTGAAAGAAATCATAGGGAAAACAAACAGAAGAAAAATCATTCCATACGCATAGAGAGGAAGATTCAGTGTTATTCCTATCAAATTACCAATGTCATTTTTTTTCACAGAATTAGAGAAAACTATTGTAAAATATATGTGGAACCAAAAAAGCCCATATAGACAAAGCAATCCTAAACAAAAAGAATACAGCCGGAGACATCACACTGCTTAACTTCAAACCATATACAAGGCTACAGTAACCAAAACAGAATGGTACTGGAACAAAAATAGACATCATTAGACACCTAGATGAAAGGAACTGATTAGAGAACCCAGAAATAAAGCTTCATACCTACAGCCATCTGATCTTCAACAAAGTTGACCATAACAGACAATAAGGAAAGAGTTCCCTATTCCATAAATGGTCGTTGGATAACAGGCTAGTCGTATGCAGAATATTGAAACTGGACCCCTTCCTTTTACCATATATGAAAATCAACTCAGGATGGATTAAAGACTTAAATCTAAGAATGAAAACTAAAAAAAAAAAAAAGAAGAAGAAGAGGAAAACCAAGTATATACCATTCTGGACACAGACCGTGGCAAAGATTTCATGATAAAGTCTCCAAAAGCAATTCCAAAACAGTCAAAAATAGACAAGTAGAGTCTAATTAAACTAAAGAGCCTCTGCACAGCAAAGAAACTATCAACAGAGAAAGCAGACAGCTATGCATCTGACAAACAATCCATAAGAAAAATTAAATCAACAATCAAAAAGCAGACAACTCCATTAAAAATGGGCAAAGGACATGAACAAACACTTCTGAAAAGAATACATATATGCAGCCAACAAGCATGTACAAAATGCTCAACATCACGAATCATTAGAGAAATACAAGTCAAAACTACAGTGAGATACCATCTCACACCCGTCAGAGTGACTGTTATTAAAAAGTCAGAAAGTAGCAGATGTTGATGGGGTTGTGGAGAAAAAGAAATGCTTATACACTGCTGGTGGGGATGTAAATTAGTTCAGCTACTGAAGAGTGAAGTTTGGAGATTTCCAAAAGAACTTAGAACCACCATTCAACACAGTAATCTCATTACTGAGTATATACCCAAAAGAATATAAACCA
This sequence comes from Macaca thibetana thibetana, assembly GCF_024542745.1. Taxonomy (NCBI): domain Eukaryota; kingdom Metazoa; phylum Chordata; class Mammalia; order Primates; family Cercopithecidae; genus Macaca; species Macaca thibetana. Next base: position 87,549,467 of record NC_065594.1, read on the forward strand.
TTTTACCAAAAAGATGTATGCACTCGTATGCACATCAGAGCACTATTCACAACAGCAAAGACATGGAATCAACCTAGATGCTCATTAATAGTGGACCAGATAAAGACAATGTGGTACATATATACCATGGAATACTACTTAGCCATTTAAAAAGAACAAAATCATGTGCTTTGCAACAACATGGATGCAGCTGGAGGCCATTATCCTAAGCAAATCAACATAGGATCAGAAAACCAAAAAGTGCATGTTTTCACTTACAAGTTGGAGCTAAACATTCAGTACATGTGGACACAAAGAGAGGAATAATAGACACCAGAGGCTACTTGAGGGTAGAGTAGGGGGAGAAGAAAGATGAAAAAACTACCCATCAGGTACTATGCTCACTACCTGGGTGATGAAATCATTCGTGCATCAAACTCCAGTGACACACAATTTACCCATATAACAACTTTGCACATGTACCCCATGAACCTAAAATAAAAGATGAAAAAGAAAAAAATACATATAGCTAAACTGAAAGGAAAATAAACTCTTACCTGTTCAAGTATTTTATGAGTATGGCAGATTAATTTCCTGATACTGATACACATATCCTTCCCAAACTTACAAACATAAAGGGTTAGAATTCCAAATTATTGTATAATGTGTATTCATTCATCAGTTTATTATGAAACTTTACTTATTCTACAACCACTAAGTATTAAGTAGATATCTTGTTCTCTTTGACTCAAGGGTGAACAGTGTAAATATGCACTTTGACCACATGGTACTGACAGTCCAGAAATATGGGCAGATATTTTTATACTTTACTTTTAAGGGCTTAAAAATTAAATTTTAGGCCGGGCGCGGTGGCTCAAGCCTGTAATCCCAGCACTTTGGGAGGCCGAGACGGGCGGATCACAAGGTCAGGAGATCGAAACCATCCTGGCTAACACGGTGAAACCCCGTCTTTATTAAGAAATACAAAAAACTAGCCGGGCGAGGTGGCGGGCGCCTGTAGTCCCAGCTACTCAGGAGGCTGAGGCCGGAGAATGGCGTGAACCCGGGAGGTGGAGCTTGCAGTGAGCTGAGATCCGGCCACTGCACTCCAGCCTGGGCGACAGAGCGAGACTCCGTCTCAAAAAAAAAAAAAAAAAAAAAATTAAATTTTAGATTATGTAAACTTATCATCACAAAAGAACAATTGGTAACAAATACATTACCAAGCCAGGTTGCCTTGTAAATTCTGATTCAATCATTGAATTTCAACTTACACATTAATTTTTCCCTGATGTCTTCCTTGACTATTCCAGATCCAGCTCGTCAGGCTTTTGTTAATTCATTTCACCAGTGTATATTGAATAGCAACTATGTATCTTTCTAGGAACAGAGATATGACCATTTCCTTAACATGTTGTCAATGTAGTTACAATTTTACTATTGACTCTTTAAATTTTGGTGTTTCTACAATAATATATTCAGTAATTCTTAACCATTTCTTAAAGTATCTCTTTGCTTTTCTGATGACAGCTCTTCACACTCTCTCTGAAATCAGTTTACAGGCTCATACACTCAATATTTTGCACATAATTTTGCAGGGTTCATGGACTTCCTGAAATTCCATCATGGATCATTTATATCAGGTCAGCCATACGTGCAACAGAACCTTCCATCTTGGCAGATGCCCATAATTATTGCCTATGTTTGTTTATACATCTTCCCTTTTTCTTCTTTTTTACCTTCTTGTAGGCTCTTCTTGGGCAGTGTGTCTTTTTGTATTTACAGCAGCTAACAGAGTGACAGCACATATCAATATTTATTGAGTGAAAGTGGATATGTGTAAAGACAGAATTCAGTAGGATCTCACACAGCTTTTATTCTAAAACATGCTGCATGAAAGTTGCTTATGCCTACATAATTTAATCTCCCCCAGGAACAACTAATCACATAGAGCATCAGTTAGGATTCTTCTGTTGAAAGCAATAGAAAAAAAATCCTAAATAGACTTAAGTAAAGATCAATGTATTGACTCATGTAACTGACGAGTCCCATGGTAAGCTTTCTTTCAGACATAGCTGGATATGCAGGATTAAACAATGTCTTTTTTTGCCAGTGTTATTTTCCAACTCTCTGCTCTGACTCCTGATGTGTTGGCTCTGCTTACACGTGGGTGCTTCATTCACATGGCAGGGTTGTGTCAGCCACCACCATCCCACATGCTCCAAAATTTAAGACCATTAGAAATGACAGATTCTCTTCCAGGAGCTCCCACAAAAGTCCAGAGTTTCACTGTGGTTGGAAAGGCTTATGCCAAGTGCTTACTCTTGAACCAATCACTGTGGCTTAGGCTGCCTCATGTGATCCACACCTGGAGCTGGGTTTGATCCACATCCTGGCTGGGTGTGCTGAATGCAAGAATGATTGACCTGCATGTGAAAATCTGAGGCCATCACCAGAATTGGGGGAATGGATGCAGAGCTCTCAATGAATGGCAAGCATCCATGTATCCTCCTTTTCATCTAAACCCCTTCAAAAGACACAGGTTTACATAAGCTGCGCTCTCCCCTCTACAAATACAGAAAATCTCTGCAAAGTAGGTCTATTTATTGGCAAGTAACAGAAAACTTACTGAAAACTAATTTCAGAAAAGAAAAATGATTATTTTGTGTTCAATTACCAAAACGTCCAGGAATAGAGCAGAGCTGACTTCGTGTGTATTTATATTCAACTCAGCCTCTCTAATTCCCTCAGCACTGTCTTCCACTGTGCTGGCTTCATTTTTAAGGTCCATGTTGTGGCTTCAGGAGATACAAGGTTGAACATAAGTCTCTGTAATTGAGGTATCTTACTCCTATGGGCTGTCTTGGTCCTAGAGTCCATCCTTGAACTAATCACCATGACCAAGAGGATGGAACATGTTGAAGAAGTTAGTCTGGAGCATGTGTTTTATTCAGAAATCCAGCAGTGAAGTTAGCTTTGCAGAAACTACATGGGTTGAGGAGATACCCCCGAATAAAAAGATGGGGTACTATAATCACAAGGAGAAGGGGGATAGTGAGAAGGAAAAAAAAAGAGTATTTATTAAAATAATATAACCTACTTTTTCATCCTGGAGTCCCAACGTTTGCCTCCATGTCCAGGATCTCTGAATGATATACCATAACACTGGGTACAGACACGGCTTCTCACGGTCTGGCAACTGTGGATAAATAACAAACCTGACCACTCCCAAACATACCCAGCACAGCGTTGTGCAACATGAATGACCATTTATCAAAAGAGGAGAAACTTCCACTTCCATTGTTGGAAGACTGGCTTCTTCCAGCTAGGAAAGCTGAATAAAATATAAAATATGTATCTGTGGCAGCTGTGACACACCACGGTAAGTCCCACATTCCACAATGCTCTTCAGGAGCTTGTCAATTCAGAGCAACAGTGAAGAGGCTTTCTAGCTAAACTGAAAGAAGCAACTGTGGGAGTGAGGGGAAGGGAAGTGACTCAGGTCCACCAAAAGGGAGAGACCACAGTAAATATCTCAGGCATGTAGTCAGGAGCCTCAAACACTTACAGAGTAGAAGAAGGAAAGAGAACCAGAAAAATGGCTAGGCCTTATAAGGTCTGAAGCCTAAATTTGATGCAGATTGATCCCTGATAAGATTGTGGTGATCTGTGTCTACTCTAACTTGCTACCTGGTCCAAACAAAAACCTCCCCTGAGAAATATAACATCACTCAGATTTCAAAATTATGTCTATAGTGTTTCACATCATCATTTGGAATGTAATAAGCAAATGATCAAGTCTATCAAAAGATAGCATAACAGAATTTTTGGAGAAAAAATAAAAATAAAAACAAATCTGTAGAAGATCCAGAAATTGGGCATAAGATTTCAGATACTTTTTAATGGGTGTGTTCAAGAAAATGGAAAATATGACGAACAATCATATCAGAGAAACCCTAAAATTGAATCAACCATAAATTCTAGAACTAAAATGACAAAAGTAGAAGTAATAGATGCATTTGTAAACATCTAGAGAAACTACCAAACAATAGTAAATAAATGTATTACCAAACTAGTGTTTTTTCTGGTCATTTTCATAAGATATTGACCAAAGCCAAAACTCTTGCTCAATTGTAATCTCTGAATTTGAAATCTGGCTGGAGAATGTCCATTTCTTTGCTCATAAGTATCTATGCTCAGGCCATGAAATGAGGGCACTTAATTGCGCCCATACAACAGGGCAATTTGAATCAATGTCATGAAGTAAAGAGGTATGGGTCTTCCTCTGACCCCAGGCTCCATGCCAGCAGCATCCCGACAATGAAGGCAACTGATTCCTCATCTGGCAGAGATGGACAACAGGAGGTGCTGAGTATTGGCCTTGAGAAACAGGATTCTCAGGTTCTAAAATATTAGGTTGGTGCAAAAGTAATTCCGGTTTTTACCACTACTTTCAATGGCTGGCTTTTCTTCTAGCCTTTTTCTTCTGCCTTTCCTTCTAGCCTGTGTTTTCTCTACATTGAGCTTAGGACTGGGGGTTTGCTTTTTCTAACCATGCAAATGTTCCAACTATTAGATGTCAAATTCTTTTCCATCACAGGCTGAAAGCAGAAGTATCACTGTTGTCAGATGGGCTAGTTTCAACATCAACTAGGCAAGTGTTTCTTTCTGTTGACTGTAAGATCCTGACTTTTTTCTGCTATGTTTTTAATGCTTACCCTCCCAGGTGTATACCCTCCCAGGTGTATATTCCTGGGACTCAATATTCACAAGGTTGTGCTCAAGTGTCTACTGTACCTCCAAATCACAAGAATTCCCAACTTTCCATCTTAGGATGTTGCCGACCGTGAGAGGTGGCCCAACTAATTTCATGACTTAGGCAATCACTCTCATATTTTACAATGTCACTACTCTCACTTCAAAACCCTGTTCTCAATTTAAAATTCGATATCAATTGGGATTCTTTCTCTCATGTAACTAAAATTATTGGCTTCAGATTTGTTGGATTCAGGCCGCTTGCTTCTTTTTACTCTTATCACTTGGCTCTGCATTCTATTCCACTGACTCTGTCCTCAGACTGACTCCTGATAATGGGCTTGCGCCTCATACTCTCTCAACTTCAGCCTCAGCCGAAGTTCCACTGTATTTCCTTGATTCTGATAGATGAAGTGCCCATCTTTAAACCATTTCTCTAATGGAGTAAAATTTGGAGAAAGAGTAAAATTTTCTCATTTACCAGGGCTGTCAAAAAGGTATAATCATTGTGCTATAGCTAAAGAATAAGAAATTAAAGAGCATGGCTCTGAAAAATTAAAGTTGTGTGGTTGAGAATGAAGGCTAGATTGTACAAACAAGCATATGCCTGTTTCACCATATTTGGACTTTACTCTGCACAAAAGAGAATGTCACTAAAGTAGTTGGTAAAATTCTGAGATAATCAGATTTTGTGTTTTAGACATTTGATCTCAGTGGCAGTGTGAGAGATGCTAGTTTGATAATGTCACAGTCAGGGATATTTGTAGGAGGATGTTCTAGAAATCTATTCCACAAACTCTTAGAATTATGCACACAGAAATGTCATTTCAGAGTCTAGCTTTCAGTGTGTTATTAAAATATACTCTCTTAATGATTGAGGCACTAATTCTTCAGACTGCAGGGAGCACTGGATACTTTCAGTATTTAGCTAAATTCCTACTTAGAAATTGCCGTAAGTCAAGGGGAACTTCCTTGCCCAAGGTTATACCCCATTATATCACCAGTCAGTGTGAAGGAATGAAGGATCAGCCCCATTTCCTCAATTAGGGCAATTCTGATGGACTCGCCCAAGTCAAGAGCTCCCCATTGGATTGTCTGAGGCTTCTAACTACAGCACAATCCAGCTCCTTCCTCTGCCCAACCCTGTTTCTCTCATTTCCTGGAGGTTTTGTTTCAAGGTACATTCCTCAATAAAGCTTCTTCACACAAACTTCTCCCTTTGAGTCTATCTCCAGGGACTTTATGTAAGATAAGCGGCACCAAAAGTAGTCCAAGAAAAACAACTCAAAATGGGATTAGGATTTCTGATAAGATGGCTGGCAATGAGGACCCCATCACTGGTGGTAAGTATTAAACCCTGCAGCAGTGCAGTTTTAAAAATATTTACTGATGCAAAGTCTGAAGCTGTGGAAATAAATGCACTAACTGATGAAATAGCTCAGGAATTTGAGAAGTATGGGTGAAGCAGTAGCTATAAAGACCAGGAAATTAGATGGCCAATGGAGCCAAAAACCAAGGATATTCTGAAACAGTGTGGAAGTCAGAGGCTCCCCAAGGCAGCCATAAAGAAACTTTATCCCCAGCAACCGAAAGGTGAAAAGACCTGCTGATGACACCACTATTTGTCCATTCTTGCATTGCTATGAAGAACTACCTGAGACTGGGTAATTTTGTTTTTTTGAGATGGAGTCTTGCACTGTTGCCCAGGCTGGATTGCAGTGGAGTGATCTCAGCTCACTGCAAGCTCTGCCTCCTGGGTTCATGCAATTCTTCTGCCTCAGCCTCCCGAGTAGCTGGGACTACAGGTACCTACCACCACGCCCAGCCAATTTTTTTGCATTTTTAGTAGAGATAGGGTTTCACTGTGTTAACCAGGATGGTCTCGATCTCCTGACCTCATGATCTGCCCGCCTTGGACTCCCAAAGTGCTGGGATTACAGTTGCGAGCCACCGCACCTGGCTGACTGGGCAAGTTATAAAGAAAAAGGCTTAGTTGACTCACAGTTCCATGGGCTGTACAGGAAGCATGACTCGGAAAGCCTTAGGAAACTTACAATCATGGTAGAAGGTGAAGATTAAGCAGGCACATCTTACATGGCTGGAGAAAGAAGAATAGAGAGAAGGGGGAGGTGCTGCAGACTTTTAAACAACCAGATCTCGTGAGAACTCACTATTATGAGAACAGCAAGGGGGAAATCTGCTCCCATGATCCAATCACTTCTCACCAGGACTCTCCTCCAACACTGGGGTTTACAATTCAACATGAGATTTGGGACACAAATTTAAACCATACCATTCTGTCCCTCCCAAATCTCATGTCCTTCTCACATTGCAAAATATAATGCTCCTCCCTTCTCAACAGTCCCCCAAGTCTTAATTCATTTCAGCATTAACTCAAAAGTCCATAGTCCAAAGTCTCATCTGAAACAAGGCAAGTCCCTTCCACCTATAAACCTGTAAAATCAAAAGCAATTTAGTTATTTCCAAGATACAGTGGAGGTACAGGCATTGGGTAAATACACCGATTTGAAGAGGGAAAAATCAGGCAAAACAAAGGGGCTACTGGCCCTATGCAAATCTGAAACACAGCAGGGCAGTCATTAAATCTAAAAGCTCCAAAATAATCTCCCTTGACTCCATGTCTCACATCCACACTGATGTGAGGAGTGGAATTCCAAGGCCTTAAACATCTCTGTCCCTGTGGCTCCACAGGGTATAGCTGCTTTCATGGGCTGGCATTGAGTTCCTGTGGCTTTTCGAAATACACAGTGCATGCTTTCAGAGGCTCTACTCTTGTGGGGTCTGGATGATCTATGATTGTGGGGGCTGGAGCTTTTCACAGCTCCACTAAGCAGTGCCCCAGTGGGGAATTTGTGTGGAGGCTCCAACCCCACATTTCCCCTCTGCACTGCCCTAATAGAAGTTCTGAATGAGGGCTCTGCCCCTGCAGAAGACTTCTGCCTAGACATCCAGGTGTTTCCATACATCCTTTGAAATCTAGGCAGAGGCTCCCAAGCCTAACTCTTGCTCTCTGCACACCACAGGCTTAACACCACATGGAAGCCAAAAGGCTTGCACCTTCTGGAGAAGTGGCCTGAGAAGTATCTGGGGCCCTTTTGCCACAACTGGAGATGGAGTGGCTGGGACACAAAGAGCAGTGTCTTGAAATTGCACAGGGCAGCAGGGCCATGGGCCCAGCCCATAAAACCATTCTTTTCCCCTAGGCTTCCAGAACTGCTGCAAAGTTCTCTGAAATGCCTTCAAGTCATTTTTTTCCCTTTGTCTTGGCTATTACCATTCATGTCCTCTTTGCTTATGCAAATTTTTGCAGCCAGCTTGAATTCCTCCCTGGAAAATGGGTTATTCAGACCCATTTTTCAAACCTTTACACTGCCTCTCTCTTTGAATATAAGTTCCACTTTCAGGTCATTTCTTTGCTGATGAATATAAGCATAGGGTGCTAGAAGCAGCCAGGCCACATCCTGAATGTTTTGCCGATTAGAAATTTCTTCTACCAGATACCCTAAATCATAATTCTTAAGTTTAAAGTTCCACAGATCTCTAGGGCAGGGGCACAACGCTTCCACCCTCTTTTCTAATGCATAACAAAAGTGGCATTTCTCTAGTTCCCAATAAGTTGCTCATTTCTCCTGGACTTTATTGTTCATATCACTATCAGCATTTTGGTCACAACAATTGAACAAGTCTCTAGAAAGTTCCAAGCTCCCTCATCTTCCTGTCTTCCTCTGAGCCCTTCAAACTGTTCCAACCTCTGCCCGTTATTAAGTTCCAAAGTCACTTCCTCATTTTCAGGTATCTTTACAGCAATGCCCATTCCTGATACGAATTTTGTGTACTAGGCTGTTCTCAAATTGCTATAAAGAACTACCTGAGGGGAGCGAGTCCAAGATGGCCAAATAGGAACAGCTCCAGTCTACAGCTCCCAGCATGAGCAATGCAGAAGACGGGTGATTTCTGCATCTCCAACTAAGGTACCGGGTTCATCTCAGGGGCTTGTTGGACAGTGGGGGCAGGACAGTGGGTGAAGCCCACCAAGCATGAGCTGAAGCAGGGCAAGGCATCACCTCACCAGGGAAGCACCAGGGGTCAGGGAATTCCCGTTCCTAGCCAAGGGAAGCGGTGATGGATGGCACCCGAAAAATCGGGTCACTCTCACCCTAATACTGCACTTTTCCAATGGTCTTAGCAAACAGCATACCAGGAGATTACATCCCACACCTGGCTCAGAGGGTCCAATGCCCACAGAGCTTCACTCATTGCTAGCACAGCAGTCTGAGACCGAACTCCAAGGTGGCAGCAAGGCTGGTGGAGGGGCGCCCATCATTGCTGAGGCTTTAGTAGGTAAACAAAGTGGCCAGGAAGCTTGAAATGGGCGGAGCCCACCACAGCTCAAGGAGGCCTGCCTGCCTCTATAGATTCCACCCCTGCGGACAGGGCATAGCCAAACAAAAGGCAGCAGAAACCTCTACAGACTTAAATGTCCCTGTCTGACAGCTATGAAGAGAGTAGTGGTTCTCCCAGTACGGAGTTTGAGATCTGAGAACAGACAGACTGCCTCCTCAAGTGGGTCCCTGACTCCTGAGTAGCCTAACTTGGAGGCACCCTCCAATAGGGCCAGACTGACACCTCACACAGCTGGGAACTCCTCTGAGTTGAAGGTTCCAGAAGAACAATCAGGTGCAACATTTACTGTTCAGCAATATTCACTGTTCTGCAGCCTCCACTGCTGAAACCCAGGCAAACAGGGTCTGCAATGGACCTCCAGCAAAATGCAACAGACCTGCAGCTGAGGGTCCTGACTGTTAGAAGGAAAACTAACAAATGGAAAGGACATCCACACCAAAACCCCATCTGCATGTCATCATCATCAAAGACCACAGAAAGATAAAACCACAACAATGAGGAAAAAACAGAGCAGAAAAGCTGAAAATTCTAAAAATCAGAGTGCCTCTCCCCTTCCAAAGGAACACAGCTCCTCACCAGCAATGGAACAAAGCTGGATGGAGAATGACTTTGACAAATTGAGAGAAGAAGGCTTCAGATGATCAAACTTCTCCGAGCTAAAGGAAGAAGTTCGAACCCATCGCAAAGAAGCAAAAACCCTTGAAAAAAGATTAGATGAATGGCTAACTAGAATAACCAGTGTAGAGAAGTACTTAAATGACCTGATGGAACTGAAAACCATGGCACAAGAACTACGTGGTGAATGCACAAGCTTCAGTAACCGATTTGATCAACTGGAAGAAGGAGTATCAGTGATTGAAGATCAAATGAATGAAATGAAGCAAGAAGAGAAGTTTAAAGAAAAAAGAGTAAAAAGAATTGAACAAAGCCTCCAAGAAATATGGCAGTATGTGAAAGGATCAAATCTATGTCTGATTGGTATACCTGAAAGTGATGGAGAGAATGGAACCAAGTTGGAAAACACTCTGCAGGATATTATCCAGGAGAACTTCCCCTACCTAGCAAGGCAGGCCAACATTCAAATTCAGGAAATACAGAGAACTCCACAAAGATACTCCTCGAAAAGAGCAACTCCAAGACACATATTGGTCAGATTCACCAAAGTTGGAATGAAGGGAAAAATGTTAAGGGCAGCCAGAGATAAAGGTCAGGTTACCCACAAAGGGAAGCCCTTCAGACTAACAGTGGATCTCTCAGCAGAAACTCTCTAAGCCAGAAGAGAGTGGGGGCCAGTATTTAACGTTTTAAAGAAAAGAATTTTCAACCCAGAATTTCATATCCAGCCAAACTAAGCTTCATAAGTGAAGGAGAAATAAAATCCTTTACAGACAAGCAAACGTTGAGAGATTTTGTCACCACCAGGCCTGCCCTACAAGAGATCCTGAAGGAAGCACTAAACATACAAAGGAATAACCGGTACCAGCTACTGCAAAAATATGCCAAATTGTAAAGACAATTGATGGTAGGAAGAAACTGCATTAACTAATGAACAAAATAACCAGCTAACATCATAATGACAGAATAGATTTCACACATAACAATATTAACCTAAAATGTAAATGGGCTAAATGCTCCAATTAAAAGACACAGACTGGCAAACTGGATAAAGAGTCAAGACCCATCAGTGTGCTGTATTCAGGAGACCCATCTCACGTACAGAGACACACACAGGCTCAAAATAAAGGGATGGAGGAAGATCTACCAAGCAAATGGAAAACAAAAAAAGGCGGCAGTTGCAATCCTAGTCTCTGATAAAACAGACTTTCAACCAACAAAGATCAAAAGAGACAAAGAAGGCCATAACATAATGGTAAAGGGATCAATTCCACAAGAAGAGCTAACTATCCTAAATATATATGCACCCAATACAGGAGCACCCAGATTCATAATGCAAGTTCTTAGAGACCTACAAAGAGACTTACACTCCCACACAATAATAATGGGAGACTTTAACACCCCACTATCAACATTACACAGATCAACAAGACAGAAAGTTAACTAGGATATCCAGGAATTGAACTCAGCTCTGCACCAAGCAGACCTCATAGACATCTACAGAACTCTCCACTCCAAATCAACAGAATATACATTCTTCTCAGAACTACATCACACTTATTCCAAAATTGACCATATAGTTGGAAGTAAAGCACTCCTCAGCCAATGTAAAAGAACAGAAATTATAACAAACGGTCTCTCAGACCACAGTGCAATCAAACAAATCAAAACTATAAAACTCCTAGAGGATAACATAGGAGAAAATCTAGGTCCTGGGTTTGGTGATGACTTTTTAGATACGGCAACAAAGGTACCAACCGTGAAAAAAAGAATTGATAAGCTAGACTTCATTAAAATTGTCTACTTGTTTCTTAAAAAAACAACAACAACAACAACAAAAACAAAACAAAACAAAAAAAACCTCAGGATTAAGAAACTCCCTCAAAATCGCTCAACTACATGGAAACTGAACAACCCTTCTCCTAAATGACTACAGGGTAAATAACAAAATGAAGGCAGAAATAAAGATGTTCTTTGAAACCAATGAGAACAAAGACAAAACATACCAGAATCTCTGGGACACATTTAAAGCAGTGTGTAGAGGGAAATTTATAGCACTAAATGCCCACAAGAGAAAGCTGGAAATATCTAAAATTAATACCCTAACATCACAATTAAAAGAATTAGAGAAGCAAGAGCAAACACATTCAAAAGCCAGCAGAAGGCAAGAAATGATGAAGATCAGAGCAGAACTGAGGGAGATAGAGACATTAAAAAACCCTTAAAAAAATCAATGAATCCAGGAGCTGATTTTTTGAAAAGGTCAACAAAATTGATAGATGGCTAGCAAGGCTAATAAAGAAGAAAAGGGAGAAGAATCAAATAGATGCAATAAAAAATGATAAAGGGGATATCACCACTGAACCCACAGAAATACAAACTGCCATCAGGGAATACTATAAACACCTCTATGCAAATAAACTAGAAAATCTAGAAGAAATGGATAAATTCTTGGACACACACACCCTCCCAAGACTAAACCAGGAAGAAGTTGAATCCCTGAATAGACCAATAGCAGGCTCTGAAATTGAGGCAATAATTAATAGCCTACCAATCAAAAAAAGTCCAGGACCAGAGGGATTCACAGCTGAATTCTACCAGAGGTATAAGGAGGAGCTGGTACTATTCCTTCTGAAACTATTCCAGTCAATAGAAAAAGAGGGAATGATCCCTAACTCATTTTATGAGGCCAGCATCATTCTGATACTAAAGACTGGCAGAGACACAACAACAACAGAAAAAGAGAATTTAAGACCAGTATTCCTGATGAACTTTGATGCAAAAATCCTCAATAAAATACTGGCAAACCGAATCCAGCAGCACATCAAAAAGCTTATCCACCATGATCAAGTGGGCTTCATCCCTGGGATGCAAGGCTGGTTCAACATACACGAATCAATAAACATAATCCATCATATAAACAGAACCAAAGACAAAAACCACATGATTATCTCAATAGATGCAGAAAGGGCCTTCAACAAAATTCAACAGTGCTTCATGCTAAAAACTCTCAATAAATTTGGTATTGATGGGATGTATCTCAAAATAATAAGGGCTATTTATGACAAACCCACAGCCAATATCATACTGAATGGTCAAAAACTGGAAGCATGTCCTTTGAAAACTGGCACAGGACAGGGATGCCCTGTCTCATAACTCCTATTCAACATAGTGTTGGAAGTTCTGGCCAGGGAAATCAGGCAGGAGAAAGAAATAAAGGATATTCGATTAGGAAAAGAGGAAGACAAATTGTCCCTGTTTGCAGATGACATGATTGTATATTTAGAAAATCCCATCGTCTCAGCCCCAAATCTCCTTAAGCTGATAAGCAACTTCAGCAAAGTCTCAGGATACAAAATCAGTGTGCAAAAATCACAAGCATTTTTATACACCAATAACAGACAAACAGAGAGCCAAATCATAAATGGACTCCCATTCACAATTGCTTCAAAGAGAATAAAATACCTAGGAATCCCACTTACAAGGGATGCGAAGGACCTCTTCAAGGAGAACTACAAACCACTGCTCAATGAAATAAAAGAGGACACAAACAACTGGAAGAACATTCCATGCTCATGGATAGGAAGAATCAATATCGTGAAAATGGCCATACTACTCAAAGTAATTTATAGATTCAATGCCATCCCCATCATGTTACCAATGACTTTCTTCACAGAATTGGAAAAAACTACTTTAAAGTTCATATGGAGCCAAAATGAGCCTGCATTGCCAAGACAATCCTAAGCAAAAAGAACAAAGCTGGAGGCATCATGCTACCTGACTTCAAACTATACTGCAAGGCTGCAGTAACCAAAACAGCATGTTACTGGTACCAAAACAGAGATATAGACCAATGGAACAGAACAGAGCCCTCAGAAGTAATACCCCACATTTACAACCATCTGATCTTTGACAAACTTGACAAAAACAAGAAGATTTGCCTAAAGAAGGTAACAGAGTCCTGGAGTTTTTACTAGAAATCATTCTTATAGAAGAAACTAAAATAATCAGAGACAGGGAGTGGTTTTTAGAAGTGGGAGAAGCCTCGGAGAAGAGAGGTGAGAGGTAGTTTGTCTGACAGACTTTCAACCCAGGAAGCAAGGGTCAGGATAGAGAGGATAGATGGGCGAGTCTCGCTTGGGCAACATGACTTTGAGAGTTCCACTCATGGTCTCAGGGTCAACCAACTTGCTGTCAGGACCCCGGAGCTGAATGGCTTTCCTCTCTGTCAGCCTCAGCTCAGCCCAGAAGTACAGAAAAAGTGGAAGCTGGTTCCAGGCAAACAAACACTCCCAACTCCAAAGAGTCAGGGGTTGTTAGGAAGCCCTTTCCCAGAAAACCTGACACTAGTGTCTTTAGTCCAGAGGCCACACTATTCGCTTTTAACTGGCAGACAGGTGCCTAGTATTTAGCGCCCAAATTCTAAGGAAAAATAGGAGAGAATAGCAAGTGAAAGGGGTCTGATGGTACTCACCGTTTGGTGATTGTCCTTTCATGGTCACCAAAACGTGTCTGGAATTGGTTCCTTCCGGTGGGTTCTTGGTCTCACTGACTTCGAGAATGAAGCCGCAGACCCTCGCGGTGAATGTTACAGTTCTTAAAGATGGTGTGTCCGGAGTTTCTTCCTTCAGATGTGCAGATGTGTCTGGAGTTTCTTCCTTCCAGTGGGTTCGTGGTCTCCCTTGACTTCAGGAGTGAAGCTGCAGACCTTCACAGTGAGTGTTACAGCTCTTAAAGGTAGTGTGGACCCAAAGAGTGAGCAGCAGCAAAATTTATTGTTAAGTGTGAAAGAACAAAACTTCCACAGCATGGAAGGGGATCTGAGTGGGTCACTGCTGCCCCCTTGGGTGACCAGCTTTTATTCCTTATTTGGCCCCACCCACGTCCTGCTGATTGGTCCATTTTACAGAGCACTGATTGGTCCATTTTACAGAGTGCTGATTGGTGCATTTACAAACCTTTAGCTAGACGCAGAGCGCTGATTGGTGCGTTTTTACCGAGTGCTGATTGACATGTTTACAAAGCTTTAGCTAGACACAGAGCACTGACTGGTGTGTTTTTACAGAGCGCTGATTGGTGTGTTTACAAACCTTTAGCTAGACACAGAGCGCTGATTGGTGTGTTTTTACAGAGTGCTGATTGGTGTATTTACAAACCTTTAGCTAGACACAGAGTGCTGGTTGGTGCATTTACAATCCTTTAGCTAGAGAGAAAAGTTTTCGAAGTCCCCACCCCACCCCGGAAGTCCAGCTGGTTTCACCTCTCAGGAGGACTAAGAACCACAGGCAAAAGCAGAAAATTCTCATCGTCTACAAGTTGCTGGCAAGCACAAAAAAGCTCCAATAACACCTGACTCGAATAAGATGCTGAGAGTCTCAGAAATATTAGCAGACCCTCTTCTTCAGAAGAGAGTCTCATTCCAGCAGGAGAGTAGAGAGACAGTTCAAAGTCAGCAGAGAAAAAAACAGTGAAAGCAAGAGTGAGAGAAGGCTCAAAGGGCCCAACAAGGAGAAGCAGATCCGAGAAGTGTGGGGAAGTAATGGGGTGTCTAAGGCTGGGAGCCCGCAGACCAGGAGAAGCAGATGCAAGAAGTTTGAGGAAGCAAAGGTGTGCCTGAGGCTGGGAGGCCATGGACACTGCAATGCCCGTGGGCCTGGAGCTGGGGCTGGGGCAGAAGGGAAAAAATGATGCAGAGTGTATCAGTTGAGGTTCTGCACAGAAACAGAACCAACAGGCTGCATAGAGATCGATAAGAGATTTCTTATGAAAATTTGCTCGCACAATCTTGGAGATATGGAAGTCCCACAGTATGTCATCTGCAAGCGGGCAAATCAGGAAAGCTGGTGATGGAATTCTGTCTGAGTCCAAGGCCTGAGAACTGGGTCAGTGATGGTGTAATTCCCAGGGTGAGAAAGCCCCTAGAACCAGGAGCTCTATGTCAGAGGGCAGGAGAAGCAGGATTTCCAGTTCAAGGAGAGAGGGAGAGAATGAGAATGTACCCTTCCTCCATCTTTTTGTTCTACTGCACCCCTCAGAGGATTGCCTGGTGCCCACCCACACTGGGGAGGGTGAGGTGATCTGCTTTACCCAGTCACTGATTTAAACACCAATCTCTTCTGGAAACACCCTTGCAGACACACCCAGAAATCGTGTTTTTTAACAGCTGTCTGAACATCCCTTAGCTCAGCCAATATGATATATAAAATTAACTGCCACACTGGTCAAAGCTTCCTTTAGAGAGACCAGCGTGGCCTCTCAGAGGGGGTGAGGTTATATTGTGAATCCTTCAGGAAAACAACAGATAAGGGAACTCATGAACCAGAAAACCAAGAAAGCTGCTGTAGCCCTTCTGTTTCCTGTCACCTCATGCAATGGGATGACAAAAATGAAATATACTCTAATCCATAAAAATCTACTCTGAGGAGAAAAATTAAAGTAACCCTACTCATATGTTAACAGATAATGAAAAAACACCAGAAATACAAGGTCACAAAGTGAATGAACTGTAATCCAATATTTTATAATGATCTGGAAAAATTAAGAAAATAATCACAGCTCTGAAATAACCAATCAAAAATCTCAAAGTTCAGAGATGATGTGGCTAAATCATATGTATAATAATCTTACTGAATTATTTTATAAACATGTTCTCTAAAAATTGACTCCATTTTGTTTAAAATTGATTGGAAATCTTTAATCCAAGTAGTTGGTGAAGAGTGCTAAGAAACATCAGATTCTGAATAACTGGGTGAACTGCAATTGTTGGAAATAGACCTTGCACGCAAAAAGACATTGAAAATTACCCTGACAAAAGCAAGGGAGGAACTGAACAAATCGCAGAATGAGAGCTCAGATGGTGCACGGAATTTAATTCTCAAGTTCTATGAGTGTGATTTGGAATATCTTGGATTGTGAGAAGAATTTCTGATGAACTTCCTATTTTAATTGGATAAATTTATGTTCTGACTGGAACAGAATGAAACGGAGAAGGTCTATGATTTTCCAGCATATAAATGTAAAACATCCAAAAGAATCATAAATAGAATCAACTGATTTTCCATGTAAAAATTCTATTCAAAGAAAGATAATTGGAATAGAGACTGAAAAACAGTACCTAAAAAATATCTTGGCAAAATATTTATACATTTCATATTGTTTAAAATGACAAGGAAATCTTCCCTGAAGCAGAATTTTCTGTGGGTCTACCAGGTGAATCAAACCCTGAAAAGAGTATCTTCTCAAAAATACTTGTGTATTCAGGGAACATGGAATCAAGTTTTCAACAAGCATAAATAAGTTATTAATTATAAATTAAAAATCTGAAGATTACAGTAAAGTTTATAACAAATTATACATGATCATAGTGAAGAAAAAACCCTTATTTCTGAGAAATTCCAGTGACAGACTCATACAAATAGATGTAGGTAAAAAAATAATTTTGTGAATGTTACAAAGATGAATTATTCTGCTTTTTCATCTTTTGAGACTGAGTCCATTTTTAACAATTAAAAATTTGCTTTGCTATACACAATGTATACATTGTATTACTGTTACTTCATTTTTTGGGATACAGTTTCATTTTTAAAAACAGATTTGAGTAGAATTCTCTTCAGGTTCACCAATAGCATAAAATCCAATTACTCATGAATAAATAAATATTTCTAAAACTCAGATAGTTTGATTTATTGGGCACCTTCTCAAAATAATCCTAGTTTGGAAAATAAATTATATACTCACCTTGATTATTAATTGATGATAATTATTACAATGGAGAATTGAATAATTGAGTTTCATAAAGACCCAAGTACAGGATGAAAGGTCTGGAAACAGGAAGAGACCCCTGGTACATGGGTATATGGTTTATGAAAGACACAGCCATGCAGGGCAGTAGAAAATCTTCAATAAATGTTTTGACAATTGATTTCAACAAATGTTTTGGGGTAATTATAATAATATATGATAAAATTGATGTTTGAGCCTAACCTTACCAAAAACCAATTTCAAGTTGATTAAAACCAACTGTAAAAGTGAAAATTATAAAGCCAAGAACATAGGAAAATAATTTCCTCACTTCAAAATAGGCAGTAATTGTTCAGCAAGATACAGTGAAAACACCACCCCTAATTTACGTTATTTAGGCAGCAATGGATTCGTGTTATAATAAATAAAATCTTACTAAATCTGTGAAAAAAGAGAGAGAGCACATAGTGAGAAAGACATAAAAGTCAATAAAAATAAATGTGCAAACCAATAAAAATGTGCAAAAAGAAAAAAGTATTTTAGAGAAGAGAATATTCACATGGTCAATAAGCATGAGATAAACTATTTAACTTCATTACAAATCAGAGAAATACAAGAAATGCCAAAAAATACATTTCTAACAATTATATGTAAACATGTTGACAAAATTATTTTTAAAATCTGACAGTATATGGAGTAAAGATGTAAAGCAACAGGACTTCTCACACATTTCTGGTAGGAATGTACCTCATTACAAATACTTTGAATAACGGTTTGGCCTTAGCTTCTCAATTTAAAAGCACGCACATCCTGTGACTCAGCAGCTCAGTTCTAGGCATACATCCTAGAGAAATGTGTGCTCTTCATGGAAGATATACGTATGTGATTGCCACATTTGTTTTTGCACTAACCTCAGAGTGAAAACAAAACAAAACAAAATGGTCTATCCTTACTACAGTGAATAAGTATGGTCTATTCAGAAGAGAGAATTTAATACATCACCAACAACAATGACTAAACCACAAATACAATCAGTGCTTTGCATAAATCTCACAAATATAATATTGAGCTGAAGAAGCCAGTCGGAACATAATGTGTGTTATTCAATTCCATTTATATAAAATCCCCAAACAGCCAATGCCACAGTGTTTAAGGATTCACAGAAGCAGTAACACTATAAAGAAATATAAAAATCTAGAAAGCAATTGTTGCCAGTGGGAAGAAAGGGAATGGACCCCACTACTCCTTCACAGTCCAACATGAACTCCCATATCATCCAGAGGTGAACACAGGACCCAGGCTTTCTCAGTCAGTAGCATATCTGATTAGTGAGAGTGATTGTGTAGCTCAAAAAGAACTAGGGAGGCTCAATCTTAGAATGTTTAGAACTTCTAGAATGAGAGAACGGTATGTAAGCCCTGAGCTAGCCGTGTTGTCATAAGAAGAAGAAAGACAGTCTGACAACAGACCCCTGAAAAGTAACGCAGAGCTCGGGCATGGAGGAGATGGAACTGTGTCCTCAGGAGAGCTTCTCAAGTTTTGAATCTATAATAGACAAAATAAAACCTGTCCCCGGTACAGAATGTTTTCTGAGTCAGTAAGTTGACCTTCTTATCACAACTTTGATTGTCTCTTAAGGCTAAGAGATCTAATATTCCATAAGTCATCAAAATGTCACAGCCCACAATTTCATTTTCTAGTATATACAGCTCCAGGATACTGCCTCTCACACTTGTATGTGATACAAAATTACTGAATCAAATAGAACCCAAACCATTTCTGCTTGAAATGCAGGGAAGCAAAGTGAGCCTTGAACTCAGAAGTTTTCCTCTAAGTCTCACCTACCTCTTTGACAATCGTTACTGACAATCGTGACTAGTTACATTCACCACAGATGCTAGTCTCATCACACACTACAATTACCTTCCCTTACATTACTAATTTGAAGCATAACAAACACAAGCCTCACCGACTTAGTACTAAGTTTGCCATGTTACAGTTAAAGTCTGTCTTCACAGATCACTACATTTGTGACTCATTGCAAGTTCAATAATCAAAGTTCATGAACTCGAGGTGATTGATACACAGTGTCCTCATCAGTGAACCTGGTGTTAATATAGTATTTGCTCATAAAGTTATTGTAAGGACTGTATAAAACACTTGCAGAAGCTCATACTGAAGCGGTTACTGGTACCTATTCTGAAGCCAGTCAGTGCGTGTTCAGACCCTAGTTGTTTCACTACTACCAGTGAGACCTTGAGCAGGTTAGTGCCTCAGGGTTCTGACCTGTAAAATTGGATGATAACAGTAGCAAACTCCCAGTATTGCTGTGAGATAATAAGAGTACTTAGAACCGTGCTTAACACTTAGTGATTGCATAGTCATGATTTGCTGTTATTAAAGAATAATGTTTTGGAAAGCGTCTGGCACATAAAAAAGCTAACTATTAACTTTAAATACTATTATTTGTATCAAGAATAAAAGATTGATATCACTACTGGTTCTACAGTCATTAAAGAATAACATGATAATTTACAAATAATGTTATGATAATAAGCCTGACAACTGCCTTGGAAAACACAATTTACCCAAACTAACACGATAAGAAATAGAAAGTCTCTATCAAAGACTTTTAACTTATAATGAGAAACTTTTCCCCAAAAAAATTCTGGTGCCATATGGATTCACTCTTTTTGTTTTTGTTTTGGGATGGAGTCTCGCTCTGTCGCCCAGGCTGGAGCACAGTGGTGCGATCTGGGCTCTCTACAACTTCAGCCTCCTGGGTTCAAGTGATTCTCCTGCCTCAACCCGTTGAGTAGCTGGAACTACAGGTGCCCACCACCATGCCCGGCTAATTTTTGTATTTTTAGTAGAGGCAGGGTTTCACCATGTTGGCCAGGCTGGTCTCGAACTCCTGATCTCACGTAATCCTCCCACCTCAGCCTCCCAAAGTGCTGGGATTACAGGCGGGAGCCACCGAGCCCAGCCTACACTCAGTTTTTGAGGGTTTTTTTTTTTTTTTGAGGGTTTTATAACTATTATTAAAACCTGCCAAAGATACTGCAAATAAAAATAAAAGAAAGCTGCAGATCAAGAGCTCTCCTGAATGTAACAAAACACTGAAGAAATCAAATCCAATAATTTAACTGTATAATCCATGATCAAACAGATTTATCCCTGAAATACAAAGTTCATTTAACAACTGAAAACTAATAAATGAAGTTCAACATAGGAACAAAATCAAAAATTTAAAATCATAGATATCTATCAATACATTCAGAAAAATGTATTTGACAAAATTCAATACTCATTCATAATAAAGACTCTCAGCAAATTAGGACATAAGGAAACTTCATCAACCTGACTAAGGGTATATGGTAGAATGAATGGCAGACTCATAAAAGAGATTTCCAATTGTTAATCCTGAAAACCTGTGATTATCATCTTATCTGAAAAATTGGTTTTTGCAGATATAATTAAGTTAATATGAGATCATTCTAGATTATCTGGTTTGGCCCAAAAATCTAACGAGAAGTATCATCTTAAGATACACACGAAACACGACACACAGAAGAGGTGGAGTCATTGTCATCATGGAGATAGGAACTGGAATGATAGAGCTGCAAGCCAAGGAATGTCTGGAACCACCAGAAAAGGGAAGAGGCAAAAAACAGGTTCCTCTTGGAGTCTCCAGAGGGACCATGGCCCTGCCTGTAACTTCATGTCAGAGTTCTGGAAGCCCAATTGTGAGATCTCTGGCTTAAACGGAGTTGTTTAAGCCACTCCGTCTGTGTTAATACATTAATGCAGCTGTAGAAAACTAATATTGAGCATTTATGAAAATTCTATAGCTAACGTCATACTTAAGAATTATTGAATAATGCAAAGTTATCTGAAATGCCCACTGCTACTCATCATTTTAGCCGAAGGCTGTAGCTAGTGCAATAATGCACAAAAATAAAGGCAGAGAAAGGAGGAATTACATCATTTTTATTTGCATAAAATATGATTATCTATGCAGGGACTCGATAATACATACAAACGTTTCTAGAACCAAAAAAGGAATTTAGCAACTTTTGCAGAATACAGGTAAATATAGAATTATCATATTGTTTCTGTTATACATAAATGCAGAATATTTTCTCTGTTTATGTATAACAGAAACAATATGATAATTACTGTTATATGTTATATATAAATATTGAATTTTTTTGTGTTAATATAGAACAGAAACAATGTGATACTTATTGTTATCTGTTATATAGAAATACAGATATATAGTTGTGTGGGAGGAAGACCTGCCCCCATGATTCAATTACCTCCCATATCAGCAAAACCATATCAGATGGTAAGTTTCAATATTTATAAATATTTGAAATATTTATAAATATTTGAAATATTTATAATATATAAATATTCAAAATATTTATAATATATAAATATTCCATATTTATATGTAATATAAGAAAATAACTTTAAAATAAAATTTAAAATTTTTATTTACAATAACATACAAATATACACAAAAATAAATTTAACAAAAGACATGTAAGTTTTTTACACTGAAAAAATATAAAAATTACAGAGATTAAAGAAGAACTAAACAAATTGATGTATGTAACATGTTCATAGATTGGAAAACTCAAAATTGTTAATATGTCAAATACCTTCAAATGTACCAATAGATTCAAAGCAATCCTAATCAAAATCCCCATGGGCTTTGCAAAAGATATTGACTAATTCTAAAATAAAAAAGGAAGTAAAAAGGATCTAAAGCAGCCAAAGCTAGATGATAAAAGAAATTTGAGGGATGTTAAGACTTCATGTAAAGCTAGAATAATCAAGGATGACATGGTATGAGTGAAAAGATAAAGCCATTGAACGGAACGGAACAGAGGATTCAAAGCGTAAAAGAAAATGCTTTCAACAAGTAGCACTGAAACAACAGAATGGAGAATGGCTAAAGAAAAGAACGAATAAGCAAAATGTGGTATATTCACACAAAACAATACTTCCTGGCAATAAGATGAAACTATTGATATATACATGAACATAGATGAACCTGAAAAACATACTGACCCATACACAAGATAGTACATACTGAATGATCCCACTTCATTGAAGTTCAGGAAAACAATGAAAAAAGCCTAGTCTATGGTGATAGAAGTAAGAACAGTGGTTTCCTATGATGGGCAAAGTTGTACTAAAAAGGAGAAAATAAAACTTCCTAGGATGGCGGAAATGATTTATATTTTGAATAAAGATAGAAAGATGTACTATATGTCAAACATCAAATTTTACAATACTTAAAAATCCATATAAAAAGAGTGAGATGGGAAAAAATATTTAAAAGACAAACACTCAAGGGTAAATACTCAAGAGGGAAATAGACGCATAAAATAATGGGACACAGCAGTTGGCTTCTTGCAAAATTCGGTGGATTGTTTTAGAAAAGTCCTCACATTAAATATATCTCAAAATATTTTTACAAAAGAAAATCCAGGAAAGTGAGATTGATATTTGGCATGATTTTTCCTATCAGAATATAGATAATTTAGAATCTGCAGCTAAGAGACTTTGTTTTGTCAAAAGTACACAAACACCTAAGAGGCTAAGCAGTCGAGCAGAGCTTTAGGAAGTTGCTCGGGATTTAAGAGATAAAAATTAGACATGGTGTAGGACAAATGTATGCTTCATAAGACCTTGTGCAGAGTTCTTTTTTCACTTCTAGGACTTCCCTACAGTTACTGAAGTCTTGTAGGAACCAGGTGGTGTTATGGCCTGAATGTTTGTGTCCCACTCAAATTCAAATGTTGAAGTCCTAATTGAATGTGATAGTATTAGGAGGCGGGGCCTTTGGAAGATTCGTCATGAGGGTGGAACCCTCACCAATGGGATTAGTGCTTATAGACAAGGGACCCCAGAGAGCTCTCTCCCTCTCTTTCCACCATGTGAGAGGACAGAGAGAATTTACCAGTCTGCATCCAGGAGGAGGTTCCTCACCAGAACCTGACCAGGCTGGCACTCTGATCTTAGATCTCCAGCCTCCAGAACTGTGAGAAATAAATTTCTGTTGTTTATCAGCCACCCAGTCCGTGGGATTTTTTTATAGCAGCCTGAAAAGGTAGACGGTGTATTAGTCTGTTCTCATGCTGCTAATAAAGACACACCGGAGACTGGGTACTTTGTAAAGGAAAGAGGTTTAATGGACTCACAGTTCCACATGTCTGCAGAGACCCCACAATCATGGCAGAAGGTAAAAGAGAGGCAAATCACATCTTACATGGTGGCAGACAAGAGGGCTTGTGCAGGGGAACTCCCACTTATAAAACCATCAGCTCTGGTGAGACTTACTCACAATCACAAGAATAGCACAGGAAAGACTGGCCCCCATGATTCCCTTACCTCCCATATCAGCCAAACCATATCAGCCAAACCATATCAGCCAAACCATATCAGATGGTAAGTTTCAATGAGGTCAAGCCTGCCTTTTTTTGACCAGGTCCCCACATCAGAAAAAAATCATTGGTTTAAGACCAGAGTCCTGGGCAGGAGAACCAGCAATGGGGCGGGGAGAGGGGCGTGCCATTATCTCCTTGCGACTGAGTCAAGCTTGTGTGAACCTCAGCTTCCAGATCCAGGTTGTTGCTTCTGATGCGGACACACTGTGAACTCTTGCTTTTTTTCCATTCAGCGCTACCTTGCACTCTTATTCCTTCTGAATTAGTTTCAATAATTTGAAAAAGTTAGGGATATTCTTGAGTCTTTCATGGAAGACTTTTTTTTTTTTTTTTTTTTTTTTTTTTTTTTTTTTTTTTGTGAGTAAGACTTTATTCAATATATGGAGTTTGCTTTCACAGCAGCTTTCTCTAGCCAGGGAAGATTTTCCAAACACCTTGCTACAGCAGTTTGTGTGAGGGTTGAAACATTTTCTGCTTTCTTTGCTATGTGGAAGAAAATTGACATCACATTTCTGTCAGCTCTTCCTATCGCATTATACTAGTTCAAGTACACTGTGCAGCAGTTCAGAAACGAAGGGAATTTGAGGGTATGTGACCAGATATAATTCCTAATGCCAGGCCCTGAAAACGTTCCATTTATATCTGTCACTTCTGTCTGAGGCCTGTCATTTCTCTGAAAGTTCAGAGGCATATTGTAACGCCAACTCAAAATTCTCCACTTCTGTTTCTGGCAGCATAGTTCCTGCATATGTTTCTAGGCTCTGGTTACACCAGGAGTTCAGAACTGTGCGTGACAGACGACCCACCTGCAGCTCCCCAGTCGAGAGGTTCTCTGAGTCAGAGGAAAGGGTTGCAGCCTGCCACTCACGGCGGCCACGGACATCCTTTCCCACGGCTGCACGGCTCCAATTTCATGATACAATTTTCACTCACCGAGGTAGATTGTACCCCATTTTCCACTTTTCCCGGTTACCCAATGTGACAGAATTTGGATATTTTCCCTGCCCGAATCTCGTGTTGAAATGTAATCCCCGATGCTGGAGGTAGAGCCTGGTGGGAGTTATTTGGGCCGTGGGGCAGATCATTCCCTTGCTGATAAGTGAGTTCTCGCTCTGAGTTCACGTGAGATCTGGTCATTTAAAAGTGTGGGCACCTCCCTCCCCAGTCTCACTTGCTCCTGCCCTGGCCATCTGATGCACCTGCTCCCCCTTCACCTTCTGCCACTAGTGTAAGCTCCTGAGGCCTGCCCAGAAGCAGAACAGATGCTAACATCATGCTTCCTGTAAAGTCTGCAGAACCATGAGCCCATTATACCTCTTTTCTTTATCAATTACCCAGTCTTGGATATTGCTTGATAGCAATTCAAGAAAGGCTTAATATACCATGGTTTCTTAGCCTTTTCCTGGTAAATTCACACAGTGATTTAGGGCCTGGGTCTGTACCTCTCACATCCATCTTAAAACGTGCAGTTCACAAAAGTTCCAACTAAGATATCAGAGAAGTTTTCAACATGTCCCTGACTTGGAGGTAGTGTGTGGAGAACTTTCACAGATCCTGCCTGATCTGTCTCAACTTCTAGTCACCTCACATCCAATTATTATTATTACTATTATTATTATTATTGACAGAATCTTGCTCCTGTTGCCCAGCCTGGAGTGCACTGGTGTGATCCTGGCTCACTGCAACTTCCACCTCCTGAGTTCAAGTGATCCTCCTGCCTCAGCCTCCCAAATACCTGGGATTACAGGCATGTGCCACCACATCTGGCTAATTATTATATTTTTAGTAGAGATGGGGTTTCACCACTTTGGCCAGGCTGGTCTGGAACTCCTGACCTCAGGTGATTTGCCCTCCTTGGCTTCCCAAAGTGCTGGGATTACAGATGTGAGCCACTGCGCCTGGCACATCCCAAGATTTAACGTGTGGTAAGAGGCCATTCTTAAATTCAATGATAAAGCATGGTTTAATCTAACACATATTTAGGTATAGCATTTTAATACGAAAACCCTATGTGAAAAAAAATATGCAACACTTAAGATTCCCAGCTACTTCAAGATTTGGAAACAGTTAGCACTAAGCATCTCTTCCATAGCTTTGAAAATTTAAGCTACCTCCAGAGTTTCTCTGAACCCTTTAATCTTAGTTTTGTATGCACTCTGCTTCTGTGTGTGCCCAGGTTGCATTTCTGCTCTGCCTAAGCGGGTCTCAATCATTGTGCCCTTTCCCCAGCCATACTTTGGATATTGTACATCCCTGAGGAGGTGAAAGTTTGCAGGAGGGTCCAATAGAGCAGTGCACAGCCTTCCAGAATCTCCCTGGCCCCCTCCTGCTGCACCACCATCTCCAAAGCCTCTAGCTGCCTTCTTTCTGTGTTCAAAACCCCAGGAAGGGAGTGTGATCTAATCTCTTGTTTCCCTGCTCTCTTTCGAGTGGCTGCCTCTCCTTGTTGGTCATCCTTCTACAATTTTGTTAAAGAAACTATTGTTCCCTGACACTTATTGAGCACCAAATTGTAAGAAGTTTTGCATAGTGAGCACTTAGGAATTTTGTTGTTTTAGTTGTTATTTATTTATTTTTTTGAGACAGACTCTCCCTCTGTTGCCCACACTGGAGTGCAGTGGTGCAATCTCGGCTCACTACAACCTCCGCCTCCCGGGTTCAAGCAATTCTTCTGCCTCAGCCTCCGAGTAGCTTGGATTACAGGTGCATGCCACCATGCCCGGCTAATTCTTTTTATATTTTTAGTAGAGATGGGGTTTCACCATGTTGGCCAGGCTGGTCTTGAACTCCTCACCTTGTGATCTGCCCGCCTTGGCCTCCCAAAGTCCTGAGATTACAGGCGTGAGCCACCGTGCCCGGCCCCACTTTGGAATTTTTTATTCTAGTAAGGAAAATGTGCTCATTTCTTCATGTTCCCCTTATTTTCCCAATCCAATTGCTACATTGCTGATGGGGCTGTTGACAATTGTAAGTGCTCTTACCCGTTATTTTAATGTCACCTTCTCCATTATCCTAGATTTCTAAATTATCTCCACCACTCCCCACCCAGCTCGGTCAAGAAGCTCAGAACACAGTGATCAAATGGGGATCTCACCCTCTTCCTCTGCCTGCATTTCATTTTTATGTTGTTGTCTGCAGTTCACAGAGGAAGAGATACAATCAAATTGGTTTGTTCTATTACAGATCTATGCTTTTTAAATTTGATTTTGTCTTTTCTATTATTTTAACCATTTTATTCACCCCGTTTATTCCCAATCACAATGCTCACAGCAACTGATCTATATATTAAATGTTTATATTTATTCTTCTAATCCTTTTTAGCAGAGGAACCTACATAGCACTCTACATAGAACCCAAAAATAAGCAGTAATAATCACAGCCACAAATCAGCTTCTCCTCTGGAATTTTCAATGCTCTTAGACTATCTTCAAATATTACCCTCTCTTACTGCAGTGTCCTCAGTGGTGAAAACAAACAATCTCTCTCAAATATAATATCCGGTAGTATAAATTGAAAGAAGCTTCCTGGAGCCCAGTTTGATCATATATGTCAAAATATAAAATGAGCACAACATGTGATTCAGCAGTGGTGATTTCCGTGAAATACTGTAAAGGAAATAATCCTAGAAGAAAAATTTTGTAAATAATAGTAACAAGTAGAGAAAAAAAACATGGTCTAAATAGTAAAAAAAAAAAAAAAAAGAGCATTGCTAAGTAAATTGCAATTTATTTATCTGTGGTAGAACTAATTTTGATCAATTTATTGATGTCAAGTGTTACATTTCTTGTGGCCTTGTGTAATATACATTTTTCATAATTTGGATGAGCAGCATCCAGTCTTAGTTCTGTTTGTTATGATGTTGGTTACTTCGGGGAGATAGTGACTGCCTTCCTCTACAGAAACCAAAGATGCTTAGTCCTTATTTCTGCACATGGCATAATCAAGAGGTATATAGGCTAACACTTAGTCCTAACCAGTTGGGCTCTCTCTCAAGGGATTTTGAAACTGAGCTACTAACAATGGATGGCTTAGAAAGCGATTTCATTATGATATAGCGCAGAATCTGTTTCCTGCACTTCACTGTGGCTGCCTTATATTCACAGAGTCCTTGATTCCCAGGCCTGGGCAGTTAGCTCCTGAAAAAACAAGGAAAACTATCCTTACCCAGGGTTTGAAACTCTTTCAGGTATTGGATATGTATAAACCTATGTACTCTGTACAAAATCCCATAAGTAAGTTCAATTATTAACCCATTTTGCAGGTAAGAAAACAATCTCAGAAAGATTGTATGACTCGCTCAAAGATACAAAGATTAAAAGCAAGAACTCTGGCTGCAGAGTCTGTGACCATCACTTTTCTTATTGCCCTTACTCTTACACTATTGCCTAATTTTGTAGTCCCTTGAGAGCAAAAATTTTGCCTGAAATGTCTTACAACCCTTTCCAGTTAAAGCAATAATTAGGCCATTCTATGCTCTTGGCCTTAGGAAATGGATGGCACAACAGCAGGTATCATGTTTTGTTTTGTTTGTTTGTTTTGCTTTTTACAGAGACAGGGTTTCACCATGTTGCCCAGGGTGGTCTCCAACTCCTGAGCTCAGGCCATCTACCCACCTACACCTCCCACTGTGCTGGGATTACAGGCGTGAGGCACCACACCTGAGGATGGCACAACAGAACGCAGATTATAAAGAATCAAGTTTTTGAATGCCAGTTCAGCATGGGTGAAAGGCAAAAGGCACATGGCATACATGAAAGGTGTGGAGAGTGCAGGTGCCCTTCACTCAAACTCAATATAGGTTTTCTCATGGAGGGGATGTCAGGGTAACAAAAAACTTTTATTAAAAAGGTTTGTGCCTTGACACAATCCAGTCAAAAATCCAGGTAAACAATGGCAAGGGAAACCACGGAAATCCCAGAAAGTGTGAACTCAGAAAAATCACAGTCTAGGAGTAACAGATACCCTTTGAATAAGATGAAGCTGAAATAGACCCTCCCACCCCCGATAAAGCTAACAACCAAGACCCAAGATTATTAGGGTGAACTGCTGTTATTAAATTCCCATAAACAATTGAATGAATGGAAACCTTTTTGAGAAGAGACCACAATTGATAGATTCTATAGGGAACCATCTAGAAAGTCATTTGAAGTGTCATAGTGTTACATACCATTAGAAATTATTAATTGTACAAAAAAGGAAAGAGAAAGAGTATTAATTGATAGAGAAGATAAGGAATAGAAGCAGATGCAGAGATAATTAAGATATTGGAGTTAGCACGCAGAAATTTGACAATAAAGATAAAAATATAAAAAAATAGATACAAACATGCACCCAAAATAGATGAAAAGATGGATAATTTCAACTGAGAATGGGATGTATTAAAAGATGGATATCATAGGATGGGTAAGTGAAATAAATGAAATTAAGAGCTCATTGATGATTTTAACAGCATATTGAAAACAGCAGAATAAAAGATGAGTGACCCTGAAGTCCAAGTAATATAAAAAGTCTAAACTAGGGAAAAGAGGAAGAGAAGAAAAAATATAACAAAGCTTAAAAATATGTAGAACATGGCCCAAAGGTCAAAATGTGAACCTGGAGTCTCAGAAGGAGAGCAGAGAGAGAATGAGGCATGGCGAATTTTTCAAATCTGATAAAAAATTACTAAAGTTTGAAAATTCAATAGCACACTTCTACAAAATCCATAGCTTAAAAGGAAACCAGAAAAACTTGAAAATATTTTGAGCTGAATGATTAAATATATATAAAATCTGTTGTGGTTTGGCTCTGTGCTCTCATCCAAATCTCACCTTGAATTGTAATAATCCTAAGGTGTCAAGGGTGGGACCAGGTGGAGGTAATTGAATCATGGGGGCGGTTTCCACCAAGCTGTTTTCATGATAGTGAGTGAGTTCTCACGAGATCTGATGGTTGTATATGCATCTCGCATTTCCCCTGCTGCCTCTCCTTCTCTCCCCTGCCCTGTGAAGAGGTGCCTTCCACCATGATTGTAAGTTTTCTGAGGTCTCCCTAGCCATGCGGAACTGCGAGTCAATAAAACCTTTTTCCTTTGTAAATTACCCAATCTTGGGTATGTCTTTATTAGCAGTGTGAGAATGGACTAATACCATATTAACTCATGGAATTCTCCTTAAGGGAAATTTTTAGCTTTAAAGCATATATTTGAAAAAAGGAAAGTTTTGTAGTAATCAATCATTTAAACTTCCAATGCAATTAGATTTTTTTAAAAAGTTGAATGAAAAATAGGAAAAAAGTAATTAAAAATAAATTTAAAAATCAATGCAATACAAAAAATATAATACATTAATAAAACTAAATTTGGTACTTTGAAAAATTATTAATACTGGTGCTGAAAAACAAGTTGTCCATACAGAGATTAAAAAGAAGGCATTATCATAAATACAACAGATATTAGCAAGAAAATAAGATGTTATACACAGCTTCGTGTAGGTAAATTTGAAAATTTGGGAAAATGGATAAATTCCTTAAAAGTAAAACCTACCAAACCTGGTAGCAGAAGAAATAAAAAGCCAGGTGCAGTGGATCATGCCAGTAATCCCAGCACTTTGGAAGGCAAATCAACTGAGGTCAGGAGTTCGAGACTAGCCTGCCCAACGTGGTGAAACCCTGTCTCTACTAAAAATACAAAAATTAGCTGAGCATGGTGGTGGGCCCCTGTTATCCCAGCTACTCAGGAGGCTGGGGCAGGAGAATCACTTGAACCCAGGAGGCAGAGGTTGCAGTGAGCTGAGAGCATACCACTGTACTCCAGCCTGGGCAACAAGAGCAAAACTTCATCTCAAACCAAACAAACAAACAAAAGATATAAAAATGTCTACATAATTCAACATTTACTAAAGTTGAATTTATAATTAAAATCCTTCTCATTAAGAAAATTCCAGATCCAGGTGCCTTTATCTGTGAGTTCTTTCAAGCATTTAGGAGTAAATACCACCAAATTTTACATAAAATTTTCCAAAGAATAGTGAAAGGATTCCAATTCATTTTATGGAGCTGGCATGATCTTGATACAAATACCTAAAAAGAATATTACAAGAAAAAAACACTTGTTTATACGTCTCATATATGAAGATATAAAAATTTCTAAATATGTGTTTTTAATATACAATTAATACAACACATAAAAAATATAATCATGACATAGCAGGGCTTCAGGAATTCCTGCATTATTTTAGGAATGCAAGGCTGGTTTGAAATGAACACAAATCTTTGCATTAAAAGAATAAAAGAGAAAAACATTTGATCACCTCAATCATTGCAGAAAATAATATTTATGAATGCATTACTCAGCAATACAGTAATATGAAACCTCAGGGACAAAATAATAATAAGAGTAGTAACAACATCAACAAGAAAGCACCAATCCAGTGACAAATCCTGTGTAGCTATTATCTAGGGTTAATGTCTCACCCCTGGTAATTTACAGCTTTGATTTGAGTAGGCTGTGAAATTTGATCTGAGATAAAGTCCAGTGCTCCAGCAAGCTGGATATTTGGATCAGGCTACAGAGGAAAATCAGAACCCCAGAGGTTGCTAATTACTTTGGAAGTGTGAGTTGAGGTGGGAGAAGCAATTGTTCTCCTAATAGAAGTAAACAGAGTCAGAAGCTACAGTACCTACTCACCTTCCCACTTCTTTCTTTTCAAATGGAAGTAGATGGAGAGGAATGTCATACCTGGTACCTGGAGATTGGGTATTCCTTTACATCTGCTGAAACTTCTTTTGTCCCTTCACATTTGCTGAGATAATTATTTTAATCCTAAGGTGAAGAAATAGGTTTTCTAAAATAAATATTTTACTTTTTTTTTTTTTCACCTGAATTTGTAGACATTTGTCTGGGTAAGTCACATGCCAGCAGGGATGGCTAAATTGGATTTTACAGAAGGAAAAAAACATCTAAATACGATTATTATGTCTGCAGAACTTGCAATACCTTATGTTAATTCAGAAGGAAACTAACTAGATTATCTGGTCACAGCCAAATCTGTGTAGTTTTCATGGGCTGCAATTTGTGAACTTAGCTTCTTCTGAATCTAATTCTGGGCTCACAATCTCATAATGCCTCCTTGTATAAAATAAGAATTCCATTAGACATGAGCTTGACAGATATCCCTGGGCCCTCTCCATATTCTTCTGTTGTCAGGCTTTAGACAAAAATTTTATGTGTGCTCTAGTAGGTTTGGTGCTTACCCAGATGATCCTTACCGGTTTTCTAAAGATGATCTCCATCCTGCAGACCTCACAAAACTCTTGAATAATAGCTGGTTTTTTGTATCCTTTAATTTTGCTAATCTAACTAATTCTAGTAGTTTTTGGTAGGATCTTGTATATTTTCAATGTAGACAGTAGTTCATATATCTATCATGATGGATAATAATACTAAATCCTAAAAACAACTCATCTTGGTAGACTCTATTTTCTTTACTTCATAAAAAGAGAAAATGAGGATCAAAAGTGTTACGTGACTTTCTTGAAGCCTCCTCACTCACAGGTGCTAGAGCTTGGATTCACATTGGTTACACCTGACCCCACAGCCAGAGCTTCTTGGGCGAGGCTGAGCTGCACTGCCTCTGCCTGCTCCATCCCCTGGACATCTCCATATGACAACTGAGAGGAGAATGTTGCCTCACCTTGTTCAGCCCCAGCTGGGGGTAGTGTGGCAACTCAGATTAGTTACTCTGTGCATGTTGCTCTGTGCATGTCTGCCAGTGACCACAAAGACACTGCTTGAATATTGATTCTGTGGTCACAAATAAATTTTAGTGGAACTTTAAAATGTAGAATCTATGAATAATGGGCATGGACTGTATCTAGCACCCTAAATCCAGATGAGACCACTTACAAATAAGCGAAGGTAGAGCTAAGAAGAAATACAAATATTGAGTCTTGAGGTATTTAACACATAGCCACGCCCACCAGCAGAGAGCACAGGAGACGGACAGGGAATATAGCCTTCACAGTGATCTGGGAAAACCCAATACGTAATGAGGAAAACCGGAAGAGTGTCTTAGAAATTAAACAAGGAGTTTCAGGAAATGGCAAAAGAGAGGAAATTAGAG
Source organism: Macaca thibetana thibetana (assembly GCF_024542745.1). Classification (NCBI taxonomy): domain Eukaryota; kingdom Metazoa; phylum Chordata; class Mammalia; order Primates; family Cercopithecidae; genus Macaca; species Macaca thibetana. The sequence goes on from NC_065594.1 coordinate 87,582,543, forward strand.
AAAAACAGAATTTTTTCATGTGTGGAGGTTGCTGGTAATCTTGGCAAAAGTAGGTTTAGTGGATTTGTTGAGATACAATTAAATAAATATTCCAGCTATCTATTGCTGCCTAACAAACCACTCCAAATTAGTGGCAGAAAGCAACTTTTTTAATGCTCGTGATCCTACGAGTCAGAAATTTGGTTTGGAAACAGCAGAGACCATTTGACACCCCTCCATGTGTCCTGCCTAGTTGGCATGGCTCAAATGGTGGGCAATGGTTAGGAGGTTGGCTGGCTCTGTGTCTGGGACTTTGGTTCAATCTCGTGGCATCTTCTGGAGTTGGGTTTTCCAACGTGTCTCCTGCACTACACTGGCTGGCACTGCTCCTGCTTTCTATACACCCTGATTGGGCTTCCTTGCAGCATGGCAGGCTCAGGACAGTTGAACTTTTTGCATCCCAGCTGCATTTCTCTGATCTAGCATTCAAGAAGACAAAGAAGGAAACTAAACGGCTTCTTATGACTCAGCCTCAGAAGACACATATATAGCCTGGAAATTAGGGATACAATTCAACTGGAAAAACAAAAACACTGTGGGCAAGAGTAGATGAGATTTATTGCACAAATGGAGAGGTTATAATTAGCTTTCAGCTTAGTAGGTCTATTTATGATCACAGCAGGGAAGGTAGAACACGTGGGCATGGAGGCATAAATGTGGGGATTTAGTAATAAGAGAACAGAAGTTTCTCTTCTATTTGACTCAATTTTCTCAGTTAAATAAGAAGAAAAGTCAACAGTTGAAAACAGGGTGTCAGTGGGATTTAGTTAGAAGAAGATGGTAAATGTTGTTTGAGGAGTATAATAGGTGAACCACCTAACAACATGAAATAGCAAGACTTCAATAAAGGATGTTATCTAATTCACTTCTCTTTATTGCTAGTATTACCTCTATTTTCTTCTCCAAGTGTATTTTCCAAACAGAGGTAAGACACTTTTGGATATACACATCCCCCATCTCCAGATCTGTTTCTAAATAATATAATGTTAATTAATTTTCAAAGATTAAATCAATTCAGCAGAATGACTGGATTTTATTTTAAAATTCTTTTGCATCTCATTAAGTTCTGAGACCTCATATCATTGCACTGGTGTGTGATTCAATTTCTATCACTAGGAAAACCTGACTGTAGCCTAAGGTTTCCTGGCCTGAGTTACTTAGAGTAGTAGCTATTAAGGGGTATCTCCCAGCTGCTGTTAGTCCCTCATTTTACCTTCTGGCATCTTTATTACTCAGGGAGTCCTAATAAGACAGACAGTTCTGCTACTTCTTGCATCATGGGAATCTACCGAAACCTGGTGATCTAAGGCTCTGCACACTGTGTTCTGTCCTCACCTTCTTTGGGGTCCTGCTTCTTACTGACATGAAGCCATAAGGCAACGTGAGTTTTCTCTACCTACCAGCCTACCGAGAGCATCCTGTTGAAAAGTCTGCACCTTGTCCCATAGCTACATCTAACTCTGTCCTGGATAACTGCCCCTTCTAGCTCCTTCCCCACTAGAGGGTCCTAGATGATGGTCCTCCTATTACATCACTTTTCTGGATTAAACATCATTCTATTTATTGTATTTCTTTGCTCATTCCTTTTTTTTTTTGGCTAGATCTCATACTAGAACAACAGCACCATTATCTGAAGTACCAGTCCATCCCACCTCATTTACTAGTAGAACAATATTTTAACTATAGCTGTAAAGACCCAGGAAAGAACCACCCCATCGCACAAACTGTGTAAAAAAAAGGCACAGTATGGGTTGTCTGGAATGGACAAAGATTATTTCTTTTCCCTTTTTTCTTTTCTTTTTACCTTTTAGTAGGTGAAAAAAAATGAGTTCCTACAAATTCGTGACATATGCTGGATCACATAGGAGGTAATAATTTCTGAAGGGCTGACTCAAACCTAGTTCCTCTGTCCCCAGAAAAAAAAAATTATCTTTCCACAGTAATCACATTTAAGCCCATTCTTGAAATAAAATACAATTTATAACTTCAGATGTTTTCAAAACTGAATTTGCAAAGAGGAGAAAATGGGCAATCCTTGTCCCCAGCCTTTAGGCACCATCACATACTTCTCTGCATTGTGGAAGAAGGCAATGACACTAACATTTAAACTACTGCATTAGAGGATGGCAACTGTAAGTTTATTTCCTATTAGCATTCATTTTATAGATTTTCCTCTCTGACTAGAAATATCGCTTGAACTCCACTCACCATGGCAACAAAACAGCTGAAGATTCTTACAGCTTGCCTAGTGAAGAAAAATACTTGAAAATATCCTTTGATGCTAAAATTGGTTTTGTTTTCACAGTAACACATGAAGCAACTGAGGGACAAGGGATATCACTGTGTATTTCAAAAGATGGATTCGCCCAGAAGGAGCATGGAGGGTATATCAGAAAGAGAGGAGAAGAATGAAGGAACAAAAGGAAGTGAAGAAGAGCAAAAAGAAGGAAGGAAGGAAGGAAGGAAGGAAGGAAGGAAGGAAGGAAGGAAGGAAGGAAGGAAGGAAGGAAGGAAGGAAGAGAAGAAGGGAAGGAAGGGAAGGAAGGAAGGAAATTAAGGCAGACCACAGCATGTTTATATCCTTGAAGGCACATTTATCCACACACGTGCTCTCCAAAATCATTCCTCATCCATATCATTGCATACACTTTGTTGTTGGATATCTTCACTTTGTTGTGTATCTGGCTGTTTCCTACAATTGGATTGTTATTTCCTTGAGGGCAAAGACCATGCTTTATACATCTTTGAACTCCTATTGTTCTTTTTAAGTGTGTGCTGGGTAAACAACTAAATTAAGATTTTTATCAAATAATCAAAAAAATATGGAAACTAAAAAACAGTTAATTTCAAACAACATTAGAATTTTTGGCATGAAAGGAATGGTCAGAGTAGAAATTTTCTTGAGTTTATTATTTCTGGCAAAATGTATTAACCAGTCTATTTTCCTTTTTCTCCCAGGATTGGTTGCAGAGTCCTTCTGTCAAAGGGTATTTGTGGAGGAAGTTAATAAATACCTGATTAACTGAATTAGACTGAGCACGTTTAGAAAGATAAATGCATTGCCAAATAGGTAAAGAATTACAAAGTCATATTGAATTACTGTTCATTTTTATCATGAGGAGTCCTTGTTTGTATATAACTGAGATCTGATTACATATCTTAAATAATGGATAAGGGGCAGATTACCATGTTTTCTTTGACAGAGAAAGTTTTTCCCAGGAACTTCATTTTCAGAGTCTAATGACCATGTTGATATTACTCTGTTCTTGGCTGCTTGACATCAATAAATAATGGTCTCCATTTTGGGGGAGGTATGTCAGTGATGTGCTATCAAATGCTTAGCAATCAACTTTCCAAGAGAAAGAAAAAACAAAGCCCATGTTTTTAGTATTTGCCAATTTCCATGGCGTAAATACTCCTACCATGACCAAATTCAGGATATAAACACAAGGCCATTGAATTCAGAGTTGGGAAGAAATGTGCGGTAGTGCAATATGGTGTCACAGTTCCATCATACATACACAGTAGATGTAAATACTCTCAAAAGCACAGATAGTACCAAAATAATTAGGAAGTCATGAGTCTTGAGTTTTTTTTTAATATAATTCATTTAATTGTAAGTTTATATAATGTAATTTTTAATAAAGGTTGCATTTAAAAACCTTTAACAGTCATCTCTCCCCTGTAGAGGAAACAGCTCCAGCACACCACGGGATACTGTCTCTGTAGTTCTGCCTTAGATTATAGTGAGCTACGGGTAAGATGTGATATTATTTAACATGGCACCTCCTGGCCTGAGTAAGGAGGTGTGCAGTCTTTGCCTTATTGTACAATGTTGGCACGGACACACAGCAACAGGTGTGCTGTGCACTGTAACTGTGAAACAAGGGTGAGTGGGGAAACAGAGGCAGAGAACTAGCAGAGTACGATGTTCCCATGTTTTTGCCATTCTGCAGGGAGGCAGCTTCTTTGGTTTACCACACCAAAGAAGTACACCATTAGAGAGACCAAACCCTTCACATTACTCTGCATATTACAGAGAAAGGAGGGCAGAGACCATGCAGTCTACTGGGTAACAATGGGTGCTTCCTGCTACAAATATAACTTTATTTAAAAATAAGAGTTTCTGGAGATGTTCTTCCATTGAATCAATTGGAACTGGTTGAGCTAGATTCTCACCAGAAAAGGAGGAGGAAATGAGGATTTAGAGCATTCAGGATGTACTTTTCTTCACCCCACATCAACTTAGAAGGTTGTCAAAATAAAGTAAATGTGGTTCCACAATGTAATTGATCTTTTCTCTTACTAGATTGTAGTTTTCCCAAGTCATCCAATTTTTTTGTATGGTATAGTCAGAGCCCAGAAGTTATTGGATATCCTTATGAGGTAAGTAGGAGGGTTCAGGTCTTCTTGCGAATTCTGAATGGTCTAAGGAAAGAGTGACTTCACAGTCAAAGCCGTGCCACTGATGGCCTGGCCAGAAGATAAAAAGAGAGAGTAGAGGTAACTGAGAGAGGGTTAGGGAAACCAGCATGAACCCACGTGTGTAATGTCAGCTTTGGGAGATGATCAGCCTTCCATCAAGCTAAAAGGAAATGGACTACCTGGCTTACCAACCAGAGTCTTTAGCAGAATTTCCAGTAGAATGACCAGAAAGGAACTTTAATCAAGTACCCTACAGAGATCAGTTGGAAAGCACAGAACAGAGTGGTGAGTGGAAGGCCCTTACTCTTGTACTACCAAGTGATAGAGCAAGCCCCTCACAGTGGGAAGAGAAGCTATAAAGTAATAGGATCACTTATAAAAAGTTAAAGAAGAAAGAAAGAAAGAAAGAAAGAAAGAAAGAAAGAAAGAAAGAGAAAGAGAGAGAGAAAGAAAGAAAGAAAGAAGAGAGAAGAAAGAAAGAAAGAAAGAAAGAAAGAAAGAAAGAAAGAAAGAAAGAAAGAAAGAAAGAAAGAAAGAAAGAAAGAAAGAAAGAAAGAAAGAGAAAGAAAGAAAACAGCGAAATCTCCTTTGCACATCTGAGTATGGTATTGATAAATCCATGACTTTCTATAAAATATTCTTAGCAATCCATCACAAGTTTTCACATGTGGGTAGTACTGATATTATTCTACCCACTGTGGTGTGCAAGACACTACATTTTCCATATCATTATTTCAATTTATAGTTATTTAAGCATTCTTGAAATAGTGTTGGAAACCAATTAATATATGAAAATGTTCCTCCCCCCAGTTATCTTCCAATTGTACAATTGAAGAAGATGAAATACACACACACACACACACACACACACACACACACACACACACACAAAGAGAAACAGTAAATGATTGCTCAAGGACAAAAATGGTCATTGGGTAATGAAACTAGTACATAGCTCAAGTTTCCCAATGCCTACTGTAATGTCATTTCCGTTTAAGTGTGTTACTCTCATTTACTAAAAACAGCTACTGGGCTGCTACCCATTTGTTCAAAGCCTAGGAACCCAGTTCTTTTAGAGAATTTTCAACCAAAGTTCACAGGAGGCTCCCTGCCTCTCCAGCTCTTCATTGATTTAATTGGTGTTTTTTATAACACTTTAAATGCAAGATTTAGAAGGACCAGAATCAGATGTTAGAGGGGGAAAAAAAGCTTGTTCATCAAAGTTCCTTTCATTTCTACAAAGAAAAGTATTAATAACTTAGATATTTCACCTGAGCTGATTTGGTAGCTTCCTACTAGTGAAAGCATCTGGCACTAAAACATCTTTCAGGTGACTACTGGCTGACAACTTTCCCCAATTCTTCTAAAGTAATCTTCTCAAGTAATTCTTCTAAGGTAATGTATGTTTAGAATTCCTGTATCTTCTTTGATTAGTTTTGGTGGATTGTTAGATTTCTAAAAAATTATGCATGTCACCCATGTATTCAAAATTATTTGCTTAGCGTTGGATCAGAAGTCTCATGAATCAAAACCCCTCTGTGTCTGTGGTTAGTTTGTCCTGATCATGTCTTGTTTTGAGTAGTTGCGTTTTGCTTCCCACCACTTGTTTTCTTTGAAAAAGTTAGCTAATAATTTCTGTACTTTATTGTATATTTTTACTTCAAAAATCAAGCTTTTAGATATATTTATTTTGACAATTTTATTAATGTCTGCCTTTATCTTTACTAATATTTACCTTTTACTCTCACTTTTTTGTCTTTTAGGGTTTTTTTTGTTATATTTATAATTCCTTGAGATGGATTTTTGGGAAATTATGTCTTCTCAACTGATAATGCAATTATTTATTGCTATATTTATTTCTGGAGTGTGGGTTTGGCTCTATCTAATTTAATGTAATATTTTATTATAATTACTTTGGAGATATTGAGCAACAATCCTTTCTGCCACTAACTCTCCCTCCTCATTCTTAGCCAAAAGTCATTTAAAGAGAATGTTCAAATTTTAAATAGTAGGATATTTTATTTTCTAGTTTTTCTTCATTTATTGTTGTAGTATTTTGATAAGAAAATAATGTCTTTGTCATAATGTATTTTCTTCTTGTTTAAATGGTTTGGAGTTTTCTTTGTTAATTTTTGTAGCTATTTTAGCTATTTTAGGATGAATGGTCATTTCATTGACAAGAGTCAACAGTAGGTAAAAACTGTTGAAAATAACAGAGATTCTACAAGGTATGATTCAAACATTTAATTATCTAAAAGATACGGATATAGCAACTCAATACTGGCAGGTAGCAAAATGATCAGCAATATTTTCACAAACACAGTGGACATCTGGCACTAAAATTCCTCACTACAGAAAGCAAAGCTACAGATCACATGTAAATGAACAAAGGTTGTGCTAGAATTCCTTAAAGTATAAACATTTCTCTCTGATTCCAGTTTGCTATAGATGAGGCTTTAGAAATCCTGCTAGTAGTCACATCTGAATCCATGCCAGAGAATAGCTCATCTGGGCCAGGTGTGGTTCATCAATCTCTGAGACATCCTGTGCAGTTTATCACTGCAGGAAAACAGCACCCTCAGACATGAAGTCCTCATCCATCACTCATGGAGTTGGGTTGTACAATCTGGCCTGAGACAATTCCTGATTTTATTGTCTGAGTACGAGGACGGGGGCAATTTTCCAAACAACTTTTACAAGTCATGGTTAAAATGTCTTAGACCAGTTGTAGTACTCCTTGAACTCGTGGTTGGGCATACAGTTACTTAACAAAAAAGCACATCCTCTGTTTTCAGGGCACAGAATTCACTGTATTGAGTAGATATTTTTATTCATCACATTACCTAGGTCTTGTTTATCATTATTTTGTTCACATGCTATGCTGCAAGAAAGATATGAATCAAATTGCCTACTACATTGCTTCAATTTCTCTTTATATTGTTTGTGGTTTGGTTTGTAAATGTTTATGATATTTTATTACATGCATAGATATACACAACTATTAGATTTTAGTTGCAGATTGCATACTTAATCAATACGAATTGCCCTTCTTTGTGTCCTGTAGTGTTTAGTAACTCTAAATTTAATGCTGACTGGTATCATGACTCTTGATCTCAATTTGTGCCTGGCAGTCTATGTCCATCTGACTATTATGAGTCACTTTGCTTTCCTGACTTATATACAATAATATACAGTTGCATTTTATTCTGTAATTCCAACTGGGAGCGCTGGTATAATAAATGTGGTGGTTCTTGGAATAATAAATGTGATGGCTCTTGGTTTTGAATTCATATTTTGTTATTATATTACTGTTTTATTGTTGTTTAAATTTATTTTTTAACTTAATGCCTGTGTTGTTTGCGTGTGTTAGTGTGTGTGTGTGCTTCTTCTGATTATTTGGAAGATTTGAAATTTTGTTCTCCTGGTCAAATTTACAACTAAAATTTTATGTTACATATGTCCTCTAATTTTACTTTTCTCAAACAAATCAATGAATTATGTAAAGTTAAAAACAAATGCAAGAAATATCTTGTAAAATAAATGCAGAATTAATAAATGATGACACTGAATAGTAGTTATGTAGTGATATTGTCATTTTAATTTTAAAGATTTCTTCCTACAAGATAATTCTTTCTACATTACAAATTTTGCTGGCACTCCACATAAATGTGTGGTTGTGTTTATGTTTCTTTAGTCAATTCACAGGAGACTAAGGGAACTGGAAGTCATAAGTGGGGCTTCATTTAATTTTGATGCCAAGAAACATGGTAGATCTGAATGAAAAGAAGTCACAGGATGGTTGGCATAATTTGACTTTGCTTCTTTTGCTGGCTGAAGTCTTCTCCTACAACCATTTCCCCTCCATTCCCAGCTCCCCACTCTCCCTCACATTCTCTAAGACAACTCTATAGTTTGTGTAGCTTGTTTTCCCTTTCATTCTTGCCTCTCCCCATGCCCTGACTTTCTGTTAATTTATTAAATCATGCTACTCATCACACTCCAACTCAATTTTATAAAGAGAATGCAGTGAAAACTGTAGTAACAGAAGAGGAAGTAGAGCATTATAAATACTCAGAAAATGCTCTGGATCAAAATCTGATTCGCATGCAAACAACTATTACTGCTGAGACATTTAATCTTATGAAGCACCAGAAGAGCATCACAAGCTTTTAAAATTTTGTGCATATAAATGCAAGGAGAAAGAGCTGAGTGCAAGCACAAATGATATATATTTTTTAAATATCTAAGCAAAGAACTAAAGATGACTACTAAGCTCTTAAAATGATTACTTTAGAATACTTGGTATAATGTTGTTTAATTAGAAGAAATAGAATGTATTTATCTGAGAAATAATTTTTCAGAATACTAAATTGTTATTCATTTATTCATTCTTTGATTAAGTGTAAATCGAATGCCAACAATATTCTAAGGGACATGTCATCAATATGAATATGACATAGCCTCTTGAATACTTATGTAATTTTTAATAACAAAAGGAATCCATGTGCTTACAGAAAATGTAGAAAAATGGCATAGATTAAGAAAGCAAAAAAACACAGCATAGTGGATAGATAGATGGTTAGACAGGCAGACATACAGAATTAATGTTGTCTTCATTGTATTATATAGCTTTCCATTTTTTACTCAGGTGAAAAATAAACCTATATTAAGCATTTACATCATATTGATATATTTTATAGGCTTTTCCCCCTTACTATGAAATACAATAATTTTCCATGTCATTAAATGGCTAATTTAGTGCCTAATACTAATGTATTAAATAGAAACATCTAATTTCCTTAAACAACCCACAGTCTTTGAACCTCTACACCGAATCCCACTCCACTGCATTATGAACAATTCGTTCACGAATTTTTCCAGCTCTCCTTCCTGTAAAATGTTTTAGCATAAATTTAGCATATAAATATGTATATATAAATTAGTCACAAATTTGTACACTTGTGTTTAATTTGTGAAAGTAATTTTTATTATTTTTCTCAAAATTGTATAAAGAACTGGATAAATTTAAAAAAAAAAATCTTATAGGGAAAAATTTTTACTGAAAAACTTCTGTGTCCCCTTTGCAGACTAACTGCACATTTCACTCGTGTGGGCATGAAGTGGCTTTCACTCCAGAGACAGTTGTGCTCTTCTACAAGGTGTGACTATTCTGGGGTTCTGCTAAAAGCCTCAGTGAATGAGAATTAAGGATTCTCCAATGGGTCTGATCATGGTTTGGACATCCTTTTACCTTGTGTGAACTCTGAGTAGTGTTCCACTTACCATCCCTTGGTCGTTACTTGCCCAGTCTTTTAAAAATCTACCTACTGTATGTAGGGTGGGCTAGTATTCAGCAATGCCTCAAGGGTATTTCTGTACTCATCTGTAGTGCTGTTTCACCATGAGACTCCTTCCTCGGAACTCTGTCCCACAATGTCCAGCCCTCTCAACCCCTTTAATTTCCTCTCCCCATCTTGTCAATCCAGTGAGAATGCTGGGCTCAGTCTGTGCTCTCCCTCCTTATGCTCATGATCCAAAAACTCTCTCAGGCAAACATCTGAATTATGATCACAGGACTCACTTCATTTGTGTGCTTCCCCACGGTCCCCACAATCACCGTTCCAGGCTGCTTGTCATCTTTTACCTGAAAGAGTTGTTTCATGTATTTTCTCTATTCTTTTAATTTTTTATGACAGTAGGTTAAGTTCAGTCCTGTCACTCCATCATGGCTGGGAGCAACATTCTATGCATTCAGATTTAAGTAAGAGCATAAAATTTAAAGGATACAAGAAAATAGCCTCCCAAGGATGGCTGGCTAGATGTAGCTGAGACATACCTTTTCTGTGGGGAGGAACCCAAATGTCAAGTGAGCCTTCGCACATTGAATTTATCTTTTGAGAAAAAAACACTGAAATTCAATAGAGAAGCGATGGAAGACACCATGATTGAAGCAGGGAGCAAGGCTTCCTGCTTACATCACCCTGCTCCAGGACCAGCCCCTAGCCCAGACTAGACCCAAAATGGGGGTGAGTGAAGGACCTTGGTGTACCTCATTCCCATGGTGGACCTCTGAGATCCTAGCTACAGGAGTTCCCATGATCGCTCCAGACATTTAGCATGGGAAGTTTCCTGGGGAACACTCAGAGTCACTGCTTGAACCTACATGGAGCCTAAAAGACATCAATCAGTGTGCTGGGCAGATGGAGCAAAATGTGAACCTGGACCCCACCTCCCACGGCTCTGTCTCCTGCCCTGAAACCTGAAAAGCTGCAGGTCTTGCTATCTGTCGGGTTGGGAGAGAGTGTGGCCAGGGCATGCCCACATGCCAAAGACAGCCCTCACTGCCATTGTCATGGGAATGAGAGGCATCTGATCACATGCCCCCATACCCGCTGGTCCTTCCTGACTGCCTGCTTGGCCTTTCCCACCATGAGGGGAGTGGGTAGAAAGCATGGCTTCCATTGCCTGACTCAGTGGTTTGTTCACTGCCTGAGAGTAGTTCAACACCCCATCACCACTGGTACTTGACCCTGTGGGGGCAGAGGACAAATCTGCTAGCCTGGTCTCAGTTCCCCAGGACTTGAGCACACCACCCACGAATTAAAAAAAATGTGGGGGGATGAGATGTGTGGCCTGATCTCCAGCAGGGGAGGAGCCTCACTGTTAAAACACAGAAGAGTGTGGCTGGTTTCTGCAGCAGGTCTGGAATGTCCAGAATGGCACAGCAATCTGGGTGTGGGAGGCTTGCAACTAACCTGAGCAGTCAGGCTTGTTGCCATGCGGACACCAGGGGAAACCCTCTCCCCCCAGGGTCTGGAGTGTGGAAGCTTGGGGAGACCCACAGCTATCTGTTTGCCTGGAAACCTGGTCTGCCCCTTTTCCCCTGAGCAGACTCCATGGCACAGAAGAGGCACCTTTGCTCCTCCTTGCAGGGTGGCCGGCATACTGAGAGCTACCCCTAGACCCTGACACGGTCAGTGCTTGCACCTGCCTCAGAGAGCCTGGTGGTGATGCTCACCAGGCCCATCCATGCCCAGCTTTATCCCCTCCAGCCACCTTGACAGCACAGCCTGGTGTAGAACCCCTAAGAACCCCATACCTTGCTCATTACCAGGGACACCTAGGTACTTCTCCCACCAAGAAACGCCAAGTAAGAATTCTACTGTTAGCACTGCACCTGTCTCTCACTTGCAAGGACCACTTACTGGCCAGGAGGTCAAACTTCCCAGCCCATCACAACTGCTGACATCTTTATACAGTGCTCAGCTTCTTGCTCACAAGTATCACCCACTGAACCAGTTGAGCACTGTAAAACGATGTCAGCAGTTGTGATGCGCTGGGCACAACCCAATGCAATTCCTGCTGACAGAAGTGCACAAGGCTGGTAATGAGATAAGCCCCCTGAGACTTCCACCTCCTTATCTCTATAGGAGACAGTGAGCCTGACCACATGCACAGCACAACAACGTTACCACCTGCAAACAACTAGCAATTGAGAAAACTGCTACAAGGAGGCTATGTCCAAGAAACGCATACAGAGCCTTGGTCTCCTAAAGGCACAAAGACACAAAGCCAAAGGGTCCTACCCAACATACACAACAGTTGCACCCTTGAGGGAGGAAGACAAAATCACAAAACAAATGAAAGAAAATCCAAAAATAAGAAATGACATATTCTACAGATGAGAAGGAACCAGCAGAAGGACTCCAGCACCAAGAAGAAATAGAATGTTGTGACAACCCCAAAGGACCCCACTTGTTCTCTAATGACGGATCTTAACCAAAATAAAAACTTTGAAAGGACAGATAAAAAAAATCAAAATGTGGATTGTAAGTAAGCTCAATGAGAGCCAACAGAAAATTGAAAACCAACAAAAAGAAACTAGGAAAACAATCCAGAAGATGAAAGACAATTATACGTATATAAAACAGAATTTTGAGAAATGAAATAATTCAGTGAATGAACTTCAAAACAGAGTTCAAAGCTTCAGGAATAGACTAGACCAAGCAGAAGATGGAATTTCAGAGCTAAAAGACTAGCCTTTTGAACTATCCCAGACCAAAAAAAGATTTTTGAAAAATGAACAAAACCTTCAAGAAATACGGGATAATGTAAAGCCAACCAAACTTAAGACTTATCAGCTTCCTGATGGAGAAGAAGAAAAAGTAAAAAGTTTAGAAATATATTTGAGTGAATAATTAGGGGAAATTTTTTTCAGACTTACTAGAGATGTAGACAAGCATTACAATACAATAAATTCAGAGAATACATGTAAGATATTATACAAGACTAACACCACCAAAGCATACAGCCAGCAGACTATCCAAGTCCAAAGCGAAAGAACAAATCTTAAAGTCAGCTAGAGTGAAGCATAAAATTACCTATACAGAAAATAACTTCAAAGTAACAACAGACATCTCAAAAGAAATCTTCCAAGCCAGAAGAGATTGGGGACCTATTTTTAGCCCCCTTAAAGAAAAAATAAATGCCATCCAAGAAATGCTTATCCTGCCAAGCTAAGCTTCATAAATGGAGAAATAGATCCTTTGCCAGATAAACAGATACTAAAGGAATTTATCAATACTACACTGGCCCTACAAGAAATGCACAAAGGAGTTCTAAACATGGAAACAAAGGATGATACTTGCCATAATTAAAGCACATATAAGGAGAAAGTTCACAGATCCTATAAATTCCTATAATTCACAGATCCTCTAATTTCACAATTGAGACTCCAAGGCAACTAGCTAATAAAATTATGACATGAATAAAACTCACATATCAATATTAACCTTGAAATTAAAAGACCTAAATGCTATACATTAAAGATATGGAAGGCAAATTGGATTTTAAGACATTATTATTATGCTGCCTACAAGAGATTCATCCAATGGTTAAAGACATCCACACGATCAAAGTAAAGAGGTGGAAAAAGACATATTATGCAAATGGAAGATAATAGTGAGCAGAAGTAGCTATTCTTATATCAGCTAAAACAGACTTTAAACAACAACAGTAAAAAAAATACAAAAAAGCATTATATAATGATAAAGTTTTCAATACAACAGGAAGATTTAACTATCCTGATTATACATGTACTCAACACTGGAGCACCCAGATTTAAAAAATAAATCTACTAGACATAGGAAATAGACTACAAGCAATACAATAAGAGTACAGAACTTCAAAATCATACTGACAACACTAGACAGGTCATCAAGTTAGAAAGTCAACAAAGAAACCCTTGACTTAAACTGGACTCTAGACCAAATGGACCAAATAGACATTTACAGAACATTCCACCTGACCATTGCAGAATATACATTTTTCTTACCCACACCTAGAACATTCTCCAAAATTGACCATGTGCTTGGTCATAAAGTAAGTCGTAATGAATTTAAAACATAAACTGAAATCACATCAAGTATCTGTCTGGACCACAGTGAAATAAAACTAGAAATCAATACTAAGAGAAACTCTCAAAACTATCCAAGGACATATAAATGAAACAACTTTCTACTGAATGGCTTTTGGGTAAACAACAACATGATGGCAAAAATCAAAAAAGTGTTTGAAATAAATGAAAATAGGCACAAAGCATATTAAAACCTGTGGGATACAGCAAAAGCAATGGTAAGAGGAAATTTATAGCATTAAAGGCCCAAATCAAAAAGATGAAACTTTCAAATTAACCAACCAATGTTGCAACACAAAGAACTAGGAATGCAAGAACAAACCAAATTGAAAGCTAGGTAATAAAATAAATAACAACGATGTAAAGACGATTGAATAAATTAAGACTGAGTCTAAAAAGTACATACCAACAAAATGAAAAATGTTTTCTTTGAAAGCATAAATGAAATCAATAAACCATTATCTAGGTTAACCAAGAAAAAGGGAGAGAACATTCAAATAAGCACAATCAGAAATAATAAATGTGACATTATAACTGATACCACAAAAAGGCAAAATATTATTTGAGATTCATCTCTATGTGCACAAACTAGAAAACCTAGCAGAAATGGATATATTTCTAGAAACATACAACATCCCAAGATTGAAATAGGAAAAAAGAGCAATTCTAAACAGACCAATAACGAGTAATGAAATTGAATCAATAATAAAAATATTAAAACAAAAAAGCCCCAAATCAGATGGATTCACAGCTGATTTTTACCAAGTTTACAAAGAAGTGCCAGTGCCAATCTTACTGAAACTATTTCAAAAAATTAAGGAGAAAGTATTTCTCCCTAACTCATTCTATAAAATTAGCATCAGCAGCCTGACACCAAAATCAGGTGAGGATACAACAAAAACAAAAAACTACAGGCCAATATCCCTGATGAACATAAAAGCAAAAATCCTCAATGAAATACTAGCAAACCAAATCCAACAGCATATCAAAATGATAATTCATCTCAACCAAGTAGGTTTTATTCTAGGGATGAAAAGATGATTCAACATTCACAAATCAATAAATGTGATTCACCAAGTAAACAGAATTAAGAACAAAAACAATATGATCATTTCAATAGATGTAGGAAAAGCATTTGATAAAACACAACAACCTTTATGATAAAAACCTACAACAAACTAGGTGTTGAAGGAACATACCTCAATACAAGAGCCATATTGACAAAGCTACAGTATAGCATCATACTGACTGGAAAAAAATTGAAAACATTCCCCCTTAGAAAGAATAAAACAAGGATGTCCTCTCTCACCATTCCTATTCAACGAAGTCATGGAAATGCTAGCCAGAGAAATCAGGCAAGACAAATAAATAAGAAAAGGGGAAGTAAAATTGTCTCTCTTGATGAGACAATCTTATGCCTAGAAAACCCTAAAGACATCTCCAAAAGACTCCTAGACTCGATACTCAACTTCAGTAATGCTTCAGAGTACAAAATCAATGTACGGACATCAGTTGCATTTTTATACACTGATAACATGCAAGCTGATAACCAAATCAAGAATTCAATTCCATTTACCTAGGAATACATTTAACTAAGAGGACAAAATATCTTTACAAGAACTACAAAACACTGGTAAAAGAAATCATAGATGACTCAACAGTGACACAAACAGAAAAACATTCCAAACTCATTTCATGATTTTGATGTAAAGAATCAAAATCATTAAAATGATTACCCTGCCTAAAGCAATATATATAAATACACACACACACGTGTATATATATATACACATATATATTTATTATTTTATATGTATATATTTATTTATTTTGAGATGGAGTCTTGCTCTGTTGCCCAGGCTGGAGTGCAGTGGTGCGATCTCGGCTCAATGAAACCTCCGCCTCCCGAGTTCAAGCAGTTCTCCTGCCTCAGCATCCTGAGTAGCTGGGATTACAGGCGTGCATCACCAGGCCCAGCTAATTTATTTTTTTTTTGTGTGTGTGTATATATATATATACACACACATTTTTTTTTTAGTAGAGAAGGGGTTTCACCATGTTGGGCAGGCTGCTCTCAGACTCCTGACCTTGTGATCCACCCACCTTGGCCTCCGAAAGTGCTGGGATTACAGGCGTGAGCCACCACACCCGGCCCCAAAGCAATTTATAGATTCAATGCAATCCCTATCAAATTACCAATGTAATTCTTCACAAAATTAGAAAATGTCAACCCAAATAAGCCTATTTAATATTAAGACATTTAATAATCAAAATCCCAAAGGTCAAAAATAATGCCCGGATTCTAAAAGCAGCAAGAGAAAAGAAACAAGTAACATACAAAGGAGCTCCAATATGTCTGGCAGCAGGCTTCTCAGTGGAAACCTTACAGGACAGGAGAGAGTGGCATGCCATATTTAAAGTGCTGGAGGAAACATACTTATATCCTGAAATAGTATACTCAGTGAAAATATCTGTCAAACATGAAGGAGAATGAAATACTTTCCCAGACAAACAAAAGTTGAGAGATTTCATCAACACCAGACATGTCCTACAAGAAATGCTAAAGGCAATTCTTTAACCTGAAAAGAAAGGACTTTATTAAACAATAAGAAATTATTTGAAGGTACAAAACTCACTGGTAATAATAAGTTCATAGATAAACACACACTATTAAAACACTGTAATTGTAGTGTGTAAAGTATTCATATTTTGAGTAGAAAGACTAAAAAATGAACCTACCAAAAATAATAACTACGACAACTTTTCAAGACAGAGAGAGTGTAATAATACATAAATAGAAACAACTAAAAGTTAAAACTTGGGGGAATGAAGTTAAAGTGTAGAGTTTTTATTAGTTTTCTCTTTGCTTGTTTGTTAGGGTGGTTTCACAATCACTGTTAAGTTATAATCAGTTTAAAATAATGGATTATAAGATACTGTTTGCACACCTCATGGTTACTGCAAATAAAAAACAACAGATACACAAAAATAAAAGCAAGAACTAAAACATGCCACCAGAGCAAATCACTTTCACTAATAAGAAAGCAAGAAGGAAAGAAGACAAGACCGACCACAAATCAACCAGAAAACAAACAATAATATGGCAGGAGTAAGTACTTACTTATCAGTAATAACACTGTAAGTAAGTAGTATAGAGTGGCTGAATGGATTAAAAAACAAGACCCAATGATCTTGAAATTCACTTCACCTATAAAGATACATAGAGACTGAAAATAAAAGGATGGGAAAAGATGTTCCATGCAAATGGAGAGCAAAAAAGAACAGGAGTAGCTATACTTATATCAGACGAAATAAATTTCAAGGCAAGCACTGTAAAAAAGAGATAAAGAAGTTTATTATGTAAAGATAATGGGGTCAATTCAGCAAGAGAATATGACAATTGTAAATACATATGCACCCAACACTGGAGCACCTAGACATACAGATCAAATATTACTAGAGCCAAAGAAAGAGATAGACCCCAATACAATATGAGCTGGAGACTTCAAGACCTCATTTTTGCCACTGGACAGATAACACAGATAGAAAGTCAATCAGGAAACATCAGACTTAATCCTCATGAACGGACTTATTAGCTGTTTATGGAACATTTCATCCAACAGTTGTAGAATGCATATTCTTCTCCTCAGCACATAGATCATTCTCAAGGATAGGCAATATATTACACCAAAAACCAAATCTTAAAACATTCAAAAAAGTTGAAATTATATCAAGCATATCCTCTGACCTCAATGCTATACCTCTAGAAATCACTAACAAGAAGAGCTTTGGAAACTACATAAACACATGGAAATTAAACAATATGCTCCTGAATGATCAGTGGGTCAATGAAGAAATTATGTAGGAAATTAAACAATTTCTTAAAACCACACAAAAAAGTGAAAATATAGAAACACAATATATCATAACCTATGGCACACAGCAAAAGCAGTACTAAGAAGAAAGTTTAAGCCATAAGTGCCTATATCAAAAAAGTAGAAAAGTTTCAAATAAACAACCTAATAATGCATCTTAAATAACTGTGAAAGAAGAGCAAACCAAACCCAGAATTAGTAGAAGAAAAGAAATAATAAAGATAAGTCAAGAAATAAATGAGATTGAAACAAATAAAAAATACAAAAGATCAATGAAAGAAAAAATCAGTTTTTTGAAAAGATAAAGCAAATGACAAACTTTTAGCTAAGGTAAGAAAAATAAAGAGAATCCACAAATAAATAAAATCATTCATAAAAAAGCAGACATTACAACTGATACCACAGAAATTAAAAGTATAATTGGAAGCTACTTTGAGAAACCATATACCAATAAAATGGAAAACCTAGAAAGAAATGAATAAATTCCTAGACATATACAACCTACCAAGACTGAACTATGATGAAATCCAAAACCTGAGCAGACCAGTAACAAGTGATGAGACTGAAGTCATAATAAGGTCTTCCAGCAATGAAAAGCCTGGGACCTGATGGATTCACTGCTGAATTTTGCCAAACATTTAAAGAGGAACAAATACCATCCTACTTGAACTACTCTAAAAAATAGAGGAGAGAATAATTGAAAACTCTTTCTATGAGGCTAGTATTACCCTGAAACCAAAACCAGACAAAGACATTTTAAAAAAAAGAAAAGAAAAAAGAAGAAAAACTACAGGCCAATATTTTTAATGAATATTGATGCATAAATTCTCAACAAAACACTAGCAAATCAAAACACATCATAACAATCATTGATCATGACCAAGTGGGATTTTACTTAGGGAGGTTCAACATGCACAAAAATAATCATTGTGACATAGCCTATCAACAGAATGAAGGACAAAAACCATATTATCATTTCAATTGATGCTGAAAAATTGATTGGTAGTGTTCAAAATCCCTTTGTGATTTAAAAACCATCAAACAACTGGGTGTAGAAGGAACACACCTCAACACAATAAAAACAATATATGCATACTCACAGCTAGTATCTGTGATAAAATGGGATAAAACTGAAAGCCTTTCCTCTAAGACCTGGAACATGACAAAGATGCCCACTTTCACCACTGTTATTCAACATAGTCCTGGAAGTCTGAGCTACAGTAATCAGACAACAGGAAAAATAAATAAATAAAGAGCATACAATTGGAAAGGAAGAAATCAAATTATCTTTGTTTGCAGAGGATATAATCTTATACATGGAGAAACTAAAGACTCCACCTAAAAACCATTAGAATTAATAAAGAAGTTCAGTAAAGTTTCAGGACATAAAATCAATATACAAAAATCAGTAGCATTTCTACACACCAACAGTAAACAATCTGAAAAAAGAGATCAGGAAAATAATCGATATTTACAACAGCTACAAATAAAATAAAATATCTAAAAATAAACTTAACCAAGAAGTAAATGCTCTCTAAAATAAAAACTATAAAATTTGATGTTACAAGTTGAAGAGAACACAAAGAAAGGAAAGATATTCGATGTTCATGCATTAGAAGAATCAATATTGTTAAAATGTGATACTATCCAAAGCAATCTATGGATTCAATGCAATCCCTATCAAAATACCAATGGCATTCACAGAAGTAGAAAAAACAATCCTAAAATTTATATGGAACCTCAAAAGACACAGCATAGCCAAAGCTAACCTGAGCAAAAAGAACAAAACTGGAGGAATTGCATTACCTGATGTCAGATTATACTACAGAGCTATAGTAACTAAGACTGCATGGTACTGGCATGAAAACAGATATATAGAGCAATGAAACAGAATACAGAACCCATAAACAAATTCATACATTTACAATGAACTTATTTCTGGCAAAGTGGACAAGATCATGCATTGGGAAGAGGATGGTCTCTTCAATAAATGGTGCTGGAAAAATTGGATATTCATATGCAGAAGAATGAAACTCCTGTCTCTCACCATATGCAAAAACCTAAACAAAATAGATTAAATACTTAAATCTAAGACTCCAAACTATAAAACTACTAAAAGAAGACATTGAAGAAATTCTCTAGGACATTGGACTAGGCAAAGATTTCTTGAATAATACTCCTAAAACACAGGCAACCAAAGAAAAAGTGGACAAATGGGATCACATCAAGTTTAAAAGCTTCTATAGAAGCAAAGAACAAAGTCAAGAGACAACCCAGAGAATGGGAGAAGATATTTTTAAACTACCCATGTCACAAGAGATTCAAAATCAAAATATATAAGGAGCTCAAACAACTGAATAGGATAAAAAGCTAATAATCCAATTTTAAAATGGGCAAAAAGTCTGCATAGATATTTCTCAAAAGAAGACATACAGATGGTAGATAGGCATATGAAAAAGTGCTCCACATCATTGATTATCAGACAAATGGAAATCAAACCTACAGTGAGACATCATTTCACCCAGTTAAAATGGCTTTTATCCAAAAGACAGGCAGTGACAAATGCTGGCAAGGATGTGGGGAAAAGGGAACACTCATACACTGTTGGTGGGAATGTAAATTAGCACAACCCCTATGGTGAACAGTTTGGAGGTTCCTCAAGAAAACTAAAAATAAAACTGCCTTATGATCTAGCTACCCAACAGCTAGGTATTTACCTAGAAGGAAATCAGGATATCAAAGAGATATCTGCATTCCTATGTTTATTGCAACACTATTCACAAGAGCCAAGATTTTGAAGCAACCATAGTGTGTTCAGAATTGGTTCCTTCCAGTGGGTTCCTGGTCTTACTGACTTCAAGAATGAAGACGTGGACACTCGTGGTGAGCCTTACAGTTCTTAAAGATGGTGTGTCCGGAGTTTGTTCCTTCAGATGTTCAGATGTGTCTAGAGTTTCTTCCTTCTGGTGGGTTCTTGGTCTTACTGACTTCAGGAGTGAAGCCACAGACCTTTGCAGTGAGTGTTACCACTCAAAAAGGTAGCACAGACCCAAAGAGCAAGCAGCAGCAAGATCTATTATGAAAAGCAAAAGAACAAAGCTTCCACAGCACGGAAGGGGACCCAAGTGGGTTGTCACTGCGGGCTCAGGTGGCCAGGTTTTATTCCCTTATTTGGCCCAGCCCACATCCTGCTGATTGGTCCATTTTACAGAGCACTGATTGGTGCATTTTACAGAGTGCTGATTGGTCCATTTTTACAGAGTGCTGATTGGTGCATTTACAAACCTTTAGCTAGACACAGAGCGCTGATTGGTGCTTTTACAATCTTTTACCTAGACAGAAAAGTTCTCCAAGTCCCCACCTGACCTAGAAACCCAGGAAAATAGACATACACCACAATATTGCACAGCAACTATCTTTTGGGTAATAGTTCATTGGGGATTTTATTCGTTCAATTTATTTTTTTTCAAAGTTAAAAAATAAACACATATTTGGCTGGGCACTGTGGTTCACACCTGTAATCCAAGCACTTCGGGAGGCCAAGGCAAGTGGATCACTTGAGGTCAGGAGTTCGAGACTAGCCTGGTCAACATGGTGAACCTGTGTCTCTACAAAAAATACAAAAATTAGCCGGATGTGGTGGCATATGCCTGTAGACCCAGCTACTTGGGTGACTGAGGTAGGAGAATCACTTGAACCCAGGAAGTGGCAGTTGCAGTGGGCCAAGATCACACCACTGCATTCCAGGCTAGGTGACAGAGCAAGACTCCGACTCAATAAATAAATAAATATTTATTTATTTTAATTTATTTAATTAAACTATTAATTTTAAATTCAGAGAAAAAGTTATTTGGGCCAAGCATTACTAATTCTAGGAAGTTGTTATTTATTATTTTTCTATGCTTTTGGCTCCATTAATCCTATGGATGTTTTAGATGTATTCTCAGTTTTAGGTACAGAATCAAACAGCATTTTTGCTATTTCTTACTCAACAATGTACATATACACACTCATATATGTTTGTGTATGTGTGTATATACATATGTATATATGTATATTTATGTTATTTTTATTCTCTTACATAATCCTGCCATGTGGTTTCTAAGTGGCATTGCTCTTTCTAATGCTCTCTTCTCTCTCTTTTTGTGAGCCTTTGGGAACAGCTCAAGGAAGAAGTAGAGGAGATAACTTGTTTTTATTATGTGAAAAATACTGACAAATGAAATAAGACAACTTAGAAACGATCTCCTCTTTTGCAATTCTTTAAACATGATACATTTCATAAACAAAGACCAATTTTGTTTTCAAAGAAAGAACAGAATTCCCCTGGTGATGACTCCTTAAATTCAGATGATCCATTTGATGCAGGGCCAAAATGTCTTCAAAATGTTTCTTGTTGCCAGAGTCACCAAATTTCCCCATACTTCTCAAAATTTATTTTGAGGCCTGAGTTTGGCATCACTTCAGATCATCCAACTCCATATACTGCAATGTTTAACCAAAAATTTTCCATGATTAGGAAATAAGTTAAAATACATAACACATCAAATATTTTAATCCATCAATTATAAAATTATCGTGTTTTCTCCATTTTAGTAATTATTTTCAGTGAAAAAAAAGGTTTCAGAATGTTTTGTCATAACTGACCATTTGTTTCAACTCATCATTTCCTATTGGGAGTAAAATCATGGATATAGGTTACTTAAGTGTTCTATTATTCTCCTGTTTATCCTCATAACTAATGCTCTACTCTTAGACTACAATAATTGATAGAACCCTAGATGACTGACAGACATAGACAGGAATAAATAGTAATTATTGGGAATGTACATTCAGATACTTTCCAAACTTTAATGAACACTCTGTGTAGTAGATATTCTGCTCCTTTTTATAGACATAAGAAAACTAAGATTTGTACTAGCTGAGAAATCCTACTGGGGTCACATAATTTACAAGTTAGGAGTCATCTTGCAGCTTCATGTTCATTCTAATGCTCGTTCTGAGGTAGAAGGTGGGAACTGACTCCAAAGGTAGGGCTCAGACACTGGAACAAATTGAGGACTAACTAAAGTAGAGGTGAGGTGGAAGCAGCTTTCCATAAGACACGCCCACTGCTAAGCCATGGCAACACCTGGGAATTACCACCCCTTACCACGGCAATGACCCAATGACTCAGAAGATACTACATCTTCCCTAGAAATTTCTGCATAAACTATCCGTTAATCTATATGGAATTAAATGTAGGTGTAAATATGACTGCAAACAGCCCTGGCCGTGCCCTACAGGAGCAGTCATGGAGTTATGACACCATGGAGTTGTAACACTGCCACTTCAATAAAGCTGTTTCCTTCTATCCTACCCTCGAATTCCTTCCCGGGCAAAGCCAAGAACCCTCACATGCTAAGCCCACTTTGGGGCTCATCTGCACTGCATCAATTCTATCTTTCCTCACAGTTCAGTGAATATCTAGAACCACTTAAATTCACTACACATCTTAATTCTAGATTAATGTTTCTAAAGCATAGTTCTTAAATACTAGTCCCTGGCTCAAAGTCATCATGAATACCTTTGCTTTCAAACTAGACTTGCAGACTCACTTATCACTCTTTAAGAACATACACATATATTTTAACAGAATAAGGCTGCATGTGCTCTGGTGCCTTATATTTCATGAATGCGTTGGCGCTTACAACTAAGCCATTCTGCTCTCCACAGTTCTCGAGATAATTTCATTCATTAAACATTGTCACACGTGTCTTGACAGTGTAGCTTATCTGATCACCTCTCATGTCCCACTAAACTCATGGAACTTTTAACTCCACATTACATGATAAATATTTGTACACTCTTTGTGTTGTTAATTTATACCCCACCTTGTATTAAAAAATTAACATGCATGGTTTTCTTCAATGATACCCTTAAATAACAGTATTAAAGATAAAATAATAATGTCATCCAGCTCTGAAGCCATGAAATATTCTCTTTCCTTCCTATCTTCTTCTCCTTGTGTTTTTTTTTTTTTTTGTAAAACATTTTGTACATTTATTTAAAACTCTTAATAGAAAAATTTCCATTTATTTTTTTATTTTATTTTATTTTTTTTTCCCTGAGATTTATTACCAAGATCATTTTATTCTGTTTCAGAAAATTACAGAATTTTGGAATTACAAATTTTACCTGTACAGTGGCTATCTTTACAGTAATCCTTACCATTTTCTAGTGATAGGGTATTCTTTCTTTTTTTTTTTTTTTTTTTTTTTAATTTAATTTAATTTTATTTTATTTTAAATTTATTTATTATTATTATACTTTAAGTTGTAGGGTACATGTGCATAACGTGCAGGTTTGTTACATATGTATACTTGTGCCATGTTGCTGTGCTGCACCCATCAACTCGTCATTTACATCAGGTATAACTCCCAATGCAATCCCTCCCCCCTCCCCCCTCCCCATGATAGCCCCGGTGTGTGATGTTCCCCTTCCTGAGTCCGAGTGATCTCATTGTTCAGTTCCCACCTATGAGTGAGAACATGCGGTGTTTGGTTTTCTGTTCTTGTGATAGTTTGCTAAGAATGATGGATTCCAGCTGCATCCAAGTCCCTACAAAGGACTCAAACTCATCCTTTTTTATGGCTGCATAGTATTCCATGGTGTATATGTGCCACATTTTCTTAATCCAATCTGTCACTGATGGACATTTGGGTTGATTCCAAGTCTTTGCTATTGTGAATAGTGCTGCAATAAACATACGTGTGCATGTGTCTTTATAGCAGCATAATTTATAATCCTTTGGGTATATACCCAGTAATGGGATGGCTGGGTCATATGGTACATCTAGTTCTAGATCCTTGAGGAATCGCCATACTGTTTTCCATAATGGTTGAACTAGTTTACAATCCCACCAACAGTGTAAAAGTGTTCCTATTTCTCCACATCCTTGTGTTTTTAAACAGTATCTTATTAGACGTGTGGATTCAGGAAATGCCTGTTAACTTCATTTCAACTTAAAAAAAAGCACTCCCATAAAAATGAAAATGGGATGAAAACACAATTAATTGTGTTTTAAATATTTTATGCTTTTTTATTCCATTTTTTTCTTCTAGTGATTAATGCCATCCTCAGAAGACCTGCCCATTTCAAAATAGGGAAGAATTTGATACTTAAATTTACTATATTTGCTTAAATTATTTTTACTTATATGTGAAATTCCATTTTTAATGATTTTACTTCTATCTTTACTTTTATAATGAGAGAAGAAAATGTTCACTACATGGAGGTGGACACAATCACTCTGTTATGAAGACAAGTCTCTTCATCCCTAAAGTCAACTAGTAAACATGTTAGCAAGTCATTCTGTGATTGGGTCAGGCTGGCATTATGAGGCTGGGCAGCACTTTCCTTGTACTTCCTTCCTCTCCTCCATGTACATAACCCAGAGGGTTTCTTCATGGTTCCAGAGACACTCAGGATTGTCCTTTAACCAAACCTTCCACTCATCTTGCTGTGCATTCACCTATTTCCCTCCTGCAGCAACCCCACACACCAGGTTTCAATCTTACACCCACCAGTTCCCAGGAAGAAAGAGGAGGAAAGAAACAAGAGCCACTGGTGAACATTGGCTGAGATTGTGGGCTGGACCCAGAAAGTAGCACCCCATTGGCTACAGCTGCCATTCATCTTGCCAGAGGCCACGCCCCTTCTTGGGTGCCCAGATGCACAGACAGATTGATACAAGATTGCAAAGACCTGGTCATCTTGATTCAATGTCAAATAATTACAAAGGGATAATCTGTATCCATGACCTAATTCCCTGTGTGTTGCAGCTTAGGTTTTTTAGCAGGGTGTATGTGCCCATGAGATGAATAATTTCTGGAAATCTGATGTACAATATGGTGACTACAGCTAATGGTATTGTATTATATACTTGAAATTTGCTAACAGAATAGATCTCAGCTGTGCTCACCACACATACACACACACACACACACACACACACACACACACGGAAACTGCGAGATAACGGATGTGTTAACTCACTTGATTGTGATCATTTCATAATATATATGTATATGTAATCATCATTTTGTTCACCTTAAATATATACAATGCTATTTGTCAATTATACCTCAAAAAAGCTGGGAAAAAAAGATGTGCCCTTGGGACCAAACTCTGTGGAAAGGAGGGGAAGAACAGAACAAAAAGAATCTCAGTCCCCTAATATGTGCTGCTGTATGTGTGTGTGTATACGTGCCTGGTGATTAAATGGTTTCTGCTCCATTGTGGCAGAAAAAAAGATAAAATCAAAATGAGGGTTGATTACACTCTAAGTTATTTTCAAGCATCATGCTTGAAGGTATGAATACCCCATTCCTAATGATGTACTTATTTCATACTGCATGCCTGTATCAAAATATACACCTACTATGTACCCACAAAATAAAAAAAATTAAAATAAATAAAAAGTATAAAACAAAAAATGAGGCTTGATTATATCAAAGTGATAATATTTCCATGTCTCCATAATATTCTGGGGTTGCTGACTATTGAGATTATCTTATTCTTCTCATGATGCTCTTAGGAGATAGAAGTCGTGTCTCAAGGCATCATTTGTGTAATTATGATTGAGTGTCCCTATTTGTACACTTGCTTATTATCATCTTCTATCACTAAGGTGATGGTTGTGAAAAGTCAAAGACTCTGTCTGACTGTCCATTAACCAGAGAAGTTTGTCACCTAAAATTATCGGTAATTATTAACAACTGTTGACCAAATTAATATTTTCTTATATGATTGTGTGAATAAGTGATATGCCTGTATACCCAGTTTTTACTATCTGGGGTTCTTTTTTTGTGGTTGTCTCCTTACAGTTTAAGCAAATCTGGCAGTACTTTGCCCCAAGACACTTTTGTTAGATGATTATTTCCAGAATGGTGAGTGCTTAAAATGTAGAATCATGTCTTCAGCAGAAGAAAACAAATTGGATACAGAGAATGTCAAAATCCAGTTTCTTCACAGAATAGACCAAAATCGGGCTATGCTGAACATGTACCAGAGATTGCCTGGTGTCGTGTTCTTCCTGGCATGTGACCATTTCATTGTAGTATATCTCTCCTCTGCCCTTCTTTATTGTAAATTAACATCCACATTATCAATATAGATTATTTTGAACATTAGTCTTAATACGAGAAAGAATATTAACTTCAGAAGAAATTATGGCAGGCTTTTTCTGACAGCTTCTAGGAAAACAAAGAACTATTATGGGTCAATTTATATTCTTACTGTTATAAATATTTTTCCAATAACAAATATAACAACTCCTAATTGTAGAAAATATAGGAAAATATGAAGAAAACGATCATTTCATTCACTCCCACTTAGAGAATTTTTTCACATTTTCTTATTTTTGGTATTTTTTTCTAATGGTGTTTTGTGTGTAGGTACATGTATATATGTGTGTGTGTGCAGGTGTATGCCTGGTCTGAATTTATCTATCATACTTAAAGAATGAGTAATGCTACCTTTTAATTTATGTAATGAACATTTCTACCTTGTAAGCCTTCTCCTCAGTATTGGAGAGAAATGTAGTTTTCACAGATGCCAATCAAGTCCTTTCATCAAAGACACCTCAGAGTTTATATCAGTTCAAGCCTGGAAGCCGCCAGTTTCCTGTCACTGTGCTGGCCTCATTGCTGGGCTTCTGAAGAAAACATGCAAATCTACTTGGTGGGGACAGTTTCACAACAAATGCAACATCCATTGTGCCAAACTTCGAGCCAAACTCAACATTTTTTGAGTCACCTGAGAGTTTTACCTCAGTTCCTAGGCCTTCTTTAGTCAGTTCCCATTCTCACTCTTAATTACATTTCATATTTACACCTCATTTTCTAGCAAATTTACAATCCCTAAAAAAACAACTTTGAACTATTTATTTGAGAGCTAATGTTATCTTCCCCTTCTTCAAAAGTCTGCTTTAACTCTCCCGTTGGAATTATTTATCCATTATCTATGGAAATAAAAACCTTACTTTACCAAATGTAAGCCTATGGTTTGCCCATGGCTGAGATTTCTGGCCACATTCTCTTAAACCTCCGGTTGGATGGCACAGTGTTGTGGAATCTTCCCAAATGATTTCTCTGTGTCTGGAGGGTTTTATCTGGTGCTGCTTTCTCACTTGAGATAGGATCATCTCCTACCTCAAATGTTTGAGTGTGTAATGCACTGAGTGAATGGCATGTAGGTATCTTATTACTATTGTCGTAAGATAAAAAATAGGTACTGAAAAAGAGAGCATGCAAGTATTACCAATGTACCTCCCCTCTTCATCCACTGAGAAAGGGAATATAAAAAGATAAAAAGTCCACTGATCTAAAGCTTATCAAGCAATGGGCTTAGTATTTCTCAGATTGTTGAGACAAAAGGGAGGTCCACCCCCATGCCGAACAGCTTGAGGCAGATGGATGTGTTTGGCGACTAGCAAAAGGCCTGTAGGAAGTATTAATATATATATTAGGAGACAGAAGCATATATATATACACACACACACACACACACGCACATATATGTGTGCTTCTGTATATATATGCATATATATATGAATATTTCATATATATGTGTGTATATACATGTGTATATGTATATATACACTAATGTATATATTATATATACATTATATATAGTATATAGTGTGTATATATGTATATATAGTGTATATATGTATATAGTGTATATATTAGTGAATATATACATTAGTGTATATATACATTATATATGCACTAATATACACATATATACACACATATATATACACGTATATACACATATATATATGAAAAGATTGGGTTTATAGTGTGGGGAAAAGCACAGACCAAAATGAAAGAGGGCTAGATCTAGGGAAGGAGCACCATTATCTGTGAATCAAGTAGTTAAAGAAGTTTTTAGCCCGTCAAGGCATGAGATGGTTTGCCATACCAAGACCTAATTTATAAGCACTCTTGGGGATAGTAGTTTAGTAAGAAGAGAGCACGTAAGAGGAGTCCAGGGAAATAAGGGTTTCATATAACTTAGTAAATTTAATGTTCTCGCACAAACAAGGAGCATAACAAAACAAGCAAAGCAAGCAGCAGACACATACCCGTAAGAAATCAGATCTGCAGTTCTAGATGTTGTTACTCTGCATTGCCTCAAAAGGGGTGGAATGTGTGGGGATGGAGGAAGAAACCTGAATGCCAGAACTGGCAAGCATAGTCGTTTTTGCAGGGGGCTGGGGGATGGTGGGATGGCATGGGCATGATAAACTCAGATTGATGGGAAAATAATTTTAGTATGCATTAAGAAAACAATAAAAAGGGGGCTGAAATCAAAAGGTTCAAGAGTCACTGCTTGTGAGCAATGAAAATGATTGAAGTAGGGCTACACAAATCCTCATTGCTAAATCTGAAATCAACTCTGAGGGATAAACAGAAGGTCAGAGAAGAATCAACCCAATGTCAGCCTATTATTATAAAGCTCACAAAAAAGCAAAACTAAAATACGTACATAATATTTAGGGATATCTATTACTGTGATAAATCTACAAAGATTTAGGAAAAAATGGTTATCACCAAATTAAGAAAAGTGTTACTTGTTGTGAGGGAATGATGGAAATGAGATCAAGGAGTGTCCCGTGAGGCTCTGCAAAGTACTAACTACTTCTTTCTTTAGCAAAGTATTGATTCATGAGGTTCATTCTATTACTCTTTAACTTTATATGTGTATTACAAACACATTGTAATGCATTTTGCCCTTTTAATGCTAAATATAATTACTGAAATTTCTCTGCTTAATGTATGTCAGCAATTATAAATTTTCATAAATAAGAAATTCCATGCTAAAGAAACATTTTCATTATTGCTAATAATAGCAAATGGCATTCATGGAGTTGAATTGTTATTTTATTCTGACATGTTGTGTGCATTTGTAACTTATAATGGGTTTGACCAGTTTGTGCAATGCTTTTTTGATTTTTTGTATATATGAACAAAAAAATTATTGTATAAGACTGCCAAACTGTGATAATACCATAATACTTGCAAGGTGAAGCATACGAATACTTTGGAAACCAAAGTAGACTTAATTAAAATATTGTGAGTGGTAAAGAAATAATAATTATGACTTGTTTGGTTCTTCTTTGAACTTTGAAACAGCCCTGTGCAATTTAATGTGTTCATAGCTAAACAGACCATCTTGAATACTTAGGAAGATGTCCTTTTATTTTAGAATGATCTTCATGAGGTTTGGTGGATGTTATTCAATCCATGTATTCATTCCACTAATAGGTATTGAGTACCCTTCTTCTACAATGTGTGAGGCATTGTGCTAAGCCCTTCACATGTCATTTTAAATACAAGGTTGAAAACAAAGCTATGGGATAGGTATAATCACATGAAATTGAGGTAGATGAGATTCCTGATACACTATAGGTTGTATTAAGTATTAATTTAAAAAAATGATTTGTGATTGAAAAATAAAAGAATACATTAGAAATTGACCAATATTCCTCCAATGAATAAGCATTAAAGCTGCAATTGAACCCTCTGTTCTCTGAAGCTTTTATATATGTGCTTTCTTCAAATGAATTGTATCTGAATCCCTAGATCTGACTGCTGTTTTCAAAACATGCCTTTGCTATTTGTTTGTTTCCTCTGTTTGCATTAAGACTGTCCTACACATTAGAAGATTAGTTGAAATGAATCAACCTATTATTAGCCTACTCTAAGATTCCAAGTGATGTCACTCCTCAATGTTAGAAATAGATATTTGAGTCAGTGCAAAGTCTGTATCAACAAATGCATAAAATGGTTGGGGGTGGTTGATGGGATGTCTGAGGAAAGAGTGCATGACTAAATCTCATAACAGTATTTTTAAAAATCACATTTGAGATGCAGATTTAACTAAGAGTCTAAACTTTTCACTGATATTTGAAGTTTGCCTCAATAATATTCTGACTCATTCTGCACACCATGTTAATAAATCAGTAGGGAGATATTTTCATGATAAGAAATGTATTGAGGGACTATGAGAGCAAACTGCCTACCTTCGTTTATGCCAAAGACACTGAATGTTAAAAATGCAAATAGACACACTCTTTTCTCTGCATGCCTAACACTATGCAAATACAAACTTAGGACAAGGGCCAATACAATCTAACAGAAATAAATAAGCAAGCACAATCTCTTGACATATTTTGTGCTTCAGTGATACGAGTCTTCTGTTTACAAAAGAATTTCAAAGTTCTGATCTTCATGTTTATCCCCTGCTGCAAGATGTCTGGTTTGGAAGTATTTTTTTTCCAGTATGTTTTTACACAAAGCACACAGAAGATTACTGATCTAAAATAAATATAAACATTTGTGAGAGCCTACATGAATATGGGTGACCTTTATTATGTAAAGAGCCTTAGCCAGCACTGCAGGCTAATGTTTAATACACACTAAAGGAAGGCAAAATCGTCAAGAATTTAAATTTAATAAGTGATATGTGATATTAGCATATGTTGAATTGTGATGAATATTCAGTTAGTCTGGTTGATTTTACTATTTTCTAAATGATATTATTTCATTATTTGACTATTCAAAATATCTTCTTTAGAATTTATAATGCTTATATAAAGAGCATGTATACCAGAATAGTACAGTTGTCATTATGTATGCATAAACACATGAATGTGTACAGGAAATAAAAATATTCTAGAGAAAGACATATTTAATTCAGAAGAAAGTTGTTAGCATTTTTCTAAAATGTAGTATTTGAAAAGTACAAGCCAGTATTATATAATACTATATATATAATTTATATTTTACAATGGAATCATATTTGCATAACCGGCTTAAACAAAGCACACTATTTTTGTGTCGTGTCCCAAGGTCTCTGAAGAGTATGAAAAATATTAGAAAAATGCATCCAGATAAGGAAAAAGCTTTGTACTTGAGATACATTATTTGTCAGTGGCCTTAGACTCACCCATCTCTGATAGATCTTCTACACAATCCTCAGAGTTCTCTTTCTAATATGCAAACATATTCATGTCATTGTTTGTTTTTACCAAATGTGCTCAATGTCTCTTTCCTACAGGACAAACCACATTTCATTTCTTGTATATCATGATCTGGTTCTGTCCACTTACCATACTCAAGTTTTTATTTCCTCAGGTGTAAACAATTGTTTGGGTTCTGGTTTTCTTTTGTTTCTGTCCTTTTTACTGCTCATAATCCATTTTGAAGGTTATTCTTATGTAATTTTAAAATAATCTGAATTTGAATAATTCATTTTATTTGCTGAGAGGATTTTGGCACTGCCCCTTCCATGCCTAGAGGTAAGCATGTAAAATCAAACTCAGATAGTCAGAGCGCCCCAGGAAATATAAAATGACCAAATATGAGCCAATCAATCACCTACCCAGAACTTTTCACAGGGTGTTAGGAAAAAACAATGACAATAACAATAGCAACAAAATTCTCATCCTCTAGGGTAACTAAGTTGATGGATGTGAGTCACCAGATTTGGCTACCATCTTTGTCAACTCTACTGAGAATGACGCCAACACACAAGAAAGAAGAGGCAAGGGGTGGAGACAAAAAGAGAGTCCAGATGGTGTGATTTGAATCCCTGGATATTGCTATGCCAGAAACCATAATATTTTAAGTTATATGAGTACAAGTCTTCCTCTATTTCTTCTTAAATCTAGTTGAAGCAAGTTTTCACAATTGTAACTTAGAGTCATTATTAGTACATCCTTTCATTCTCATCTCAAATAATAATATCCAGTAATATGGAAATTCTTATGTTTTCCAAAACAACTCGTGTTATTTTGAACTTTCATGACTTGGCACAAGAGCCCTCATCTACAACTCTTTTCTGTTGTTTCTCAGCCTAATTCAGCACTTTTCAACATTTTACTCACAACTAAAATGGTTTATCCACAGTCAAAATTTCCCTGACTCCATTAGAAACTTAGTTTATCCTTCTACTAATCTCCTCCTACACGCAAGGCATAATCTGGGTCCAGGAAAAGATGTCCTTTTGCTATAGTAATCGCTACATAGGTTGAGAGCAGGAATTGTGAAATGTAATGCAAATCTTTACAGTGCCTGTAAAGATACATATATAAACTGAATAAATAAATTTATTGTCTCACAGTTCTGGAGGCTTAAAGTCTGAAATAAAGTGTCACCAGAGCTCTTTCCTCTGAAACCCCTAGAAGGGAATCATTTGTTGCCTCTTCCCAGCCTCTGGTAGTTTGCCAGCAATCCCTGATGTTCCTTGGCTTGCAGCTGTCAGAATTTCAATCTCTGTCTCTGACATCACAAGATAGTTTCCCTGTGTGTCCATGTCTTTACATAGCTATTTTCCCCTTTTATAGGAACACCAGTCAAATTGGATGAGGGCCAACCTTAATGACCTTGTTGTAACTTGATTATATCTGCAAAAAAATCTGTTTTCAAATAAAGCTATGTTCACAACTACTTGAGATGAAGATTTCAACATATCTTTGGTGGAGACACAACTCATCTGAGAGAATGTTTTAAATGCATGCAATAATAATTATAAATTACATTAAATGTAATATATGAAGATTTAACTTGTGACAATAACCACAATAAAGAGAAAGATAGAACTGTAAAGGGGCAGGAGTTTTGTATATTATCATAACTAAGTTGGTATTAATTCAAACTAATTTGTTATAAATTAAAGATTTTAAAATGTTAATTGTAATCCTCAGGATAAATGCTGAGAAAATTACAAAAAAAAAAAATAAAGAAAATGAGAAAGAAATCAGAATGGTACATTGAAAACAATCAATTAAGCACAAAAGAAGAAAGTAATGGAGGAAATGAGAAACAAAAAATGAGAAATATAAAGAACAAATGGGAAAATAAGTTACTATAAATGAATTTATCTTTTCAATTAAAAGGTGGAAATAGGCAGAATGGATGCATAAATTTATCCAAATATGTGCTATCTGAAGAGACTCACTTCATATTTCAAAACACAAGTCAATTAAAAGTAAAATAATAAAAATGATATTCAAATCAAATTGTAGCCAAAAAGGAAGGGATGTGGCTATATTAATATTTGAAAAAAAAGTAAAAAATTGTTACAAGAGACAAAGGTGGACATTATATATTGATACAAGTGTCAGTTTCTCAGGAAATTATAACAATTGTAAACAAATGTGCACCAAATGAGAGGGTCCCAAAATATATGAAACAAATATTGGTAGAATTAAAGGGAGAAATAGTTCAACAATAATAGTTGGATACATCAAGTTCCCATTTTTATTAATGGATAACCAACTGGACAAAGATCAACAAGGAACAAGAGGACTTGATCACACTATAAATCAATTAAATTTAAAAGAGATACACAGAACACTTAACCCAGCAGAATACACATTTTTCTTAAGTACACATGAAATGTTTTCCAGGATAGATCATATCTTTGACCACAAAATAAGTTTCAATATATTTAAAAACATTGATATCCCCAAAAGTATCTTCACGAAATACAATGGAATAAAATTAGAAATTAACAACATAAGAAAACATAGAAAATTTATGAATAGTTGGAAATTAAACAACCTGTCCTTAAAACACCAAAGAGTTAAATAAGAAATCACAAAGGAATTGGAAAGGGCTGTGAAATAAATGAGAATGAAAATATAATAAAATTTTGGGGATGCATCAAAAGCAGTGCTCAGAAAAGAATTTAGAGCTGTAAACACCTACATTCAGATGGAAAAAAAAAAAATCACAAATCAATTACCTAAACTTCTACCATAAGGAACTGGAATAAGTAAAGCAAACTAAACCCAAAGCAAGTAGTAGGATGGAAATATAAGAAATAGACTGGAGATAAGTAAAATAGAGAATAAAAAATCGATAGTGAGAAATCAACATTAACAAAAGCTGGTTCTTCAAAAGATCAACAAAATTGACAAACCTTCAAGTAGACTAACCTGGGAAGGAAGAGAAAAAGACTCAATTATTAAAATCAAAATGAAGGAGCTGGGCATTTATTTTAATAAACTATACAAAAATAAAAAGAAATAAAAATTAAAATGCCAAGACCATTTAATGGGAAAACAACAATCATTTGAACAAATAGTGCTAGGAAAACTTAATAGCTAAATGAAAATGAATAAATTTGGAGCCCTACCTCACACCATAAAAATTACCTTAAAATGGATCAAAGTTCTAAATGTAAGAGCTAAAATATCAAACGCTTAGAAGAAAATATAGGTATCAATATTTGTGACCTTTTATTAAGCAACACTTTCTTAAATATGACACCAAATGCACAAGCAACAAAAGAAAAATAGATACATTGGGATTCATCAGAACTAAAAATGTTTGTACTCCAAAGATTATTATTAAAAAAGTTAAAAAGTCATCCACAGAATGAGAGAACATATTTGCAAATAATATATCTGATAAGTTCCAAGTACCTAGATTATATAAATAATTGTGCAACTCAACAACAAAAAGACAAAAAAGCAATTTAAAAATGCACATATAATTTGAACATAGAGATTTTTCTAAAGAAGATATGCACATATCAAATATACACATTTAATAGTCTCACCACGGAAAAACAAATCAAAACCACAATGAGATACTCTTCACACTCACTAGGATGGCAATGGTTAAAACAAAAATAAAAGGCAAATTGGTGTTGGCAAATATGTGAAGACATTGGAACCTCTCGCCCTGCCATACATTTCTGGTAGGAATGTAAAACAGGGAGTTCACTTTGGAAAACCGTTTTGTTGTTTCTGAAAATGTTAAACAAAATAACCATAGGATAAGCATTTTACTCTTAGATATGTACCCAACAGAATTGGAAACAAGTACAAAAACTTGTGGGGCCAGGTGAGGTGGCTCACACCTGTAATCCCAGCACTTTGGGAGGCCGAGGCGGGCAGATCACAAGGTCAGGAGATCGTAACCATCCTGGCTAACACGGTGAAACCCCGTCTCTACTAAAAAAATACAAAAAATTAGCCAGGCGAGGTGGCGGGCGCCTGTAGTTGCAGCTACTTAGGAGGCTGAGGCAGGAGAATGGAGTGAACCCAGGGCAGAGCCTGCAATAAGCCAAGATCTCGCCACTGCACTCCAGCCTGGGTGACAGAGTGAGACTCTATCTCAAAAAAAAAAAAAAAAAAAAAAAAAAAAAAACTTGTACACAAATGTTCTTAGCAGAATTATTCATAATAGCTAAAAAGTGGAATCAACTCAAATATTTATCATGTGATGAACTGATATACAAAAAGTGATATATCAATATAATGGAAATTATTTGGCCATAAAACACGTGAAGTACTGGTACATACTACAACATGGATAAACATTTAAGACAATATGCCCAGCAAAAAGGTTAGACATACTGATTATTATTCCATTTATATGAAACTCCCAGAATAGGAAAATCCATAAAATGAGAAAGCAGATTAATGGTAGCCAGGGATTAAGGGTGGGGCAAAGAATGGTGATCCCTGCTCAATGAGTACAAGGTTCCTCTTTGAAATGGCAAAAATGGTATGAAATTAGGCAGTGGTGGTAGTTGCACAACATTGTGCAAGTACTAAAAGCACTGAGCTATACACTTTAAAGTGTTTTCAGTGGTGAATTTTATGTTAGGTAAGTTTTAGCTCAATTAAAAAGAAACAGTTCAAAAGACAATGGGAGTGCAGTACAGAGGTGCTGACAAATTATGTTAATGACTTCTTATTTACCTAATTAAATCCTGATTTGAGGTGACTTCCTATATTATCTACATCTTTTATTCCATCTACTTACCACAATAACTTACCTTTGGATATTTACATAAATGTAGCATAAATTAGTACTAAACTGTATAATTACTTTGTCTTTTCTTGCCTACTTGAAGTATCACTTTAATATTGACAAATTACTTCAGTTTTCAGGCTTTGCAAATACATTTGTTAAGCTATAACATCTACAGTAAATAATTTTTGAAAATGAGTTTAGTTGACCTTTTATTACAGAAACCTACTAAGCAGACATACTTTTCAAAGAATACGTGGCAAGAATTTTACACCTTGAAAATTGTGTTTTTTCTTTCTATATCATCTAGATGAATGGATGAATTTTGAATATTTAGAGGATGCTAAAGAGAGACCCTGGAAAATCACTATGGGTCACAGAAATGTGTGGAAGGAAAACGACATGAGAAGATTCATTGATTTTCCAAAACAACTGACAATAATGTAACCGGAATCTGTCAGGGGCACATAACAAGTAGCACAGTAGGAAGGGCAGGTTCTGGGCTTCAGAGGGATACATAGGCTTCCAATCACGCAGGAGTTCTTTTGTTTTTCTCTTTGTTTGAGTTTTAAACATATATAAAAACAAATGTTTGATTTATTTTGTGATTTTAAAGTATCCTGACAGAGATTTTTGGAGTGAAAAGTGTTCTGGAAGCATGTGGTGGTTTCTTTCATGGATTTCTCATACCCATTCAATCCTCAGATCTGGTAGCAGGTGCCATGGGAGAAGGAGAAGTGGAATAAAACCAGCGCAAAAGACTCTAAAACCTCTGAAAGAATGTAGCTTTTATTTTTCCAGCATCAAGGTCATTTAACTAGAATGCAGTTTCGTCTTACACAGCTGACAGTCCAGGTACGGCTGTATTTAACCACTTGTGATTCTTCCACGATCAGGCAAGTGCCAGCATGAACAATGACAAGCACAGCATTCTGTCTGTACTTAACATTCCTTAAAATACTGCTCAATTATTAGTCAAAGCCCTATGGGAAAAATACATCATCCAAGAAAATAAATAGTTTGAAGACTTAGAAAGAAACATACCTATTCAATAGACGGCAGTAAGATGAAATAGCACTACTCTTTTAACTTCCATTCATTGTGCAGGGAAAGTGTTTAGGGTGCTGTTTGAGCTCTTCTCATAGTGAGTATATTGGCAGGTAAACAAAAGTAAATGTGGCTGTTTATAGTCTTCTGTTTAATACATGATTATCTATGAAATAAACTTCACAAATGCACCTTGAGATGAAGGAGCTCTTCCCCTACATACAAATATTCACCTCCATTGGAAAATGAGGCAAATAAAACAAAGATTTTCCTCAAATAATATCCTACTTTGAATGACAACCCCTCCCTTTTTAGCTCCTTTAAATATGTTATTTCCATTGTGTAACATTCAGCTCAAAAGGGAGTGTTGATGTTGTGAAAAGCAAGCTGAGTGTAGCATTGTAATATTTAGAGGACTAATGACAACAAAAGTCCTGTCTATTTTGAAATATGTGAAAACTAGGTTTTGCATCTGGTCATCAGATCCACAGTACCTCACTGGAAGAACAAGACATACTACTACTTAACATTCTCAGATATGGTTTATATATATTAATTATTAGAAGCATTCTTCATGGTTTATGACCCCAAATGTAATATGTGTTACTAATAAGTTCTAATTGCATCTAACACTGTTTATGTAAGAGAAGAAAAAACACCTATTTTGTAGCTAATATTAAAGCAGTTGACAGAGTAAATCTAAAGGATAATCCAAGTTAGGTATATAGAGTTTGCATTGTAAATTAAGGTAAATCAATTCTTAGCACTCACAGATAGCTAGGTTACATCTTAAAAGATATTTGTCTTATAAGAGATATTTCTCTCTTTCTCTAAAAGTTGTCTGTTTACTGGCAAGTTAACTCAAAGGGCCAGATGGCCAAAGCCATGTGAGATCATTAGACAGTTCCTGTTCAAATTTTGGACAACAATTAACAGAAGCCCAGCAGGAGTTCCCCACTGTTGACCCCTAAAGGGTGGCTAATCAGCAGCATATG
Organism: Macaca thibetana thibetana; assembly: GCF_024542745.1. Taxonomy (NCBI): domain Eukaryota; kingdom Metazoa; phylum Chordata; class Mammalia; order Primates; family Cercopithecidae; genus Macaca; species Macaca thibetana. The sequence goes on from NC_065594.1 coordinate 87,621,160, forward strand.
TGTTTATTTATACCAGCAGGCCCTTTTAATTAACAGCTCTGAGGTGTGTACTTTTTGGAATTTTATACAGTGTATTAGGAAACAGTTCTGAAAAGGCCCAGTTATAAAGCTTAAGTTATATTAAAATTGAAGTCAGAATATAACAAAATGTCAAGATGTCTAGGCATCATACAGGTGGACCAAATATTAATAAGATCCCAACCAAAAAATCTCTTTGGCTGGTTCCAAGGGTTGCCAAGAGTTGATGCTGTTTTCACTTTCCCATCCCAATCTCAATGAATTTACGTAATCTGTAACCATAGCCCTGCCCTGAAACTTGGAATGTTACTGATGGTTCTGAATCCAGACTCTTCCCCTTGCTGCTTGATATGGTTTGGCTGTTTCCCAGTCAAATCTCATGACTGGTTTTGAAATGTGAGGACATGAGATTTGGAGGGGCCAGGGACAGAATGATATGGTTTGGACCCAGTGGGAGGTAATTGAATCATGGGCACAGGTCTTTCCCATGCTATTCTCATGATAGTGAATAAGTGTCATGAGATATGATGGGTTTATCAGGGGTTCTGCTTTTTCTTCTTGCTCATTTTCTCTGGCCACCACCATGTAGGAAGTGCCTTTTGCCTCCTGCCATGATTCTGAGGCCTCTTCAGCCATGTGGAACTGTAAGTCCAATTAAACCTTTTCTGTTCCCAGTTTCAGGTATGTCTTTATCAGCAGCGTGAAAATGAACTAATACACTGCTCTTTGCAATTAGGCTTTTTATTTACACTGATGCAGGTATGAGCTGATCTCAGGTGGGCCTCACACTCTATGCAAAGTAAATGCTAGGCAGTGTCATACTGAAGATCTGACAGCATTACTCCTTTTTTTTTCCCCAAAAGACAGACTCAGTGTAGGTAATTTCCTTACCATCATTGGGAAAACTATAAATATTCAACAGTAAAAGATTATATAAATTTCCCTTATTGGTCCTAACCTAATATTTAATATTTATGCACATGGGTTGTTACAGTTGAAAACTGATACATAAAGAAGCAGAAACACCAACAACATCGAATCTACTCCTGTGTAAGTCATTGAGATGATGATGATGTCACAATGTGGCCTCATGACAAGACCTCCATAAAGTCTTGATTCATATAAGCTCCTGCAAAATCATTGACTTACTTTTGAGCTCTCCATAGGCAAAAATAACCAGCAATATTAATAATACAAATACATTAATATAAATCAGTGTTCTAATTATTCATTTTACTTTAATTTGGAATATTTAATTTCATCCTTAATGAAGTAATTTTTATTCTGAAAGTACCTCTGAAATACTGGGATCGGATCTTTCTTTGGTATGCCTTTCTTTGATCTTCGAACATGCATTTCATTTCCAAACTTTCAAAATTGATTTGACAACTAATATTTCATTTGATTTTAGGAGTAGCTGTAGGAAATTGTCAAAGCAGATGTTATTGTTCTTCTTTTATAGGAAAGAAAGAAGTAGTCTTACAAAGCTCCCAGCATGTGAAAGGATTCCATCCAGCGTCCCCTGGTTCCATAAGAAATGTTTTCCTCTCTTTACCGTTCTATCTCCAGAGCATCTTCTGATGTCCCAAGCCTCCTCCGGAAACTGCAGAGTATCTCTAACTTCTAGGATAAGGAAACACATTATCTTTGAGTACTAATTATTCCCACATCCTTAAATCCTGAGGAAGTTATTCACAATACTTGTTTTAAAAATGATTTAATAATATTGTTAAAGATGCAAAAGGCATTCTGTAGGTATATTTAGTTACTGTTGTTATGTGAGATAAGAAGTTCTGCATGATGCAGCCTAAATATAGATAGATAATTCTCATGTTGTAACTACAATGTGTAATTAATGTAATTACTACTTGTAAGTGATTTAGTGAGGTTGCTGAAGAGAACTAACTCCAATGTGAATCCTCAAATTGAGTAAGGCCCATATGTTTTTGGCTTTGCTTGAGATTAAATAACTGTTAATGAGTTCAGAAAATAAGGCAAAAGATGATTGTATCATATTAGATAAATGGGATTTCAGTATTTTTAACACAATAATAGTGAATTTTACTTGATATTATAGTTGGCAAAGATGAAGTTTCAATTAACCATTACTATAAAACAAAATAGTATTGCTCAATTTGAATGCTGAAGACTATAATTCTCAGTGGGTTTATTTTAAAAGAATACTGTATTTATTTAAAAATAAAACAATTTTACTTCTTTGTAACCTCACCAAATCACTTATAAGCAGTAATTACATTAATCATTTGTAAAATGTTTCATTTGAGAAAGAGTACAAGCATTGGGAGGAGAGCAATTATCTACCATAATGGTGAGATATACATAAAGAAAATGACTGGGCGGTTCCAAGATGGCCAAAAGGGAACAGCTCCAGCCTCCAGCTCCCAGTGTGAGTGACACAGAAGATGGGTGATTTCTGCATTTCCCACTGAGGTACCAGGTTCATCTCACTGGGGCGTGTCAGAGAGTGGGTGCAGGACAGTGGGCACAGCCCACCTAGCAAGAGCTGAAGCAGGGTGAGGCATCGCCTGCTAAGCCCCCTGCTAAGGGGCTTAGCAAACAGCACGCCTGGCTCAGAGGGTCCCACACCCACAGAGACTCTCTCATTGCTAGCACAGCAGCCTGAGATCTAACTGCAAGCCAGCAGCAAGACTGGGGGAGGGGCGCCTGCCATTGCTGAGGCTTTAGTAGGTAAACAAAGTGGCCAGGAAGCTCGAGCTGGGAGGAGCCCACCACAGCTCAAAGAGGCCTGCCTGCCTCTGTAGACTCCAACTCTGGGGACAGGGCATAGCCAAACAAAAGGCAGCAGAAACCTCTGCAGATTTAAATATCCCTGTCTGACAGCTTTGAAGAGAGTAGTGGTTCTCCCAGCACGGAGTTTGGGATCTGAGAACAGACAGACTACCTGCTTAAGTGGGTCCCTAACCCCCGAGTAGCAGAACTGGGAGACACCCCAACTAGAGGCAGATTGACACCTCACGTCTCACACGGTTGGGTACCCCTCTGAGACGAAGCTTCCAGAGGAATGATCAGGCAGCAACAATTGCTACTCAGCAATATTCACTCTTCTGCAGCCTCCACTGCTGATACCCAGGCAAACAGGGTCTGGAATGGACCTTGAGCAAACTCCAACAGACCTGCAGCTGAGGGTCCTGACTGTGAGAAGGAAAACTAACAAACAGAAAGGACATCCCACCAAAACCCCATCTGTACATCACCATCATCAAAGATCAAAGTGTAGATAAAACCACAAAGATGGGGAAAAAGCAGTGCAGAAAAGCTGAAAATTCTAAAAATCAGAGCGCCTCTCCCCCACAAAGGAACGCAGCTCCTCGCCAGCAACAGAACAAAGCTGAACAGAGAATGACTTTGACAAGTTGAGAGAAGAAGGCTTCAGACGATCAAATTTCTTCGAGTTAAAGGAGGAAGTTCAAACCCATCGCAAAGAAGCTAAAAACGTTGAAGAAAGATTTGACAAATGGCTAACTAGAATAACCAATGTAGAGAAGTCCTTAAATGACCTGACAGAGCTGAAAACCATGACACAAGGACTACGTAACAAATGTATAAGCTTCAGTAACCAACTCGATCAGCTGGAAGAAAGGGTATCAAGGATTGAAGATCAAATGAATGAAATGAAGCAAGAAGAGAAGTTTAGAGAAAAAAGAGTAAAAAGAAAGGAACAAAACCTCCAAGAAATATGGCACTATGTGAAAAGACCAAATCTACATCTGATTGGTGTACCTGAAAGTGACAGGGAGAAAGGAAGCAAATTGGAAAACACTCTGCAGGAAATTATCCAGGAGAACTTCCCCAACCTAGCAAGGCAGGCCAACATTCAAATTCAGGAAATACAGAGAACGCCACAAAGATGCTCCTTGAGAAGAGCAACTCCAAGACACATAATTGTCAGATTCACCAAAGTTGAAATGAAGGAAAAGATATTAAGGGCAGCCAGAGAGAAAGATCGGGTTACCCACAAAGGGAAGCCCATCAGACTAACAGCAGATCTCTCGGGAGAAACTCTACAAGCCAGAAGAGAGTGGGGGCCAATATTCAACATTCTTAAAGAAAAGAATTTTCAACCCAGAATTTCATATCCAGCCAAACTAAGTTTCATAAGTGAAGGAGAAATAAAATCCTTTACAGACAAGCAAATGCTGAGAGATTTTGTCACCACCAGACCCACCCTATAAGAGCTCCTGAAGGCAGCACTAAACATGGAAAGGAGCAACTGGTACCAGATACTGCGAAAACATGCCAAAATGCAAAGACCATTGATGCTAGGAAGAAACTGCATCAACTAATGAGCAAAATAATCAGCTAACATCATAAGGACAGGATCAAGTTCACACATAACAATATTAACCTAAAATGTAAATGGGCTAACTGCTCCAATTAAAAGACATAGACTGGCAAATTGGATAAAGAGTCAAGACCCATCAGTGTGCTGTATTCAGGAGACCCATCTCACATGCAGAGACACACATAGGCTCAAAATAAAGGGATGGAGGAAGATCTACCAAGCAAATGGAAAACAAAAAAGAGGTGGCAGTTGCAATCCTAGTCTCTGATAAAACAGACTTTCAACCAACAAAGGTCAAAAAAGACAAAGAAGGCCATTACATAATGGTAAAGGGATCAATTCAACAAGAAGAGCTAACTATCCTAAATATATGTGCACCCGATACAAGAGCACCCAGATTCATAAAGCAAGTTCTTAGAGACCTACAAAGAGACTTACACTCCCACACAATAATAATGGAAGACATTAACACCCCACTATCAATATTATACAGATCAACAAGACAGACAGTTAACAAAGATATCCAGGAATTGAACTCAGCTCTGCACCAAGCAGACCTAACAGACATCTACAGAGCTCTCCAACCCAAATCAACATAATATACATTCTTCTGAGCACCACATCACACTTATTCTTAAATTGACCATACAATTGAAAGTAAAGCACTCCTTAGCAAATGTAAAAGAACAGAAATTTAAAGAAAACTGTCTCTCAGACCACAGTGCAATCAAACAAGAACTCAGGATTAAGAAACACCCTCAAAATCGCTCAACTACATGGAAACTGAACAACCTGCTCCTGAATGACTACTGGGTAAATAACAAAATGAAGGCAGAAATAAAGATGTTCTTTGAAACCAATGAGGACAAAGACAAAACATACCAGAATCTCTGGGACACATTTAAAGCAGTGTGTAGAGGGAAATTTATAGCACTAATGCCCACAAGAGGAAGCTGAAAATATCTAAAACTGACACCCTAACATCACAATTAAAAGAACTAGAGAAGCAAGAGCAAACACATTCAAAAACTAGCAGAAGGCAAGAAATGTTGAAGATCAGAGCAGAGCTGAGGGAGATAGAGACATAAAAATCCCTTCAAAAAATCAATGAATCCTGGAGTTGGTTTTTTGAAAAGTTCAACAAAATTGATAGATGGCTAGCAAGACTAATAAAGAAGAATAGAGAGAAGAATCAAATAGCTGCAATAAAAAATGATAAAGGGAATATCACCACTAGGCCTACAGAAATACAAACTCCATCAGAGAATACTATGAACACCTCTACGCAAATAAATGAGAAAATCTAGAAGAAATGGATAAATTCCTGGACACACAAACCTTCCCAAGACTAAACAAGGAAGAAGTTGAATCCCTGAATAGACCAATAACAGGCTCTGAAATTGAGGCAATAATTAATAGCCTACCAACCAAAAAAAGTTCAGGACCAGAGGGATTCACAGCTGAATTCTACCAGAGGTATAAGGAGGAGCTGGTACTATTCCCTCTGAAACTATTCCAGTCAATAGAAAAAGAGGGAATGATCCCTAACTCATTTTATGAGGCCAACATCATTGTGATACTAAAGACTGGCAGAGACACAACAACAACAAAAAAAGAGAATTTAAGACCAGTATTCCTGATGAACTTTGATGCAAAAATCCTCAATAAAATACTGGCAAGCTGAATCCAGCAGCACATCAAAAAGCTTATCCACCATGATCAAGTGGGCTTCATCCCTGGGATGCAAGGCTGGTTCAACATACACAAATCAATAAATGTAATCCATCATATAAATAGAACCAAAGACAAAAACCACATGATTATCTCAATAGATGCAGAGAAGGCCTGTGACAAAATTCAGCAGCCCTTCGTGTTAAAAACTCTCAATAAATTTGGTATCGATGGTATGTATCTCAAAATAATAAGGGCTATTTATGACAAACCCACAGCCAATATCATACTGAATGGTCAAAAACTGGAAGCATTTCCTTTGAAAACTGGCACAGGACAGGGATGCCCTCTCTCACCACTCCTATTCAACATAGTGTTGGAAGTTCTGGCCAGGGAAATCAGGCAGGAGAAAGAAATAAAGGGTATTCGATTAGGAAAAGAGGAAGACAAATTGTCCCTGTTTGCAGATGACATGATTGTATATTTAGAAAACCCCATCGTCTCAGCCCAAAATCTCCTTAAGCTGATAAGCAACTTCAGCAAAGTCTCAGGATACAAAATCAGTGTGCAAAAATCACAAGCATTTTTATACACCAATAACAGACAAACAGAGAGCCAAATCATAAATGGACTCCCATTCACAATTGCTTCAAAGAGAATAAAATACCTAGGAATCCTACTTACAAGGGATGCGAAGGACCTCTTCAAGGAGAACTACAAACAACTGCCCAATGAAATAAGAGAGGACACAAACAAATGGAAGAACATACCATGCTCATGGATAGGAAGAATTAATATCGTGAAAATGGCCATACTGCCCAAGGTAATTTATAGATTCAATGCCATCCCCATCAGGTTACCAATGACTTTCTTCACAGAATTGGAAAAAACCACTTTAAAGTTCATATGGAACCAAAATGAGCCCGCATTGCCAAGACAATCCTAAGCAAAAGGAAGAAAGCTGGAGGCATCATGCTACCTGACTTCAAACTATACTACAAGTCTACAGTAACCAATTCAGCATGGTACTGGTACCAAAACAGAGATATAGACCAAAGGAACAGAACAGAGCCCTCAGCAGTAACACCACGCATCAAACTATACTACAAGTCTACAGTAACCAATACAGCATGGTACTGGTACCAAAAGAGAGATATAGACCAAAGGAACAGAACAGAGCCCTCAGCAGTAACACCACGCATCTACAACCATCTGATCTTCGACAAACCTGACAAAAACAAGAAATAGGGAAAGGATTCGCTATTTAATAAATTCTGCTGGGAAAACTGGCTAGCCATATGTAGAAAGTTTAAACTGGATCCCTTCCTTACACCTTACACAAAAATTAATTCAAGATAGATTAAAGACTTAAATGTTAGACCTAAAACTATAAAAACCCTAGAAGAAAACCTAGGCAATACCATTCAGGACATAGGCATGGGCAAGGACTTCATGTCTAAAACACCAAAAGCAATGGCAACAAAAGCCAAAATTCACAAATGGGATCTAGTTAATCTAAAGAGCTTCTCCACAGCAAAAGAAACTACCATCAGAGTGAACAGGCAACCTACAGAATGGGAGAAAATTTTAGCAATCTACTCATCCAACAAAGGGCTAATATCCAGAATCTACAAAGAACTCAAACAAATTTACAATAAAAAAAAACAACTCCATCAAAAAGTCGGCAAAGGGTATGAACAGACACTTCTAAAAAGAAGACATTTATGCTGCCAACAGACACATGAAAAAATGCTCATCATCACTTGCCATCAGAGAAATGCAGATCAAAACCACAATGAGATACCATCTCACACCAGTTAGAATGGCGATCATTAAAAAGTCAGGAAACAACAGGTGCTGGAGAGGATGTGGAGAAACAGGAATACTTTTACACTGTTGGTGGGACTGTAAACTAGTTTGACCATTGTGGAAGACAGTGTGGCGATTCCTCAGGTATCTAGAACTAGAAATACCATTTGACCCAGCCATTCCATTACTGGATATATACCCAAAGGATTATAAATCATGCTGCTATAAAGACACATGGACACGTATGTTTATTGTGGCACTGTTCACAATAGCAAAGACTTGGAACCAACCCAAACGTCCATCAATGACAGACTGGATTAAGAAAATGTGGCACATATACACCATGGAATACTATGCAGTCATAAAAAAGGATGAGTTCATGTAATTTGTAGGAACATGGATGCAGCTGGAAACCATCATTCTCAGAAAACTATCACAAGGACAGAAAACCAAACACCACATGTTCTCACTCATAGGTGGGAATTGAACAATGAGAACACTCGGACACAGGAAGGGGAACATCACACACTGGGGCCTGTTGTGGGGTGTGGGGAGGGGGTACGATAGCATTAGGAGATATACCTACTGTAAATGATGAGTTAATGGGTGCAGCACACCAACATGGCACATGTATACATATGTAACAAATCTGCACGTTGTGCACATTTGCCCTATAACTTAAAGAACAATAATAAAAAAAAGAACTGCCTGAGACTGGGTAATTTCTAAAAAAAGGTTTAACTGACTCACAGTTCTGCAGGCTGTGCAGGAAGCATGGCTGGGAGGCCTCTGGAAACTTTCAGACACTGGTGTTAAATTACAAACACTGGCACCCACAAAATATTAGCTGTCGTGATAGTCACCATAATGATAAATGTGATGATGTTGCTACATACATGCTTTTTCAATTCAAATCTCTAAGAACTCTAAGACATGCTACCATACTAATAATTAAAACACCCTTTTTGCAAACTTTTTTCACTGTTTATAAAATAGATTCACACTTAAATTTGGAGCTTGGTCCTCCAAATCCAAGCTTAAATTTGGAGCTCGGTTTACTCTTTTCATTTTGTTTCCTTAGAAATGAATGTGCTAGCCCAAAGGATGCACCCAGGTAAAGGAAGTTATCAGCTGTCACACCTACTTCCATTGTTAGAGTTGGTTCCTCTCATCTTAAATTTCAGATCACACATTTTCCCTATATTAAGCTAGCATGGTGGTATAGGGGCTATACCATATGGGGCAGAGTGACTGTCATATTTTTCATTCTTGTCTTGGTCACAGAATGAATGGCACATTATCATCAGCCCTCCTGTTGATTTTCGTCTGAGTATCCAGGCTTCAGTGATTGCCAGCATGGCTATTAGCCACAGAATCATTCAAATAATATGATACAGCTATTTTGCTGATGACTGCTCTTTGAATTTTAGCATTTCTTATGCTCAAGAGTCTTTCAAAAATAAAAAAATGTAATGCTCTCTACTAGAATTTTGTTAAAGAAAATGTAATAAATATGCAAAATACAAAATAGAAACCAAGGTAATTACTTAAATAATAAAGGCAAAGCAATGCAATATCCAATATCTGAAATAATATTCATGAGTGTATTTTAAATTATTCAAAATATTCATTTTTATTTTATTAATTTCCTGTGGCATATTTTGTGGTTTTCTTAATAACATGACGCATGAATGTTGCCCAAATGTTTAATGTTACTACTAGTAACATGAGCAAACCTGGATTTATTTTTTAAAGGGACTTTACTCAGAAAGAATTTATAACAAAACATAACACTGAAAATGTACACTAAATTATTCTGACTCGCAAGCATGCCTGATAGATTTGTTGAATTTTAGTAAAGTCCAGCTGTGTTTTTAAAGTCAGAAAAAAATAAAATAAGGTAATTTTCTCTAATAAACTCATATGATCAAGTTAGAGGTTTTGATTAATATTAAGTCCTCCATTCAGAATTTAAGGCATGTTCTTTGCTGAAACTAGGAATTATTTTAGAAATACTATATATAGATTAATGTAAATAAAATTACTAAAAAAAAATGAATTAAACAATCTTCTCCAAAAAGATATATTGAAGTCTTAAAACCTGCTCAGATTGTGGCCTTATTAGGAAACAGGGTCTTGCTGACATGAATCACATTAAGATGAGGTCTTATTAGAGTGGGATGGGTCTCTAACTTAACATGACCCTGTCCTTATAAAACAGTGGCCATGTGGAGACAGGGAGATCACTATATGAAGAGAGAGAATTGGAGGGATGCATCCGTGGATGCAAAGAGTGCCAAAGAGTGCCACCGAACCACCAGAAGGTGGAAAAGACAAGAAAGTATATTCTCTTGTAGGTTTCAGAGGGAGCACGCCCTTGACAGTACCTGAATTTCACACTTCCCACCTACAGAACTGTGAGATAATACATTTCTGTTATTCTAAGTCACCCAGTTTGTGGTACTTTGTTATAATAATACTAGCAAACGACTATAAAGTCATTCATAAATAATCAGTAAACATCTACCAAATTGAAACATCATGTGTTATATTCAAGAAGATTAATCTAGAGTATATCGGTATATCGAAGTATCTTTCTGAATCTCACCAACATACTACTAATGTTTTAATACTTCTTATTAGTGCCCTGTTATCTATAATAAAGTCATATTGATAACTTAGTATCAAAGGTTTTTGGGATTCATGTTGAGAGGTCAAATTAGACCCTTCTCTAACAGTCTTTTGATAAATGCATTTTCCTGAACCTTGTTATAGGTCTTATTCAGTGAGCCTCACATTGAGAATGGAAGTCAGTCTTTCATTTTGTTTCCTTAGATATGAATGTGCTAGCCCAAAGGATGCACCCAGGTAAAGGAAGTTATCAGCTGTCACACCTGCTCCCATTGTTAGAGTTGGTTCCTCTCATCTTAAATTGTAGATCACACATTTTTCCCATATTAAACAAGCACATTCTTATTGACAGTAAAAAGAGCAAAAATAAAAGCATATGGGAGGTGAATTTAGCAAAGGTAAGAGTAACGACCTGATTTGGAAAAGGCAGTAATAGCTTACTTAAGATGATTTCTGAGATAAATTTTAAGAATGAATGAAATCATTCCATGAACAAGAGTATTTCAGAGGAAGAAAACACGTGAAAAACATTTGGAGGCCTAAATATTCCTGCAATTGGCTTTTGGTTCATCATGCTATGCACTGCCCAGGGTTTCAGTGTGGGTTATAGTTTTATTTCCGGGTTTCACTTTTGGAACATCAAAAGCGTTTGTTAGTGGCTATAAAATAGCAACATGTTGTTTGAATGAGTGTTTCTCAAATGAAAACTTCTGCAAGAAATAAAAAGAATTGTGAACATGAGGGCGTTTGACTGGTTGGTAGCAGCAAAACAGATCCTCCTTTAAGATCAGCAAATGCATGAAATACCTCCCCTGAACTCCCTCCCTGTATCCCTATATCCCACCAATCGCAACAGGCTCCATCTGTGGGAAGACATCACTAACGAATCACAACTTGCTTTCCTGCTAAGAAGTGAATAAGAGTTCTCATCTCAGCACTGATGCAGTTAATCAGGGGTGGCCTGCATTTGTGTGTGTGTGTGTGTGTGTGTGTATGTTTATGTTAGTAAAAAGGGGATGTGCATGTCTTACAACTAGATTCCTTCAGAAGGGGCAAAATAGAAGGACTGGGTAAAGATTTCAAGCATGTGAAAAGATGGAGAAGGAGCATTGTTTCAAATGAAGCTGAGAGAAAATAAATGTTTTACCTTTTAGAAAATACATGCTCTCTGAAATACAGTTTATTCATGTACAAGGAGCTTTTGATAGCCTTCATGCAATTCTACAGCAGCTAAGCCATCATTAGCCGATGATGCCAGCTTGCTTTCACAAGTGTGTTTAATATAGTATAATTTATGGATTTTAGTTTCAAAATAAGTACCACTTATCCTGTCTGGCACCTCTTCCTCCTTCTTCTCTGTCACAAAGTGTTGACTGTGAGCTGAGTAGCCTCCAGCCAGGAGAACTATGGACGGCTGTTCTTCCCTTTCCTACTCAGCAAAGCCACCTGCTGTTGTGTCGCTCCTGGCTGCTCTCAGCAAAGCGGATGCAGCGCTGGGTGAATGCCATGGTCAAACATTTGCTATGACAATAAATGTTTTAATAAGAAATTGATTAGTATCCTCCAATATCTGCAAAATATTCAATAAAATGAACATAATGGCAATTCTGAGCTAGAGGGCTGCACAGATTCTTTCAGCCATTTGAGTACAGCCATAGAAAGGCAAACATTTTTATCTATAGTCATCTAACTCTAAGCAGAGAGAGAAACATTTCAATACAGAACAATTAAAGCAGAACTAACCTGGTAAAGGGCCAGCTTACTTCAGGTGCCTACGTTCTTCATGTAGTACTGGCTACCTAATTTGAGGGCCCACTGCAAACATGAAAATGTGGGGTTCCTGTTCAAAAGCTATTAAGAATATCAAGATGGCAAGAGCACAGCATTAAACCAAGTAGGAGCCCTTTTGAGTATAGGCCTTCTGTGTCTGCACAAGTCCTGTGCCCAAAAAGCCAGCACTGCCTTCACAGTTTGATTCTGCCATGTTACGTGTTTATTTCATCATAATTAGATCTAACATTTTCCTTTACCAGTTATCTATTCTCTTTATTATCTTATGAGGGAAGAACTTCTCTTCTATTTTTTCAGTCTTACTTGAAAGTGACAAAATAAATGTTATACAGTTTTGATTTTATCTACAATTGAAAGATCATCAAATTCTTTCTAGGCATAAAATTCAGAATTCTGTGAGTTAGAAAAACATCATGAAGTACTTGATTATCTGGGTGTGGTGGCACACTCTTGTAGTTCCAGCAGTTACTAAAGAGGCTAAGGGCAGAGGATCGCTGGAGCTCAGGAGGCCCAGGTTGCAGTGAGCTGAGAACATGCCAGTGTACTTAGCCTGGGTGAAATCACAAGACCTTGTCTCCAATAATTAAATAAATAATTTAATTTAATTTAAAATTACTTGAAAATTAATATCGATAACTCTTCAGTAACAGTATATTAAACAATAATTCCAAAGTTATCTTGTATTAAACACCATTTTTCATTGATTTATCATTCTGAGCTCAGCATTGCTAAGTAGAGAAATAATCACCCCAGTTATTAAAATATTAAAAGTGTTAAGAGCACAGGAAGTAAAATTTTCCAAACCAAATGTGTTTCAATATATCAGCTTTGTGTTCATTGATATGCAGATTTGGGTTTCTGCAGATCTAATAACACTGATCATTTGTGGCATAAAAAATTCTGATTCTTTATTGTGAAAGAGACATCAATTAATATCAAAATTAATTAATCTACCATGCATATACCATTTTCCTTAACAATTTCACTGATATGTTTTTATATATCAAAACATTTTAAGTGTACACAATTAAATGAACTTTAATAAACTTCACCAAATGGTGAAATCATCATCAAAAGTCAGCTTTAGAATGTTTACCTAACAACACCCCTCATGCCTATTTATAATAATTCTCCATTCCCGCCTTCAGCCCAGAAAACCTCTCATCTATTTCCTGTTTCTATAAAGTTATCTATTCTGGACATTTCATGTAAATGGAATCATATACTTTGTGGTCTCTTGTGTCTATTTTTTTTTTAACTTGGCATAACATTTTTGAGGTTCATCTACAATGCAGCATATGTGAGTAGATTGTTGTTCTTTTCCTGTTGAATAGTATTCTACTATGTATATATGTCACATCTGTCTATCCACTCCCAGATGATAAGCATATAGGTTATTTTCGCTGTGTGGGTATTAAAAATAACGCTGATATGAATATTCACATGCAAGTTCTTAACGTGGACACACGTTTTCATTTCTCTTGTGTAGATACCTAGCAGTGGAATTGCTGGGCCATATGGTAGCTTTATGTTTAACTTGTTAAGAAATTGCTAAACTGTTTTCTAAAGTGGCTACACCATTTTACATTCCCAGAAAAATATATATGAGGACATTTGTTTCTCCACATTCTTGCCAATATTTATTTTAGTCTGTCTCACTTATTATAACCGCTCTTTCTTTGGTTTCTATGTTTTTATTTGTGCAAATTTATGGTGTACATGAGAAGTTATTTATGTATAATTAATGCATACTGATCAAGTCAGGATATCCATTATTGTAGCTGTGAAATTGTATCTTATTGTGGTTTTGATTTGCATTTTCCTAGTGGGTAATAACGTTGAACATCATTTCATATACTTATTAGACATTTATATACCTTCTTCTGTATGTCAGTTCACATTTTCTGCCCATTTTATTTTTGTTTATTTTTCTTCTTGATTTGTAAGTGTTCTTTGCAAATTCTCACTGCAGATCCTTTATTGGATAAATGTTTTGCAAACATTTTCCCCCAATCTGTTACTCTTGTTCTTATTTTCTTCATGGTCATTTTTAAAATGTAAAATTTGAACTTTGAAGTTTGGTGAGGTTATTTTTTTCTTTTATGAACTATGTGTTTAGTGTCATATCTAAGAAATTATTGCCTAACCCAAGCTCTCAACATTTTTTTCCTATGTTTTTTCCTACAAGTTTCACTGTTTTAGCTACTTCATTTAAGTTCATGATTCATTTGGAGTTAATTTGTGGGTGTTGTGAGGAGTAGGTCTAAGTTCATCTTTTTGGATATGGATATCCAATTGTCCCTGCACCATCTGTCAAACAGACTGTCCTTTCCCCAGCAAATATTTTTGGCAACTTGGTCAAAAATAAATTGACTACAAATATAAATATGTATTTCTGGATTTTCAACTCTTTTCCATTTTTGATATGTCTATCCTTACCATCTTGATAATTGGATATTTATATTAAGTTGTGAAATTGTTACATAAAGCCCTCTAACTTTTTCATTTTCCAAATACTTTGGCTATTCTATGTTTTTCATCTGCATATAAATTTTTAGATTTGTTTGTGCATAGCTGGTGGGGGAAGCCTGTTGGAATTTTGAAAGTGATTGAATTGAAACTTCAGGTGAATTTGGGAAGAATTGCCACTTAACAATATTGAATCTTTCAAGTCATGAGCATGGAATATATCTTCACTTATTTATATCTTCTTTGATTTCTCACAGCAAAGTTTTGTGATTTTTAATGTAGAAGTCTTCACTTCCTTCTGTTAGACTTAATTATTAGCATTTGTTTTGATGCTATTATGAATGGAATTTTATTCTAAATTTCTTTGGATTGTTCATTGCTTGTATGCATATATCCCTTTTTTAATGTACAGTTGTGCAATGCATAATGACTTTTTGGTCAATGATGGACTGCGTATACAACAGTGGTCCCATAAGTTTATAATGTAGCAGAAAAATTCCTATCTCCTAGTGATGTCTTGGCCATCCTAACATCCTAGTGCAATGCATTACTCTTGTGTTTGCGGTGATGCTGGTGTAAACAAACCTACTGCACCGCCAGTCATGTGAAAATGTACTGTGATGTCCTACGCCTTCACATTTACTCATCAGTCACTCACTGACTCAACTAGAGCAATTTCCAGTCTTGCACGCTCCATTTGTGCTAAGTGCCTGATACAGGTGTATCATTTCTAAATCTTTTATACTGTATTTTTATTGCACCTTTTCAATGTGTAGATAGGTTTACATACACAAATACTTATCATTGTATTGCAATTGCCTACAGTATTTGTTACAGTAGCATGCTGCATAGGTTCATGTCCTAGGACCAATAGGCTACACCAGGTGTGTACCCTACATGTGTAGTAGGCAATACCATCTAGGCTTGTGTAGGTACATTCTGTGATACTCACATGATGACGATATCACCTAATGATGCATTTCTCAGAATGTATCTCCATCAAGAAGCAATGCATGACTGTATTTCAACAGGAGCAGAAATTTCTTTTAAACCCTGTATTTCTCTTTTGTACTTTTTTGAGCAACAAATATTCACTGTGGAAAACATGGTTAAAATACAAAAGTCACTGGAAGCTACCATATCAGGCAGTTGAGTCATGTCTGCATCCACTGTAGTTCTCTGGTTCCATCTCGCAATACACATGCAAGTCAGCCAAGGCTGTGATGCTCAACTATTACACAGTTTTACTTTTTGCCATCTTTTCTACAAATGTTTTCTGGGTAGGCTAAAGAGCTTAGTGGTTAAGCGCATGGGTTCTAGATTCCAATCCTAGTTCATCACACACTATTTGTGAGACCATGAGTAGGTTGCTTACTCTCTAATTACTCTCATTTCTTCACTTGTAAAGGGCATGATGTTACATTTCTTTCCTGGTTCCTTTTTTCTTTCCTTGACTTCATCCTTCCTTCTTTTTCTTTACTCCCTTTCCAACTCAATTTCATCACCCTGGTAAGTTCACATCAGGCTCTCTGTCTAAACTAACTGCTCTTGAACAGAACATCCTCTCAAAAACTGGGATGCCAACCTCATATTTCACATCTTCCCTCTGATTTGGGAACAGTATTCCAAGGATCAATACTACCTCCTCTGAGTCCGTCTCTAGTCATCCCAATATGCCTTCTAGTGTTCCTCTCCTCTGACCTCCAGATATCACCAAGATGCAATTTGGGGCACCCTAACTCCTTGGAGTGAAAGGTTAAAGCTCAATTTCCCAGCTTTTGTGACTTCAGCATCTTCCCCCAATGTTTTCTCTGAGTACTTGGTCTTGGTCTCCACTTCTGCATCTGTGTACAATGATTTAATTCCGCTTCGTGCTGATTGATACGCGGATCTGGGCTCTGTTAGTATTCTACTATGTTAAAAATCCAATCACACTCATGTTTTCATGAATTTAATAACTTCCATGAAGATTCAGGAAGATTCAGGGAAAGCTTGACTCACAGATCACAAAAACATCTGCAGTTTTGCTGTCTCCTTGCCTTGGGGAGCCCACATTTCCCAATGTGAGCAACACAGAGAGGCAGCCCATCTCCCCCAACACCCCTCTTGTGGGGAGAAGCTCTGGCAAACACACTGGCCTTCCCAAGCTCTTATGATTTTCTGAAAGATGACAGCTAGGTATGTAAAAGTCCAGAAAAGAACCAAAAAGAAAAGAAAAGCACCTGCATTTTTATTATTCAGAATTCAACACCATTTTAAAAATATTGTACATGCTTTTCCTTTTATATAGCTTTTGAACTTTTCAGTTATAACCCAGTGTTTTAAGATAATTGAGGCTCTACCTATATTTTGCCTAAAGCAATCAGATGATTAAATCACATTATTGTAACTCCCAATAAATCAGTCAATACATTGAACAAGTGACTTCAACGTATTATTACTATCATTATTTTGCATGATATCAAGATGGCACTACATTATAGTAATTACTTAAAGTCCGAAATCCTAATACTTTGCCAGGTACCAATTGCATGCTCTTGAGTAGGTTTCTTCAATTTGGGAGCTTCACTTTCTCTCATCATAAAAAGAGGAGGTATTTCTAGTTAGACTTAAAGACATAAAGCCATCAGTCTAATAATTGACAGATATATGAAATATGTGTGCTTGTACTAATTTCATATGAACCTAAGCTGAAAATGATGTCTTCGTTTTGAAAAAGAATAGATGCATTTGCATTACTCAGTCTGAGTTGAAATGTGGAACCATGGATAAAGAAAATTTTATCACAGTATTTTATCATTCTATGACATTTATATCATAGTATTTATCATTGTATTATCCTAATATACACAAAAAGTTTAGACAACGTCATTATAAAAGTAAACTCAAAACTAAACTTGCAAATTTTTAAAATATCATAGATAATTTCTATTGCAGATATCGAGGAGGCCTATGTGGCACTTAGAACACTGGTACTTGATTTTGGATGTAGAGAGAGGATTTAATGGGTTTATACCACGATTTCTCTATCTTTGTCAATGGAAGAGTAATTGCTAGTTATTTCCATAAGCAGTTTCATATGTTTATTGATTTAAAATGATTTTAGGCCCGTAATCCCAGCACTTTGGGAGGCCCAGCTGGGCGGATCACGAGGTCAGGAGATCGAGACCAGCCTGGCTAACATGGTGAAACCCCGTCTCTACTAAAAATACAAAAAATTAGCTGGGCGTGGTGACGGGCGCCTGAAGTCCCAGCTACTTGGGAGGCTGAGTCAGGAGAATGGCGGGAACCTGGGAGGCGGAGCTTGCAGTGAGCTGAGATTGCGCCACTGCACTCCAGCCTGGGCGACAGAGCGAGACTCCGTCTCAAAAAATTAAATAAATAAATAAATAAAATAAAATAAAATAAAATAAAATAAAATGATTTTAGAGTCCAAATGACAATTATTTATCAAGGACAACCTGTTCTAACACGACTCAAAGTAAAAACGAGGCTTAATTGGTTCAGAGGGCTTAGAATTGTTAAATGAAAGTATTTAAAGTCAGTGTTTTTCAGTGACACCAATCTTGATGTACAGTCTTTAGATACTGCATGGTGGACATTTATGCAATGGTTCTGCATAATAAATAAGAACCTAGTCGGCAAAAATTTGCTAAATAGTAATAAACCACTACCCTCCTTGTAAAATGCCATTCGAAGCCAGCCATTTTTGCAGAAACAAACAATATAATTTTGCCATTTTTGTAGTAGCTCCCATTCTGTAGCCCATGGGTTAAGTGCTGTTCTTAAGCTTGCCCCTAAAACACACCTGCCCTTTTCTACTTACTGGTTTTAAACTATTAATGTGCCTGGAAATCTTTGTTCTTACTTTGTAAGAACATCTATCTATGTGGTAATTTTTTGAATGATAGCTAGTGCCAAAACTGAGATCCATATGGTATGAAAACAACTTAATTGTAGAGATTGTATAAACAACTCAAGTGGGGAAGAGAACATAAGCATCTTTGGAGTTCATGCAGCATGAAGAACAGAGCGGCTGCTGAACAGTCTTCCCCAAATGTACAAGCAAGCCAATCAGGGATGTGTGGCAAACTGAGAGTGAGGCAAAAACAAAATTAGACACAGCAGGCCCAAGATTATAATGTGAATCTAGAACGTTTAGGACTATTGTCAATTGCCCTGGTCACCCACCCCCATCTCCCACCCCACCTAATGTACCAAAACAAGACATTTTGAAAGTATAACCTAAGATAACTTATTTATTTCAAACTTCTATGAAGTCAAGGTTAATCTCTGAGGCCCCTTTGGCCTGTCACATCTTGTGGTTTTATAACAGAGATGTGTAGGGTGGCCAGTGATGGCTTCACAGGTGTATAACCTGAGAAATCACACAAGGCCCTCCACTTAGAAGAGCCCCATGCTTAGTATAATGCTCTGGTGTTGTCGTTTCAAAATTTCTAATAATGTTCAAACAACGCTCCTTCCATACACATATTTTCATTTTGCACTGGATCTTAACAAATTTTGTAGCCAATCCTGGGTACAGTATTTTTGTTGCAAGTTTTAGAACAAATTCTGTGACTGTGTACTTGGAGAAGAAACTAACTTTTCTTGCGTATAATATTAGATGAGGGTGAACCAGTTATAATCAAAGGGTCTTCACAAAACTTGATCTTCAATATTGAATTTCCTTTAATATTTGTAATGTGAAAATTATGGTCTGTTTTTAATTGATTTCAGTGAGACATTATGTGTCTTACAGCAGAATAGCAAGTTTCTAGAAACAATAATATTCAGAAATTAATAGCCCTCATTAACACAAAAAAAACTTTTTGAAGACAAAAGTCAAGATAAGGTCTTTTTTAAAATAGCAAACAACAACAAAAACAAGGAATGAACTTAAAAATAATGAAGACAATTTAAAAATACAAAGAAAAATTTTAATGTTTTGAACAGATACAACAGGGTTAATGTTCCTAACACAAAAAAAGTGCTGATAAATCAATAAAAATACCAACATCCTCATAGAAACATGGGTAAGGGCTGAAAATCTAGAGAGAGTTTTTGAAAAAGGGAGACACATTATTCTTTAACATAGGAAGACTTCAATTTTCCTTGTTATATGAGAAATGTGAAATAAAACCAGAGTGAGATACTGGTTTTCTTTTTTTTTTTTAACATTCAAATTAGTAAGTTTTTGAAGTTTGATGTATTTTTCCCCAAATTTGGAAGTACTGTTTATAAAATGATACTCACTTAAACTATTGTTTTTAATAGCAAAAACCCAGGAACTTGCCCATTAGAGTCTAAAGAACTTTCTTGTTTGTCTTACTGCTATATAATAAATCATTGTATGAATTTCAAAACATTTAATTTAAAGTATCTTGTCATGTTGAAAGAAACTAGTCATTGATTCTTATTTCATTGAGTTTTTCTTTAATCAAAAATTGTTGGAAAATTGGTGAAATGCTTGTATATTTGATTTCTTTCTATTTTTTTAATATCCTGTATTGAAATCATCTTGCTTTGAAAGAGATGTTGATAGAAATCTTTTTTTTTTTTTTTTTTTTTTGAGACGGAGTCTCGCTCTGTCGCCCAGGCTGGGGTGCAGTGGCCGGATCTCAGCTCACTGCAAGCTCCGCCTCCCGGGTTTATGCCATTATCCTGCCTTTTCTTGTCTTGGCCAGGTGCTTTGTATTAAAGTAAAACATTGACATTTTCTCATATAAAATGAAGTTGGTTAGATTTTCTATCATTACCAGGATCATTTTAGAAACTTAAATTTTTCTAATAATGTATTAAATATTTATTTCATCCATTATAAACATATATTAGTAACATATTAAGAAAGTTATTCTACTATGATTTTTAAAACTCATTCTAGGGTTTTTCCTGCTATCCTATTTTTTTCTTCAGTACTTAATAGTTTAAACCTGATTTTTTCAAATTAAATTAGGTAGAAATGCTATGTTTTGTGGATTAATTTTTCAAAAATTCAGCTTTTGGATTTATTTATTCTTCCCATTTATTCTCCATTAGAATAGAGATAATTCACTAGATAACTCTATAAATTTTATCAATATCTATTCTTGCATTCTGATCTCCTTTCCTTTATTTTATTGCTCATTCTCCAAAATTTTGAGTCAAATATAGAATTTGTTAAGGTCACATATGTTTGTGTTATATAAAATGTTATGTAAAATATATGCATATTACAATTGTGTGTGATTATATATTATATATAGGCATTTTCATACAAACTTTTCAAAGAATACTTGTGCTATTTCACTAAGGTCTCCATATATAATGGTAATTTTATTATTAAGGTAAACAACTCTCATACCACAATAGTTTTTTCTTTTTAAAATTTTCTCACAGAATGATTTTCTTATTTTATTGCTACTTTTTCACACTAGAGAATATTGTCAGTACAACTTCTATTTTACAAGAGTTTGTGGTTTTCTTTTAGTTAAGTTTATGGTGAATGTTGTTTTGGCTAAAGAAAATCACAAGAACAGTCTAGATTTAAGCTGTGAAAATCATATATTTCAAACATTTTGTCCACTTTTTGGCTGTGTCAATTAGGAGGATAAATCTTGTTTTCATTACTCCGTTATTGCCAGAAGTGGAAACCTCATCAGAATACTTCAATTTAAGAGAATTAGCTAATTGATTACAGTATCTCCAGCAAGAAAAAAATAAATCAACATGCTTCTAAAATTAAGTTGATAAATATAACAGCAAAATGTTTAAATCTGGAGACCAAAAACCTGGATCTTGATGTAAGTTACAATTTTGGAGAGTCATAGCTTCTAATCGTTACCAGATTGATTCTCAGAACAGAGCTCCTGATTGAAATGTAGGCCACATCCCCTTGTGAAAGAATCATGTGACACAGCCGAAGTATACTTTATAAATATTCTTTTAAGCATTGCTCAAAAGAGGTGTGGATTCACTTAGTCAGCTTACTGTGCTGTGGGGAAGGGAACTATCTGGGCATTCCAGAGACATACAGCACTGGCTGTAGGTGCACTGGCTCCAGGTAAATAAAGGCACCCCTGTGGTGAGACAGTCACAGTGGAGCACAAAGGTGGTGTGTTACTCCATTTTCATACTGCTGTAAAAACTGCCTGAGACTGGGCAATTTATAAAGGAAAAAGGCTTCATTGCCTCACAGTTCAGCATTGCTGGGGAGGCCTCAGGAAACTTAAAATCATGGCAGAAGACGAAGGGGAAGCAAGGCACCTTCCTCACAAGGTGGCGGGGGAAATGCCGAGCGAAGGGAGAAGAGCCTCTAATAAACCATCAGATCTCATGAGCACTCACTCACTATCATGAGAACAGTATGGGGAAACCACCCCCATGATTCAATTACCTCCACCTGGTCTCTCCCTTGACACCTGGGAATTATGGGGATTACAAATCAAGATAAGATTTGGGTGGGGACACAAAGCCTAACCATACCAGGTGGTCAGGTGATGAGTGGAGTTTTGGCAGAGGTTTGGATCACGGTGGTTATTTCCTCAGTTCCTAAATATAATTTGAGCAGCTGTACTTGGTGATTGACAGAACCCCCATATTGACTCTCTGAACCAAGGAGTGAGGACTGTCACAGTAGGGAGAGAAAAGTCAATGCCATGAAATAACTCTGCTCTAAGGATTGTACACAGAGAGCGGTACTGTGTCTCTGGACAAACCACAGAGATTGTGACCACAATCAAGGGTTAAAAATGCAAGAATGGTGATTCATCTCAGACTTCTACTTAACTTTCCTGCTTTCCTTTGCAGTAAATAATGATTTTAGAGATTCTAACTACACATATAATTAAAGTAACCAGAGATTATTCCAATATTAGTTGTTGTTTCAGATGTGGTAGCTTAATGGAGAAACTCAGTATAGGTCCTTAACCCTGCACTTAATCTGGAAAATATTCATTTTTCCCCCGACCAATTTACAAGAATCCATAGAAACAGCCCTAGGCTAGGCTGTAAAAGTTTTCACCACAGAGCATTTCACTGCTCTACTTCATTAATGATGCCACGTTAATTGAACCCGATGAGCAGGAAGTAAAGAAGGCTTAAAATGCCTTAGTAGAAAACATAAATGCCAATGTGGTGGTGGGGATAAACCCTGTGAAAATTCAAAAGCCCAGCAGCTTGTAGAAATGTGAGTTTCCAGGCATCTGAAGTATGTTTAATCTACCCCTCTGTCTTACTCCATTTGGACTGCTATAACAAAGTACTGTAAACTGAGAAGCTTACCAACAATAGAAATTTATTTCTCCAAGTTCTGGAGGCTGGGAAGTCCAAGATAAAGACACTGGCAGCATCAGCACCTGATTAGGGCTTGGTTTCTGATTCATAGGTGGCATTGTCTGGCTATGTTTTTACATACCAAAAAGACAACAGCATGCTCCCTTAGGCCTCTTTTTTAAGGACGCTAATTCCATTTATGAGGGTTATGCCCTCATGACCTAATCAATTCCCAAAGACTCATCTCCCAGTACATCACACTGGGGGTTAATATTTCAACATATGCATTTTGGGGGTGAAGGGCACAAACATTCAGATCATAGCACCCTCCAAAGTGGAAGATAAGGTACTGCATGTTGCATCTCCTGTTACTAAAATGTGGCACATTACAGGTTTAAAAAAATTTGTAGGTACCATATAACATGTTCTTGAAGCCCACCCAATCAATTTACCATTTATCTCCTTAGGCCACAATTTTGAGTGAGACATAGAACAAGAAAAGGCTCTGCATGAGGCCCAGGTTGGTAAAGCTTCTTTTATATCTGGGCCTTGAAATCCAGAATATCCCATGGTAACCGAAGCACTTATGGCAATTGGGATTCTCTTCAGAGCCTCCAGAAAACTCCAATAGGATAGGATCATACCAGTACAGGCCCCTAGATGTTTGGCAAAACAGTCATCTGCTTTTGTGCATATACCCATCTTCCTGAGTTCCACTAGAGATTCAATGTATGTCCTATAGGACTTTAAGTAACTCTTGCCTATCATGAGAGGATGATACCATGAGACTGGGTGTACTCAACAGCAATCCATCATGGTGTGGAAATAATATCAAGGAGACCAGGCTTGAGCAGATCTGGGAGTTCCAAATAAGTGTGCATGAACTTCTGGCTTGAATGTATTTCTCCTCCCTTTCAATCTATACACGTGGCCTTGTGTGGATTTCCATATGAGCATCTGACTGAGGAATAAAAACGTGGGCCTCTGCAGAATAGTGAACACTCAATGTGATGTAGACTGCTGCACGTTATAGCCCTCTCAATAATGTGCCTGAAAAGTAATGGCAAGGGCAAATCTTCCCAGGAGGCAGAATTTCTAGTTGCAAAGTTAATTGTTCATTTTACTTGGATTGAAAAGTGGCAAGAGTTATGACTCCATATTGATTCATGGTCAACGGCTATAGGCTGAATAGTTAGGAATTTAGGAAGAACAAAATTTCATGATTGTCATGAGGAAATATGAGAAAGGTGTATGTCAATGGACCTGCCAGATGAAGTACAGAGTGGGAAGACTGTTTGTCAAAGGGCATTTGTCTACTCAGGTGTAAAAAAAAAAAAATGCCCAGGAGTTCTCACCAGCTTCTGTCCCCAGCCACCCAATATGTAATCAATGGGCCAAAGTACAAAATGTCTTTGATGGCAGAAATGGGTACTATTTATAGACTCCATACATTGACTCACCCTTATTGAGGCTGCTCTGAAGACCGCCACTGTTCTGTTCAATAGTTAATAGCCAAGAGCAGAGACAAATTTTCTTGGTCCCCAATATAACATCATGCCTAGAAGGGCTAGCCACTCATTTTTCAGCAGGTTGATTATTTTGGACTTTCCATTAGTGAGAAGGTAGCATTTTGTCCTCATTGGAATAAACTTGTATTGTGGAGATGGGTTAACTTTCCCTATGTTTAATGCTTATGCCAAGACCAACATCCAGTGGATATACAAAAGGCCTTATTAATTGCCCTGATATAGCATCAACTGTTGCTTCTGATGAAGGAACACATTTTATAGCAAAGAAGTATGGCAATAGGTTCAGGCCCTAAAATTATCCAGTCTTACCTTGTATCCCATTATTAGGAGGAGCTATCGTGATGGGTTTATTTAATTGCCCACTGAGAACTCTGTTTTAACACGAGTTGAGAAATCACATCTGAAAAGTATGAATTACTGTCTTACAAAATGTGATACATGATTTAATAAGAGATTAATATATGGTGTCATACTCTCTTTCTTGTTTAATCACAAAAAACTATGTAATTATTTCCCTCTATTACATTTCCATTCACTAAATAACTGTGCATTCCATTCCATTATTGAAATATCTATGCATTTTAGGCTTTTCTGACTATACTCTGAGTAAGACAATATTTCCCCCTGTAATTTTGATTTTCATTTCTCATAATCAATAATGTTGGCCAATTTTTATATACCTGTTTGTCATTTGTATATCTTCTTTTGATAAATGTCTAGTCAGATCTCTTGCCCATTTTTAAACAGAATTATTAGATTTATTCCTTTAGAGTTGTTTGTGCTTCATATATATTTCAATTTCTAATCTCTTGTCTGATGAGTAGCTTGAAAATATTTTCTCCCATTCTGTGAGTTATCTCTTCACTTCATTGATTGTTTTCTTTGCTGTGCAGGTTTTTTGTTGTTGTTTGTTTTGTTTTGTTTTTGAGACAGGGTCTCACTCTTTTTGCCCAGACTGGAGTGCAATGGCACAATATTGGCTCCCTGAAACCTTTGCCTCTCAGGTTCAAGCAATGCTCCCGCATCAGCCTCCCAAGTAGCTGGAATTACAGGTGCCCGCCACCACCTGGACTAATTTTTGTGTTTTTAATAGACACTGGGTTTCACCATATAGGCCAGGCTAGTCTCAAACTCTTGACCTCAGGTGATCTGCCCATATCAGCCTCCCAAACTGCCGGGATTACAGGTGTGAGCCACCGCACCTGGCCTGCTGTGCAGAAGCTTTTTAACTTGATGTGATTTCATTTTTTCATTTGTCATTTTTTGCTTTGGTTGCCTGTGCTTGTGGGGTATTACTCAAGAACTCTTTGCCTGCTCCAGTGTTCTAGAAAGTTTTCTCAATATTTTCTTTTGTAAGTTTTATACTGTCAGGTCTTAGATCTTAGTCCTTAATCCATTTTAATTTGATTTTTGTGTATGGTGACAGGTAGGGGTCTAGTTTCATTCTTCTGCCTATGGAAATCCAGGTTTTCCAGTACCATTTATTGAAGAGACTGTCCTCCTCCCAATGCATGTTCTTGGCACCTTTGTCTAAAATAAGATCACTCTAGATGTATGGACTTGTTTCTGGGTTCTCTGGGCTATTCCACTGGTCTCTGTGTCTGATTTTATGCCAGTACTCTGCTATTTTGGTTACTATAGCTTTGTAGTATAATTTGAAGTCAAGTAATATAATTTCTCCAATTTTGTTCCTTTTGCTCAGGGTGGCTTTGACTATTCTGTATTTTTTGTGGTTCCGTATAAATTTTAGGAATTTTTTTTCTATTTCTTTGAAGAATGTCAATGGTATTTTTACAGGGATTGCATTAAATCTGTACATTTCTTTGGGTAGTAAGGATATTTTAACAATATTAATTATTCTAATTTATGAACATAGAATATCTTTCCATTTTTTGTATCCTCTTCAGTTTGTTGCATCAAGGTTTTATAGTAGAGATCTTTCACCTCTTTTCCTTGCAGAGGTCTTTCACTTCTTTGGTTAAGATTATTAATAGATGTTTTATTTTATTTATAGCAGTTGTAAACAAATATTATTTTTATTTCTTTCTCAAATTGTTCGCTGTTGGCATATAAAAATTTACTAATTTTTGTATGTCAATTTGGTATCCTGCAACTTTACTGATTTTTTTTCTCAGTTCCTATAGTTTTTTAATTGAGTCCTTAGGTTTATGCAAATATAAAATCCTATCATTTGGAAGCAAGGATAATTTGACTACTTCCTATCCGATCTGGATGCCCTTTGTCTGATTGCTCTAGCCTCTTATCTTATTGCTCTACTAGGGACTTTCAGTACTTTGTAGAGTAACAGAGGTAACTGTAGGCATCACTGTCATGTTTTAGATCCTAGAAGAAAGGCTTTCAGATTTCAACTATTCAGTATGATACTCACTGTGGGTCTGTCATACAAAGCTTTTATTACGTTGAGGTGTGTTTCTTCTATATCCAGTTTTTTAAGGATATTTTATCATGAAGGGATGTTGAATTTTATCCAATGCTTTTTCAGCATCAATTGAAAAGATCAGTTTTTGCCCTTCATTCTGTTGATATAATGTATCACATCGATTGATTTGCATATGTTGAGCCATACTTGCATACGTGAGATAAATTCCACTTGATGAAGGGTCTTTCTAATGTATTGTTGAATTCAGTTTGCTATTATTTTGTTGAGAATTTTTGCATCAATGTTTATTATAGATATTGGCATGTAGTTTTCTTTTGTTTTTGATGTGTCTTTGTCTGGTTTTGTTATCAGGGTAATACTGGCCTCAGAGAATGAGTTTGGAAATACGCTCTCCTCTTATACTTTTCAGAACAGTTGCAGTAGGATTGGTATTAGCGCTTCTTCAAATGTGTGCTAGGATTCAGCAGTAAAACCACAAGGTTCTTGGATTTTCTTTACTGGGAGCCTTTTTATTACAGCTTTGATCATGTTAATTGTTATTGGTCTGTTTAGGTTTTAAATTTCTTCATGTTCCATTGTGGTAGGTTGTATGCATCTAGCAATTTATCCATTTCTTCTAGATTTTCTAATTTATTGGCATATGGTTACTCATATTAGCCACTAACGATCTCTTGAACTTCTGTGGTATCAGTTGTGATGTCTCTTTTTCATCTCTGATTTTGTTTATTTGGGCCTTATCTCTTTTCTTCATAGTTTCTCTAGGTAGAAGCTGTCAATATTGTTTAACTTTTCAAAACACAAACTTTTCATTTTGTTGATCTTTAGTATTATTTATTTGTTTCACTTTTATTTATTTTTGCCCTAATCTTTATTATTTCTTTTCTTCTACTAACTTTGGGTTTGGTTTGTTCTTGCTTTTCTAGTTCTTTAAGATGCATCATTAGGTTGTTTATATGAAGTTTTTCTTCTTTTTTGATGTAGGCTCTTACCATAATACATTTCCCTTTTAGTACTTCTTTGGCTGTTTCCCTCCCTTAGGTTTTGTTATGTTGTGTTTCCATATTAATTTGTTTCAAGAAATTTTTCAATTTTCTTCTTATTTTTTTCATTGACCCACTGGTCATTCAAGAGCACATTGTTTAATTTCCATGTGTTTGTATAGTTTCCAAACTTCCTCTTCTTATTGATTTCAAGTTTTATCCCATGTGGTCAGAAAAAATGCTTGATATTATTTCAAATGTTTTAAGTGTTTTAAAACTTGTTTTGTGACTTAACATATGGTCTATCCTTGAGAATGACTATGTTCTGAGGAAAATAATGTGTGTTCTGCAGTGGTTGGATGAAATTATTCTGTAAACATCTGCTAGATCCATTTGGTCTATAGTGCAGATTAAGTCTGATGTTTCTTTGTTGATTTTCTGTCTGGATGATCTATCCAATGCTAAAAGTGTGATGTTAAAGTCTCCAGATATTATTGTACTGAGGTCTATCTCTCTCTTTAGCTTTAGTGTTGGGTGCATATATATTTATAATTGTTATATCATTTTGCTGAATTGACTCCATTAATATACAGTGACCTACTTCATCTCTAATGATTTTTGTCTTGAGATCTATTCTGTCTGATATACGTGTACCCACTCCTGGCCTTTTAGGGTTTCATTGGAATAGAATACCTTTTTTCATCCCTTTATTTTCAGCCCGTTTGTCTTTATAGGTGAAGTGTATTTCTTATAGGCAATGGATTATTGGATTACTGCATCTTTTGATTGAGGAATTTAGCTCATTTACTTTCAATGCTATTTTTAAGTAAGGACTTACTTCTGTCATTTTGTTATTTGTTTTCTGGTTGTTTGTGGTCTTCTCTTACTTTTTTCTTCCTTCCTGTCTTCCTGTAAGTGAAGCTGCTGTTCTCTGGTGGTAGGATTTAATTTCTAACTTTAGTTTTTGTGTGTAAATGTTTTTGGATTTGACCTTACTGTGAAACTTGCAAATACTGTCTCACAACCCATTATCTTAAGCTGATAACAACTTAACACTGTTTGTATAAAGATACAAACAAGCAAAAAGAAAACTAATAAAAACTATGCACTTGACTTCTTCTGCTTTTTAACCTTTCGTTGTTTCTATTTATATCTTATTACACTGTCTATGTCTTGAACAGTTGTTGTAGTTGTTAATTTTTATTGGATCATCTTTTAATTTTTCTGTGTGAGATGTTATAACAATCTGTGATTTTCTGTGTACTTAATATTATCAGTGAGTTTTGTACCTTCAGATGATTTCTCATTGCTCATTAACATTCTTTTCTTTATTAAAATACTCCCTTTAGCATTTCTTGTATGACAGGTCTGCTGTTGACAAAATCCCTCAGCTTTTGTTTGTCTGAGAAACTATTTCCTCATGTTTGAAAGACATTTTTCATTAAATATACTATTCTAGGTAAAAGTTACTTTCCTTCCACACGTTAAATATGTCATGCCATTCTCTCCTGGCTTATAAGGTTTCCACTAGGAAGTGTGCTGCCAGACATATTGGAGCTTCTTTGTTTATTATTTGTTTCTCTTCTCTTGCTGCTTTTAGGATCTTTTATCTTTGACCTTTAGGGGTTGGATTATTAAATGTCTTAAGATAGTCTTATTGGGGTTAAATCTGCTTGGGGTTCTATAACTTTCTTATACTTGAAATTTGATATATTTCTCTAGATATGGAAAGTTCTCGGTTACTATCTTTTTGAATAAATTTCCTACCCCACACTCTTTCTCTACCTCCTCTATAAGACCAACAACTTAGATATGCCCTTTTGAGGCTATTTTCTAGATCTTGTAGATGTGTTTCATTCTTTTTTATTCTTTTTTCTTTTGTCTCCTCTGACTGTATACTTTCAAATAGCCTGTCTTCAAGCTCACTAATTCTTTCTTCTGCTTGATCAATTTTGCAATTAACAGATGGATTCCTTTTTTAGTATGTCAATCGTATGTTTCAACTCCAGAATTTTTGCTTGACTCTTTTTAATAATTCCTGTCTTCAATTTATCTGATAGAATTCTGAATTTATTCTGTTTTATCTTGAAATTCTTTGAGTTTCCTCAAAACAGTTATTTTGAATTTACTGTCTGAAAGCTTACACATTTCTGTTTCTGAAGGATTGGCCCCTGATATATTTAGTTTGCTTGGTGAGGTCATGCTTTTCTGGATGGTCTTGACGCTTGTGAATGTTCATTGGTGTCTAGGCATTGGAAGGTTAGGGTTTTATTTTATTTTATTTTTAGACCAGGTCCATTCTTTCACCTAGGCTGGAATGCAATGGTGTGATCATGGCTCACTGTACCCTCGGTGTCCTGGGCTTTAGCAATCCTCTCACCTCAGCCTCCTGAGTAGCTGACACTGCAGGCATACACCAACATGCCCAGCTAACTTTTGTATTTTTTGTAAAGCAGGGTTTTGCCATTTTGTCCAGCCTGGTCTCAAATTCCTGAGCTCAAGCAATCTGCCCTTCCTCAGCCTCCCAAACTGCTGGGATTATAGGCATGAGTCACCACACCTTATTTTATTCTTTGCATTCTGGACTTATTTGTACCTATCATTCTTCAGATGGCTTCTTAGGTATTTCAAAGAATGTGTGTGTTATGATCTAATCAATATCTGCATTAGGGAACATCCCAAGACCAGTAACACTGGTTCTTGCCGATCCATAGAGACACCACCTTGGTGGTATATCGTTTTGCTGTGTCTCCACCCAAATCTTATCTTGAATTGTAGCTCCCACGATTCACACATGTTGTGGGAGGGACCTGGTGGGAGATAATTGAATCATGGGAACTGGTCTTTCCCTTGCTATTCTTGTGATAGCGAATAAGTGTCAGAAAATCTGATGGTTTTATAAAGGCGAGTTTCCCCGCACAACTTCTCTTGTC
The DNA here is from genome assembly GCF_024542745.1 of Macaca thibetana thibetana. NCBI lineage: Eukaryota > Metazoa > Chordata > Mammalia > Primates > Cercopithecidae > Macaca > Macaca thibetana. Next base: position 87,651,969 of record NC_065594.1, read on the forward strand.
TGTCACCCTGTAAGACGTCCTTTGGTCTTCCATCATGACTGTAAGGCCTCCCCAGCCACGTGGAACTGTGAGTCCATTAAACCTCTTTCTTTTGTAAATTGCCCAATCTTGGGTATGTCTTTATTAGCAGGATGAAAATGGACTAATAAAGTAAATTGGTATGGTAGAGTGGGGTGCAGCTGTAAAGATATGCAAGCAACTTTGGAACTTGGTAACATGTAGAAGTTGGAACAGTTTGAAGGGCTCAGAAGAAGACAAGAGAATGTGGGAAAGTTTGGAACTTCCTAGGGATATGTTGAATGGCTTTGAACAAAATGCTGTTAGTGACATGAACAATAAGATCCAGGCTGAGGTGGTCTCAGATGTAGATGAAGAACATGGAAAATTGAGCAAAGATGACTCTTATTATGTTTTAACAAAGGGACTGGCAGCATTTTGCTCCTGCCCTAGAGATTTGTGGAACTTTAAAATTGAGAGATGATTTAGGGTATCTGGCAGAAGAAATTTCTAAGCAGCAAAGCATTCAAGAGATGATTTGGGTGCTGTTAAAGGCATTCTGTTTTAAAAGAGAAACAGCATAAAAATTTGGAAAATTTGCAACCTGGCAATGTGAAGAAAAGAAAATACCATTTTCTGAGGAGAAATTCAAGCCAACTACAGGAATTCGCATACATAAACAAGGAGCCAAATGTTAATTTCCAAGAAAATAGGGCAAATGTCTCCAGGCATGTCAGAGACCTTTGTGAAAGCCCCTCCCATCACAGGAAAAAAATGGTTTCATGGGCCAGGCCCAGGGTCCCTCTACTGTATGCAGTCTAGAGACTTGGTGCCCTGTGTTCCAGTTGAGCTAACCATGACTAAAAGAGACCAACGTACAGCTCTAGCCATGGCTTCAGAATGTACAAGCTCCAAGTCCACGTAGTGTTGGGTCTGCAGGTGCACAGAAGTCAAGAATTGAGGTTTGGGGCTGGGCACAGTGGCTCACACCTGTAATCCCAACAGTTTGGGATGCTGAAGCAGGCAGATCACCTGAGGTTAGGAGTTTGAGACCAGCCTGGCCAACATGGTGAAACCCCATCTCTACTAAAAATATAAAAATCAACTGGGCATGGTGACAGTACCCTGTAATCCCAGCTACTCAGGAGGCTAGGGCAGGAGAATCACTTGAACATGGGAGGTGGAGGTTGCAGTGAGCTGAGATTGCACCACTGCACTCCAGCCTGGACAACAGAATGAGACTTCGTTCCAAAAAAAAAAAAAACCTGAGGTTTGTGAACTTCTGCCTAGATTTCAGAGAATGAATGGAAATGCCTGGATGTCCAACTAGAAGTTTGCTGAAGGGGTGGGGCACTCATAGGGAACCTCTGTTAGGGAAGTGAGGAAGGGAAACGTGGGAATGGCAACCCCACGGAGAGTCCCCACTTGGGTGCTGTCTAGTATGAGAACAGGGCCACCATCCTCCAGACTTCAGAATGGTAGATGCACTGACAGCTTGCACCATGTGCCTGGAAAAGCCACAAACACCCAAGGCCAGCTTGTGAAAGCAGCCAGGAGGGAGGCCATACCCTGCAAAGCCACAGGGGTGGAGCTGACCAAGACCATGGGAACCCACCTTTTGCATCAGTGTGACCTGGATGTGAGACATGGAGTCAAAGAAATCATTTTGAAGCTTTCATATTTGACTGTCCCATTGGATTTCAGACTTGCATGGGGCCTTTAGGCCCTTCTTTTTGGCCAACTTTTCTCCATTTGGAATGGGTGTATTTATCTAATGCCTGTACCCCTGTTGTATCTAGGAAGTAACTAACTTGCTTTTGATTTTACAGGCTCATAGGTGGAAGGCACTTGACTTGTCTCAGATGAGACTTTGGATTGTGGACTTTTGAGTTAATGCTGAAATGACTTAAGACTTTAGGGGTCTGTTGCGAAGGCATGGTTGGTTTTAAAATATGAGAACATGAGATTTGGGAGGGGCCAGGAGTGGAATGATATGGTTTGGCTCTGTCCCCACCCAAATATCATCTTGAATTGTAGCTCCCATAATTCCCATGTGTTGTGGGAGTGACCTAGTAAGAAGTGATTGAATCTTGGGGGTGGGTCTTTCCTGTGCTATTCTCGTGACAGTGAATAAGTCCCACAAGAGCTGATGGCTTTATAAAGGGAGTTTCCCTGCACAAGTTGTCTTCTCTTGTCTGCTGCCATGTGACATGTGCCTTTCACTTTGGCCATAATTTTGAGTCTTCCCTAGGCAGGTGGAATTGCCAGTCCACAAAACTTCTTTCTTTTGTAAATTGCCCAGTCTCAGGTGTGTCTTTATCAGCAGTGTGAAAATGGACTAATACAGTGGTCTTGGTTAAGAAACAAAAGAATTTTCTAGATTACCAGACAGAGACTTTTATTCTCTTCCTCCACTTTCTCCCAAACAGAGTCTACCTGTCTGTGCTAAACTACCTGGAGCTAGGGGTAGAGTAACACAAGCACCCCTGTGGCCACCAATAGTGGGAGTTTACTGGGTCAGAACCAAAACCAGGAGAGTCCTGGTTCTCATCCTCAGCCTGCAGTGACTACTGGCTGACTACCACCTATGTTCACTGAAAGCTCAAGGGCTTTACAATCTGCAGGTGGCAAGGCCAGCCATACACGTGTCCTTCCCTTCAGGTAACAAGTTGGTCCAGGTAAGGCTGGTTCAGAGATGTCAGCCAGGAGCTAAATACTAGAGTCAAAAGCCTTAGAAATCTGCCTGTTGTTCCGCTCTACTGAGGCTGAGCTGGCACTCACACCATGAGACAAAGTCCTTCCCGCTCTTTCCTTCCCTTTCCACAGCCAGAGGTTCCTCACCCCATGGCCACTGCCACCACAGACCCACAGGCAGTACTACCAGGCTACCACTGATGTTGCAAGCTCTCTTCAGTTAGCTTGTGGAGACTATTGCCTGGTCTGGGATTCACCCTTCAGTGCAGTGGGGCTCCCTTTTGGCCCAGGGAAGGTTCAGAAATGCTATCTAAGAGCCGAAACCTAGAATTGGGGACACCGGAAGCCCACTCGGTGCTCTAAACCACCATGGCCAAACTGGTGCCTAAAGTGCAATACAAAGTCTACTTTACTTTTCCCTTCACTCTTCTCAGACAGAAGTCTCTCCCCATAGCCAGCACAGCTCATGATGGTCTAGGTCTCACCTGAAGCCAGTATGTCAGAGTTACACCCTTCTCTTCAAGGCAGCAGGTTCCCTTCTGGCCCAGGGTATGTATAGAAATTTTATCTGGTAGCTGGAACCTGGAATGGGGCCCTCACAACTTTGACTGGTATCTTCTTTCACTGTGGATGAGCTAGTATCCAAGATGTAAGACAAAGTCTTCTTTAATCTTTCCTTTCTTCTCAAGTGGATGCAAGGGGTCTCTTTTGAAGCCATGAGCTGTGCTGCCTGGAGCTGTGGAAGCGGGTGTGCAAGCACTCCCTTAGCCCGCAGGCTAGTGTCTCAGTAGGTCATGTGCCCTCCAAGTTCACTGGCTCTGAGCCCTGCTCAGCACAAGGATTTGTCTGGGAATTGCAGTCCTTGTGTCCCAGATTGCCTTTCAGGTTTATTTATGGCCCCAGGGCACGTTAGCACACAGCGGCAAGGCTTGCCAGAACTCAAGTTCCCACTGCTGGGATCAGCAATTTCCTTCTAGTTAGGGCTGCTCTACATGCTCCCTCTGTGGACAGGTGTCTGCTGAGTTCAACCTAGTTTTGCTTTTTGCTGTGACAGGGCAGCCCTGAGCTCAAGGTAAAGTCTCACAATCACCGCAATCTTCCTCTCCCAAGTGTACAGATTCTCTTTGTGCCATGCAGCTGCTGCTGTGGATTGAGGGAGGGGTGGCATCAGTAACCAAAGACTATCTTTCCTAGCCCTCAATGCCTCTTTCCACGATATGAAGTTAAAACAAGGTACGGTGAGTGCCCACTTCAGTTTTGGTTCTTCTGAAGGTGCTTGTTTGGGTGTAGATTGTTGTTAAATCTGGTGTTCCTGCCTGCGGGATGATCAGCAGAGCCTTCTATTCAGCCATCTTGCTCCACCTTCTCTGCTCCGAATTCCCAATCCAGGATTTATCAGCAACCATATGACCATAGGTTATTGACTATATACTCAAATTATCTCCTATTGTTGCCACTATGCTTTTGGTGTTAAGCTAAATAGTTTTTTCCTGCTTTCTTAGTGATATATTTTCAACTAATTTATTGTTAGTCTTAGAGTTTTTTTCCAATTATTGGCTTTCATACAGCAGAGTCACCGCAAAATAGAATTTTATAAATAAAACTGTGTCTATCATCTAAAGTGTGCTTATATCATGGAAGGGCAAGATTGTTGCTTACTGGTTTCTGCACTTTAGCACACATGCAAATACTTGTTAGTATATCGTTTGAGTAAAAAGGACAATATTATAGAATAACCTATAATTTTGAAGGTAAATAAGGAGGACACAGCCTGTTAAGTGCACTGAAATTTGTAAATTGGGTAATTATTCACAATGGGCAGGGACACATTTAAACACTAGTGCAGGCTTTTTAGTCTGAAGGGCAAGGCAAAGTAATATCACCTGCTGTTAGTTTACAAAAAACAGAGAGCTTTGAGAAGTTGAAATATTTGCATCATGAATAGTTGAAGTCAAGTACTGTAGAAGACAAAAAGAGAAAAGTGAAAAGTCACAGAAATTAGGAAAAAAATTATATTATTGTATAAGAATAACTATTTAATATCTAGCGACTCAGAAAGTTTAAAGTGTTTGTCCCCTTATATGACAATGTATTAAGAAATATTATCTTTACCTTCTGTAAGTGAACAGAATCTAATTTTTATATTTTGCTTTGGCAAAGCCTATGCATCTATTTAATTTTATTTCAAGCATTTAAAGGACAGATTGCTATAGATATGTGGTAGAAATATTAAGAAAGGCGGTTCGGACTTTAAAAGACTGCTTCTAAGGTCTTAATTTAGGGGCCAGTGTAAGGCAAATTGCCCAAAAGACTAAATTTCCATCTAAATTAAATTCCTTTCAAAATAACAAGAACCACAAAGCTTAAATTACTGCAAAGGGAACAATAGTTTGATTACAAAGTCTTTGGGAGTACTATTTTGGAAGTGGTGTCTAGAGCCAATATCTGCCATGCAGCACCCACCTCCGCCTCAGCTGTTCAGTACTGTTCATAAAACCCAGGCACTAGGAAGGAAGTTAACCCTTCAGGATTTTTCCTCAGTGTGCTGCCAAGCCTGATTTCTTTATGTTAAATTTTTTAACAAAATAGGATTATTAGAAAACAAAAGTGTTTTAGTTGACTATTTCCTACTCACTGAACTTCCTCCCAGGAATTACTGGCAGAATGAATGAAAGTGGAAAAAATTAACATTTCTCTAGGGACTATAGATTTTTTTTCAGTAATTCTTTACATATTGAATTAAATATACTTTTCATTAAGAAATTTGGCAGCACACCAACATGGCACAGGTATACATATGTAACAAACCTGCACGTTATGCACATGTACCCTAGAACTTAAAGTATAATAATAATAAAAAATAAATAAATAAATAAATAAAAAGAAATTTGGAAAAAAGAACTCACAATGATTAATGAAGGCCCAAGATCACGTACCTGAAATGTAACAGAGTTGAAATTCAGATTTGTAATAATTTGAAGTCTGTAATCTTTATGTTAATATTTTTTGATGTTATAAAGTATATATGTATTTACAAAATATCATACATGTGTTATATTTGTATGACATGTCCATAACATGTATATACATATACTTAAAGAATAATATTAAATGATACATTTGTACCTACCACTCGGTTTAAGAAATTAAAATTATCAGTGTTTTTGAAGACTCCTGAATATTGAAATTGCATTCACTCTTTCTTCATTCAGTGTAACAAATAGCTTCAGTTTTGTTTTAGTCATTTTTTCCTATTTTATATTTCACCAAATGTTTAATCCTTAAACTGCATATTCTACACCTAGATCTGTTTTTAAGTGATATAAGTGCTTTATCTATTTTCATTGTCATATTGTACTCCATTTTCTGAACATATAATTTTTGCATTCTTGAACATTTGGACTGTTTACTTTTTTCTTTCCATTTTTACTGTAAACCATGCTGCCAAGAACATTCTAGTAGATGTCACTTTGTACACATCTGTAACAGTGCTTTGGTGAATATACATATTACTGGAATTGCAAGGTCAGAGAATATGTACAACTTTAACCACACATCAATGCAAAACTGAAAATTTGGAAGAAGCAGTATACAATCTCAGAAACAGAAAAATAGTTTTATTTATTTCGTATCCTCACAAACACTTGGCTTTAAAGGACTTTTTATAATTTAGTAATTTGGTAGGTGTGAAAAAAATGTGTCACTGTTTTTCATTTTTATATCATTGGAATTAAATATTTTTAAAAATCTTTTCATATAATTTTCTTCTTTTTTTTTCTTTTACATTTGAGGATAGCCAAATGCTTATTTACATTTTTACCCATTTTTCTATTGAGTTGTTAACTTTTTCCTCAATGATTATCATAATTCTCTCTCTCTCTCTTTTTTTTTTTTTTTTTTTTTTCTGAAACAGAGCCTAGCTCTGTCACCCACGCTGGAGTACAGTGGCGTGATCTCAGCTCACTGCAAGCTCCTCCTCCTGGGTTCACACCATTCTCCTGCCTCAGCCTCCTGAATAGCTGGGACTAGAGGTGCCCGCCACCACGCCTGGCTAATTTTTTGTATTTTTAGTAGAGACATGGTTTCACTGTGTTAGCTAGGATGGTCTCAGTCTCCTGACCTCGTGATCCTGGCCTTGGCCTCCCAAAGTGCTCGGCTTAGAGGTGTGAGCCACTGCGCCTGGCTGATTATTATAATTCTTTATATCATAGATATTAAACTTTCTGCAGTCCCATATGCAGCAGGCTCTTCTCAGGCGTGAGTAGTGTTTTGTCTTGTTTTCTTAATTAAATTTTAATTTCAACTCAGTGTGGATTGACCTTCACCTGAGGGAAATAATACAGAGAGATCTTGCATACCCTTTACCTAATTTCCCTCTGTGGTAACATCTTGCAAAAATATACTACAATATTGTAACCAAGATATTGACATTGATACAGCCAAGATACAGAACATTTCCATAAAGGCATGGATTCTTCATGGTGTTCTTTTGTAACCACATCCAATTCCTACTTGCCCCATCCCCTTTTTAAGCCCTGGCAACCGGTGGTCTTTTCCCAGTTCCTATCATTTTGTCATTTCAAGAATGTTATATGAAGAGGACAGTGCTGCATGTTGCCTTTTGAATTGGCTTTTGTCACTCAGCATAATTACCTGTAGGTTCATTAAGTTTTTGTGTGTATCAGGAGCTCCTTCTGTCTTATTACTGAGTAGTGTTCTGTCGAATGGATGTATCTTATTTGTTTAACCATTTATCCATTGAATGTCCTCTGGGTTTTTTTCCTAGTTTTTGATTAATATAAATAAACCTACTATTAACATTTGAGTACAGGTTATTGTGTGTACCTGAGAACCTGTGTTTTTACTGCTCTGGGATAAATGATAAATGTCCAAGAATGTGATAACTGGGTTTTATGATAGCAGCATATTTAATTTTTTTTTTTTTTGAGATGGAGTTTTGTTCATCACTCAGGCTGGAGTGCAGTGGCACAGTGTAAGATGTGCCTTTCACCTTCCACCATGATTGTGAGGTCTCCCCAGCCAAGTGGAACTGTGAGTCCATTAAGCCTCTTTCCTTGATAAATTACCCAGTCTCAGGTATGCATTTCTCAGCAGCGTGCAAATGGACTAATACAACATGACGTGTAGATCATTTGAAATGTTTAAGACATAATTTGTGTCATAGCATGTGGTCATTTTTTTATACTTGTTTCTTTTTGTAATTCTCATAAGTGTTCTGAAGAGAAAGTTTACTCATTTTTTTGTGAACTGATTTACTGTAGTCTATAGTCTCAACTACTGTGAGAAATGAATTTAAAATATACCAATATAAGGATGGATTTGATCATTCCTCTATTTTGTTTTATACAGCCAATTTTATTTGACTGAATCACAGTTTGCTTCTTTCTTGGTTTGTGTTGTGCTTTCTTGCATGTCAGACCTTGTTTCTTGCACCTTTTCCTCTTTTTGAAACTATTTTTTTGGTGTTCCTTTAATGACAGCCTTATGGCAATTAAGGTTTTATTTTTCTGATTATTTCGCTGTTTTCTCCACATTCTGGAAATAAGAGTTTCCTTGGTATAAAATTCTAGGACAACAGTTGTTTTATATTGAAGTAGTAATTTCACTGGTTTTGAACTGGCTTCCAATATTGCTTTGAAAATCCTGTGTCTACTTGCAGCCTGTTATTCTCCGTATGATTTGTTAGGGTATCTGAATTACAAGTTTGGTATCTTCAGTAGGCAGAATAATGGTCTCCAAAAGATGCCCCTGTCTTAATTTCCAGAAACTGTAAATGTTTTATACGGCATGACAAAAGAAAACTGAAGTTCCAGATAGAATTAAGGTTGCTAATCCTTGAAATGTTAAGGTTATCCTGGGTTAATTGTGTGGGCCCAAGGTAAAGGCCAGGATCTTTTAAATGGAAAGATGAAGGCAGGAGAGTCCATGTCAGGGTGGAAGAGAACTATGCTGCTGGTGTTGAAGATGGAAAAGGAAACAGTGAGTCAAGGAACGTGGGCAATCTCTGAAAGCTGGGAGAAGGAAGGAAACGTTCTTTCCTACAGCCTCCAGAAAGAACGCAGCCCTGCAGACAGCTCAGTTTCAGCCCCATGAAGCCCCGTGAAGCCCTGTGAAGCCTCGTGAAGCCCCATGAAATCTTGTGAAGCCCCGTGAAACCCCCTTGAAGCCCCGTGAAATCCCGTGAAGCCCCGTGAAATCCCATGAAGTCCCGAGAAACCTCGTGAAGCCCCGTGAAACCCCTTTTTGGCTTCTAACCTCCAGAACTCAAAGATAATAAATGCCTGTTAAGTTTCTAAGTTTGTGGTAATTTGGAAATGGAAATAGTCATTCAGAAACAAAGAAAATCAATACAGTATACTTCATCAGTTCTGGAAAATCTCAACTATTTTCTCTGCAAAGTTTTCCTACCTGATTCTCTCCATGCTTTATTCTTGAAATTGGTTTAATAAATTTTATGTCTTCAGCTTTGTCCTATATTTTGCTAAAATCTGTTATTTAATGTTTTTGTATCTTTGTTATGAGTTCTGTATAGTTTATTCAGATACGTTTTTACTAATGTTCTCTTTATAGGTATCTAATGTGCTCTTTAAAATATTCACCCAATTTTTTGTATGCTTACGTTTTCTGGAGTTCTAATCTCTTTTCTTTTATCTCTATAGAATCCATTATATGTGTGTGGATAGATAGATTAGATATACATATCTACATAGGTAAAGATAGATAGATTAGATATACATATCTACATAGGTAAAGATAGATAGATTAGATATACATATCTACATAGGTAAAGATAGATAGATAGATTAGATATACATATCTACATAGGTATAGATAGATAGATAGATAGATAGATAGATAGATAGATAGATAGAGATGTGGAGAGAGAGAGAGAGAGAGTATTACTCTGTTGTCCAGACTGGAGGAGCATAGCTCATTGCACCCCTGACCTTCTGCACTTAAGCAAGCCTCCCACCTCAGTTTGCTGAGTAGCAGGGACTACAGGCACAAGCCACCATACCTGGTTAATTTCTGTATTTATTGTTGAGACAGCGGTTTCGCTATGTTGCCTAGGGTAGTCTCAAACCCCTAGGCATAAGAAATTCTGCTGCCTTGGCCTCCCAAAGTGCTAGGATTACAGGCATGAGCCACCACAGCTGGCCTACATGGTCATTTTCATAATCTCTTCCTCTCTCTCTCTCTTTTTTTGAAATACTACTGACAATTTTATTTTTTGGTTCTTCAAACATACTAAGTAAATGAATTTTCATTTAATTCAATGTTAATTCTAACACTGTAGCCTGAAAATCTGGTTATCCAGTTTGTGTTTCAAAACAGTCCCACTTATGATTTCCCATTTATTCTAGCATTTTGCTATTTTGTTATTTTCTTGAAGCCTCTGATTTTTGGAACCTTATCTGTGTCAATGTTTTGAAACCTGGGCTTGAATTTAGCTATGCGTCACAGGAATTATATTTGCTTCTTTTCAATATTTATGAGTACAAATCAATCTAGCATTAGCTTATATTTTAGTTTGGGTTTGTCTAGAGCGGAATCCACGAAGATTTTTTTTTGATTGACATTTCAAACCTTCACAAAAGTGGGCTTGGACTGTAGTTAGAAACTTTGAGAAAGACATTTTCCTTCAGAACTCTGATTGAGAAAGGTAGCTATCTCCACCATCTACAAAGACGGTGTTTTGGTTGTGGTGGTTTTGTTGTTTTCATGTTGCTGTTGTTAACAGTGTTGACTGTGTCTTTTCTCATGTGGCTCAGCTTTCTGTGAGAATGTGTGATCAAGCTGCCCGCTTTGTGTTTCCACTAGGTTCTATATCACACGTGTTTCATGGAATCCTATGAAGACAAAAGTTCTGGGTCATTAGGTTGGGAGATGCCATCACAAGCAAACAGCAGTTTTAGTGTCTGTTTTTCTTACTAAATTCTCACTTTTATGTTGTTTATGACCCCAGAATATTTCTTTATTTTCTTGACACATCTATGCTTACAAAAGGACATTCTTCAATATTTCGCCCTGATGTTTTATTATTCTAAACAGGAATATTTTATGGAATGTAGTCCACTGAGCTGCTAGAAATATCTCCAAGTTTATGTGTTTCAAGCCAAAGTAGAATGAGAAACATTCTGAACTAGTTTCTGAAGTCTTTCTCTTCTAATTATAAAACTTAACAATTGTGATTGTGGATGCTGAGTCCTCTGTATTTAATTTTTCCCCCTACATCAAAAATTTTATTGGATGAAATTATGTAACCTCTGAGATTTGTCTCAAAATTATTTGAGTGTGGAGAGAGTGGGTGAAGTGTGGATGAAACCAGAGTGGACAGAGTGAATGGGTCAATGTCGAAGGTAGGTGATGGGTACATGGGGATTCGTTGCATTTTTCTTTCTCCTTCATGAAATAAATTCAAAACTTCCATAATAAATGGTTACAAATAAATGACACTTCTGAAATCCTACTATGAGTTCATGCTTTGGAATATACAGAATGGAATTCCTTTTCAATTTAGTAAATAGAATGAATCATCTTCAGTCTATTCATCATCTAATATAGTATCTGACAGAGTGCTTAGTGATTATTGATGAAAATGAACATTCTAAATAGCTAAAAACATTTGACAAACATGACCTTTTACAAACAAATATGAAAAAAGCTTGAATATAAAACACATTAAAAACTGTAATTATCCAAGATTAAGCCCTGAAAAGTAGAGCTGGACTGTTCCTTAACTTTTTAATCTTTTGATCTTAGACTTTATTGAAGACAAGGTGAAGTCATTACCAATTAGATAGAGGATTTTAGTGAAAATATCACTTAGGCAACTTATAAAAATGACTGGACATCAATTTTTCTATGGCAATAATTATCCTTAAACTTAGTAGAAAATGAGTAGGTTATCAAACATAACGAACATTGAGTAGATTATGTTCTGGTCTAAGTAGGTATTCTGTATTACTGGATGTAGATTGAGCTGCTCAGGAATGAAATGTATCTCAACGAAGCCTCAGTAATTGGTCCTATATTACATTATTCCCTTGGTACACATTGACTAGTAACAGTGTTCTGTAGGAATTATCACACTTTATTTCCTATAATTATATTTTACTTTATATCTTGCTATTTAATTATAGTTCATAAGTGCTTTTCTGCCTGTTTGTTAAAACTTGCAGAATAGGGCATTTTACACTTAAAAAATAGCCAAACATTTGTAGCTCATACCTTTTCTTCAGCACATTTCACATTATATGATTATTGTTTCATCAAATTATTCATATCTTTTACTATTTGTTCAAGTACAAAATTAACTCTCATTACAAAAGTAATAGACAGAAGAACTACCTTGAATTTTTATTTCACTAACCTGGCTTTCCTTCTGAGCAGGCAAAACATAATTAAAGGTCAAACCTGGTTTAAAGTATGTTCTCACCTGATTGTTAGGCAGATCGTCTCCAGTGGATGAACATTCTTGCACTCTGAATATTTCCTGTAGGTGGTAGCTGGTTGCAAGAAAGGAGGTGGGTGGCTGATATGACTGGTGGATTTGGATTTTATGACACTTCCTCATTTCCAGGTAGCATTCTTTTCTTACATGTTGTTAACTGAGTATAATCCTCCTCCTGCCTCATGGGTGTGGCTTGTGCAGGAGTCATTGGTGACAGTTATCTATGTTTGGTGCCACTTGTGAGCTGCCTCCTTTCAATTTGGAGAATGCTCCAGGTGTGCTCCTTGGCTTCCCTGGTGTTGTGAGAATTCAGGGACCCCGAATGGAGGGACCAACTGGAGCTGCAGCAGAGGAACATAAATTGTGAAGATTTCATGGACATTTATCAGTTCTGAAATAATACATTTATAATTTCTTATGCCTGTCTTACTTTAATCTCTGAATCCTGTTATCTTCGTAAGCTGAGGATATACGTCACCTCAGGACGACTGTGATAATCGTGTTAACTGTACACATTGATTGTAAAACGTGTGTTTGAACAATATGAAATGAGTTCACCTTGAAAAACAGAAAAACAGCGATTTTTAGGGAACAAGGGAAGACAACCATAAGGTCTGACTGCCTGCAGGGTTGGGCAAAAAGAGCCATAATTTTCTTCTTGCAGAGAGCCTATAAATGAACGTGCAAGTAGGGAAGATATCACTAAATTCTTTTCCTAGCAAGGAATATTAATACCCTGGGAAAGGAATGCACTTCTCGGGGGAGGTCTATAAACAGCTGCTCTGGGAATGTCTGTCTTATGCAGTTGAGATAAAGACTGAGATATGCCCTGGTCTCCTGCAGTACCCTCAGCCTTACTAGGGTGGGAAAAAATTCATCCTGGTAAAGTTGTGGTCAGACCGGTTCTCTGCTCTCGAACCCTGTTTTCTGTTATTTAAGATATTTATCAAGACAATACGTGCACCACTGAACATAGAGCCTTATCAGTAGTTCTGCTTCTGCCCTTTGCCTAGTGATCTTTGTTGGACCCTTATCAGTAGTTCTGCTTTTGCCCTTTGTCCCGTTCCCTCAGAAGCATGTGATCTTTGTTAGACGCTTATTAGTAGCTCTGCTTTTTGCCCTTTGAAGCTGTGATCTTTGTAACTACTCTGTTCTTTCAGCCCCTCCCCTTTTGAAACCCTTAATAAAAACTTGCTGGTTTTGAGGCTCAGGTGGGTATCATGGTCCTACTGATATGTGATGTCACCCCCTGGTGGCCCAGCTGTAAAATTCCTCTCTTTGTACTACTGTCTCTCTTTATTTCTCAGCTGGCTGACACCTATGGAAAATAGAAATAACCTACTTTGAAATACTGGGGGTAGATTCCCCCAATACCCTGCCTCACACCTGACTTCACACAGGTGTTGTGCCTTCCTCTGAATTCTGGCTGTGGCTGTGGCTCCCATTCTGTCCTTGTCCAAGCAGCACAGTTCTCATCCCTAACTACAGTCACCTTACTGCAGTTAGTAAAGTGTAACCCCAGTACGTTCCACATAGGAACTCAGGGCAATATGGAAAGATATACCCCAAATCTCCCTCTCCTTGTCCATTTTACAGTGCCTCATGTACTTTGCAGAGATTACATTTTAGACCTTGGGTTAGTGGCTTCTTCAATGGCAATCATATACGATGGTATGATTGCCATTGAAGAAGCCACTAACCCAAGGTCTAAAATGTAAACCTCAGTTGTACAACATATTTCCCGCTCTCTGGGCATCAGGAAATTGAACTTCCTCCATCTCCTCCCTTTCTTATTCTCTTTCATGGCCTCTCAGTTTTTAAAAAAATTCTATCCATGTTATATCCTTACTTCTATGCTGTCTCTCTACACTATGGGAGTATTCTAAGGGCATGTATCATTTAGCATGGTTATTGATTCCCAAAGTTGATGAATAGGCAAAGAAAAATGCCAGTCTTTATCCACACGATACATGAGCTTGCACAGCTAATTGTTTTGCTGCAAAATCCATTTTGCACAGCAGAAACTTTTTATTTGTATTCCTTCTATAACGTTACTAATCTTCTCTTCAGGCAGATGAACTGCCTGGGGCAACTAGGCTTAAAGTGATGCATTAGTAAAGACATTTTGCAAAGGCACATTAATACTTCTCAATCTTTTTCTTTGTTGAATAACACGTGTTGCAAATCTGTTGTGGATCAGTTTTTGTTAAGAAAGTTCATACTCAAGAACAGAAAATAAGAATGGAATAAAAAATGTAGAATAAGATAAACACTAAAATGCAGCAGAAATTTTTGTGTAACTTAGGCATTGTTATGCTCTCAGACCAAAAATGGAAGCAAGAGCTCTAAAGCTTCTGTAAAGACATCTGCCCAGCAATTGTCTATCCAACCTTGGACTCACATCTCCCTTATTATTGATCCTTGTGGCCAAGGATAATTGTTTCACTTAAAAACCTTTCTCTTGCTTGACTTCCCTGAATACATTCAGCATATTTCATTGCAATGTTCAATACCGAATAAACATTATTTTCTTTTCAAGAGCCTTTCTCTTCATTATTTAGGTTTGACACATATATGCAGTGTGTCACTGAACAGAAAACAAGTCTCTATTACTCTATATTTCATGAACCATTCACTTTACTACAGTAACTTTTTAAAATCAGCTGAAATTTTTTTCAATTTTCTAGTGCTACTCTGTCCAATACAGTAGCAACTGAACACTATTATGTGGCCAATAAAACTGAGAAGTGCTGAAGATTTGAAATATGCACTGGTTTTCAAAGGCTTAGTATAAAAAAGTCATGTGGAATATTTCAATACTTTTTATAGTATCTATTTGTTGGCATAATAATGTTTTAGATATTTGGGGCTAAATGAAGTATGGTACTAAAATTATTTTTATCTTTTTCTTTTACTGTCTTAAATATAGCTATCAAAAAATTTCAAATTACATATATAGCACTCATTTACAACTTGCATTATTATTCTACTAGATAGTTCTGTTCTAATGTATTAATTATTCCAACCATGTTACCTAAATAAAACCATGACTTTGCTGGGATGTGTTGGATAATCCTTTATGCAAACAAGACAAAGCATAACTGACACTTAAATAAAGCAATTAAGCAAAATCCTAAAAGAATAATCTTATTTGGGTGTTTTAAAGGAGAAATGGAATTAAACTTTTGATTAGTTTTTTTCCCCAGATGGCAGATTAGAGGCTTTTAGCATGCTTCATCCACTTGGATGTAGCAAGATAATGCATAAAGATCAACTCTGTGAGGTTCAATTCAAGAAGAAAAATGGGAATAAAGAGGAACCATGAAACACACCCAGATGCTATGGAGGAGAACACTGGCAAACAACCCCCATGATGGTGCCTGGCTGATAAAAGCAGAAATCCGGGTATATGAATTTGCTTTCCTGGGCCAGCAGCCTGAGCCACCCTAGATCACGGAGCCACCACATAGATCATTGTGCAGCAGGGCTATCTCTGCTCCACAACCAGGCAGCTCTCAAAGGATTTGGAAGACCCATTCACCTGGTTCAGCAGCCTGAGGCATCCCACCTTTCCTGGACATAAATCATGGTGCAGCGAGACCTGCTCTGCTCCACACCCAGGCTGATCTCCAGGCATTCAGAGTACTTGCTTGGCTGGTTCAGCAGCCTGAGTTTCCCCATACCTCCTGTGCAGGGATCTCGGTGCAGGGGAGCCCTTTCTGCTCCGAGAGTTATCCAGCTATTGTTTTCAAGAAATCCATCTCACACATAATGACACCCATAGGCTCAAAGTAAAGAGTTGTAGAAAGATCTATCACACAAACAGAAAACAGAAGAGAGCAGGGGTCACTATTCTTGTATCAGATAAAACAGACTTCAAACCAACAACAGAAAAAAACAGACAAAGAAGGGCATTATATAATGATAAAGGGTTCAATTCAGCAAGAAGACATAACTATTTTAAATATATATGCACTCAACATTGGAGAACCCAGATTCATAAAACAAGTGCTTCTGGAACTACAGAAGACTTAGACAGTCACAAAATCAGAGTGGAAAATGTTAATATCGCACTGTCAGCATTAGACAGATCATTGAGGCATAAAACTAACAAATTCTGGACTTAAACTTGACTCTTGACCAACTGCACCTAATATACATATACAAATAGTCCACCCATCAACCACAGAATATATATTCTTCTCATCTGCCCATAGAACATACTCCAAGATTGACCACTTACTTGCACATAAAGCAAGGATCAGTAAATTTTTTAAAAATCAAAATTATATCAACCATACGCTTGGACCACGATGGAATAAAATAGAAATCAATATCATGATCTCTCAAAACCACACAATTACATGGAAATTAAACAACTTCCTCCTGAATGACTTTTGGAAAAATAAAAAAATTAAGGCAGAAATCAAAAAATTATTTGAAATAAAAACAGAGATAAAACATTCCATTATCTCTGGGATTCAGCAAAAGCAATGTTAAGAGAAAAGGTTATAGTGCTAAACACCTACCTCAAAAAATCAGGAAGTTCTCAGATTAACAATCTAATATCACATATGGAAGAACTGGAAAAACAAGAAAAAGCTAACTCCAAAGCTACCAGAAACAAAGAAATAACAAAATTAGAAAACAAATGAATGAAATCTAGACCCCAAACTTTACAGAAAAATAAATAAGACCAAAAGTTTGTTCTTTGAAAGCTTAAATAAGATTGATAGACCACTAGCTAGATTAAGAAAAAGATAAAATCCAAATAAACACAATCAGAAATGACAAAAATAACATTAGATCCCACAGAAATACTAGAGATTTTCAGAGACTGTTATGATATCTCTACACACACAAATTAGAAAATCTAGAGGAAATGGATAAATTCCTGGAAACACACAATTTCCCAAGATTCAGTCAGGAAAAAATTGAAACTCTGAGCCAACTAATATTGAGTTCAAAATTGAATCAGCAATAAAAATCTACCAATCAAAACAAGCCTTGGACCAGATGGATTTATAGCCAAATGCTACCAGACGTACAAAGAGGAACTGGTACCATTTCTACTGAGACTGTATCAAAAAAATAAGGAGAGACTGCTCCCTAATTCATTCTATAAAGCCAGCAGCATTTTGACTCCAAAACCTAGCTAAGACACAATGAAAACAAAAAACTATAGGCCAATATTTGTAATGAACAAAGATACAAAAATCCTCAACAAAATACTAGCAAACTGAATTCAATGGCACATCAAAAAGCTAATTCGCCACAATGAAGTAGGCTTAATTCCTGGGATTCAAGCTTGTTTCACCACACGTAAGTCAATAAATGTGCTTCACCACATAAACAGAATGAAAAACAAAAACCATGTGCATGTGGTCATCTCAATAGATGAGGAAAAATCTTTTGATAAAAGTAACAGAAAGGTACAGTGCTTCTACAACCTTATTGGGTTTACGAATCACTTGGGGGTCTTGTAAAAATGTAGACTCTTATTCAACGCAGTTTGTCTTGAGTGGGGCCTGAGAGTCTTTATTTCTAGCAAGCTGTAGATGATGCCAACAGTGCTGGTGCTCAGTGTTTATGGATGATACTGTATGGGTCACATGGCTTGAGAAATAAGTCACTTGAGAGCATTTTGTACACATTGTTGTAGTGATATTAAGCCATGACTACTGTACTTAATCTGCAAAAACAACCGTAAATTATTCCCCTCCCATCAAGAGATGGAGCCTGTTTTTCCATTCCTTGAGACGAGTTCACCATGTGATTGGTTTTAATAAAAAACAACAGCAATTTGCCAAATGATGAGATTTGAAAGGTTGTTTGTGCACTGGGACTTCTTCTCTCTTTGTGCTCTTACCTTCCATCACCCGCTAATTGCACCCGAGCTAGCCTGTTGGAAGATGAGAGGCCATGGGGAAGAGAACCCAGGTACCCCAACCTAAAGTTAGTCAGTCAAGTCCCAGTCAACAGGCTGCTAGCTGCCATCATCGTGAGTGAAGATATCCTGGCTTCACTCCAGCTGATTTTCCAGTTGACCGTAGATACCTGAGCAAGCACAGCAGCTCTCAGTCAACCTGATTCATACAGAAGATCTCCTCCACCAACACACAGAACCATGAACTAAATAAAATAATTGTTGTTTTAAAAATAAATAATAAATTTTTGATTAGAGAAAATTAAATCTGAAAATTTAAATTCAATTTTCTTTTAAATTATTTTAATGTCATTATACATATTTGTCTTTAAACAGGTATATATAATTGTACATAATTGCATGAATAATCAAATTATTTATCTTTTAAGTGCTTTTATGCTTCACTCTTCCTATCTTCATCAGCCTATCTTTAACTTCATCTTCACAGCGTGTCAGCAAAATGGACAATCTAATACGCAATTAGATTGTATTTTCATGCTCAACTAATTATATATGTATATGCATATATTTTCATATAATGTATGTATATATTTGTTTATATATGTGCATATAACTTGCCATTTTGCTTTGCAATAAATGGGTTTTTATCATGCATACTTTTCTTAATCTTTCACTTTCCACTCATACTTTCTTGTTGACATCATTCCAAGTCAACTTGAAATACTATAATTTATTGTTTTTAATGGTTGCAGAGTATTCCAAGGTGTGAGTACAATGTAATGGTAATATATTCAAGTGTCCCTCTGTTGATAGGTAATTATATTGTTTCTGGAGGTTTGTTGGGGGGGATCCATTTTTTCTTTTCTTTCATCTTTATTTTATTTTTTGCTATTACAACCTTTTGTACTTCGACTTTTATTCCTATGGGAGATGTTTCCAGGAATGATATCACTGTCAACAGATTTATATCTAAGGCATACATGCAGACATGTTGTAAAATGGTATTAAATAAAGAGTGTTGTTTTGCATTTAAAAATAGTACGATGATTTGTAGTTCTGTGGTAAGGCTGAGGATACAGTAATCTGATACATATATGTGAATAAATGTGAAAAGAAAATAATACTGTTTTCAAGTTTCTTATTTGCCCACTTTAGTAGTTTTCATCTGGTTACATTTACTAAAAATAAAAGCATTAATAACTTGTTAGGATTTTAGATGAAGCAATATAACTATGATATAAAGAGTCAATGTTTATTTTCTCCTTCAAATGTTTTCTTGGCAGTTATATTCCTTATTAGGATACATAGGATATAAAAAACAACTTGTGGCCTGGCACGGTGGCGCATACCTATAATACCAGGACTTTGGGAGGCCAAGGCAGGTGGATCATCTGAGGTCAAGAGACCAGCCTGGCCAACATGGTGAAACCCCGTCTCCACTAAAAATACAAAAATTAGCTGGGTGTGGTGGCAGGCATCTGCAATCCCAGCTACTCAGGAGGCAGAGGCAGGAGAATCACTTGAACCTGGGAGGCGGAGGTTGCGGTGAGCGGAGACCGCGCCATTGCACTCCAGCCTGGGCGACAAGAATGAAACTCCGTGTCAAAACAAAAAACAAAAAACAAAAACCTGTGATTGTATTTCTTGACAAATCAAACCACCATATAAACTAGAAACTCATGTAACAGATTGCTAGTACTAAGTTGAGGTTATATAGTGTAAAAAATATATTTTCAAATTTATACAACTGATTGGAAATCTTTTCTGTGGCATCATGTAACTGGAAGTTTATGCAATGAAGGCAGAATGGATTCTGATTTACTCTCTTCTAACATGCAGTGAATTAACATGATGTAGTCAGTTACAGAGAAGTCATATGTTTATTACAAAGAAGAAGCAATAAAAATAGGGCAGTTGTAATTTTGTTCACATCAAGAATGGGAAATGGGTTCACATATATAAATTCTTTCACATATGCTATCAAGATTTTATGTGTGCAGAAGACACGATATCACATTCTTTCGAGGTTGTAATTCACTGTTGATTTGACCATATAGTCTAGTTATATCATTTCACCAAAATAATTGTTCTTCACTTATTTTGAGTTAATGGATTTGAACATTTATCTCACATTTCACTGTTGTTTCTATAACAAGATAAACTTCCTACTTATAAAATTAATGCTTGCTTATGGTAGAACATTTGGAAAATGTTAAAAAAAAAAGTAAAAATTAAATACTAGAAAGTAAAAAATGTGGAAAAAAACACAATGAAATAAGCCTCAACTGTTATCATCAAATAAATATGGAGACACATTTTTTATTTATAGAAATTACATAGCATAAACTATTTTAAAATGTTTAATAAATTGTCACGTAACTCATACCTTTGGCAACATAGTTTTGTTTTGCTACATTGTATTTCATACACTGACAAGCCAAGAATGCCAAATCACCATTCCATTGGTACTGTCATGCACAGGTGACAAACGTGATTCTATCCATGTCAGCAGATTGGAGATTGCAGTTCTTCAAACCTAAGTGTTAGGTATCTCAGAGCAATATGGATTGCAGACAAAGGTAGATTAAAGTGCTATTTGCCTAGAAACAAAAGATTTTGTTGGAATAAAGCATAGTCTTTAAATTGTCTGAGTCAAAGGTTAATGTGTGCAAGTTTCTGGGCCACACACTTATTCAGATTCCTTTCAAGTCCCTTTACCCAGGCTGGAGTGCAATGGCGCGGTCTCCGCTCACCGCAACCTCCGCCTCCTGGGTTCAAGTGATTCTCCTGCCTCTGCCTCCTGAGTAGCTGGGATTGCAGATGCCTGCCACCACACCCAGCTAATTTTTGTATTTTTAGTGGAGACGGGGTTTCACCATGTTGGCCAGGCTGTGTTATTACTATTACTTTTTTTTTTCTTAAAGTTGGTTATATAAATTAATTAAGCTGCAGGCCCCATAAAACCAGAATCTACCTCTGGTATCAGTTAAATATTTCTATTTTTCCAACATTTTAGCCTTAGAAAACAATGCTGTCAATCAAAAGTATCTTGCAAACTATGAAAATATTAGTCTTCTCTGATACAAGCTGCATAAAGCATCATAAAATGCATAAATAAATTTTGTAGGAGATCTTCTATTATATAAAACCAATAATTCATTTAAACATACTATTTATATTTTATCTACTTTGTTCCTTTTTGCTTAAAATTTTCCTTGAAAAGAGGACATTTAAAAATTAAATAGGTAAAGCATTTGCGTTTAATATGCAAGCCCCACTTTTGTATTCATTTTCTCATTCATGTGTTAATTATGGACATCTATGCTATGTGAAACAAAATGCTAGACACCGTGCTTGTCAGTTGACCTATTACATTACATCCCCCACTTGAGGGATCAGGAAATACTATTTTTCTAGCTCTATTTCTCCTATGTAGATTCCCTGAACTGTCTACTTGAGTTTCATTTTTATTTTAGTGATTCTTACATGCCCTCACTCAGTTTTTTTAAATTTCCTTCCTAACCCTGAGTTCATTCTCTGGAATGAAAAAATTATATTAAACTCCTCCATAGTTTACAACTACCGCTTTACAAAATCATGAGAGAAATCTGAAAAAGAATGTGAAGTAAAAGTTGATTTGTGGCAACTAGAATGGCTGCTTTACACATGCAGTCATTCACTAACCAATAAATAAGCAAGGCATTGTAATCTTTAGGAACGTGAGCTTTCAAGTTACATGGGAGGCAAAATCCTGGCTTTATTGATAACTAAAAATTTGATCCTGGACAAGTTAAGTCCTTTAAATTAAGTTGCCACATCTGTAAAGTAACATTTTGTGTGTGTGTGTGTGTGTGTAAAGTTGTAGAGAAAATATTTCTATGTTTTGGCACAACTATGCCTTTCTACACAGGTTTTACTGAAACTTGAGGTCTGAATTAAAAACCAGCCTTAGAAGTTAATCCACGACTCTAAAGATAATGAGAACTCCCAAAAGGCTCACCCACCTCCCGAGTTAATGCATGGACATTTTGAGGGAGGTGGCAGGGGGTGCAGTGCTGAGACCCAGGACCATGGAGGCATCTCTTAATTGTGAAACTGAAGACATAGGACTTACCATGTTTGCAAAACAGACTTTCTCAGAAGGGAGAAGAGAGGTTGCCTTAGTCCCCACTATAAGCAGACACAATTCCTTTTTTCCATTCCTTAATTACCAGATAGACTTGGTGTGTTTAAGATATTTGACCTGGCTTTCATCACAATGTCCCTGGGAGAAGAACAAAAGCACAGGGGAATCACATGCTTGTTTTTTGCTGCAAGTCATAAAAAAAAAATTGTCACTGGTCCAAATACCTTGTGGGTGCATTTAGGAGAGAATCAATAAAGATGAATATGAAAAACCTAACGGTTGTGATGATTAAATATTTTGATACAGGACAATGTTATCACACTGGTACACACTAAGTTCTCAGTTATGGTTTTCTACTCTTACAACTGGCTTCTTTTAAGCTCCTGTGAGTGAAAGGCCATCTTCCGGTGCTATGTCACAGTACAACTGATAGAAAATTGAAAAAAATGACAGGATTATTAATAGTTGTCCACATTCTTTATATCATTTCATAATGCATTCATGAGGATTTATAGAAAAATGGCTATCAGTCTGTCATTGATCGAGACAGTAATTTTTATCTACTTATTTTCACAAACCTGGGTGTTTCTCTGTGAGACTGTAACACGGGTCATTTAATTGCCGGTTTTAATATTTACAGGTATAGAGATATCGAAAGAAAGTTAACTTAATTTCAGACCTTCATGTTACAATTGTTTATATCAATAACATATGCCAGCAAGAATAGTACCAACCTTTTCTTAAGATGTAACTCAAATCATTAAAGCACAAAGGGAAAATATGGGACAGTCATGCACAGCTGTTGTTTAAACACAGAAAGAAATCACATTAGCAATCAGAACATTTTAACATCTAAAAATGGTTCCACGATAAATTTAAACACTTCTTTAAATACCCCATGCCTTTCAAAGTGATAAAAGATAACTTAAACAAATGAACAGTTAAAAGAACTTTGGTTCTGAATATAGATAATCACAGCTACACCAAGAAAAAAAATCCTCAATTTTTATTTGTAAATAAAATATTCAGTACAGTTCTAACTTAGGCATATGAAGTAAAATAAAACTCAATCTTCAATTCGACAACTGAGTGTCTAAATGTAATCTCAGTCCTACAGGGAATACCATGTTTTTCTCCTCGAGGATTCAATCTCGGCTGGTGGAGAGGTCAAACCTGATGCTAGCACAACACAGGTAGAAGTGGGAGGGTTTCTTGTCCTTGATGTCACAGGGCCCAGCTGGCCTCCACTGAGACAGTCATTGGCTTCTTTTAGGTTTTGGCCATTTATCATTCGGAGTGGACTTAGGATCTCTTGAGGATCTGTGACCCTTTCTGCCTCTAAGGAAAGAGTGTTGTTTCATAATTCCATGCCACACTGCAACCAGGAAATTCTGTCCATCTTTCTGACTCTAGACTCTAAGCTATGAAAACTATTTTGTTGCTCTTGTACACTGCTGGGTTAAGGTGGAATATTTCAGGCCTGCTTTTGGTCCATCTTTCTGAATATAAGCCCATGCCATTCCTCTGTAAGCTGTTCACCTCCCCAGGACTCCATCTAAGGCGTTACACACATAAACACCCTCCATTCTCAGACCCCACAAACCTTTTTGTCCATTTCAGCTCTCCTTCCTCCCCACCTCCATTTCAGGGCTCTGTTTTTTACGACTCCACCCGGTCTACACAATTCCCATTGGCCGCTGATTCTCTCCCTTCCATCAGTTTGGATTTTAAATCAAAATTAAAGTTGTTGACACGGTCAGAAGGGGTCCCTTTTAAGAGTTTGTAGGTGTGTTATTCCTTTTTCACATTGCTGATAAAGACCTACCCAAGACAGGGAAATTTACAAAAGAAAGAGGTTTCATGGACTTACAGGTGCACAGGGCTGGGGAGGCCGGGAAATCATGGTAGAAGGCAAGGAGGAGCATGTCACATCTTAAATGGATGGTAGCAGGCGAAAAGAGAAAGACTTTGTGCAGGGGAACTCCTCTTTTTAAAACCATCAGATCTCATGAGACTTACTCACTATCACAAGAACAGCACGGGAAACACCTATCCCCATGATTCAGTTATTTCCCACCTGGTCCCTCCCACAACGCGTAGGAATTCAATATGAGATTTGGGTGGGGACACAGCCAAACCATATCAGTAAGCATCTTTTTCTATTTTATTTCTCTCATATTAAAGGAAAAATTCCATTGTCCTATTTTGTTTATATTAGTCTATACAATCCTTTTTCTTTTTCCCATGCATTATAATATACGGGCTTTTAAATATGAACAGCAGTTGAGAGAAATCGTCCTCAGGTGAACCCTGAGCCTCCCAAATGACGTGTCAAGTATCAGATGCCTGCTGTCAACTCTAGACTCAGGGGACCCTTCCCTTGAAGTCTCTTCTGGTTTTTCTGTGATACCTTCCCAGAAAGCATTCATTTATTTCTCCTGTCAGCTAGAATCACTAGAGTTTTAAATCTGTGAATTAAACATGACTGATGCTTCTTTTCAGAAAAGATAAAAACTATGCTAAATAACTCTGCCATATTTCATCTCTGAGACTTTAACAGGATCAAGTCCTGGGGAGGGAAGTGAATTATAAGTTTGGTAAAATGCCATTTGTTTTAGAATCTCTAATTTACTTCATTTGATTGTGGAGTTTCTTTCCTCCCTTAATTAAGAAAATGAATAGAAAACTACACATTTTAAAATGTATTTTTCAGAGTTTTGTCCTTTAGGAGAAACTGGAAATAAAATAAAATAGTTGTCCACAACCTCTAGTTTTACTAATGAAAATGAATCAATTTTCTGGTTTCTGGTAGTTTTTTTCTACCAGAAAAATTGTTGAAAATTGTTGTTTGATTATCCATTAATTTTTGATGAATAAAATAATTAAGAAATTTCACTTTGCTTTAACCAGAAATGTTCACATCTACCTTACTCGAGTGGTGAATTGACGTGGTACACAGAAAACTTTACATTGCAATTTTCTATTAGTAGCTTCACAGTATTTGTGCTTTCCAGACAGTTATTTTCAGGGGAACTTTTGTAACGGCAGGATCTTGACTTGTTTCAAAATAGTAGGTTTGACCAACATTGACTGATACTAACTAAAGAAAGAAAAGAAGGAAGAAAGGTGGAGAGAAGAGAGAGAGTATGAATAAATAAACAAAGAAACAAGATAATACACTTTAAGAAACAGCAGCTGGAGATTTGGTAGTTCTTCTGCTACATATTCAATAATTTATAAAGAATTTATCAAGACCTGCATTTCAGGTCAGAATACAGTAACTGTTTTCAACACATCAGACAGCAGGTGAAAAGGACATTAACTCTGAGAGAAAAGAAACAAACAAAAGAAATCTTATGAGTCCTTCAGATTTGTGTTTTGAGAAAGCTTCCAGGCAGTGGTATAGGAAGCAGAAGCCCAGCGGACACACTGAGTTGAGGAGAGAGAACTGAGAGACCAAGGAGACCACAGTGTCTAGGTGTTACAGAAAACAAGGTGGAGGAAGAAAGAGCCAGAGGGGCGAATTCCAGAGGGCTGCAGAGGATTCCGCTGAGTATTCATCTGACCAGCAAATGCGTGTGGGGAAAGGACTTGTGGCCAGGGAAGGAAGCCACTAGGAAGAGAATTAGCAAGGGTGATAGAGCCCTGCACTTACACAGCGCCGTCAATAGTGCCTGTTCCTGCCAGCCAGAACGGAAATTCCATGATTCATGGGACACTGCATTGAGTTTGCAGAAAGGTCTTGCCTCACTAATGGAAAAAAGTTGGCTTTAGACTCAGCACTGTCCTGTTCCTGCCTAACAGGTATTAAAACCAATATCTGAAAGGATCAAACTGTTTATAAGCAACTTACGTCCCAGAACACAGGTCAATAATAGTAGTTTAAAATCCTCCAGCCCTGAATAAGGTAAAACTCACAACTTCTGGGACCCAGTAAAAAATTACTAAACATGTAAAGAAGCAGAAAATTAACAGCCATTAAAACAGTTATTATAACTGAATTCTATGTGTTACGAAAGTTAAGTGCAGACAGAAAAGATGTGAAAAAAGCCAAAGTAATATTTGTACAAACTGCAATGTCTAAGATACAAAATGCATTGCATTATAACAGATTAGACACTGTAAACAAAAAGATTAAAGAACTTAACAGCTAGTGACAGAAATTAACTGAAATGAAACACAGAGAGAAAAGACAACTATTTTTCCCATTTTAATCCTTTTTAAGTATACAGTGGGGTGTCATCATTTACACATTGTTGTGCAACTGTGACCTCTGTTTGTCTCCATAACTTTTTCAGCATCCCAAACTGAAGCTCTGTATCTGTTAAACAGGAATAGTTCATTCTTCTGATCTCCCTACCCCCTGTTAACCACTATTCTACTTTCTGTCTCTGTGAATTTGACTATTATAGGCATCTCAGGTAAGTATAATCATGTAATATCTATCCTTTTGTTTCTGGCTTATTTTACTTGGCAGAGTGTCTTCAAGGTTCACACATATTGTAACCTGCATCAGAATGTCATTCATTTTTTAGGACTGAATATCATTCCAGTGTTTGTACATAGCACATTTGGGTTCTCTATTCATCTGTTCGTGGACATGTGGGTTGTTTCTACCTTTTGGTTTTGGTGCACAATGCTGCTATGAACATGAGTATACAAATGTTTGTTTGAGTCCCTGCTTTCAACTTTTTGGTGGCATATGCCCCACAGTGAAATTGCAGGGTTATGTGGTAATTCTATGTTTAAATTTTTTAGGACCTGCCATATTGTTTTCTATAGAGGCTACACCATTTTACATTCCCACCATATATACACAAGAATTTCAGTTTCTCCACACCTTCATCAAGACTTGGTGTTTCACATCTATTTGATTTCTTTTCAATGAATGGCGCTGGAACAATTCAATATCCACCTAAATAATAATTTCAATCAATACTTCAGACCAGGAGCAAAATTAACTAAAATTAATCATAGACCAAAACATAAAATCTAAAGCTATAATACTGTAGCTGGTATAATAATTCCCTCACAAGCCAGGAAATGCTTCTAGAAGCTGGGAATGACCCTCAGTTGCCAGCCAGAAAGAACTTGGGGATCTCAGTCACATAATTGCAAGGAATTGAGTTCTGCCCACAAATCAATAAACAAGGAAACAGATTCTCCCCTACAGTCTCCAGAAAGAAACACAGTCCTGCTGACTCCTTGACTTAGCTCAGTAAGATCCATGTTGGACTTCTAACTTAGAGAACTGTAAGATGCTTAAACTACCAAATTTGTGTTCATGTGTTATGGCAACAGAAGAAACCTAACACACCATACTAGTCAGCACTCTTACTCCTGTATATTTATTTACCCAAGAAAGATGAAACATGATTTTCACAAATAGCCTATACATGAATGTCTATAGTGGCTTCAATCATAATTGCCAACAACTGGAAACAAATGTCCTTGAGCTGGTGAATGGGTAATAACTGGGGCATAGCCAAACAATAGAATACCATTCAGCAATGGAAAGCAGCAAAGAAACAGAAGGTGTGATTGTAAGATACCTTAGTTCATTTAAAAGACAGAAAGCTAATTAGTTTTTTTTTCCTTTTAATAATTGGTGACAAAAAAGTCAACGCTAAACAGATTAAATATTCTGGTGAGATATGAAATCTCTGCTACCTATTACATGAAAGGTAATTAATAACCTTTATTACTCATTGTTAAGAACTCTGAGCTCAGTTTACAGTTTTAACAACGCAAAACAAAAAAGCTAAATTCTGGTTTTGAATTAGTCACATATTTGGTAACAAAGTTTCACAAACATTTTAATTCTTATGAATAACTGAGCCAACTTTGGCAGCATTTAACATGTGTCATTTCTTTTCAGTTTCATTATTTAAAGTTGTTATAAAGGAAAGCAAATAAACATTTCCTGTCTGTGTACCTTCTGCAACTTCTTTATCAATTTGGTCCTTGTCACCACCCTGCTTTATTCTGGGAACACCAAACCTTATGACAAAAGTACTTTTTCTCTTTTGAAGAACAAAACCCATCTTAATAGACTGCATACATGGCCATGTCTCTGTCACTATAGCTTCTAATATAGTCTCAACCATCAATAATAATTATAACTTTTACCCAAAACAAGTCTTTTACAGTTTACAATATAAAACTAGTACTTAGATACTTGAGCACTTTCTGTAATATACTGTTACCAACAAAGCTGGTCCCCCAAAAGTTGGGGGCACCTGTTTTGTGTCACAAAACCAATACACAAAACCAGAAGTGAGTGTCAAGAAGTATAGGCTTTATTTGATGGCCGTGGAAATGAGAAGGGAGCCATGACTCACAAATTAGCGTCTCGACTAGTGAGGAGTTCGAGGTTTCACTAATGAAGGAGCTGGATATTAAAAGCAAGAGAAAGCATATTCATGTCTTTTCTGGAAATGGGTGGGGAGCTTCTCAGAACTGCAGTGCTGCCTTCCTTTTTGCCCTTTTATGGCTTCTTCCAGTCATTGTCATGGTGATTGCCAACTGTGATGGCACCAGTGGGGGTGCTATTAAGCATGGAAATGAGATTACCATGAATCCTGAGGTCTTCTTGAAGTTGTCTGGGTGACTATCATGATTCTAGTGTGTCTCAGCTAGTTTGGTTACAAAGGGAACTTTTTATCACAGGTGTCCTGTTTCTTAAAGACAGGCAGGGTAGAAATTCAACTATGTCACATAGGCATGACATCAGGCAACAAGGCTATCATTTTACAGACTAGCAAAACTTCTGACACTGATTATGCAACCCTCTACACCTAGGGATATCACATTTACACCACGTTTACTTACAGGACCCAAAGATAGAGTCACTTTTTAGTGGGTGTAAGAAAAAATGTGCGTGAGCTTCATGAGAAGCATTTTCTAAGAAATGTGATTTACTTAGTTCCATCAGATGAGTCCAATGGGCTTCTTCGTTAAAATTCTAAAATTATTAATGTGTAATTTTAAAATATGCTTTAAAAATGACATTTATAAAAATAAGATGATCCAATAGAACATGATGTGAGAAAAAAAAAGAGATAAATATATGTCGAAAATGTATTAAACTCATTAATTAAGGGCACTAGTAAGATATTATGACCAGTTCAAAAAGTAGTTGAGAAACTAGGTATAAATAGGCAATGATATGATAAAATTATTGGGTCAGATACAGAACTGATTAATGCCCCTAAAAGGCCATATATATAACCTTCAAAGTTATCTCCAGAGAGAAATCATTATCTCTACCAGACAAAACTCTACAAGTTGAGATGTAACTTAGTGCAAGACCTTTAGTCAATAAACAACAGGGAATTTAACTGTGCACATTCCCCTGGCCTTCAGCTTTCATGTGACGTTAAACGAATGTACGACACACTTTTTTTTTTTTTTTTTTTTGCTGTATTTCCACATTTTGGACAACACTTATGCATATTCATACCACTACCCCAGCAGCTGCTGAAAATTTACTTTCTTTGGAACCCTAATGGAATTTCTAAATATTTAAATAGCACAATCAAAAGATGCCTGAACCTGTGAATCACCACAGCTCCTTCCCGTACCTTTCCCCATTCCATACCCACACACAAGTCTAGATCTTCCTATCAGCATCAGTGTTTCCTCTCTTCCAGGAAAACACATCCTAGTACAGTGATAGACACTGAACTAGATCAGCTCAAGTCCTAGATTCACTACCAAATAACCTCATAATCCTTGGCAAATTATTTTATTCTCTAAATTTCAATGAACTTCTTTTCAATATAAACATGATAATTCCTATCATATAGAGACTGTGAGGATAAATAAAGTTCACATCTGCTGTTCTTTCTGCAGGGAAAGCTTTTCCCCAGTTTTTGCATTGCTGACCTCTCATTACTCTGTCTTTAGCCAAGTCATTTCTTGGTGAAATTAAATAAGTCTTGTCCAGTAGAATTTGCTGAAATGACAAAAGAATTATATATCTCTGCTGCCTAATACTGTAGCCACCAAACTGATTTTTACATGTTACTGCATTTTAATTTACTTCAGTACCACACATGGTTAGTGGATAACACACTGTACAGTGTGCGTTTTGAAAAGGGGCGGCAACTAAGAAGAACAAGAAAGCACAATGGTTTAGATACCAGGCTATCAAATGAATAGTTAATTTGTAAAGTTCAGAGTTAAATAATTGAGGTAGAAAAAAAGACAGCAATCAGGTCACCTGATATACATAGTTGAATCTATAGAGTGTAAGATCACATTTACTTATTGAGTAGAAACTTTTAAAAAATCTGAAGTCAAGTTCCACAGTTGGGGAGGGGGCACTCCTGGTTCCTGGGAATTTGGTGAATTCAGTCTTCCAAAACACTTGACTTGTCTATATTTATGATTTCCCCTCTCTATCTCCTTGTTTCTTTCTCTCTCTCTCTTTTTCAGTTCCTTTGCCTGACTGCTTTTTAAAAAAAATGTTTAGTCCCAAAATAACTTAAATGAATTCTTTGGACTTTGTTTTGTCGTTCTCATTTTGCAGCTGCTAAGTATTAAATTGTCTCAGCCAGCTGAGGATGTCTAAGCTGAAGGTTATATACAGTATTATTTAACTTGAATGTGTTAACAGTTCAGCTAAAATACTAAATTTACATTAGGGATAATTAGCACAAACACAAAAAATAAGTCTCTTAAGAGTATGACAAATAGGTTTGGCACAGTGGTTCATTCCTGTAATACTAGCACTTTGGAAGGCCGAGACGGGAGGATGACTTGAGCCTAGATGTTCAGGATCAGCCTAGGCAACACAGGGAGACCTCGTCTCTACAAAAAATAAAATTATTAGCCAGGCTTGGTGGTGCACACTTGTAGTCCCAGCTATTCAGCTGGCTGAGGTGGAAAGATTGTTTGGGCCTAGGAGGTTGAGGGTGTAGTGAGCTATGATTGTACCACTTCATTCCAGCTTGAGTAACTGACTGAGATCCTGTTTCAATTTAAAAAAAAAAATAAAATAAAGGACATATAAAAATCTTGGTTTTCAGAAGAAACCTTTATTTCAAACATTTTGTTTGTTTTCCTCCATAAAACATTCAAATGTGGGATCAAATATTTTAATTGTTGATTTTTGGTTTGGAAAAATGCAGACCCCTTATCCGTAGGTGTGGTGTGGTTATATGTCAGTTTGCACAGTTAGTAAAGTATAAGATTTATAATTCATTTTATTTTAGACATTTACATACAGAAGTAGATTATGAAGATTGGTATTATCAGAATTCAAAAATTTCAGGGAAACACACTTAACCAGTATTTACAATTTAAGAGCATTGATAAAAACAGGAAAATTCAGCTGCCTGTCATTTGAGAAAATGTAGCATCATGTAGATACAGCTTAAAATGTGTTTAAAGTAGTGCCACAGTCATTTCTTTACTCACCATCTACTGATTGGGAGATCACCAGGCATCGGGGACCTGTTACATGTTAGGGATGCTGCAAATGACAAAATATTATTTATTTCAACTCCCATTTAATTCACTTTATTATTTTAAAAAATCACCTGAAATTCATTAGATGAATCACCTTCCTTAGAAACTACCTCTAGAGCCTATTGCAAACTCTAGCTGTTGAAGTATTTGCTAATTTCAGTTATTCTTTAACTTAACAACTAAATTATAAAATTACCTATTAATAAGTTACCTGTAACCCTTATGTAAATTGATAAGGGGAAAGAAGTAGAAAAACTTAATGTATAGATGACAAGTAGATAGATGATAGATTAGATAGATAGATGATAGGTAGATAGATTGATATAGAGATAAATGACAGATATGCACACATGTACTCAGGCACATACATAAAGAGAAAACAAGCAAGAAAATGGTACACACAAAACATGCATGTATCGAGCAAGAAATGATTCATAGTAGGTGCTTCACTCCTAGTCTCTGTAACTGCACTTATAACTTCATTCTTCCTCTACCCATTCCATGTGTCCTCTGCCCCCTCCTGGCACCTCAGATCATGGGTTTCTATACCCAGTGCAATGACTGGAGAGTCTGAATCCTAAGAGGCTCTGCCTTGCTTTGCCTACTGTAGCTTTCCATGAACTTTTCCTACATGACATGGTAGTTTGAGAGGTGTTCCAGAGAGTCCCTGAATCTTAGACACATTCCTCCTTCTGTGCACATTGTGTAGCAGCAACCTGTGTTGTTGTTTTTTTCTACCCACCCCCCACTTTTCTTTTTTTTTTTTTTGAGAGAGGGGAAGAAAATGTTTATTTGTACAAAAGAATGCAATTGTTTTAATTGTTGCATGGAGTTGGAAATACATATGGAAAGTTAAATATGGATGCTGAGTGTGCAAAATGGTGGATTGCACTGGGTATTTGGATATTATGCTATTACCCTTGAAACCACGTTTGCAAAATCACAAGAGAAACCTGACATAGTTGGCTTCATCTTGCTTCTAACCTCCACACTTTCCTTGGTCATTCCTGGGCATGGGCCAAGCAAACTTTGAAAGAAATTTAGTCTGTAGTTTAAATAGTAACAGCCCTTCCCCAAAACTAAACCATTCTTTTAAAACTAATGAAAGGCCACTAGGTAGGAAGATGAGGGGGAAACAACTGCTGCCGTTGTTCCAGAGGTCACAAGATTTGCAACTTCCCCAGTTACGCCTGTCAAAAACATCACTATTGTAGACTGGCCATTTGAGATGTCTTTTCAGGCCTTTGCATTTCTGCCTATCAGATGGCCCCACTGGGACCAGCAATTCTTCTGGTGGTTCCTACTTAGGAGCTCACTCACAAGGACTGCTTTTCACATCCCTACTATTGCATCCTCAACCAATCAGCATTCTCCCTTCCCTAGTCTCCTGCCCATCAAACTATCCTTGAAAAACCTTAGCCTCTGAATTTTCAATGGGATTAAAGTTAATACTTCACATTCCAGGTAACGTGGCAGGCCGTGCATCAATTAAACTCTTCCTTTACTGCAATGCCATAGTCTCAGTGAATTGACTTTGTGTAGCAGGCACGAAGGACCTGACGGGTAATTACATCCTCCCCCTCAAACGACCTCGCTGTTCTCCACTCTGCTGGGGGTGAACTGCAGACTACACTTGGTTGCCAGCAAGTTTTCTGTCGATTTATGCCGATAGGGGGTGCTAGGGAGAGAGTGGAAGGCAGGAGGCATAGGAGGGCTTGTTACTTCCTAGATCTTATTTGTCCTACCAGGTTTGCCCCAGTAAGGACCCTTCCCTTTGGAAGGATTTTTGGGTTTTAATAGCAGCTCGTTCTATTTCCAGATATCTTCCTTAATACCAGGATTGGTTCCTACATGATTTTCAGAAATACCAGCACCAGCCTAGAGACACCTCTCTTTCCTCAGAATTCTGGGTCCCAATTCTGTGATCCCTTGTCTGAGAGACTGAGGCTCCAAAAGCTGCTCAGAAGCACTTTTCCTCAGAGGTCTAGGTCCCAGCTCAGCAAAGCCTTCTCCAGGCTCAAAACGTTCCAGCCCCAGCCAGGCAGTATCTCACCTAGGACATCTCAGACTCAGTTCATAGGACTCCTCAGCCAATGCTGTAGGTTCTAATTCCAACCTCACCCCTCTTTTCCCAGCTCTTGGATTAATGTCTCTGTGGCACCTCACCAGTGCCTTTAAGTCTTCTGGTCTTTTCTGACCTGTTTAACCAATATCCTGTATTAAATTCTCTCTGGTTAAAAATGAAAACAAACCGTATTTTGCTTTCTGTGGAAAACAGAAATTTGATCTTGAATCCAAGCTCCCTGTTTGAAAGTTCATTTGTTAAAGCAATATTCAATCAGAAACATAGCTCAGTTATACTAAATTATCCTTACTGACACTAAAATGCATCATAATTTTTTCCAGTATTCTCTTTGGAAATGAAACTGAGCCCTGTGATACTCCCTATTCCGTGGGCAATTATGTCAGTAGAAATTATGGGTCAGCAGATGAACTTTTTCTTGGATTGTGAACAGCAGATGGACGATTAACTTTTTTTCTTAGAACCAAATAGATTTCTAAAAACAATGCAAGCTTGATATTATATTGAGTTTTTAAAAAGGAAAAACAGTGAGACGTTACCTAAATTCAGTTCCATCTGAATTTACTTTTTTTTTTTTTCATCAACTTTTATTTTAAGTTCCAGGATATATGTGCAAGATGTGCTGATTTGCTACATAGGTAAATGTGTGTCATGGTGATTTGCTGCACAGATCAACCCATCACCTAGGTGTTAAGCCCAGCATCCATTAGCTATTATTCCTGAGGCTCTCCCTCCCCACACACCCCCAACAGGCCCAAGTGTGTTGTTTCCACCACTCCCGATGTGTCCATGTGTTCTTATCATTCTGCTCCTACTTATAAGTGAGAACATGCAGTGTTTGGTTTTCTGTTCCTGTATTAGTTTGCTGAGGATAATGGCTTCCAGCATCATCCATGTCCCTGCAAAAGACATGAATCTCATTCAATTTTATGGCTGCATAGTATTCCATGTTGTATATGTACCACATTTTCTTTATTCCAACTTTCATTGATGGTTATTTGAGTTGATTCCATGTCTTTGATATTATGGATAGAGCTGCATTGAACATGTGTACATGTATCTTTATAATAGAATGATTTATATTTTTTTGGGGATATATACTCAGTATGGGATTGTTGGGTCAAATGGTATTTCTGCTTCTAAATCTTTGAGGAATTGTCACACTGTCTCCCACAATGGTTTAACTAATTTACATTCCCACCAACAGTGTAAAAGTGTTCCTTTTTCTGCACAACCTTGCCAGCATCTGTTGTTTCCTGACTTTTAAATAACCACCATTTTGGCTGGTGTGAAATGTCATAGCATTGTGGTTTCGATTTGCATTTCTCTAATGATCAGTGATGTTGAGCTTTTTTTCATGTTTGTTGGCTGCATGAATGTCTTCTTTTGAGAAGTGTCTATTCATTACACCATTACTTTAAACAATAATGAAAGCTAGGAGTGCTGAACTCAGGGATCTACAAGAATAGAATCATGAGATGACCAAGTTGAGTTTCCTGGAAATAAATGAGCATGCTCTAAGTTAATGACTCGCTGAAATGAATCTATGTTACTGTGAAAGGAAACTAAATTTTGGGACCCCAAACTCATTTAGCCAAAGGGAAAAGTCAAGCTGGAAACTGGGTCACGCAAACCTGCCTCCCGCTTTTAGTTCCTAAATAAGATGACTACAAGATGAAAAGCTACATGCCTCCCCCATACTTTGCCCACAAAGAAATGCCTATTGAGTTGTTAAAATTTCACCATGGCAATGCAAATTGACAGCTCATCTTTACAGGTGCAGTCACCCCTGGACCACTAGACACAAATGCATATCTGATTATTCCCCTACCCCATTTTGTCTATGTTATCTTATGTAAAAATGCAGAT
The DNA here is from genome assembly GCF_024542745.1 of Macaca thibetana thibetana. Taxonomy (NCBI): domain Eukaryota; kingdom Metazoa; phylum Chordata; class Mammalia; order Primates; family Cercopithecidae; genus Macaca; species Macaca thibetana. The sequence goes on from NC_065594.1 coordinate 87,687,574, forward strand.
TGACTGAGCCAGACAAAGGCATGAATGACTATTTTCTCTACCCCCATCCCACATAAAACTTCTGTACTTTTCAATATCCCACCCTTTCCTCTTTAAATTTGGAGCCCTCAAAATCATCTTAGGAGAAAGGCATAGACCTGTCTCCCAGCTGCATCCTTAACTTTGTCAAATAAATCTCCCAAAATGATTGAGAATTGTCTTACCATTTTTCTTGATTGGCATTACTGTACTGGTTGTCCCATCCCTCCAAGTTCCTTTACATTCTGAGGAGAATATTTAGACAGCTTTGTATTGATAATATTTGTTGCAGGAAGTCAGGGACCCCGAATGGAGCGAACAGCTGGAGCTGTGGCAGAGGAGCATAAATTGTGAAGATTTTATTTTAATGTGGACATTTATCAGTTCCCAAATAATACTTTTATAATTTCTTACACCTGTTTTACTTTAATCTCTTAATCCTATTATCTTCATAAGCTGAGGATGTATGCCACCTCAGGACCGCTGTGATGATTGTGTTAACTGTACAAATTGATTGTAAAACATGTGTGTTTGAACAATATGAAATCAGTGCACCTTGAAAAAGAACAGAATAACAGCGATTTTTAGGGAACAAGGGAAGACAAGCATAAGGTCTGTCTGCCTGCAGGGTCAGGCGAAAAGAGCCATATTTTTCTTCTTGCAGAGAGAATATACATGGACGTGCAAGTAGGGAAGATACTGCTAAATTCTTTTCCTAGCAAGGAATATTAATACCCTGGGTAAGGAATGCATTCCTAGTGGGGAGGTCTATAAACGGCCGCTCTGGGAATGTCTGCCTTATGTGGTTGAGATAAGGACTGAGATATGCCCTGGTCTCCTGCAGTACCTTCAGGCTTACTAGGGTGAAGAAAAACTCTGCTCTGGTAAATTTGTGGTCAGACTAGTTCTCTGCTCTGGAACCCTGTTTTCTGTTGTTTAAGATGTTTATCAAGACAATGCATGCACTGCTGAACATAGACCCTTATCAATAGTTCTGCTTTTGCCCTTTGCCTTGTGATCTTTGTTGGACCCTTATCAGTGGTTCTGCTTTTGCCCTTTGTCCTGTTCCTTCAGAAGCATGTGATCTTTGTTCTGCTTTTTGCCCTTTGAAGCACGTGATCTTTGTATCTACTCTCTGTTATTACAGCCCCTCCCCTTTTGAAACCCTTAATAAAAAACTTGCTGGTTTGAGGCTCAGGTGGGCATCACAGTCCTACCAATATGCAATGTCACCCCTGGCAGTCCAGCTGTAACATTCCTCTCTTTATTTCTCAGCTGGCTGACACTTATGGAAAATAGAAAGAACCTACATTGAAATATTGGGGCAGGTTCCCCCAATAAATATTATGTCTACAGCACACAGAGCTTTATTTTCTATCATTCAACTTGATTTCTGTCTCTACCTTCAGTTGTTCCTGTTTCTTACCCCCTAAGATTGTGACACATTCCAAATAACTTATGTTAACGCCAAGCGTCTTAGTCCATTTTGTGTTGCTATAGAGGACGGCCTGAAGCTGGATAACTTATAAAGAAAATGTTTATTTGGCTCACAATTCTGATGTCTGGAGAAGTTCAATACTGGTCATCTCATGAGGGCCTGAGGCTACTTCCACTTATGGTGAAAAGCAAAAGGGCGTTAGTGTGTAGAGAAAGAGAGAAAGAGCGAGTGAGAAAAAGTGGGGGAGGAACAATGGAGATGCCAAGCTCTTTATAACAAGAAGCTCTCTCGTGAGAACTCATAGAGTGAGAATTAACTCACTTTGCCCCAGGGAGGGCATTAATCTATTCATGAGAGATCCAGTCCCAGGACCCAAACACCTCCCATAAGGCACCACCTTCAACAATGAGGATCCAATTTCAACATGAGGTTTGCAGGGGACAAACATCCAAACTCTCGCACCAAAACATGAGTCAGAAAATGTGCTCAATCATTGGTCCACAGATTACCAAAGAGGTCTGTAGTGCCTGGTGGTGTGGCCCATTCAAGCTCCCTGCAGTGCTCTTGGGCCACAGAAGTCTCTAATGAGGCAGCCGGGTAGGGCCATGGACCTACCACTGGGGCACTTCTCTCAGGGCTGGCTCTCCATGGCTCTGCAGGACACACAGAGATACCGTTCATGTCTCCTCCCTAGACTCAGAGAATGACTTTATGTTGTGTGTGTGCAGTCTTTAAACTTTTCTTTTTTGTGTGAAGAGTCCTCAAAAATTTATCAGTTCTCTCTATCCTAGATTATCAGGGTTATAAGAGCCAGTAAAGTTGAATCCCATCCTTCATTACGTTCTTCAATTGTATGCATTATACTAATACAAACATTGAAAAATAAATCTCTGATGTGAGAACCTTGTGACACCTTTGAGGTGTTTCTCTAACTGGAGTGATTCAACATCAGTGATTTAGGATTTTTTTTTAACTATTACTTAAGTGAACACTAAAAATGTTAATCTGAATTTCAAATGTGTTTCTGAGAACCACATGAGACTTCAGGGTCCGAGTTTGCATTTGTTTTTATTAATCATATTTGCCACCATTGCTTTTTTTTATTTTTAATACACGTGATTTTGTTAGTTAATGTTGCTTAATTTTGGAGCGTTTAAGAGGGAGAATATTTCATAAAGCGAGTTTATAAAGAAAGATAAATTTTGTTTCTAATATTTAAATGATTAGAAAATGAGTTTAAGATGTCTTATCTAACAATGCATAATATTTTAACCAAGTAATCTCCACTCTCTGCCAACTGAAACAAGTTTTACAATGTTTATAGTAACAGATCACTGGTCTTCTTGAAAACCCCAAAACTGATTTCTATCACATCTTTAGGGGCTTGGTTTTAAAACCATGACTCATATAACAATTTATAATTACAAAAATAATTATGAGAAATCTACAAGAATTTTACAAAATTTTTTGTATTTTGCAATACACCCGTCACCAACAACAAGCATTAAGGTGAGACTTTCTACATTCTCTGAGACTTATGTAGTCATACAGGGTTGCAGCCAGTGTGAAACTAAAACCAACAACTTAAGGAATCCATTCTCAGCATTTAACTGACTTTCTGCTTCGGATTTTGCAGTTGTCTGAAGCAGCACTGCATCTTGTGGATATGGAGAAGTGGGGAACACAGAAGAGGAGGTCACAGTGCTCCCTCATGTTTTGTTTATCACTGCAGCTCTGAGCTGTTAACAGCTGTCAGCCCAGGGAGGGGCCTGGCGGCAGCCAGGACACCTCTCAGATTCACTGCAAGGTGCAGTAAATTGGTGGTGAAGTAGCGTCTTCAGCAGAGACTGGGTCATCTGAACTGGAATAATTGGTACAAATAGGCTTTTGGTGAAAAGCTAGTCCACTTTGAGGAATAAACTACCTGCCTTTCACACTGGATTAAGTTATTTTTCTCTCTGGCTGACACATCTCTAATCCCATTTCCAGACTCTGCCAATCTAATTATTTTTAGCGTAAATACATACAAGTGTATCAGAACTCTGGTTAGGTTCTGATACTAAATTTTTGTGGTATTTCATTCCTAAATCTTGTATCAGAGGGTTTCTTGGATCAGCTGTTCCAATATAATCTATGAATCAATGTTTTCTCTTAACTTTTATTAACATTTTAATGATTTTATTCTTGTAGAAGAATGTGCTTCAATTTCCTCCTTCCACTCTTTTTTTCTTCTGTTAATGACAAATTTCCAATTCTTTACGTGAAAAATATAGGTAATTGGATTAAATACTAATGCATTTTATGACCTCGTCAATAACAAAAAATCATTCAACAGGAATTTGGTTTTCTAGTATCTTAAAGTGATTTACTTTAAGAATCGGTTTAAGACACCAGATTTAAACTTAATGAAAATAATCCTTGGGAAAATATTCTTATATGTTTACTATACAAAAAGTTCTAAAGCTTGAGTTGTCGTAGCTGTGTTCTCTTGCCTGCTAATTCATATGCAATTTAGGCCTCAGAAAATATATAATTAATTTTACTTCCCAAAATACAATTTTGAATAGTTTTGAATTAGTGTCTTGATACATGATATAGGTACTTTTTATTATATAGGATAAGTTACATCAATAGGGTAGAAAATTAGGAGCCATGTACCTATGTAAGGGGAAAATCAAAGCAAGTTGAAAATATATACATTAACAAGATTTGAAACTGATCTCAAATTTCCAGGCCATTTAATTTATTTTTCTTCTTCCAGGGCAATTTTTTTAGCAATTCCCTCTTACCATGACAATATAAGTTCGTCTCGGGTAAAGCTCAGGGCCATCCTAAGTGTGTTTGCTGCTTTAGTAAGCAACTAGGGATAATGCAGGGCCAGCTTGCTTGTGTTCACATCTTCCTTGCATGCTGCCTGGGTCCTGGCTGCGTGGACTGTGTGGCCTAACATGTGTTTCCCATTGCACGCAGGTTGCCCCTGGTTGCTAACCTATGAGCAGATGGTGGGCAGCTGGATGGCTCCCGATGTCCTTTCTCTTTTATTGGATTTGACATTGTTTAACGTTTTCCTTTTTCCCTCCTAAACATTTCCCACCTGCTGTAAGCAGATACCTCTCTCCATTCTACATCACCCCTGCCAGAAGCTGTCATAAAGATTTAGAGAAAGATGGAATTTCAATGTTGTGAGACCACAAGCACCCTGCTGCACCTTCTTCCGTGGGAACGCTCCTGCCCAGTGATTTCACAGACCTGCTTTGACACAGTGCAAGCCTAACAAGGGGATGCTATTGCTTTCTGAAAAGCTGGTGATTTTCTCCTAGACAGATCTCAGCAGTCCTATACAAATTAAAAGACAAACACCTTCTTCTTTAGAACCTTACAGAGTGATTACTATACATTTATATGCAAACACAAAAGTCATTTTAATTTTTAACATAACATCTCAGCCCCAGTGTTTGGGAAATGACCCATGCTTTACTAAATAACAAGTGTCAGTGCGTTTAGGTAAAGGATAATTACGTTTAATTTTAGAGTGTCCACATTTTGAACTAAGTTTTAATAATATAACCAAAATTGAGATAGGGCTTCTTAATATCAACCAGTTTGCGAGTTAAAGGTTAATTTTCAATATGATCTGAGCTAAAACATTTCCATTCTAAATGCCATGTAAATACAACATATTCTGATCTTCATTCTATAACCACCTTATAATATGCTACAGGAATTATTAGTGCTATTTCTAGGCACATTACTAAATCAATCACAGCAGTACACACAGTGAGAGACAACAACCCAGAACCTTAATATACACAACAGAAAATAAATATTTTAATATTCATAAAAATATGAGGGCATGTATCAAGCAATATTTCTGAATATTTTATGTTAATGAAATGCCTGCTTCTAACTTACTATGACATCATAATTTTAAATGTTTAATTTCATATCAGATAAATAAAATATTTATTTGTGATATACAGAAATAAAGCATACAATAAAAGTGCTAGTATCTGCTTTCGTTTTGAATTTAACATAATCATTTTTCTGAAATGGTCAAGTCAGCTTCAAAGTCATTTTCATAGGTTTCAAATACTTAATAATCATAATTATCCTGCTTAAAATATATATCATATTGTCTGTATGGAAAATGCTCAAATAAAATTTTTCCTTATGTGTTTTCATTTGAATGGACAGCCAATAAAGCCAAAACCATAAAAATGTCATGTCCCTAATATGAGGTTTTCTAATACAGAGATGTATCTTCAAAAATATATGAAAATGGCATTCATGGTCTTAATGACAATCGTTTACATAACAAGTATCCTGGAAGCTGAGTCTTGGTATAGCTTTTCCCTGACACACAACAAGTGACACACATCAATCAAAATGATATTAGAAGCACTTTGATCTTTTATTCATTTTCTCTACGTAAGACGACCAAGGAGGGAGGGGTATGTGCTTGTTGCTGGAAGTGTTTAAATCTCTTCTTTTGCAGCCCAGCTCACCATCTTTCCACAGGCGACAGCTGCTTCAGGTGCTCTTACTGCCACCCTCATCTCAAACCTCACTACGCTTTGCTACTTTTTATAATCACTCCCTAAGCCTCCCTTTAGCCTGTCTATCTTCCTTGGATTCTATCTGTAGACTCCTGCATGGCTCCTTCACATCAGCCTACAGTTCCAGATCCAAAATGTCATTCAGAATTTGAATCTCTTAGCTTGAAATGAGGAAGGGATATGAGAATGCTTTATATCATATATGTATGTTTTCTATAATACAAATAGTTTGCTTTTGACCGTGTGTCACACAAACATGTATTCCTTCCCTGAAGCCCTTCCTTTCCCCCAAAATAGATCACCTGTTCCTCAGCTCCCAGACTGGTACACACACATGACAGCCACCCCTTACATTGGGCAATGATGCTCCCCAATGTAAGGTAATTGTAATACATTTTACCCGAGTAATTCTCCACTCGTGATGGTATTAACCTCAAAGAGCATTTGGCAATCTTTGTGTCTGGTTTGTCCGTTGGTAGGTTTTTATCCACAAAAGTTAAAAATTTAAAAAATATATATTTAAAAAGATATAAGCAAAATAAAATACTGTCACTCTGGGTTTTCTTTCCAGTAGTCTAAACATGGTCATCTTTGAACAGAAAATTCTGCCCACCTCATTGAAGGTAATATAACACATAAAACCAACCCAATGAAATACTACACAGAGAATTTCCAAACAGGGCTGGGAATGAGGGAATCTAAATCACTAAATGTATTAGTTCCTCAGGGCTGCTGTAGCAGAGTATCAAACACCAGGTGGCTTAAAAGAGTAACTGTATTTTCTCATAGTTCTGGAGACCAGGTGTCTGAATTCAAAGTGTCAACAAGGCCATGCTCTCTCTGAAGCCTCAAAAAGAGAATCCTTCCTCACCTCCCCTAACTCCCGGTGGTGGCCATCAACCTTGGCTTATAGATGCAGCTCTCTAGTCGCATAGCCACCTTTTCCTTCTGTGTCTTACTTTGTCTTCCCTGTGTGTGTCCGTGTGTCCGTCTCTGTGTCTAAATTTTCCCTCTTCGTTGGACATCAGTTATAGTGGATTAGGGCCCAACCTAATGACCTCATTTTAATGTGATGGCCTCTGGAAAGACCCCATTTCCAAATAAGGTTGCATTGTGAGATACTGAGGGTCAGAAATTCAATATATCATTTTTGGATACTTTTTATCTTAAAAAAAAAACAGGTTTCTATTTTTAAATGGAAAATCTTATATATTTTTCAATCACATTTTAAATTATTTTACTTATTATTGGAAGGTCAATAATTTTTAACTGATCTCAGAAGACAAAACGTATGAAATATTCTTTTGTCCTATCTGACTTCATTGTGTACAGCGATTGAGGGAATCCCTGTAAAGTAAAAACCAAAAATTACAAAAAATAAATAAATAAAGTCACATTCCAACTGTGAGATTTAATCTTCTGTTTCAACTTGTCTAGGCTAAGGGTGTCTGATTGCTGGTAAAACATGATTTCCGGGTGTGTCTGTGAGAGTGCTTCTGGAAGAGATTTAGAAACCGTCACGAATGTGGGTGGAACTGTCCAGTCCACTGAGGGGCCAGACAGAACAAAAAGGGAGAAGAAAGGTAAATTTTCTCTCTTCTTGAGCTGAGACATCATCTTCTCCTGCCCTGGGATATTGTCTCCTTTGGTTCTCAGGCTTTTAAACTTGAACTAAATTATACTACCAGCTTTCCAAGGTTTCTAGCTTGCAGACAGCATATTATGAGATTTAGCCTCCATTATTGCATGAGCTAATTCCTATAAAGCCATCCTCTCAAATCTCTCTTTCTATCTCTCACTCTCTGTGTTTCTATCTCTCACTCTCTGTGTTTCTCTCTCACTCTCAATTATATTTTTAGTTATGTAAATATAATTAACATATAAATATATATTGTCATACATAATTAATTCTATAATTTTATATATATAAAATTGAGAGTTTTCCAGATCTTTGCAATAAACAAATCCACAGGTTCAAAAAGCCCAATGAATTACAGAGAGAATAGTAAAAATTATGACATATTTTTAATACAACACAAAGGAGGAACTCACATATATTTTCTTGTTTTATCCATCTGTTTAATATTTTTTGCTCTTTAGCTCATTGATTTTCTCCTTAAAGATAATGTATTTAGTTTGCTAATTGAATGTCTTCATTTCAGCATTCTGAAGAATTATTGAATCAAAAATTTTATGCGGTCAATTTGGATATTTACCTGTACCTCAATTCTTCCTTTTCTTGTAGCAGCAAAATCACAAAAACATACAATTCATTCATTTCAATTATTGCATCATTTTCACATGTAAAAGTATCTTGTTAAGTGAGTCTTTTCCACCATATCTAATGATTCAGGTATTCTATTTTTACAAACAAAATGTACTATGCACTTATATCCCTAAATATTCATAGAAAAGGAATGGTTTATCTTACTCTACCTTCATTTTCTAAACCTACATCTAAGATGACATTGTTGATTTTATCTAGAATTGTAAACTATACAATTGTGATAACAACATGAATGATTTTGTTAAGATTGTTGCCTTTTGCCATCCTATTTTGTCATTATAATTGATGAGAAAAACTATGATATTTATGATTTACACAGCCATGACTGATCTGTTTTCTTGTATTATATTAGTAATTTTGACACCTTTCAAATGGCTCAGACTTCAAGTACTATTTTCAGGAGCTACCCCTAGAAGCTAAGTTTTATGAATCCTAAATATCTGTGATGGGCATGGACATTTGGGGTCAAATATTTTCCACTCAGCGATTGTGGATGCTATCATTCTGGTCTGTTACATAACTATGAAGAAACCTAGAGTCACTTTAAATCTGTACTACTCTATTGGTTCTATTTTTTAAATGTGAATGTCAGTAAAATGATCCAATTACAACCAGGTGCAAATAATTTATGTATTTTGTCTTCAACCTTGATAAGCCCCCCTGCTTCTGAAAAGTCAGAAGGTAATGTTTTTCTCATCATAAAATCCTTTGGTTCCTCTATATACTTGATTATATCTTTTCCTTCAGTTGTTTCATTTTTTCCTTATATATCATAGAAGGATAAATTATACATCAATATCTTTTCTCCTATCTTACAACTTTCATCTACTTATTCTTCTCTCTCCTCTTTGTGATTGGTTCACAAATATGTTCTTTAGATAACTAATTCAATTTTTGATATGTCAGACCTGTTCTTTAAAGCTTTCCACTTTTTTTTTTTGGCTTTGTTTTTTACCATTGCCCACATTTTTCATGCCAGCTATTCTCAGTTTTGCTTTTACAGTCTTTATAATGACCTACACTTTTATCACAGATAATTTTCCTTACTGCGAACATGAAGAAACTACATTAAAGTCAGTTTCAGAAATATGCATTTCTCCTCTGTTCTTGACATATGCTCTTACTTCTTTTTGTGGCCAATTAGATTTTTCTGTTTACTCAACAAGATATAAAGATACGTAATTTGATGGTTAACTCTCTTGTCCTTCTCCCACAGCATCTTTCCAGACAACAGCAGCATGCTATACAGAGAACAGCAGAGTCAAGGTGATGCATAAGTATTTTGATTCTTTACAATGATCTCTTTGCTGGGACCATGAAGCAAGAAAAAAAAAAATGACCAGCAAAAGCAGGGCCCAAGATAATCTTAAGAAATATCTAAGTTTAATACATTTCTGTTTATCTGTCTTACAGACCATTTCCTCATTAGTTCAGGTATTATTCTCTACATGAATCCTCCAGAATCTCAACTCTTACTTCTCTTGTGACTGCAAAATCATGAAAACTTACAATTCATTCCTTTCAATCACTGCATCATTTTCATGTGTAAAAGTATAATTGTTGAGTCAGTCTTTTCCACCATATCTAATGATTCAGATATTCTATTTTTACAAACACAATGTAGTATGCACTTATATCCTCAAATATGCAAGACCAAATGGTGTGCCTCTCACATCTATATGGCTTGACATAACAATATGTTTTACCTGATATTACAACAAGATTTCTAATGTGACCAGGATGACCCAGCAACGGTTTTGTCCTCGGAATTGTTAGGATGCCTGGATTACTGTAGGCATTGGAAAAGTTGAAAAAACATTGAGTAGTGCAAATCTCTTTGAGATAACTGAAATGAATTTATTAGTTTGAAAGATAGGCAAGATGTTTGAAAGACAAAAATAAATTAGGTTTTAATTTCAGAAATAAATTATGAGACCTGAAAATAAGAAAGATTAATTTCTTAAATTAAAATAGAACATGTATTATGTGCCTACATCATAATAAGTGCAACTTTTGGATGTTGATGTAGCTGTGGTTATTGTTTTCTTGTCTACTGAGAGGGTATGCTGACCTTAAGACAAATGGGATTTTGAGAAAAGGTTTTCTCCAATAATTTATAAATAAAAATGTTATTCAAGCCAAACATTTTACTATTTTCCTTAACCTACATTCAATATGGCTGGCTATAGATTAAAAAACAAAGTGACCCTAGAAATTGACTCACAAGCATTTGATAACTTTCTCATCAAGGAAAATGTAAGCATCTATAGTGAGGCACCTAAAAATCCCCAGTTTCGAATCTCTTTCTGTTCTTTCCATTAGATCTTTTGGTTTCACTCTAATAACTGAAACCACAGGAGGGTTTTGAGGAGAGGTGTGGTGTGAATAGGTCTGTTCTGAAGACAGGCAATGGAATTTGCTGCTGAACAGTTCAGAGGCTGTTGCAATAACAGAGCTGCAAAATGATCATGGCTTTGACTAGGATGGTGGCAGTGAATATAGAATTAAATAGACAGGTTTTGTATGTACGTTGAAGGTTGTTAACTGATAGCATTACAGGGAAGAGGTGAGAGAAATAGATTTGTCAGGGATGAGTCTAATAACTTTTCTTGAGCAACAGAAAGAACATAGTTATCATTTACTGAGATGAAGAAGGCCATGTGAAGGACGGGTTGGGAAGAAAAATCAGGATTTTAGTTTTGAGTTGTTTAGGTTCAAGATGTCCATTTAATATCAAGGGGAAATGTTGAGCAGTCAGTTAGATATAATGTTTGGAGTTTAGAGGAAAGCTCTGGACCAGAGATATACATTTGGGTATCAATAATATATAGACAGAACTCGAAGTTCAAAGATTGGATGAGATGAGCCAGGATATGAGTCTAGTGAGAGAAAAGAAGTCTGAAAATTGAGCCCTTAGATTCTACAACTTTAAGATGTTAGATAATGAGAAAGAAATCCAAGGGAGACTGATCATCTGAAAGTCCAGTGAGAAGAGGTTTGCAAGAAGTGATTCATGGTCATATGCTGTTGATTGCTTAAATAATAAAAATAAAAACAGACCAAGAATTGATCATTGGCTTTGGCACAATTGATAATATCTGTAACAACTATTTGGGTGAAGCTATGGAAGTGAAAGCATACTTGGAAGGGAACTGGAGGCATGTAGTATTGACAAGTCTTTTGAGAGACATCACTAACGAGATGGAATAGTAAGACAAAGTTATAGCTGTAGATGGACCGAGGAGTTAATTATAGTTACTAAAGTGTACAAATGAAAGGCTGTCCTTAGAGGGGCGCCAACAGTCAGTCCTTGGAATGTGCAGTGTATTTGCCTACCTGCAGAGATATTGGTATAGATGGTGGTGAGAATGAATGGAGGATTTATTCTGATATTTTCTATTTTCTGCAGCAGCTGAGAATAAAGATTGGGAAGGATGTATGAGAGATTTGACTAAAACTGGAATAAGTATGAAATAGTGTGCAGTGCATCAGTCATCTATTGTCGCCTAAAAAACCACCTTAAAATCCAATGGCTTTAAAAAGATGATGAATTCCACTTTAGTTAACAAGCTCATTGTCTCTGTTTCACATGCTATGAGCTGGGGATGCTAGATTGGAGACTGGAGGACCCACTGTCAAGGTGGCTTGCTTGCATGGTGCATAAGTGGGTATCAGAGCTGTCAATGCATCAGGTGCCCAGCTAAGATGTGTGCCCCAGGCCTTAGCTCTGATGCACATGAGCCTCTCCATAAGCTGCTTGGGCTTCTCTGAGTCATAACAGCTAGATGCTAAGAGCAAGCATCCCAAGAAGAGCAGGCAGAACCTGAATCACCTTTAATGGCTTAGTCTGGGATGTCACATGACATAAATTTGTCCACAGTCTATTGATTAAGGCAGTCATAAAGTTTCACTTAGGTTCAAAGGAAGGAGATATATCCCTCCACCCCCAATCCTATTGGAAGGGTATAAAGTTCACATTTCAAGAAGAAAATATGATGGGATATATTGTTGCTGCCATCTTTGAATAAAATGATCTGTCACCAAAAAGTCATCTAGAAGAGTAGGAGAATAAATAGACCTGGGAAATGAGATATGACTGCTAGATGGTTCTAAGAATCCACCTAAGATTGTCACAAATTGAAAGAATTTAAATGTAGGCATGTGTTTTGCTATCCACAGTCAGGTATGAGAATACTCATTTGTAGTAGATAAAGATGCAAAATTTAAGTAGGCTTTAGATTTTCATAGGCAAAGTAATGAAAGATGGTCATACAAGAAAGTAGAACATCCAAGCTCAAAAAAAAGAGAGAAGTAAGAACGTAAAGAAGATGAGGAACAAGGAATTGTGAACAATGGATGATAGATCTCACAGAGACAAAAAGTTGTGTTTGAGATATTAGAATTAGCTGGCAGTGCTGATTTGAGAGTAAGATGCTTAAAATTGAAATTAAAAAGGGACAAATAGTAATGATAATGACAGTATGTATGTAAGCTATGACTATGATAGTGAGTAATTTAAACTGAGAGGAAGTCAAGAGAATAAGAGGCTGGGATTTTACTGGGATAATATACATGAGTATAAAAAACACCAAAAATAATACAGGATAGAATAACCATGAGTCAAGTGTTAGAATCTTTATGTAATAAGGAGTAAACCAGAAGTCTGTAGGTGACTCTTATTAACCTCAGCTTGCACGAAGAGTGATGGAAGCACGGAGACATTAGTAACTTGCCCTAAAAGAAGTAGAGCCTAAATTGGAGTCCAGTAAGTAGCTCAGCTCCAGCACCTGCACTCTTAGCTTTCAGCTCGCCAAGAACAAGAGAACAAAGTGTGATATAAACCCAATCACCACTTTCTTTCAAGAGTAGCTTTTATCAAATGAAAAAGGGAGGATACTATTGGCGATGACAACCTATAAGCTATGACCACGATTGTGAGTAGTTTCATAGGGAACTCTATAATATGGTTTTTACACCTGAGTCTATACAAACTGACTTTTTAAAACACATTAGTTTGATGCTGTGGCACAATATTTACATTCTAAAATATTAAATGACTTAAGAGATTATTTTAATCTTTTAACAGAACTATTCCACAAGGTCAGTAAATTTACTCATAACCATATTAGTCAATTGTGTTGTAGAGGGTACCATATAAATGATTGCACATGTCCACCTGTGTTGTTGTGAAGGAATGTCTGAGACTGGGAAATTTATAAAGCAAAACATTTATTTGGCTCACAACTCTGCTGTTTGGAAGATTAGGCCTCTGGTGAAGGCCCCAGGCTGCTTCCATTTATGGTGCAAGGAGAAGAGGGTCTGGCACACGCAGAGATCACATGATGAGAGAGGAAGCTAAACAGAGAGGGAAGCTGCCACACTCAATAACCAGCTCTGGGGGGAATTAACATAGCGAGAACTTGCTCACTTGTGCTTCCCAGAGAGGGGATTAATTTATTCATGAGGGATCCTTCCACATGACCCAGACACCTCCCATTAGACTCCACCTCCAACACTGGGGATCCAATTTCAACATGAGATTTGAAGAAGTCAAACCAACCATGTCCACAGTATAGCCAAACCCATTTGTATATAGAAATGGCTGTGTTTACATTTATAGGGGTGTTTATGTGCCCGAAACTTATGTATCCCTGCAAACAGTGAAAATGTTGGGTTTCCTCAAGTAATGATAGGGTCAACAAAGGGCACGTGGCCCTAGCTGGGGGCCTGGACATGCTCCTGTGGCAGTAAGACCCAGGTTTCCGACTGCCCATTATGTGGTTCTGTGTTTTCTTATCACAAGCCAGACTCTTCTCACATTTATTTGACTCAAAGTGCTGTGTAGATCTGGAAAAACAGAAATATGAAGGTAGTAAAGTAAAGACTGCAGGTATAATTTTTAAAAATCTCTCTGGGTATAAAGTTCTGAGTATTTAATTGATTTAATCCAAATAGCAAAGACCTTTTTCCTTATAATAGTTAACCTTTCAAAGCCCTGCACATTTCTAAGAATAAGAAGTGTTTGGTGAATGCTATAAGTAGCTCAAAAATAGATGGAAACACAGAAACCAGCTCACCTGGCAGAATATTACATTTTTTTCCCCAAAAAACTTTATAGAAATACCATGTGTTTTTTGCCTTGTGTTTTTCTGTTGAAACCAAAGATTTCAAGATGTCATGTTTGCACCCAATTTTAGAGCACTATAATGTCAAGTAGACTCCATTTTACATGAGATTCCAAAACTGTGCTGTTTTTTATATTCATCTTTCTTCTAACACAATTAAAAGCATCCTGCTTTCTTCACAGTAATCAGAACATGAAATATTACCTTGTGCTCCAAATGCAACCCCTGGGGGTGCTTAGCATGTCTGTACAAGACTCTCGGGAATTCTGCACAAATGTTGGAAAAATGCATGCTGGCAATGTCATTAAAAAGGAAGAAAACAGATGGTTCTTTGGCTTGAATTTATGCAGGCAATTTTATGTGTTCAGGACAAGTTTGATTAAACAATAATTTCAATAGGATTTTAGCTAACAAGTAACTGTCTGACCATTTTCTGTTTCAGAAAGAGTCATTCTGGCTTTTTTCTACATCCCCCTTTTCCCCTAGCCTGGTGAAAAGTATTGACATTTTCAATCCTAAGATAGCAAAACTTGAGGAGTTTGCTTTTCTCTGTCATAATGTCATAAATTCTAATCATCTTTGACATAGGAAAGCAGTATAGCACGGTGGTTAGAAGTGTGTGCTTTGGGATAGGCAGGGTGAGTTTAAATCCTTGGACAATTAACCCTTCTGTTGCCTCAGTTGCCTTATTGTTTAACATGAGGCATAATAACAGTATCTACTCCAAAAACCTTTTGTGAGAAGACAATGTTTGAAAAATAGCACCCAGTACCTAGGAAGTACTCAACCAAATATCAATGTCTTTACAAATATTTATGTGTTTGGAGATACAGGCACAGAGCAATGCTATATTTTCCCTAGATTTTCTGTTTCTCTAATAATGTGGTTTAGAGTAAAGAGATGTAAAGAGATGACTAGTTTAACGTCATCTATCGGAATTTTACTCTGAATGGTTCTCCACTCTGAGACCCAGTGTCTTGTCTATAACTAAAAGCAAATGTGTCCAATGAAAACATGAGATGATAGTGCATTGAACTTTCTCATCAGAAATGAGCTTTTTAAGCTCTCCTGGTGCTTTCTTGGCCCATCTTTTGTCTCACCAGAGTATCACTATTTGAGAGGGAGAACTATAATAGAGTTAATAATTTGCTAATTATGAGTAAGGTGACGTTTTGTGCAGCTGCATGTTTGTCTATACCCATGTAGTGTTATCAATGACCAGCTTTGTGAGTGCATGTTAGAGTTTACAGTTTCAATGGCTTGCCTTATCAAAACATGCTAATAAAATATGAGTAGCACCAAAAAGGGCTGTTTTCCCCTCCTTTTCCTACAACAAATAAAGGGTCATCCTGAAAATCTGTAGATCCTTCATACAAAGTGACTGTCCCTGCCATATTTCTAATGGAGTCTGATTAGGAGGATGAAGGAGATTATCTGCATTGTAGTCAAAAAAATTGATTTTCCTGGGTCTTTCCCAATTTGGGTTTAGGGAAAAATCTATGTTTTTAGCTGAGTAAAATAACAGGCCAGTTTTTTCCACTTTATTTTTCCATTTTCTAAAAACTGAGGAGGATTAGGGGCTGGTGCTAGGTGAAAAGCATAATGATTTTATACAGCGCCTCAAGGCCACTAAACATGAACCCTGTTTCGAGAGCTCGAGTTCATCTTTTGTACTTACTTCTGTTGAAAGGAAATATACAACCATAAATTCGGTTCTTACCATACCAAAATAAGAGTTACACTGAAAGATTTTATATTTGCAATGCTTCCCAGTTTTCAAAATGTTCTCAGCCATAATGCAATAGAAAAGCACATTTCTTGGAATAGTTTATGTCTGGGTGTTAGAGTAAGCCATTGCATTAAGCTATTATATTTAAAATGATGTAAAACTGACATCTTCAGAAATATAGCTAGAAATGTAGTAACGAAAACCAATATAATGGTGCAACAGGCCAGACGTAGTGGCTGATGCCTGTAATCTCAACACTTTGGGATGTCAAGGCGGATGGATCACCTGAGGTCAGTAGTTCGAGACCAGCCTGACAAACATGGTGAAACCCCGTCTCTATTAAAAATACAAAAATTAGCCCTGCATGTTGGAGGGTGCCTGTAATCTCAGCTACGTGGGAGGCTGAGGCAGGAGAATGGCTTGAACCCGGAAGGCGGAGGTTGCATTGAGCCAAGATCATGGCATTGCACTCCAGTCTGGGTGACAGAGCAAGACTCCATCTCAAAAAATAAATAAAATAAAATAAAATAAAATAAAAATAGTGCAATTATTGATGCCAGAACTTGGATTTAACAGTAAGATATTTAGTATTAGCCTAAGGACAGACACCAGTGGAAAAGAGTTGAAAGTCTAGAAATATACCTAAAAATATATTGCTTTTTTTTTTTTTGACAAAGGCTCTAAATT
This sequence comes from Macaca thibetana thibetana, assembly GCF_024542745.1. Lineage (NCBI taxonomy): Eukaryota > Metazoa > Chordata > Mammalia > Primates > Cercopithecidae > Macaca > Macaca thibetana. The sequence goes on from NC_065594.1 coordinate 87,704,414, forward strand.
CAATGCCAGAAAGGATAGTCTTTTCAACAAATGGTGCTATAAGAAAAGTTGAGAAGAAAAGATAAAGGAAGGAAGGGAGAAAGAAAGTGAGGCAGGGAGGAAAGAAGGAAGGAAACAAAGAAGGAATGAAGTCAATCAAGGCTCAAACTAGAAAATAAAAAATAAAAGATAATCCACACAAATAGTTCTGAAAACAGTCCTGAGAGAACATTTTTGTGGCCTCGTGATAGGCAAAGATTTCTCAGGATTCAAGTAGCACTATAAAACGAAGGAAAAAATAAATAAATAAATTGGACTTCATCAAAATGGAAAATTCTTCAGGAAAGACAATTAATAAAATAAAAAGACAAGCCAAAGCAAAGAGAAAATATTTATAACATATGTGTCTAACAAAGCACAGTGTCCAGATCATATTTTATAAAGTCTTACAACTCAATAATAAAAAGACAAATAACCAAACTGAAGACTGGGCATGAAGGAACTTAACTGGAATGATAGTCATATAGGTGTATATTTTTGTCAAAACTCACCAAACTACACAGTTAAAAGCTTTGTCTTTTATTGCATGTAAATTATATATGCATAAAATATAAAATATATAAATCTCACTAATATTCTTCAGTTTACTAACCTCTATTTCTAATGTGAAATTGAAGTTCTAGGAGTGAATTGGGTTAAATATTTTAACAAAAACACATTTCAAAAATTAATTTTTTGTTTTTTATATTTAAATTTGACTATACTTGAATAGACATTCTACTGGCTTTATTTTTTTTTCACCCTTCATCATTCTCAAGTCAAAATATTTTTAGTAACACTCACTACACCATATTTCCTGGGAAAGATCTCTGATCACTAGAGCATATCATTATATGCCTCCCAGTTCTTCTGTCATTTGAATTGATATTTGGAAGGCTGACCTCATGATATAGAATTTTTCTAAGCTTCTCTCTTTTTGTTTACTTTCACTTTACTATTCCATAATCCACAATAACAAACTCTGAGTAAAGAATCTATCAAATTAAGGAAACATGTGCTGCATAAAATCTATATTGCAGTGAGAAAGAGTGAATTAATCCAATGAATGATTGGACTTACATTAAGGGATATATAATTTGTAATAAGTTATGTACATATTAATAGAGCACCTTTTTTTTCTTGAAACATTTTTGTTTCAATTTTCACTTACTCATGTCAAAGCCTGAAAATATTCCCTAATAGAATTAAAATATATCTGTTGAAATGTTCATGGATTTTAATTAAAGGCTGCTGTTGTTTCTTTAGGTAAAGAAAATATAATGATGACTTAGACAAAATGACTAAACATTCTTAAATTAATTTAAAATATTTACTTTTTGGAATTCATATTTAAAACATTGTTTTATCAGTCAAAATACGAGTGTTACCATTTTTAAATTTAAAAAAATAAAACTGAAAGCATATTAGACAGAAGTTTGAAAATAGAAATGCAGATTACATTCCTACCAATTCACTAAGAAACACTTAAAAAAATTAGATACTGAGAGTGCAGCGATTGTAGGACTTTACACTGGAACTCAGTGCTGCCTATCACAGTGGAAGCAACACAGGGCAGAATTCAGCCAGCGCCCACAGAGGGAGCATTTAGACCAGCCACCAGCACAGGAAAAACATTTAGACCAGCCTTAACCACAGGGAATTCATCCATTCCAGTAGTGAGAACCTGAGTTCTGGGAAGGCTCACCACTCTGAGCTAAAGTGCTCTGGGGTCCTAAATAAACTTAAAAGGCAGTCTAGGCTAGGCCACAAGGATTGTGATTCCCAGGCAAGTCCTGGTGCTGTGCTGGGCTTGGAGCCAGTGGACTTGAGGTGCACGAGACCCAATGAAACATCAGCTGGGGCAGCCAAGCAAGGGTTCACATCACCCCTCCTCCAACACCAGGCAACAGAGCTTGCAGCTCCTGCAGAGACTCCTTCCTTCTGCTCAGGGAGAGAGGAGAGGAAAGAAGATTTTCTTGCAACTTGGATACCAGCCTTGCCTCAGAAAATGGAGCACCAGACAGGGTTCTGATGCCCTCCCTCCAGGCCCTAGGTCCCAGACAATACTTCTGGACACACCCTGGACAGAAGGAAACCTACTACCTTGAATAGAAGGGCCCAGCTGTGGCAGGATTCGTCACCTGCTGACCAGAGAGCCCTTGGACCTTGAATAAACAATAGCAGCCAGAGAGTACACACCATCGACCTTGGGTGAGAGTTGGTGCTGTGCTGGCTTCAGGTGTAATCTAGCACCTTCCCAGTTATGGTGGCTAGAAGAGACTCCTCCTACTTGAGGAAAGGATAGGAAAGAGTAAAAGGGACTTTGTTTTGCAGCTTAGGTCCATGCTCAGGCACAGTAGTGGAGAGCAGCAACCAGGCTCCTAGGGTCTTTAATTCCAGGCTTTGGATGCTTGAATGCATTTTTGGACCCACGATGGGCCAGAGGGGAGTCCCTGCCCTGAAGGAAGAGATTCAGGCCTTGTAGCATTTACCACAAGCTGATTGAACAGCCCTTGAGCCTTGAGTGAACATTGGTGGTAGAAAGGCAGTACTCACCATGTGCCTGGGGTGGCAGTGGCCATGGGGGGAGACTCTTTCTGCTTTGGGAAAAGAGGAAATCGTGGAAAGGACTTTATTTTGTGAATCAGTGCCAGCTCAGCTGCAGTAGAATAGAGTACCAGATAGATTCCTAAGGCTCTAGCTCCAAGTCTTGGCTCCCAGATGGCATTTCTGAACCTATCCTGGGTTGTAGCAGGAGCTCATCACTCTGAAGGGAAGGACATCAGCCTGGTGGACTCACCACCTGCTGACTGAAGAGCACTTGTGCCTTGACTGATGTTCAGTGGTGGCCAGGCAGTGGGTTGCTGCAGGTTTTGGGCTTCGAGTGGGACCCAGTGCTGTGCTGGCTTCTGGTTTGACCCAGTACAGTCCCAATGGTGGTGACCACAGAGCTGCTTATGTCACTCATCCCCCAGGCTTGGGAGCTCAGTACAGAGAGAGAGAAACTGTGTTTGGGGGTAAAGTAAGGGGAGATAACAAGAGTCTCTGCCTGGAAATCCTGGTAATTCTCTAAGGTCTTACACAAAACTACCAAGGCAGTACCTTCACAAGTCTGCAAGAGTCACAGTGTTACTGGACTTGGAGCAGATATGGCCGCCATGACCAAAGAATTAGATCACGACATTCAATTTACTTTGAATACTTGCAAAGTCTTCCTGAATAGGACAGGTACAAACAAGCCCAGACTGCAAAGACTACAATAAATACCTAACTCTTCAATGTCCAAACAACGACGAGCATTTGCAAGCATCAAGACCATAGAGGAAAACATGACCTCACCAAACAAACTAAATAAGGCACCCATGACCAATCCTGAAGTGACAAAGGTATGTGACAGTTCAGACAGAGAATTCAAAATACCTGTTTTGAGGAAGCTCAGTGAAATCCAAGATAACACAGAGAAAGAATTCAGAATCCTGTAAGATACATGTAACAAATAAATTGAAATAATTCTTAAAAACCAAGCAGAAATTTTGGAGCTGAAAAATTTAATTGACATGCTGAAGAATGCATCAGAGTCTCTCAACAGCAGAACTGATCACGCAGAAGAATTAGCGAGCTTGAAAATACACAGCCAGAGGTCACAAAAGAAAAAATAATTTTAAAAAATGAAGCATATCTAAGGATCTAGAAAATATCCTCAAAAGGGCAAGTCTAAGAATTATTGACCTTAAAGAGGATGTAGAGAGAGACAGAGTGGTAGAAAGTTTATTCAAATGGATAATAATGGAGAACTTTCCAAATCTAGAGAACGATATCGATATTCAAGGACAAGGAATTTATGTTAGTAGAACACCAAGAAAATTTACCTCAAGTAAGGCTACTTCGGGACATTTATAATCAAACTCCAAAAGGTCAGGACTAAAGGGAATTCATCAATCTAAAAGAAAAGGACATTAAGGAACGATAGGAAATCACGTGAAGGTATAAAACTCACTGGTAAATACTAAGTACACAGACAAGCACTGAATATTAAAACACTGTAATTGTGGTGTGCAAACTATGCATATCTTGAGTAGAAAGACTAAAAGATAAATCTATCAAAAATAATTACAAAAACTTTTCAGGATTTAGACAACATAATAAGATATAAATAGAACCCCAAAAGGTTAAAAAGCAGGGGAGATGAAGCTAAAGTGTAGAATTTGTATTAGTTTTCTCTTTGCTTGTTTGATAGTTTGTGTTTCTTCTTGCAATTAGTGTTAAGTTGTCATCAGTTTAAAATATGGGTTATAATATGTTATTTGCAACCCTCATGGTAACTTAAAATAAAAAAACATACAACAGATACACAAAAAATGAAATGCAAAAGAATTAAAACATAGTACTGTTGCAGGACTTTTCCCTAGTTCAGCTAAAAACAGGGTTCTTTGTCCCATTGCCATGAAAACTCAGGCTTGCAGACAATTTGAATGGTGAGTAAGACAGAGTTTTATCGGGTGAAAAGGAAGAAAAAGGTGAAACGGGGACTCTTGCTAGGGCAGAGTCCCTGCTAGACTGTTTCCCACCTGCCATTCAAATCCCAGATACCACACAGGAAGAGGAGGGGCCAGGTTCCTCCCTGCTGCAAAGGGCAGGAACCTCTGTGGCTTCACCCCAGTACATAGGCCGGATGGGGTTTTTTCCAGGAAGCCCCTCCCACCTGGCTGTCTCAGTACCAGAGAAAATTACCTTCACAGGAAACAAAGAATTAAGGAAGAAAAGGCCACAAAACAACCGGTAAATAAATAACAGAATGGTGGGAGTAAGCACTTACTTGACAATGATAACATTGACGAAATGGACTAAACTATCCTATCAAAACACATAAAATGCCCAAATGGATAACAAAACAAAACAGAACCTAATGACCTGTTGCCTAGAAGAAACACACATAGACGAGTGGAACAGCAAAGAGAACCCAAAAACATATCCATACATTTACAGTGAACTCATTTTTGACAAAGGTGCCAAGAACATAAGCTGGGGGAAAGGAGAGTCTCTTCAATAAATAGTGTTGGGAAAGCTAAATATCTATATGTAGAAGAATGAAACTAGACCACTGACTCTCACCATATACAAAAATCAAATCCAAGTGGAACATATAATTAACCCTAAGATCTCAAACTGTGAAGACACTGGAGAAACCATCCAGGACATTTGACTGGGCTAAAAGTTTTTGAGTAATACCCCACAAGCACAAGCAACCAAAGCAAAAATTGACAAATGGGATCATATCAAGTTAAGAAGCTTCTGCACAACAAGGGAAACAATCAACAAAGTGAAGTGACAACACACAGAATGGGAGAAACTATTTGCAAATTATCCATCTGACAAAGGATTAACAAACAGAATATATGAGGAGTTCAAACAGCTCTATAGGAAAAAATCTAATAATCTACTTATAAAATGAACAGAAGATCTGAATAGATTTTTCTCAAAAGAAGGCAACAGTAAATGGCAAACAGATATGGGAAAGTGTGGTCAACATCATTGCTCATCAGAGAAATACAAATCAAAGCTACAATGAGATATCATTTCACTCCAGTTAAAATGGCTTTTATCCAAATGTTGGCAAGGATGTGGAGAAAAGAGAACTCTCATATAGTGTTAGGAAGAAAGTAAATTAGTACAAACACTATGGAGAATAGTATGGAGGTTCATCAAAAATCTAAAAATAGAACTACCATATGATCTTATGTTATACCACTGCATATACCACTGCTAGAAATATTCCCCAAAAGAAAATCAGTATATTGAAGAGATATCTGCACTCCCATGTTTACTGCAGCATTATTAAAGACAGTCAAGATTTGGAAGCAACCTAGTGTCTATCAACAGATGAATGGATAAAGAAAATGTGGTACATATACACAATGGAGTACTATTCAGCCATAAAAAAGAATAAGATTCTATCATTTGCAACATGGATGAAACTGTAGGGCATTACGTTAAGTGAAATAACCCAGGCACAAAAAGACTAAAATCACATGTTCTCACTCATTTGTAGAGCTAAAAATTGAACTTATAGAGACAGAAAGCAGAATCATTGTTACCAGAAGCTGGGAAGGGTGGTGAGTTGGCAGATGTGGGGACAGTTAATAGACACAAAAATAAAGTTAGTTGGAATGAATAATGTTCAATGTTTCATAGCACAACTGAATGAATACAGTCAATAATAGTTTATTGTACATTTTAAAATAACTAAAAGTATTGGATTGTTTTTAATACAAAGAAAGGATGAATGTTTGAGGTGATGAAAATCTCATTTACTCTGATGTGATTGTTACTTATTGTATGTCTGTATGAAAATACCTCATGTAACCCATAAATATATACACCTAATATGTACCTATAAAAATAAAAAGTAAAAACTTTTTTTTAATTTAGTTGCTACAGAAGAGACCTCTATGGGAGAAAGGAGACAATCTTAATATATCACATTTTTGAAATGTTTACACATCAAGCAGGTATATATAACCCTAGTAAAAAGGAAAACACTATGAAGAAAATATGAATGTCACAAATATAAATGAAGTTTAAGTACATAGGGAGATGTTTTTAATGGATGAGAAATGCTAATATAGTTTCAAAAGATTAATTCATAAAGTGTGTGATGATACAATTTATATCAAAGGAAAAATAATATGCAAACCTACTTATGGGAAAATTCTCAAATGCCTTAAAAAAGACAAATGTGAATTATAATTTAATTGAAGTAAACTTTTGACATATTGGCAAGGCATTTATAAAAATTTAAATGCCTACTGTTTGCAGATCTGTGGTGATCCTCATTGTCTCAAACTTTGCTAAATAATGTTATAAAATCGTAATCATAATTTTAAATGCTAAGACCACATGCATTAAGAGTCATCATAATGTTCATGCTATTTGATTAGTAATCTCGTATCTTGTCATTAATTCAAAATAAGCACTATTAAATATGGAAAATAAACACATGCAGAAAGACACTTTTTCAACATTTTTAACATAATTAAAACCAGAAACAAAATGATTGTTCAATAATATGAAACATAGAAAGAAATTATCCCTATTCAGTAGGACGTAATGATGACATTTGAAATGATATGTTAAGAAGCTCAGACGGTTAAGAAGATATGATATATTAAAGCAATAGGCAAAATGTCCACCTAAGACCAAATCAGTGAAAGGAGCATATTTGTTCCTATAATTAAAAACATATTAATGAAGCTTACGTTTAGGTTATACATGTTTTTTTTTAAACTTTGTCTCATCAAAATCATATTAAAATCATAATAAAAATTATATATAAGAGCAAAACAAAACTAGCTGTTATTAATACATTTATTAGTTTAAGAAGATAATTTATTCAAGAGTCATATTATAGGTACCAGAAATCATCTGTGTTTAATAAAACTTTAATTAAAACTATTCAGCAATGGAACTAGATAAAATGAGAAAAACAATCTAATTACCAAGACCTTTAAAGGCAGAGAGATTTTTTTTAATCTTCCTTCTCTTCCTGTAAACTCGTGAATTTTATTCCTAATGTTTCCATGTGAACTTATTTTTGTAAATGTGCTAAATAAATGCAGAGTTAAAATAAGCCATCTAAGTCTTTGCTTAAAAAAAATAGAATTAAACACCACTGATCTCTCTAGTAGTACATGCATCTACTAACATCTACTCAAAGAACCCAAACAACAGAGAAAGAAAGAGAAGGGAGGGATGGAGAGAGGGACAGAGGGAGAGAATATTGATCTATCAGTTTATTACATTTTTAAGCATTTACTGGGATTATATCCTTTATTCTATGTTCATTCATAAGTATTTATATGATTAAAGAGCATAAATATAAAGCCAAAGCATTACTACTAAATATCTAGAGTAATGGTGATAAAATCTTTGATATTTAATAATCAGTTGTGTCTATATAACATTAATATTTATAGCATTGCCAAGCCATTAAGGTTATTTCCAGAGGCAGTAATGGACCCAAAGCATGATTAGGAAGAAACCAATGCAGATATTGTTGGATGCATACCTGATGCTTGACCCTGTTACATGTATTTCATTGTATTCTCACACAAATCCTTTGATGTAGATAGTATTACGTGCATTTTACAGATGATGCAATCGGTCTCTATAGAGTTAATTATTTGTCCAAGGTTATAATGAGAGAAAAACACCTAAGTATTCATATCTCAAGACTAGCAAACTTTTTGCTATATTGGAGTTACATTGGAAGTTTCATTGTTGAGATAGTTTACAACTTTCAAAATTCAAAATTATTATTTACTGTTTTACTGAAAACATAAATGTGAAAGGATATTATATATTGAAAATAATGCATATCCTTTCCACCTAATTAGCTCATAAATTCAATGAACAAGTGGGTGGATAAAGATATCTAGAAGAGTTATTCCTTCTTTCTCATGTGAATGAGTGTGAAAATAAGATAATATCACAAATATTGTCTTTGGAAATAATTCTTAAATGCATTATATGGTAGTTTAAAATAAGGCTCTTCCATGAGAGCAGGATAATACTACATGTCATATGTAAGGAAAGAAAATAAATAGTTATATAAAATAGTGTAGGAAATTCAGTGTTGTAGTAAATGGAAGATAAGACTGGTGTCAGAGGAGTGGAAGTCAATTATAACAGAATGCCATCAGTTTCATAATTCACTTCATGTGCTCCAATAAACAAATAGCAAATATTTGTTATTTCCTTAGCAATGAAAAGCAAATAATAATGTTTTAAATAAATCACACTTGAATTTTTAAAATTCAAATCATGATAATAAGAAATGTGAAAATATGAATCATATTACACATAATGAAGTGCTATCACAATTCTAAATTAATTTCTTTAAATAACAATACCGAGATATACACAAATACCTCTGAGGACTAATCTCTGATTTTTTTCTTGCCCAGATTCCTATCTAAGTGATCTGGGAAGTCATGCCCTACAAACCATAAGTTCTCAGATGCGTTCTATTTAACCTTATATATTGTGACTTGCTTTCCAATCTGACTCTGACATAACATTATGAGACAGGAAGAAAATCAAAATACTGGGCCAGGCGTGGTGGTTCATGCCTGTAATCTTAGCACTTTGAGAGGCCAAGGCAGGTGGATTGCTGGAGCTCAGAAGTTTGAGACCAGCCTGGGCAACACAGTGAAACCCTGTCTCTACTAAGAGAAAAAAAATTAGCCAGGTGTGGTGGTGCATTCCTGTAGTCATAGCTACTCAGACAGGAGAATCGCTTGAACCCAGAAGAGGGAGGTTGCAGTGAGCCAAGATTGCGCCACTGCACTCCAATCTGGGCAACAGAATGAGACACCATCTCAAAAACCAAAAAACAAACAACAACGACAGCAAAACAAAATCAAAATAGTTTACCCCAAAACATGCTTCTCTGCTATATCTTGAAATGGCCCTGCAAAGCCATTCTTTGTGGAGGAAAATCTGCATCTGTAAAGAATCTCTATTAACATAGACCATTGCCAGGTCTGTCCCACCAACCCTGGCAGAGAGACGGATGAAAGGAGTGCTTCTGCCTGAGAGCGCAGTGTTCTGCCTGAGAGCGCAGCTAGTGGACTGTATGGCATAGCACCATCAACAAGAGTGCAGCCCCGATAAGCCATCACCATTTGTATTTATTTAGTACAGATTTAATGACAAAGGCCCGGAGCAAACACAATTTGTGGGTAGTTAACACTGTCAACCCCCCAAGTAGAGAGCAGTCCTGAGTGCAAATGATCAAAGGCTGGTTTCCAGAGACATAAGTAAACCAATTTATCTAGATAAGTTCCTTTACATTCCCTTGTTATCTACCCTTTGCCCTTAAGAGAATTTAGCTGAAGGCAGAATTTAGCCGAAAGCTTTTGTAAAACCTCCTGGCCTTCCAAGAAGATTTGCGTCTTTCCCTATAATTTTTTCTTATAACTTTTCCCACCACCCTGACTGATGTCCTACAGATCTTTTTGTTCCAGGCCTTTGAAATTCTGAAGAGATTAACCAAAAGTCTAGCACCTTTTAAAGATCTGAATAGGAAACATTTGTCATCTATTGTCTCTAAGGGCAGTCACTATAAGACTTCAAAAGAACCTTGGACTCCACAATCTTTTATCTTAACCTGAACATTTCCTTTCTATGGACCCCAGGTCTTTAGACAAACTTAACCAATTGTCAACCAGAAAATGTTTAAATTTACCTATAGACTGGAAGCCCCTCCCCCTCCAACCCTCTCACCCCCCGCCCACTTTGAGTTGTCTTGCCTTTCTGAACCAAACCACTGTACTTCTTTTTTTTACCTTTTTTTTTTTTTTATTTTGAGACAGAGTCTCACTCCATCACCCAGGCTGGAGTGCAGTGGTGCGATCTTGCTCACTGCAAGCTCTGCCTCCTAAGTTCATGCCATTCTCCTGCCTCAGCCTCCCAAGTAGCTGGGACTACAGGCACCCACCACCATGTCTGGCTAATTTTTTTGTATTTTTTTTAGTAGAGATGGGATTTCACCATGTTGGCCAGGATGGTCTCAATCTCCTGACCTCATGATATGCCAACCTCGTCCTCCCAAAGTGCTGGGATTACAGGTGTGAGCTATTGCACTCGGCCCAAACCAATATATTTCTTAAATGTATTTGATTATGTCTCATGCCTTCCTAAAATATGTAAAACCAGGCTGTACCCCAACCACCTTGGACATATGTTTCTTGGGACCTCCTAAGTTCTGTGTCATGGGCCAAGGTCACTCATATTTGGCTCAGAATAAATCTCCTCAAATATTTTACAGAGTTTGACTCTTTTTGTCGACATCTTAAACTCTCCTTGTCCTTTAAAATTAAACAGAATTTGTGTAAATGCTCAGCTTATTCTGAACAAACATGTTTGTAAGTTTTAGTATACATGTGTTTTATGGGGCCTGTGTCTGTGTGTGTGTGTGTGTGTGTGTGTGTGTGTGTGTGTGTGTCTTTAGCATATAAACTCCTAAAGGAGAGGCAAACTTTTTACAGTGGCTTCTTAAAATAGCTTTGTGTGTATACCTTTGATGAATAAAAATATGCAAATTTTAAAAACCTCAAATCAATTTCAGTTGAGCTCAAGATTACAGAGAAGAGCTGAAGGAAACTCACGTCCACTGCTAAAAAATAAAAAAGGAAATTCAATTTTAACCTAACAGAGACCTAAGGTGTTAGAAACAAATGCTCGGTGCTGCAAAGAAGAATCAGTCCTCTGGCAAAAAGCTTTCTCAGCAAGGCGATTTACTTCTGCAGAAGGGTGCCACTTGTGCCTGGCATGGTTGCAAGAGCACACTAAGTGGGGTGGGACAGGGGTTTTAGCCCTAACATAGCAGCTCCAGTAGCTGTGTCCTTTCTCCATTGGCTGGAGTTGGACCGCAAAATCTAAGCTAACTCAATTGGCTACTGTTTAAAATTGAACAGGGCTAAGTCGGTGGGAAGGGAGACGCTGTCCATTACAGTTTTAGGGTGCAGTAAAGGCAGGAAGGATAGTTCCAAAGGGAAGGTCAGTTACAGAGTGGGTAACCAAGGGAGTAGATGTGAGTTTTCATTAGGACTGGCGGGAAAGTTGTTTACCCTAACTAGGGGCAAGGAAGCACAAAGAATGAGGAAGTTAGATTTTGAAAATGGAGATCAAAGAACAAGGAAGCTGAACTAGCTGGCGCTTTGAAGAGAAACTCACTGTGCCTCACAAAGGTCATAAGGCAATCAACAGGCTCAAAATCTAAGGAGATGTGGGTACGCACAGGGAAAGAAAAGACAGAAGCACTTCCTTCTGTGGGATAGATAATCAGATATTAGAAGAAAAGAGTTCGGCTGGACGCAGACTCTACTAAAGTATCACCCATGTAGTGAGAATTCAGTTACCACCGTATTAAGTCCTACACTGAAGGCTGCTGTCGTAGGCCCAGTCTCTAGAAGTTGATCCTTGAAGAGAAGTCCCTGTTTAGGAGACATGGAACAAGGGAAGCAGTTTAGGTCAGGGGGAAGCTAAGCCAGGATTCAGTCTCACCTGTAAACTGGCTTCCCTGTGTTCCCAGGGAAGTGCTGGGGCCTGGCTTCTTCTGGAGATGATTCTAAAGCCGTCTGGCTTCAGCACTCCTGTCTTTTATCTATTGACAAACTGCTTGCCTCAGGGAGGCCTTAAGGGCATAATCTTCTGGCAAGGTGACTGCCATTTTACTGCATAATGTTCTGCCTGGCAATTAGCAGGCTCTAAACAAATATTTGTTAAATGTTATTCGTGTTATTTATTATCCGCTTAAATGCTCCTCCCCCGCCACTTTGCCCACCTCCAGTGACTCATGTTCAACATAGTCTGAACTGAGTTCAGCATTTCTACACCCACGTATCCTATCTTAATCTTATTATTACCTTCCCCGACATAGAAGCAAGAGATTTCTAAGTCAAATTTACTTCTTACTTGCCTGTATTCACTCATAAATAATTCATTAATTCTACAAATATTGCTGCTGAAAACTAAAATAAGTGTTGGTGACACAGAGTCAAATAAAACACAGCCTCTGCTTTCAAAGATAATTGTACCTAGTGGGAAAGGGAGACAAGTAAATCAAGATTTACAGGACAATGTGAAAAGTGCAATGGCAGGACAAAGAAGAGGCATCAGGAGAGAGGCCTGGAGAGGAGGGGAAGTCCTCAGGAAGAAGCAAAGCTTAATCAGAATTAGAAAGAATGAAGGGGAGAGAACCAAGATGAATCAGGGAGAGGGACAGAGGAAATGGTATATGCACAAGCGCAGAGGGCTCCATGGTGAGTGGCTCCAGCCAGGATCCCAGTGGTTCATAGTGGCTGCTTGGAAGCTGAACATCAGGAGAAGCCAGCGAAGTCTCCCAAATGCAGATGTCCTATGGGGACAGGGAACAGGCACTGCTCTGATCCTACAGAATTCACAGAAAGGTATTTGTCTTACTTCAGAAAGCTCTGGAGAGTGGTTGAGGGATTTTATTCAGGGTTTAATATTGTGTGGGAGGTTGAGGGGAGCAGGTGTGCATGCTATAAAGAATATATTTTCTCATTATGCCATGGGGATCTAGTGAGAAACCTTTTCAAAATTTTATACGATTTATATAAAATCATATAAGAAAAAGGATACAAGAAAAACATATATACTATGTTTATAGCAATTCTCTTGTTTTGAACTAGCTCAAAACGGAAATATCGGATTTGTTCTAGGCACTGAGGATCCAGAGGCACATAACAACCAGCGCCTACCCTGGGAACGCACCATCCATCAATAATAAAAGCACATGCCAATGTAATGTGGCAAGTATCAGCACAAAGATGTGACGGGTGGCTGAACTAGGACAGCAAGGAAAGGCCGACTGCCTAAAGCCAACTCTCCTCTGGGCCCATGATGGGTCCTAGTGACCAACTGCTTCCTTCTGTAACTACTCGCCACTTTTGTAACCCATCCAAGAATCCAGCAGGATAGATCCATTTGTCTGTGGATAGTGAATTCTCTTTGACATTTCTGTTCAAATGAAAACTTTTAAAAATTAAAAGTTGAGAAGTTAACATTTTGTTGGTGTGAACATTCAAATGGTGTGAATACTCCTTGACTAAATAAAAAGAATAAAATGGACTTTGATTACAAATTCACTCCTGGTAGACCTGAACTACAGTTATTAGGTACTTTTACTGATTGTGGCGAGATCAAGCTAAAAATTGTATATAATAAATGTCATTTGGGTCAAACTCCTCATGACAGTTTCATGTAAGGTCAGGCATTCTATAGTATTTGTGCATTTATTATGCACTTGATTTTTATTTGTTTTTTAAATAGAAAAACAGGCAGAACTCATGTGCATGTTATTATCATTCTTTAAGCTATTACAATAAAATTTTCAACAAAATAAATCCTTATACTACTCTGTAATACTTCGGAAGATTTAATTATTCATGTTTCTTAAATAGACTCCACAAACTCCTATTATACATTTGACACATTGATAATTGTGAGGTCAAAATAAATTTGCATTTTTGCATTTAATTGTTAATTCAAAACTAAAGCAGTTCCTAAAGAAAAAATACAAATGGCCAATAGGCACATGAAAAGATGCTAAACATCATCAGTCATTAGTTAAGTGTAAATCAAAACCATAAGACATCACTTCATAACTTCTAGGGTGGCTATTATCATATAATGTAATATAACAATACAATAAGGGTTGGCGAGGATGTGGAGAAATTGAACCTATCACAGAAGAGCAGATCCTGATAGTAAACCCAAAAACTGCTCAAAATAAGTGTATTAGTCAGGATTCTCTAGAGGGACAGAACTAATAGGATAGATGTATACATGAAAGAGAGTTTATTAAGGAGAATTGACTCACATGACCACAAGGTGAAGTCCCACAACAGACTGTCTGCAAGTTGAGAAGCAAGGAAGCCAGTAGTGGCTTAGTCTCTGAGTCTCAAAACCTCAAAAGTAGGGAAGTTGACAGTGCAGGTTTCGGTCTGTGGCCAAAGGCCTGAGAGCCACTGATGTAAGTCCAAGAGTCCAAAAGCTGAAGAACTTTTGATATTCTGATATTCCAGGGCAGATAGGAAGCAGCACAAGAGAAAGATGAAGGCTGGAAGACTCAGCAAGTTGGCTTCTCCCACCTTCTTCTGCCTGCTTTAGTCTAGCCATGCTGGCAGTTGACTGGATGGTGGCAACCCACATTGAGGGTGGGTCTGCCTCTCCCAGTCCACTGACTCCAATGTTAATCTCCTTTGGCGACACCCTCACAGATACACTCAGGAACAATACTTTGCATACTTCAGTTCAATCAAGTCGACACTTAACATTAACCATAGCAATAGTCTTTTAGATTCATTTCTATCTTTGTCAGTATAAGAACATTATTTCTTATTGTTATCAAAAATAATTTCAGACTTCAGTGATAGAAGTTATGTTTTAATGCCTGTTAGCTGAAAAGACATGTAATGATAACATTGTACTATAAATTCAGTAATACTTTCAAACATTTATAACTATAGTTACAATATATTTTATGTCAGAAAAGCACGTGTGTGTGTGTGTCTATGTGTGTGCATACACATGTCTGTGTCTCTAGGTTTGTGTCTATGTGTATTATGGCTATGTATAGAAGAGATATTTGTAAGAATTATTTTAAAGTAGTCGATGTGTTTAGGGAAAATGAAAAGTTGACAAGGACTTCTAAACTTAAAGGAGGAATAAAATTCAATGAGAAAATTTAAAAAGCAGTAAAATGGATAAGCACTTTTGAAATGCTCTTGACAACTGTGGATGATGCATGCTCTTATAGACACCGCTGAGTAAGTGCTAGGTGGTAGGTAAAGTGTTTTTTTCATTCATTATCTCATTTAACAGGATGAAAAGGGTAGAAAAAGAATACAAGAAAAATAAGTTCTTTACTTTCAAATAGGTACAAGGTCTATCACATGGTAGGAGTAAACTAATAGTAGGGGTTACAGGGAGTCAGATTTTGGTTTCCAAAAAGAAAGTTTTCTAACAATGTGACAGACAAAAATAATTTAGTCATTTCAAAAAATAAGACAAAAAGGCCTCTGCATTAGTCAAGGTTCTCCAGAGGGACTGAACCAATCGGATAAGTGTATATTGGAAAGAGAGTTTATTTGGAAGAATTAGCCCACACGACTACAAAGCAAAATCCCAGGATAGGTTGTCTGCAAACTGCAAACTGGGGAAAGAAGTCAGTAGCATGACTCCCTAAAGTCTGAAAGCCTCAAAACCAGCAAGCGCCCTCAGTCCACGGTCAGAGGTCCAAAAGCACCTGGGAAGCTTCTGGTGCAAGTCCCAGAGTCCAAAGGCCGAAGAACCTGGAATCTAATGTCCAAGGGCAAGAGGAGTAGAAGAAAACATTAGGCACGAGAAACATTAAGCACAAGAAGAAGAAAGAGAGCCAGAAGCCTCACCGAGCAAACTTATCCCACATTCTTCTGCCTGCTTTGGTCTAGCCATGCTGGCAGCTGATTGGATGGTGCCCACCACATAGAGGGTGGGTCTTCCTCTCCCAGTCCACCTTCAAGTGTCAATCTCTTCTGGCAACACCCTCACAGACACGCTCAGAAACAATGCTTCACCAGCTACGTCGGCATCTGTATTAGTCCATTCTCACACTGCTAATAGATATACCCAAGACTAGGTAATTTATAAAGGAAAGAGGTTTGATTGACTCACAGTTCAGCATGGCTGGGGAGGCCTCCAGAAACTTACAATCATGGTGGAAGGGGAAGCAAACACACCCTTCTTCACATGGTGGCCACAAGGAGACGTGCTGAGCAAAAAGGTAAAAAGTCCCTTATAAAATCTTTAGATCTCGTGAGAACTCACTCATTGTCACAAGAACAGCATGAGGGTATCCGCTCCCATGATTCAATTGCCTTCCACTGGGTCCCTCCCACAACATGTGGGGATTATGGGAACTACAGTTCAAGATGAGATTTGGGTGGGAACACAGACAAATCATATCAGCATTCTTCAATGCAATCAAATTGATACCTAATACTAATCATCACAATCTCTAGGTACAATTGTGAAGACTATTTTCAGAAAAGGTAGTGAGTTTTACATCTGATTTATAAATACAGATAAACATACTTTTTATTGAGGAACAGTTTAGATATATAGGTTATAATAATCCCAACATTTCATAAACAAAATGTTCCAAGAATATCATGTTAAGAGATTTAGCAAGTCTACAGTAGCATCTACCACCTATATTTTTATAAAACTCCATGGATAAGTTTGACGTGCATCAGCAGTTGAGAATATATGGCCTAGACGCTAGATTCAAATTAAATAAGTAAGGCTGTGGCCAAAGAGAATTTTAAATAACAACTAAATTTGTGACTGAAATAATACTACTGTTGTCCCTTAATACGTGGCAAAGTACCAACAGGACTCTTAATAAGTGGAAATATATAACAGACAGTGAGAATACTGATAAATATCCAGGAACTTGCTATAAAACATACCACTTCTGAAATATTTATAGTAATAACATTTTTCTCCCATAAGGCTGAGTATCTCTTCTGATTTGACAAGTTTTCCCTTGCAACCATAATAGTAACAGATCAAATCAAATGAATCTAATTATTCCCAGCACTTCTCCTTTTATAAGATGAATTAGCAAGTCTTGGTGATTAAGAACCCTCCAGGAAAACCTAAAGCTACTTTTAGATTTAAAATATACCCTGAAAATTATATTAAAATGTTTCTATGTTTAGGATTCCATTTGGGAATGAAAAATGAAAAAGGTTGTCAGAAAAAATTTGGACTTTTGATTAAGATAGAACTGTGGATGCCTTAGAAGCACCCCTATTTGCCTATGTAATCAAAAGGACAACAAAACATTTAAAAATAAATCCCGCCATGTCATCAATAACTAAAAGACATCTTAGAAATGTCGAGCTCTAAAAAGAATGTCACATTCTACAACAGGGAAAATGGCAAGACAAACTGAAAATTAATGACTTTCATTGAACCTACCAGAGAATTGAAGACACGGGACATTCAATTCTCCTGAATTCTGAAGAGACACATAGCTTGCAGAAAGAAAGAAAACCCAAGCATTTGCTTAGGGGCAGACATCACTGGATGAGATATAATCTGGAAGGAAATTTAAACTAGTAACTTTTAACCAATTTCTAAAGGCTGAACATGAACTAATGTCAGAGTGTGAAGCTGAGAGGGGCGCTGACATAGAGGTCTCATGCTACTACAAGCCTTTCTGCTGGGACACTTACTCTGACAAATCAGGGAGAAGCCAGAGGAAGAGGCCCTACTGAGACTCATTAGCTTCTATTTCTCCTAAGCATGAAAAGGCTGATCTGCAGAAGAGGAATGATAGAAGCATTGCTTGAGGACACTGCAGCTGGCTGAAGACAAAGGGGTGGGGTAAGAGGTACTACACTTATTGGAGCCATGGAAGATCTTAAGAAGACCACACACCCAAGGGCTTCCCTAAGTCCAAAACCTAATGAGAATATCATAATGAACCCACTCGCTCCTTCCACCCCACCTCATAACCATGCTAACAAGCTTCAAGTAAACAATAACAGGGGAAACATCTACAGAACTACAAAAGGAAAACTCTCTCCAGGGAGAAACACAAATTAAAGATGCAAAGCCAATCAGAAAGAAAAAGTCCAAAATATCACTAGAGAAATCGCAAGTCTCCTGTGCCCATAACAACAACTAATTCCAACTCTGGTAACTAGAGCAACAACACACTTCAAAGTCAGCCCAAATCCTGACAAAATTAAAACAGATGCCATACTAAATGCATAGCAGAAGGCGTATAATAAATACTTGCCTTGACATCTCCTGTCACATATAATACATCCACCTTTCAATACAAAAGTATAAGGCATACCAGAAAGCAAAATAAATAAATAAATAAACAAATACAGTCTTGAAGAGTCAAAGTAATCATTATAACAAAAATCAGTCATGACACAGATGTTGGATATATCAGAGAGGGAATACAAAATAATAATAATTAGTATGTTAAAGGTTCTAATAGAAAAAGTAGATAACATGCAAGAATAGAAGCTAATTTGCAGCAGAGAAGGCTACTACAAAAATAGTAAAATGAAAATATTAGAAGCAAATTAAAAAAACCACAGCAACAGAAACTGTACAAGTCTCATTAGCAGATTTGACACAGCTGAGGAAATAAGTACACTTGAAAACAGGTCAACATAAGTTACCCAAACTAAAATACAAAAGAAAAAAGTATATTGATAAGAACACAACACATCATTCAAGGGCTGTGGCACAATATCAGACCTTCTAACATACATATAATTTGAATACCAGCAGGAGATGCAGGGAAAACAGAGTGGAAGAAATATTCAAAGAAACAGTGGCTGAGAATTTAGAATATTTTATTATTACTAACAGAAACCAAACCACAGATTTCAGAAGCTCAGAAATTTCCAAACATGATAAACAACAACAACAATAACAATAACAATACACACACACCCCTCTAAGCACATCATATTCAAATCCCTGAACCAAAGATAAAGAGAGAATCTTGAAGGCAGCGAAGAGAAAACAACACTTTTCCTACAGAGAAACCAGGATAAGAATTATGACATACTTCTCACCAGAAACTGTGCAAGCAGGAAGACAATGGAATGACATATTTAAAGAGCTGAAAGAATAGATCTGTCAACCTAAATTTCCATATCTACTGATAATATTTTCCCAAAATAAAGAGAAATAAAAACTTTCTTAGGCAGAAAAAAACTGAGGGGATTCATTGTCAGCACGCTTCTACAAGAAATGTTAAGGAAGTCCTTCAAGCTGAAAGAAGATGATACAGGTTATGAGAAACCCAGATCTACATAAAGCAATGAAGAGTATTTGAAATGGAAAAAATGAAGGAAAATAAAATATTTTATCATGTTATAATTGCTCTCAAAGAAAAATAATATTTTAAAGGTATAATATTAACAATGTATTGTGTGATTGTAGCATAAGTAAAAGTGAAATATATGACAAAATTGGCATAGACAATGGGGGGAGGAATGAGGAATATGCAGATGCTGCTGGACTTGCTATGGGGGCACTTCTATCAAGATGTAAGCTCACCATAAGTTATATCTGGACAAAAGTAACTCCATCAACTTAAGTCAAGGAACTTACTAAATTCATTTTGCCTTTGCAGCGTTGTAAAGTTGAAAAATTATCAGTCAAACCATTGCAAGTTGGAGACTGCCTGTACTGTTATAGGGTCCTTACACTACACTTGATGAGGTATATTTCTAGGTGAACTTAGATTATTTGAAAGTGTGCTTTGTAAACTCCAGGGCAATCTCCTCTTCAGATGAAGCAGTTTAGTCACATATTTTTCTCCATTCTAGCTACAATTGCATCATTTGCACACTATCTTTCTCACAATAAAACCATTATGATGAAGAGAAAAGTCATGCTTAGTTGACAGGTAAGCCCTAAGTCCGTCTAATTAAACTATATCCTACAATGTATTACTCCTAATCTGTTTCTCTACATTGCTTTGTTGACCAGTATACCTTTCTTCAATATGCTGACTTAATACATTATGAAACTACTAACCAACTCTATAAAATTTTCCTTGAAAAATCCAACATTTTCTTCCTGATTAATATTACCTTACAATATGAGTTATTTTTTGTTGTGTTTCCTGACCACTGATGGCCAGAGAAGTTCACTGCTCAAATCTCCATCAAGAGAGCCCGCTGCGAGGAGCATCACTGACCAGCCTCAGCCATTGACGCTTCAGTCCATGCTGCATTTCCACTGATGTCACGGCTCCTCTGGGTTACTACCAGGCAATGACCATGGTTGTGGCACTGGTGTTGCCCATATCTACCTGACATGGGATCCTTTCGACAGGCAGCCTTTGCTTGGAAACTCCTCATTTGCCTGTGAAATTTCCTCAGGACTCCACCGTGACCACACATTCTTCTTTCTAATTTGCTCTCCCTCTCCTTTCACAGTTGTCTGCATCATCATCTGAAGACTTCTCCTGCCTGTTCCCAACTGAGTCCTCCCCTTTTATCTCTCACAGACATTTCTCCTAATAAACTTTTTCCATATCCAATCCCATCATGGCGTATACTTCTTGGAGAACCCAGAGTGACACACTATCAGATGTTACATTCTTGGCATTGGTTAAAGCTAATTTTCACAAGTTAGTATTACTCTTCCACAGTTTTCAGTGATAAAACTACCAACCTCGAAATATGGAGCCAGAATATGAACTTGATTCTGCTTCCTCATTTGCTTGTTCCCAAATTTCATGCTTTCTCTACTATACAACACTGCCCCCAAAGACAAGCACGGTCCCTTTCAAATAAATAAAATGATGCATGAAGACTGAATCATATCCTTAGGCAAACAAACATCATATATATTTGTTTATCTCCCCAAAAGTCCTATAGCAATTCAGATATGATCAGCTATATATGTATGATCTGTCCCAATCTTACCTTTAATCTTTTTTTCTTCTGAGAATTTTCTGGAATTGACTGTCTCAATCTTGACTAACTGCTTAATGACATTGATGAAACTTTTCAAAAGCCTAGAAATCTGAACAATTCCATAAAGTACAAATATCTCCTAGGAATACTTAAAGCATATTTTTGAAATCCCTGCTCCACCACTGCTTAGAGATTTTCAATTTTATCTAATAGGTCCCATAAAAAATACTATAATATTTCAGCACCTCAGTATGATGGAGAGACTTACAATGACAACCCTAAGGCCTATAATTAAATCCTGAATCAAAAGTGGCTTGTAATCCAAAAAGATGAGATTCCAGCATTAAGGAGCAAAGAAACTCTCTAAATGTAAGTGATGATTAAGAAGTGACTTTTTTTTTTTTTTTTTTTGAGATGGATTCTCGCACTGTTGCCCTGGCTGGAGTGCAGTGGCGCAATCTCGGTTCACTGCAACCTCCGCCTCCCGGGTTCAAGTGATTGTCCCGCCTCAGCCTCCCGAGTAGCTGTGATTACAGGCACCTGCCACCATGCCTGGCTAATTTTTTTTGTATTTTTAGTAGAGATGGGGTTTCACTGTGTTGGCCAGTCGGGTCTCCAACTCTTGACCTCGTGATCTGCCTGCCTTGGCCTACCAAAGTGCTGGGAATACAGGCGTGAGCCACTGTGCCCGGCCAAGAATTGACATTTTTATACCTGGATTCACTGTGTAAGAATAGAGCAAATTTTCCATCCTTCAAAATCTGGCAAATTTCTTTAAAAATGAAGAGCAGCACCCATGTCTCCAAATTTGTCAGGGCCCAAAATGCCAAACCACCCACCACTAACTACTCTCAACCAATGGACAGGCTGAGTTTCCTCAAGTGTCAGGCCTGGGATGTGCGCTTAGTTTGCTGTTTTATAAATGAGACACTGTTCTCTCTTTGACATTAAAAAAAAGTATAAGCCATGATTAATACGTACCCTGTTTAAGAATGCTAATGCCTTCTAGAAAAAAAAGAGAGTTTTGAGCTGCTAGCACACTCCAAATTCATATGTTAGCATCCTAGTTTGCAAAAGAAAATGTGTCACTATATCAGCAACAGTTACATAAGATTTTTATTATGTCAAGCAAAAATGTTAAGACTCTAGCTAAAATGCAAAGGAGGAATTGAGGCAGGATTTTAAAATATGATGGCTCAGGAAAAATACTAATGAAGTGTGGAAGTCGCATTTAAAGAAACACTTGGTATTTAATTTGTATATAAAACAAACATTATCATTATTTCAGCATTATCAAAACAGTAAGCTCTTCTTTACAAAAAGATTATTGATTCACTATTAACTACAGATATTAACTAGTACTGTTTTGTCCTCATCGTAATTTGTATGGCTCTTTTTATGATATTACTGACCAACTATTAATATTTTGTAACATTGCTTTTATTATCATCACTATCATGATCACCATCATTATCATTAATATCTTAGTCCTGAAAGAAGACTTAGTAATCATCTTTATCTACTTTATTTTACCTATGAGAGGTAATGTAATTTTCCCAAGACGATAGTCACAGCCATTTTAGTTATCCACTCAGCCAGTTTTTCTGTCTCTGAAGTTAATGTTATTTCTCATACAAAAAAGAAAAAAAAATAGAACAGGACAAAGTATGCTGGATTGTCCATTATTAGGAATATTCACTGGAGTATTTACAAACAAAGAAACATTCCTGCTTCTAAAATAATTGAGAAAATTTTTTAAATGCAATAAAATATTAATATTTGAGTTTTCCGTAAAGGATATCCAGCAATTCTTTGAACCATTCTTGTATATTGCCTATAAGTCTTTAAATATTTTTTTTAAAAACACCATTGGGAAATATTGTGCAAGAAATAACTTTCATTAAGTCTATATAAATATGACAATTTTTTCTGATGATTAACAAAGTCACCCACATCTTGTAGGACCTTGCCTTTCATATAAATATGAATAGTACTGATTATTACTATATAGAAATATAAGAAACATTAGGCAAGAAATGGAGATATATTTAGTAAAGATTTCCAAATTAAAAGAATTTTTGGTTATTGCAATGTTTAATTAAAAATGGTATGTATAATAAGAAAGATATTACTTTACTATGCCTTAGTATTCCAAAAATTGTAAGTAGAGTAAAACATGCATTAAATATCTGCCAAACTTTGTGCTATATATTTTAGATAACTTTATAGATTATTCTATCAGTTTTTAAGATAAATTTGATACTAAGCCCATTTCATAGATGAAGACGTTGCGTGTTGGAGAAGTTAAATAACTTTCCCAAGGTCACAGGCATTAAACAGTGGACCATGTATCAAGCACAATTATATATTCCCCCTATTTCTAAGCACCAAATAGTAGTACTATTGCAATGTGTTTGGCAAAGGAATTGGATGCTATGCCCTATAAGTTACATTTAAAGGAACTAGACGCATTAAGTCCTGAGAAGAGATGACTTGATGGTTATGATCTCTGTCATACACCAGTCTTTGGGATAATTGGCAGAATTTGCATAAACATAAGTTTTATTCTTTCAAACTATTGCAAAGATCCATTAAGTTTCTATTGGTTAAAAAATACTAATAATGAGATTCAACTTTTTTTTTTTAACTGTCGGAGAAACTATAGTAAAGCAAGGAGGAGAAGGCTATGTTAAACAGTGTGGCACAAGATCAGATTCAGAGACATCAATATGAACTCACGTTTACTTTTATATGTATATATGGTAAATGCAGAAATAATTATGGGTGTGTGTGTATGCATAGGTTAGAAAGCATGCATCTATTTCCTAGCTCTGTCCACTGAGAGATCCTAGAGGCAGCGATGCTCAGTATAGTGAATACACTGAGCAACCAATTCTTGGTTTCTAAATATCATTCTCTACAAAAAATGAACCAAGACACCTTCAAGAAATGGTTGATGGAGGGGTGGGGCAGGGAAAGTATGAGATGAGTATTTTGGAATCCCATAAAGTAAAGGCTGAAAACCAACCAAACAAACAAAAAGACAGGGCTGCGTCAAAAGAACACAAGAGCCAATCTGAAATAGCTCCCAATGGACAAAGCTGAAACAATGTAAACAAAAGCAACAATGTAAAATGGGTTTATACACAAAAGTATATATATTTAAAAAAAAAAACACACATCGTTTATACTAATACAAGTAAATGGGTAACCTGGGGCAAAACTTCATTACAGAGGAATTTCAAATAGCATATGTAGTTACTCTTCATTCCAGAAGTGGAACTTATTTCTCCTAAAGTATAGGGTTTATTTCCTGCCAATACCGCCCCCCAAAACCCTGCAAAAAAAAAAAAAAGAAAAAAAAAAAAAAGAAAGCAGCAAAGAAAGAAAGCAAAAATGATGCAAGCAAATGAGCAAGCAAGAAAGAACAAGGAAATATGAAACAAAATGTAAAAAGCCATTTATTTGCATTGTTGTTTTCTCTATATTACTAGTAAAACTTTTGTTTTTTATTTTAATGTCAGTATACCTCATCAGTCAACAGTATGGCACAAAAGGCCCTCAAACTAAGGACTACTTTCTCTACTACATTTCAATTTATTGTCACCATTCTAACTGAATCCTTAAGCCACCTAGAAAATTTTAAAGGAAATACAGATACTGTGATGTAAAGTAAAAAGCAAGAGGAAGATGTTCAGCTGGTCAGCTCTGAAAACTTGTTTATTTTAAGAGCAAAATGCCATTGTTCTTTCCCAGAGCCGGGTTTAAACACAGGCAGGTAAATCACAGCAGAACAGAACCTCAATATTGAGTCATTTGAATGTGAATAGAAGCATTCTTCATTCACAGTGGCAATTTATGCTTGGCAGCACTTTTGGTCTATCATTACTTGAGTTTCAAAAGATCCCAAGAATGTGAGTTGCCAGACTAGCATGGCATATATTGCATTTTTCAACCCATAGACCATTTCCCCAGGGCTGGTTAGTAGGCATAAAAAGAACATCTAATAAAAGGGTATTTTTCATTGGTTCACTAATTTCCTTAATTTGAAAGAAAATTAAGCTTGAAACTTAACTTTAAAATAGTTGGTCATTTGCAAATGCTTTTTGAAATGTCCCATAAGAGCTAAGTACTTAAGATGCAAAAGAAGAAAAAAGACTGATGTTCAGATGTCATGAAGACACTGGCATTCTGAGTCAAAGTAATTTGGAAAAAAGAATTAGTCAAAGGTTCTTGTCAAAGTTCCTGTGTGATGGGAAGTTGTCAAAATGATTGAGAACTAAAGAGGATGACAGTTTAGTATCTCCAATTAATTTCATTATTTTATTGAACTTAGAAATAAGGTTGCAAGTATGCACTTATACATATTCCTACTCTCTAATTTTGAGCAATAATGTCACCTGCCAAAAATAACCTGTTGTTTCAATCCTAGACATTATTTCTGTGCTAGGGCTGTCAATTAAGATCACATGAGTACTTTAAAACAAATACTTATAACTACTATAGCTTTCTGCTTTATAGTCACCACTAGGCTTACATAAAGTAACTTATAGTTCTAGCAATCTATTTTAAGCTGATGACACCTTAACTTTTATCATACAAAATAATTCTGTGCTGTTTGCTCCACAGTTCCCAACATCTTGTATTTATGATGTCATAATTTATACACATGTTAAATAGCTTGATTAAGCCATTCCACAACTTACTCATATATCAAAACATCCTGTTGTACACCATAAATATATACAATTTTTTACTTGTCAAATAAAAAATGTTTGTATAATTTGCCATGTGTAATCAGCTATGCCCAAGATGATATATATAATCCCATATATTTTTTAATTGTAGTTAAAAAAAAAAAAACCACATCCACATAACATAAACTTACCCTCTTAACAACTCTGAGGTGATACCTTCAACTCCTATATTTTTACATTTGTTCTTTGTGCCTAATACTGTGAAAACAAGTTGAAATAAATCAAAGCATCAGAAAGAGTGTTAGAGTTCTACATTTCTCTTCAAAGAATCAATTTGTCAGTGTGTTCAATTCTTTGCCTTCTACTTTTAAACTTAATTTCCTCGTAAAGCAACCATTTTCGATTACCTGCTCCACCCTGACTCATTCCAATTACCTGCTCTGTCATAACCATTTTTCCTGCCAAACCACTCACCCTGTCACTCTCTTTAAATTAGCCAATTGGAATTAGTATAGCCTGTGTGGTCTAACCCTAACCAATAGGGAAAGACACTACGGCAGAGGCCACGTGTGTCAGGGATAAGAACCCCTCGCCCTCCCTCATCCAAGTGTGCAGTCACCATTGCTCCATCTGTATAGAGGTACATTGCCTTGCTGAGAATTAAAAATAAAATTTTATATTCAAGTGCTATTTCTTTTGCAGCACCAAAACTTTATTTATAACAAGAAGTTCCATATGCTCTTGTCCCATGATCTTGAATTGGAGAAACTCATTTGAACCTCTTAAATGATTGTCATAAGCTCTACAATCTTGTCACAGGAACACAACGCAGCCTGGAGCATGCCCTCTGGGGACTACAAGACTGCCAGTGAGAGGCCTTGCATCTGGAATATTCAGGATTTTGAAAGGAGTTAGCCAGCTTGCTTCAGGCAGACTGTAAAGGGAGGGCCCCTGGAGAGCCTCCACCCTGCCTCGCAAGTGCTTGCACCAGAAGTTTTGTTCACATAGGGGAACTTGCAAAGGGGGTTTGCCTCTACATGCCCACAGCAGACTAAGGGCCCACAGGCACACTGGGGGAATGGGGTGGAGCCACCAGGAATTCACACCTTATACAAATAGGGAACTCAGCTTATATGTAAAAACGCCCTGGTATTCTACTGTAAAGGGGGCAACCGGGAGCCTGCTTTCAGGACCCCTCTCTTTGCTAAGAACTTTCCTTTTCGCTTAATAAATTGTACTCCAGTCACTCTTTGGTGTCCACGTGCCCATTTCTTCCTGGCAATGAAACAAGAACCCAGTCCTAGCTGAGCTAAGGAGAAAAAAATCTTGCATCAATTTCTCCACTGACACTGAGGGTTGCTTACAATGGGAGTCAACAGAAGTTGCAAACCCAGATTTATATGGAAACTCTCACAGTATTGAAATGTCAGTCCAGGGTGTTCCTTAAACAGTATGTGGAATATATGTGTGTGGATAACAGTTTGCATTATACTGTATATCTCCTCTCAATCAAATCACAGACTTCTTGTGAGCAGAGGCTATTTTTGTTCAGGTTTGTTTGACGCAGCCAATGCAATGCCTTGTGCAAAGTGACCATTTGTGTTTGTTACTTGAGTTTGGCAAAGACAAAAAGAAACATCCAAAAAAAACACCATTTTGTAACTTTTCCTTCAAAGCCCTGAAGGTCTCACATGGTCTCACCATAAATATTTTACAAAATGAAGTGAGCTATAAATTCTGTCCATTGATGGTCCTGATTTGGGACTAGGGATAGGGACTAGGAATAATTATGGCAAAGGACATTATGATTGACAAGTGATTTGTTGCAAATCAACAGTGGAATAATCCCAAAGAAATCATTGCATTTAGCTAATCAACTGGGCTTTATCAATTGGCTTTGGTTATTCAGTTTTGTGACATCTGGTTCTTTCAAGAGGTTATTTTTGACATTGTGTGGCCTTGCTCTACACGACATCACATTTCCAACAAGTCTGTGTTATTATTTTGTATTTAATGGTTCTAAAATGAGAAAACACTTAACCTCTCCAGAAGTAAAAAATAAACTTGCATTCTTCAAGTCTGTTTGTATAGCATTCTTGCAACTCATTGTGCTTTTATGAAATGGTGTTTGGGTGTTCCTTTGATTTCCCTTGTTGTTTATGTTATTAATGAGACACTTATAAATTCTTGCACAAGAGAGCTAAGAAGTAGGAATGTTATGTGGGTGATATGTAATCAGGATATATATGAATGACCACTTTTAAGAGTAGGAATAATCAGATTGATTTCTCCATGTTATTATGTTAATTAATCCACATCATAAAGTTTTAGTCCATTTCCTTTTATTAAGAAAACTTAAGACACTGGGAATATAGATTTAGATGTAAAATATAGGACAGGTCTATGGTCAAATCATAACCAGACAATAGAAGCAAAGCAGAAATCCTTCCTCAAAACTAGTAGCAACCTAGTTAAAGAAGAGGAAGTTGCATGAAACATAGAAGGTAAAGTGAATATCAAGGTTATGTCGCCGTTGTGAATAAAGCCATTTTAATTTTCTGTGTTAGGGCTCCTTTAGTTTCAGATGACATATTCACAAAGTAAAGCAAATTTCATGACATGTAGCTGGCAGTCCAAGAGCTCTGTGGGACCCAGAAGTTGAAACAGTCTTGTTCTCCAGAAGGCTGCCCTCAAGTGGTGGCCAAGATGGAGACAAGAAGTTCCTGCTCTCATCCTTCTTCTGGCTAACAAGCCCAAGGAATCAAAATCCCATTCCTCCTGATGGTTCCAGCAATGACCTTGGAGCATTTTGATTGGCCCTGCTTGGGTCAATGCTAATCCACTGGCTACTTACTGTACACCAGGCATACTTTTGTGAGCTTTTCCCAGTTTTTCCCAACTCTGGTGCAAGAGAGAGAAAAGAGTCAGAACTTTCTAAGCCATGGGAAAATAGTTCTACACAAAGGTTTGTTTGTTACCAGAAGGGGTAGGGGGTCTCCATAAGGCACAACCTGTGGTCTACCTGAGTGTAGCCACCACCGACCACTACATCGTTATTACCTCTGGGGAGGCTGCTGGAGCTCATAGCCTTTGACACAGACTCCTGAAGAACAAGGACAATCAAGAGAAGGCATATATGTTATGTTTAAGCCCATTGCTTCAGCAACTTGATCCTGGTCTCCACTGCTCCCATCCTCAATTTATATCGGCTGTGTCTGTTTCCTTTTACCAGTCTTGCCATTCTGTTGCCAGTCCACAATCTGATCTCAATTTACCCATTCCAGGATCTCAGCAAAAATGGCCCGAGACCCTTGTGCGTATATATATATAAAATAATATGTATATAAATACATATATATATATATAGACTACTTCCTGCATTGCTTATTGTTTTCAATTTTCTCATCTGTAAATAGTCATTTAAGTGTTTTAGAGACAGGTGCAATATTTTATGTTAGCTTCAGTTCCCTGTAGCATCCCCTGTAGTCTACTGAATGGTTCAGTGTTCTTTCCTGTAAAAACAGACAAGATGGATTTTAACTGAAGAAATCAGAGAGCTTTCAGATTAGTTCCCCTGGTAGACAAAGTTTAACTCGCATTCAAGGTTCAGATTTTTCATCTCATTTTAAAACCCCCATGGATTATTCTATCCAAGACTCCTGCGGGTTAGTGTTTGTATATAAAAGCCCTTCTGCTGAATGCTTCAAATCTGCCCTACAGAGTTTAATATCCCCCTTGATTTGAAGAGAAAAACATTCTTAGAGTTTTATATTTCTGGATCCTAACTCTGGGGCCAGGGCTGGCACTCTGGCAGAAGGGTTTGAAACATGGGCTGAAAATAGCTGACTTCCACAGGCTTGCCAGGGATATCAGATGAGCTCAGAGGACTCTCAAGAATTCTCTCAACAGCGTTTCTGCTATTCTGGGAGGACGAGATAACCAACAGTGGCTAGTTTTAAGGTTTATAGCTTTTCTGATTACTATTGGTATTACAAAATACTGTGAATGCCTCCCAGCGTAGCATTTGAAAGGGACCCTCTCAGCGGGATGGCATCTTGGAAATTTGTCTTTGCTTCAGCACATAAACAGTCTGGCTCAAGGCCAGCGTCGTATTTTATACGATGAGCAGAATGGTGAACACTGCCCTTTGGTGAACATGCAGGGTGTCTGAACTAGAGCTAGATCATCTTTAGGATATTTTCTGGATATAAAATTCTATTATATATCTATTCTGTATTCTATTCTATATATTTTTCCCCAAATTAGGCACAAAGGCAACTTTTTAGTATATTTATTGGTAAGATATGAAACGACTGAAGGAAGGCCTAAATCACTTTTATAAATGGGCACATACATTTAAACAATCTAGACACTTGAAAGTCCCTTGAGGGGCTACCAAATAGAGGGGCCACATGCCATAATGTCTTCAGAAGGGAACTACACTCAGGGGGAAAGTCCACTCAGTTATTTGCTTAAAATGTAGCCATATAGTCTTTGAATCAACTCTCTGAACCTAACACATTCTGTTCATAAGATAGCCTAGACCTACTGTACATGTCATACAAATGAATTAGTTAAGAATCTTTCGAGTTCTGTATATGAATTTTATAAGTGGTTTTGTTGGCATTAAAAAAAGGATAATTTTCTCGGAGCTTAAGCAGTTAGCCCCTTTATAAGTAAAATCAATTGTCAGAAAAAAAAAAAAAAGAGAATCTGATGCTCTCTATACAGACAAGTGAATTAAAAATAACAAAACAAAATAAAACATGGTCTTCCCTACATCAGCAACTTTCACAAGCATTAAATTCACTTTAATGGTTTTAACTCTGGACATGTCCAGTGGCATGCTGACTGTGACAAAATCACATGAAACCTACATATTCTTCCATAATTGTTTCAACTCTGTAAAATGGAGATGACAGTTTAAGGATGACTCCACTCTGCTGAGAAATGATAGAAGAGAGAAGGTTGACAACACATACTTCCCAGACTGCATTCACCAAAATTCCTTCTAATAGAAGGAGATCCAAAGAGTTGGAAAAAGTTTGACTCCAGCATCTTTCAAAACTCTATTTCATTGTATTCTCCCATAGTGTTCTCTATAGGAAACGGAATCTTTGGAACTGTATTTCACATAACTTCTCTAGAAAGTACAACAATTTCTTAATGGGTTCAAGTATCCTTGCAAGTTATAGATCTAGTATGGAGATCTGTACACCAGCCAAATCAGGCAACGCCTAACAGATGTAATTATCACACAAAATGTAACGATGGGCTCATGTCATCCTGAGTGCTGACTCCAGAAGCCACATAGATGAGAGAACAGCAAAGTCTTATCAGCTGAGTACCCATGAGCTAGTGCAATGTATCAGTTATTTCAACGTTTCATTGACAAAATTAAGAAATTTATTAAAAAGCTAGAGAACCCTAAATCCTAGTTAAAAGCCTAGTTTTTCTACTGCCACATTCTAAAATTGTATGTATTCTCAAGCACTGTTTTTCTATGAAGTTTTCTTCAAATGCGGAGGCATCTTGTGGTGGCTTGAAGTGTGAAGGTCTATCTGCTCGGGACCTCAGAATGTGACCCTATTTGGAATGACAGCCTTTATAGGTGTAATTAAGGTAAGGATCTTAAGATGAGGTCATCCTGGATTAGCATGGGCCTTTATAAGAGACAGGAAGGGAGAGATGCTGAGACATAAGAAGAAGGTCGTGTGAAGTAGAAACTGAAGCCATGCAGTCCCAAATGAAGGAAGACTTGGAGCCACAAGAAGCCAGAAGAGGCAAGGAAGGACACTTTCCTGGAGCCTTCGGGGCACTGAGGCTCTGCTCGTGCTTTGGTTTCTTTTGTACTTCTAGCCTCCAGAACTGAGAGATAATACATTTCTATTGTTTGAAGCTACCCTGCTTGTAGTAATTTATTACCGCAGCCCTAGGAAACTAATACACATCTTTAAGTAGTTGATGCATTTTTAAGAGAAAAACTATATAAAATTATGAAATCACTTTTCTCAGAGTCTGGTATTTGCAGGAGTCAAAAATTATGGCAAAAGAGATTCACAGAGTACAATTATCTAAGTGCATAATCTTGCAATTTCTTTTCAAATATTTTACCTAGATCTGAGGAAGATGTTTTTTAAAGGCCATTCTGTAAGGGTCTCCTGAAATGAACAAGGCTGAGATCATAGATGCGTGATGGACAGTCAGTGCTAAGAATATTCTAAGCCAAACTGAACATCTGAAGTGTGGACAAAAATCACTAAATTCTAAACTGTGTGAAAATGTCTTTCAAGGGCAAGGGTAAAATAAAGACCAATAACTATGAAATTTACTACCAATCTTTCCTAAAAGAAATCCTAGAAGGTAAAATTCAGAGAGAAGGGAAATTACGCTAGGGAGCAAATCTGAGATACAGAAATGAATAGAAAGCAAAAATGCTAGAAAATGGGTGAGTAAATCTAAGAATTTATGGACTCACTAAAGCAATCATAATAATTTCTAATTTGTGATTTAAAAAATAGGCAATACAGAACCAAGATATTGGACAAAATTAACAAGAATGAGAGAAAAGGTGAAATGAGTTAGTGTTATCTGTTATTTCTAGGGAGGTTAATTTTAACAATTTTAATTAAATAGGCATGTTAAACCACCTATGGTAACCAGTTAAAAACTAACAAGGAGAGTATAACCTTCATACTAATAGAAGGAAAAATGAAATGTGAAAACTAAACAAATAAACAACAAGCCCTCAATATTTCAAATTAGAAAGAAGAAATGGGGTAAAAAGGGGGAATAAAACAGAATAAATCACAAGAAAAAAATGTGAAAATATATCAATATATCAGTAATCACAATATATCAAAATTACTACAAGTTTACCTTTCTCATAAATATGGATTAAATGCACATTTTCAAAAATGGCCATAAGTAGTGATACATTTTTTCAGGATGTGAATATCTGGGGACTTATTAAACTTCTCCAGAGGACGTATCTTTCACTTGAGCCTGAAATTAAGATGTGGAAGGCTTTGGACAAAAGACTTGGATTGACTGATGTTCTGGGTAGATTCATATTTTACATCCATTTTCTTCCTTTAAGTCTTTGTTTCCTTTTCTTCTATAGGTTCCGTCTTCCTTCTTTTCCCCTGATAGCACTATTGTCTATTGCCAATAATACGTTTCAAATTTAGGACACCTAACAGATTCTGAGAAAACAGATATACCCTAAGGGTTCATATCAAAAGTAGTCAGGTTTTAATGCATAAGCATGATAATTATTGAGTGTTCCAACAGTTCCCTTTGCATTTGGAAAGGAGAAAACCTCACAGACATAGGAACAGGAATTTTATTCTGTACTCGTTTTACTGCGAGGTTAACACAGCTTTGAAACAGAATTTTTGTTCCAGTGGAACACTTCCCAGGTACACGAGCATGAAGAGTCACCATGTCTTCTATGTAGACATTTCAGAGTGTAAAGCAGAATAGAGAGCTCATTGCCTGAGAGTTCACATAAGGAACAAAAGTTGCCTGATATAAAATAAGAAATAGTATTTTTTTCTGCAGTTCAGACTCTGGTCTTTGCTTTAAAATGAAAATGGAGAAGCTAAAGTTCTGGAGGAGAATGATCTCAGTTCACCGTGGTGGGAAGTCATTAGAGACTTACATATAAAGATCTAAGAAATGTCTTTCAAAAATATCAAATATAGTTGTTTCAGAAAACAGAAAAAGAAATAAAAGATTCTGGATCCTACTTTAACATTTTGAGCAATACAGGCATTAGAAGGATGCTTAGGGGCTGTGCAAGTCAATGATGAATGCCTGCTACCTAAGACTTGGGTGACTCACCTTGCCTCTCCTGGTGGCCTGCTGAATGACAAGTTTTTGGAACTAATTATTTGTTTCCACTAGCAAATGATGCCTAGATACTAACATTATAGTATACATTTTTATAATTAATATTGTAATAAATATAATGAGTCTGTTATAAACATATTCCATGTTTTACATAAAACTCAAAAAACCTGTCTTAACTTTTTTGAATGAAAATAGCCACCAAAGACTTATTTTCTTTTCCTCAAACTACCCTTTGCAAAATAGGTACTCATTAAATATCAAATTCACCTCTCTCATATAAAAATGCCTGCAGGTGCAAATATATTCAAACAACTTGAGTGAAGGAATTGAGATTTTAAGTTGCTTCTCTTAAAATACAGAGGCTATTATATGGGTCATACATTAAAAATTTTTCTCCACTGATATTTTAACTTTCTCTGAGGAATCTCCTTGCTTTTCTGCCACTGTGGTAGAGCCAAAGACACATGGAACCTTGAATGACACTGTTGGGTGTGTGGCCTGCCCTCCATCCCCCTCCTACTCATATAGGTAGAGGAAGCAGAATGTTACCAAGTTGATGGGAATAATGTAGGAAAAAAAGAAAAAAATTTAAAAAGAGTTAGCAGTGTAATTGAGACAAACCCCATTTTACAAAATTTATGCTAGATAAAATCCAGCTCTTTGAGAACAGGGTTCTGTTGACATATGGATGGAGGAAAATAGATAGATAGATAGATAAATAGATAGATAGACAGACAGACAAGAAGTAGGAGTTGTATGTTATTTTAAAGTGCTACCACCTGGAATAACCCTTAGTTTCTTTAAACAGCCTGCTTTATAAAATGTTAGTGTCCTTTAAAAATATCCATGGAAGCAAGGTTATCTTAAAGGAAAGACTATTTTATAATGATGATATATTCTACGTATTAGGGCCTGAATTTATTAAACCTAATACACCTTAACAGCAAATAATGGTAAATTAAGTTTATTTAAATATAATTCTAAATCCCACAGATAGTTAAAACTCTCTTTCTGTGATTCTTTTTAGAGAGGTGATGTCAGATGAAGAAGAAAGTGATTAAAAATTCTTCTTCCTCAGAAATTAATTTATGACTATTATCATGAAAACCTACACGGTTTTCTTTAAACACTGCATTCTCCCAACCATGAGATAAGCATAAATGCTCTTTAAAAGAAAAAGGCAGGGTTTTGGGGTGATATCAATTGCAAAATGGAATAGATATTTAATGTTAGAACAAAAAACTCAAGAGTAATTCACTAATTATTTTCCTATTTTATGAGATAATTCATAGAGAATTTAATACATTATGTAAATGGAAACTCCTGATTTTCCTCAGTAGACGTCTCTTGCCTATATCATGAAAATTTGAGAAAAGTAGATTCGTTCTCATGCCCTAAATATACATTCTGGTAGTTGCTATTTTAACAAAGATCCTGATTGTTGACTCAAGCGTAAGTGTTTTATTGATTATTTTTGGAAAGCTATAAGTGAAAATACATCAAGTTAACTTAGCAAACAAAAAGAAACTTAATAGTAAGTGATTGAGTCAAGAGTCAAGAACCACAAATTTTCAAAATACATTGGTTGACAGTGAGAATTTAGCTTTAAGCACCCTTCCATATCTGGAAGTGTGTAATTGATAAAAGACAATTATATGTTTACCTTTTATTTCATTCTTATCATACACAAACAAAAATAACACAACCCCTTTGAAGTGTTAACCAAAATTGAGTCACATTAGATATTAGCAACCAGCAATAAACTATTCTTTGAGGGGTTATTATTAAAAGGTTAGACTGAATCACATCATTCTTACAAATCAAATTTAACTCAAATCCAATCATTTGTCACATTTATAAAATTGTGGAATTTATTTTTCAAGTTTTAATTTTCTCTTAGCTTAAACATATCAAATTTTCGTCAATTCTAATCCTTGTTTTTACATTTTAGCATCTGTGATAGACGCATCGTAGCATTTAATATCACTGATATTTAGGTGCTTTCTATCGTGGACATGCAAACTCTCCATATCACAGTTTAACTGGCAGCGCATTTTCTTTCTTGGTGGTATATAACATAATAGTGTAATTTTTAAATAATGTCATCTTAGTCTTCATTAAATATTATGTTATTAAGACTTTCCTTACCTTCACTCATTCACACTGTTTAGAAGGAAACAATTAAGTATGGTTAATAAAGCATTTCAGTAGCAGAAGCCACAGATTCAATACTTGCATTAGCATTGATTAGAATTTTTATAAGTAAAACTTGCTTATACATTTTTATCATAATATAGATGAATTTGAATGAAAATTAAATGAAACATATGAAAGTATTTTAACTCTATTATGTTTTCAAAATACAATAGTTCCCTTTTCCTCATGATTTAAGAAAAACATATATGTAGATAATTTTAATAGCAATAAAGTAGCATAGTAAAATAAGACTAATGATATTTATTATAGGGGTTGAGAATTTCCCACTGGTTTGGTTTTCAAGACAAAAATCTTTCCCCTAATCCTTCCAGGCCTCTTGTCAAGGAAGTTGAGTGAGGTATCTGATTTGTGTATGAGAGTCACTGTTCATTGTTCAATTAGTAATAACTTCCTAACAGACATTTCAGCCCCACCTTCTCCTTGGGCCCTCCTAAGTATTAATGGGGAAAAAGCATCAGGTGAGAGAACAGGTGTAATGGTGCTGAAATAGCTCTGCCAAAATAGATGCCTCCAGCCACTATGGTTTATCTCGGTGAGTTAGTACGGCCCATCCCTGCAGTACCATGGAACTAAACAAGGCGTAGGAGAACATTTTCTCCTAGCTCTGCTCATTTTAGGTTTGATTTCCATTGGCATAAGGAAGAAGCATAGCATGCGAACTTCAGGTGAGTCCTTCATCTTCAGGAAATCTGCTTTTGCTTAGGCTTTCTGAGCTCTTCTCTATTCTGGTTTCAATCCCTTCTCTGCGGCTTCTGCCCAATCTTAGCTGCTTTTAGCAGCTCTTAAAAATGTTTTGAGATCTGTGGTTTTGACAGGAGTAGAGGTCTGTTTTTCTCATTCTCCTTTTTGCTTTTATGATGTTTTCAGCAGAAAAGGCAGTATCTAACCTCTGCAGCCACATTTCTTCCAGAAGTCACCTATTCATATATAAAAATGCCAAGTGCCATGTTCACAGTGAATCTGCCATGGCCATCCTCTGAGAGATTTTCTAATTATTACAATCTGCTTTCAGTCCTCAAAAAATTTAGATGAAGGATGTATATAAAACAATACCAAAGAAATAACATGCAGGATTCTGTCATTTGGACCACACATGAAAAAGAATTCAGAAAGGAAGAACTCAGTGTGGCCTAGAGAAGCAAGGAAGTACTCTGAGAAGACGCTGGCATTGAGAGTTTCTTGAATAAAAAAAATTAAAAGGTATAGAAAAGAAGGTTTAACAGGAGGATGATACTACTTTAAAATTGCACATTACAATGAAAACTGGAAAAAGAGTTTTCTTTACTGTAGTTATAGAAACAACTATTTACATTGATGCCCTGCTTTAGAAGTTTCAGATCACTTGCCCATATAATATTTGAGCAATCCTATTAGATTCCCTCTGGATTTATGTCCAAAAATTGGAGATACACTTTGGGAGCAACATGTTAGTAAATATGGCCGAAACCTAATTTGTATTTAAAAGCAAACGCGGGGCTCGCGGAGCAAGATGGCCGAATAGGAACAGCTCCAGTCTCCAACTCCCAGCGCGAGCGACACAGAAGACCGGTGATTTCTGCATTTTCAACTGAGGTACTGGGTTCATCTCACTAGGGAGTGCCGGACGATCGGTGCTGGTCAGCTGCTGTAGCCCGACCAGCGAGAGCTGAAGCAGGGCGAGGCATTGCCTCACCTGGGAAGCGCAAGGGGGAAGGGAATCCCTTTTCCTAGCCAGGGGAACTG
The DNA here is from genome assembly GCF_024542745.1 of Macaca thibetana thibetana. NCBI lineage: Eukaryota > Metazoa > Chordata > Mammalia > Primates > Cercopithecidae > Macaca > Macaca thibetana. The sequence goes on from NC_065594.1 coordinate 87,741,957, forward strand.
AGACACACAAAACCTGGAAAATCGGGTAACTCCCACCTCAATACTGCGCTTTAAGCAAACAGGCACACCAGGAGATCATATCCCACACCTGGCCGGGAGGGTCCCACACCCACGGAGCTTCCCTCATTGCTAGCACAGCAGTCTGTGATCTACCGGCAAGGCAGCAGCGAGGCTGGGGGAGGGGCACCCGCCATTGCCGAGGCTTAAGTAGGTAAACAAAGCCACTGGGAAGCTCGACCTGGGTGGAGCTCACAGCAGCTCAAGGAAACCTGCCTGTCTCTGTAGACTCCACCTCTGGGGACAGGGCACAGTAAACAATAACAAACACAGCAGAAAACTCTGCAGACGCAAACGACTCTGTCTGACAGCTTTGAAGAGAGCAGTGGATCTCCCAACACAGAGGCTGAGATCTGAGAAGGGACAGACTCCCTGCTCAAGTGGGTCCCTGACCCCTGAGCAGCCTAACTGGGAGACATCCCCCACTAGGGGCAGTCTGACACCCCACACCTCACAGGGTGGAGTACACCCCTGAGAGGAAGCTTCCAAAGCAAGAATCAGACAAGTACACTTGCTGTTCAGAAATATTCTATCTTCTGCAGCCTCTGCTGCTGATACCCAGGCAAACAGGGTCTGGAGTGGACCTCAAGCAATCTCCAACAGACCAACAGCTGAGGGTCCTGACTGTTAGAAGGAAAACTATCAAACAGGAAGGACACCTACACCAAAACCCCATCAGTACATCACCATCATCAAAGACCAGAGGCAGATAAAACCACAAAGATGGGGAAAAAGCAGGGCAGAAAAGCTGGAAATTCAAAAAATAAGAGCGCATCTCCCCCGGCAAAGGAGCGCAGCTCATCGCCAGCAACGGATCAAAGCTGGACAGAGAATGACGTTGACGAGATGAGAGAAGAAGGCTTCAGTCCATCAACTTTCTCAGAGCTAAAGGAGGAATTACGTACCCAGCGCAAAGAAACTAAAAATCTTGAAAAAAAAGTGGAAGAATTGATGGCTAGAGTAATTAATGCAGAGAAGGTCATAAACGAAATGAAAGAGATGAAAACCATGACACGAGAAATACGTGACAAATGCACAAGCTTCAGTAACCGACTCGATCAACTGGAAGAAAGAGTATCAGCGATTGAGGATCAAATGAATGAAATGAAGTGAGAAGAGAAACCAAAAGAAAAAAGAAGAAAAAGAAATGAACAAAGCCTGCAAGAAGTATGGGATTATGTAAAACGACCAAATCTACGTCTGATTGGGGTGCCTGAAAGTGAGGGGGAAAATGGAACCAAGTTGGAAAACACTCTTCAGGATATCATCCAGGAGAACTTCCCCAACCTAGTAGGGCAGGCCAACATTCAAATCCAGGAAATACAGAGAACGCCACAAAGATACTCCTCGAGAAGAGCAACTCCAAGACACATAATTGCCAGATTCACCAAAGTTGAAATGAAGGAAAAAATCTTAAGGGCAGCCAGAGAGAAAGGTCGGGTTACCCACAAAGGGAAGCCCATCAGACTAACAGCAGATCTCTTGGCAGAAACTCTACAAGCCAGAAGAGAGTGGGGGCCAATATTCAACATTCTTAAAGAAAAGAATTTTCAACCCAGAATTTCATATCCAGCCAAACTAAGTTTCATAAGTGAAGGAGAAATAAAATCCTTTACAGATAAGCAAATGCTTAGAGATTTTTTCACCACTAGGCCTGCCTCACAAGAGACCCTGAAGGAAGCACTAAACATGGAAAGGAACAACTGGTACCAGCCATTGCAAAAACATGCCAAAATGTAAAGACCATCGAGGCAAGGAAGAAACTGCATCAACTAACGAGCAAAATAACCAGTTAATATCATAATGGCAGGATCAAGTTCACACATAACAATCTTAACCTTAAATGGAAATGGACTAAATGCTCCAATTAAAAGACATAGACTGGCAAACTGGATAAAGAGTCAAGACCCATCAGTCTGCTGTATTCAGGAGACCCATCTCACACGCAGAGACATACATAGGCTCAAAATAAAGGGATGGAGGAAGATTTACCAAGCAAATGGAGAACAAAAAAAAGCGGGGGTTGCAATACTAGTCTCTGATAAAATAGACTTTAAACCATCAAAGATCAAAAGAGACAAAGAAGGCCATTACATAATGGTAAAGGGATCAATTCAACAGGAAGAGCTAACTATCCTAAATATATATGCACCCAATACAGGAGCACCCAGATTCATCAAGCAAGTCCTTAGAGACTTACAAAGAGACTTAGACTCCCATACAATAATAATGGGAGACTTCAACACTCCACTGTCAACATTAGACAGATCAACGAGACAGAAAGTTAACAAGGATATCCAGGAATTGAACTCATCTCTGCAGCAAGCAGACCTAATAGACATCTATAGAACTCTCCACCCCAAATCAACAGAATATACATTCTTCTCAGCACCACATCGTACTTACTCCAAAATCGATCACGTAATTGGAAGTAAAGCACTCCTCAGCAAATGTACAAGAACAGAAATTATAACAAACTGTCTCTCAGACCACAGTGCAATCAAACTAGAACTCAGGACTAAGAAACTCACTCAAAACCGCTCAACTACATGGAAACTGAACAACCTGCACCTGAATGACTACTGGGTACATAACGAAATGAAGGCAGAAATAAAGATGTTCTTTGAAACCAATGAGAACAAAGATACAACATACCAGAATCTCTGGGACACATTTAAAGCAGTGTGTAGAGGGAAATTTATAGCACTAAATGCCCACAAGAGAAAGCAGGAAAGATCTAAAATTGACACTCTAACATCACAATTAAAAGAACTAGAGAAGCAAGAGCAAACACATTCGAAAGCTAGCAGAGGGCAAGAAATAACTAAGATCAGAGCAGAACTGAAGGAGATAGAAACACAAAATACCCTCCAAAAAATCAATGAATCCAGGAGTTGGTTTTTTGAAAAGATCAAAAAAATTGACAGACCACTAGCAAGACTAATAAAGAAGAAAAGAGAGAAGAATCAAATCGATGCAATTAAAAATGATAAAGGGGATATCACCACCGACCCCACAGAAATACAAACTACCATCAGAGAATACTATAAACACCTCTACGCAAATAAACTGGAAAATCTAGAAGAAATGGATAATTTCCTGGACACTTACACTCTTCCAAGACTAAACCAGGAAGAAGTTGAATCCCTGAATAGACCAATAGCAGGCTCTGAAATTGAGGCAATAATTAATAGCCTACCAACGAAAAAAAGTCCAGGACCAGATGGATTCACAGCTGAATTCTACCAGAGGTACAAGGAGGAGTACCTTCTGAAACTATTCCAATCAATAGAAAAAGAGGGAATCCTCCCTAACTCATTTTATGAGGCCAACATCATCCTGATACCAAAGCCTGGCAGAGACACAACAAAAAAAGAGAATTTTAGACCAATATCCCTGATGAACATCGATGCAAAAATCCTCAATTAAGTACTGGCAAACCGGATTCAGCAACACATCAAGAAGCTTATCCACCATGATCAAGTGGGCTTCATCCCTGGGATGCAAGGCTGGTTCAACATTCGGAAATCAATAAACATAATCCAGCATATAAACAGAACCAAAGACAAGAACCACATGATTATCTCAATTGATGCAGAAAAGGCTTTTGACAAAATTCAACAGCCCTTCATGCTAAAAACGCTCAATAAATTCGGTATTGATGGAACGTACCTCAAAATAATAAGAGCTATCTATGACAAACCCACAGCCAATATCATACTGAATGGGCAAAAACTGGAAAAATTCCCTTTGAAAACTGGCACAAGACAGGGATGCCCTCTCTCACCACTCCTATTCAACATAGTGTTGGAAGTTCTGGCTAGGGCAATCAGGAAAGAGAAAGAAATCAAGGGTATTCAGTTAGGAAAAGAAGAAGTCAAATTGTCCCTGTTTGCAGATGACATGATTGTATATTTAGAAAACCCCATTGTCTCAGCCCAAAATCTCCTTAAGCTGATAAGCAACTTCAGCAAAGTCTCAGTATACAAAATTAATGTGCAAAAATCACAAGCATTCTTATACACCAGTAACAGACAAACAGAGAGCCAAATCAGGAATGAACTTCCATTCACAATTGCTTCAAAGAGAATAAAATACCTAGGAATCCAACTTACAAGGGATGTAAAGGACCTCTTCAAGGAGAACTACAAACCACTGCTCAGTGAAATCAAAGAGGACACAAACAAATGGAAGAACATACCATGCTCATGGATAGGAAGAATCAATATCGTGAAAATGGCCATACTGCCCAAGGTAATTTATAGATTCAATGCCATCCCCATCAAGCTACCAACGAGTTTCTTCACAGAATTGGAAAAAACTGCTTTAAAGTTCATATGGAACCAAAAAAGAGCCCGCATCTCCAAGACAATCCTAAGTCAAAAGAACAAAGCTGGAGGCATCACGCTACCTGACTTCAAACTATACTACAAGGCTACAGTAACCAAAGCAGCATGGTACTGGTACCAAAACAGAGATATAGACCAATGGAACAGAACAGAGTCCTCAGAAATAATACCACACATCTACAGCCATCTGATCTTTGACAAACCTGAGAGAAACAAGAAATGGGGAAAGGATTCCCTATTTAATAAATGGTGCTGGGAAAATTGGCTAGCCATAAGTAGAAAGCTGAAACTGGATCCTTTCCTTACTCCTTATACGAAAATTAATTCAAGATGGATTAGAGACTTAAATGTTAGACCTAATACCATAAAAATCCTAGAGGAAAACCTAGGTAGTACCATTCAGGACATAGGCATGGGCAAAGACTTCATGTCTAAAACACCAAAAGCAACGGCAGCAAAAGCCAAAATTGACAAATGGGATCTCATTAAACTAAAGAGCTTCTGCACAGCAAAAGAAACTACCATCAGAGTGAACAGGCAACCTACAGAATGGGAGAAAATTTTTGCAATCTACTCATCTGACAAAGGGCTAATATCCAGAACCTACAAAGAACTCAAACAAATTTACAAGAAAAAAATAAACAACCCCATCAAAAAGTGGGCAAAGGATACGAACAGACATTTCTCAAAAGAAGACATTCATACAGCCAACAGACACATGAAAAAATGCTCATCATCACTGGCCATCAGAGAAATGCAAATCAAAACCACAATGAGATACCATCTCACACCAGTTAGAATGGCGATCATTAAAAAGTCAGGAAACAACAGGTGCTGGAGAGGATGTGGAGAAATAGGAACACTTTTACACTGTTGGTGGGATTGTAAACTAGTTCAACCATTATGGAAAACAGTATGGCGATTCCTCAAGGATCTAGAACTAGATGTACCATATGACCCAGCCATCTCATTACTGGCTATATACCCAAAGGATTATAAATTATGCTGCTATAAAGACACATGCACACGTATGTTTATTGTGGCACTATTCACAATAGCAAAGACTTGGAATCAACCCAAATGTCCATCAGTGACAGATTGGATTAAGAAAATGTGGCACATATACACCATGGAATACTATGCAGCCATCAAAAAGGATGAGTTTGTGTCCTTTGTAGGGACATGGATGCAGCTGGAAACCATCATTCTTAGCAAACTATCACAAGAACAGAAAACCAAACACCGCATGTTCTCACTCATAGGTGGGAACTGAACAATGAGATCACTTGGACTCAGGAAGGGGAACATCACACACCGGGGCCTATCATGGGGAGAGGGGACGGGGGAGGGGGGAGGGATTGCATTGGGAGTTATACCTGATGTAAATGACGAGTTGATGGGTGCAGCACACCAACAAGGCACAAGTATACATATGTAACAAACCTGCACGTTATGCACATGTACCCTACAACTTAAAGTATAATAATAATAAATAAATTAAAAAAAAAAAAAAAAAAAAAAAGCAAACGCAGTGTGCCAACACAGTGTTTTGATTATATGCTTAGAAAATTGAGTGAAGACAATGAATTTTTTTTTTTTTTTTGACACAGTCTCCTTCTGTCACCCAGGCTGGAGTGCAGTGGCACGATTTCAGCTCACTGCAACCTCTGCCTCCCGGGTTAAAATGATTCTCCTGTCTCAGCCTTCCGAGTAGTTGGGACTACAGGTGTGTGTTTTTTATTTTTTTATTTTTTTGTATTTTTAGTAGTGACGGGGTTTCACCATGTAAGCCAGGAAGGTCTCGAACTCCTGACCTCAGGAAATCCTCCCATCTTGGCCTCCCAAAGTGCTGGGATTATAGGCGTGAGCCACCGCGCCCAGCCGAAGACAATGTTTTCATGGGGTGGGAAAGGTTGGTTATAACCGGATTCATGCTGCAACTTCTTCTCATAGCTAGTATTTACTTTCGTGATTAAACATAGTTTTCTTCAATGTAAAAACCTATAGGTGTTATCAACCCAAATCAAATTACAGTGTGACTGATGCTAAAATGAATTTTCTGTCTCTTATGCAAAAATCAGTTGCTCAAACTAAGATGCAGTCCCTTTCCAATGAAGAAAAAGTCAGGCTGTGCATAAAAAGTGAGACCTTGTGAAGGTGACTCTCACTGTTGACTTAAGCCCAGTGGCTTCCTGCTCCATCTCTTCATTTCTTAACCGAACCTTGCTCCGAGCTTGGCTTCCCTTGGTGAGTCTTTGTAAAACATATCCCTGACTCCACTCTGTGGAATCTAGCCACCTCTAGCAATGGGCAACTCTTCCAGCTCTTAGGCTCTGGCTCTGTTACTTGGCTGCGAGTCTTGGCTCTTCTTTTAGCAAAGCTTTTCATCCACAAATGGTCAATTGATGGCAATGTTCTGGACATAACAGAAGTACACAAAAGCCATGCCTTGCTGGAAGCTTTTCTGCAGAGTGACCTTATTCTATCACCCTTATGATAGGACCACATTTTTAGGACCACAAATTCTTAATTATGAAGAATTTGAAATCCTCTGATCCAGAGTTTTCACTGGTCATAGAGATTTGGATATTTAGAGAGCAAAACTGAAGAACATTTTTTTTTTTTTTGCATTCTTGGTTTACATTGTCTACCATTTTATAGACATTTATGCCCTTTTATATTTTCAATAAGCAACCCTGAGATCCTTCACGGTGGTAACTACTATTAGATAGTCACCAATTTAGATTCAGGAGCCTCAAAATAGTTTGTTCCTGAGTAACTTCAGTATACACTAGCGCTATCTTATTCTCTTCTATTGCCATTATACACCCAAGGCCTACAAAAAAGTGTTTAAAGACATAAAAAATATCACATTTTTAATGTCCAACTGTGCTTTTTAAATGAAAATATTTCAACTCATGACATGATTGGTTTTCTTAGTGCCAAAGATCTTCACCTAACAGAGGAAGTGTAATATATCACTATTTTCCTGCAGATAGAAAACTGCAGGGATCACTGATACAAATGAATATATTCTTTGTCCACAAAATTCATAGAAATTTAATTATGACACAGGAAAACATAAACCCAAGTCAATTCTTTTAAATCAGTTACAATTGTACAAAATGAATTTATCATAAAATCAGAGTTTAAATGTATTGTTTTATTTTAATTTTAGAGAAAACGTCACCAGTGAGTCTTATTTCTACTGGCTTATGTCAGACTGTATGTTTTAGTCTCACAAACAGCATTAGTACAAAAGTGATGGGTTCAATCTGATTTACTTCCTTACAATATGCAAATCATTTGAAATTTAAGCATGTAATAAATTTCTCATTACTTTCATTGTGATGTTTGTTTCTTTTTCATAGTTTATTTCATGACATGCTTAACCTTTAACCTTTATAAAGACTTAAAAGTGTGATAAAGGTCAAGTGTAAAATGGGTTATTTTGGCTGTTGGGGCTCAAAAACTGAGCCCCGACAATATGGTGCTTTGACGTGCTGAACTACAGAAGCAGCTTCAAGGTCTCTCTGACCTCCCAATTTTCTCTCTCAATCCTCTTCCTCTCCCAAGCTACAGGATGAGGCTGTTCTCTGAAATTCCCTTATGCACCTAAAACCAGGCCCCCAAAAAGAAACACAATTGCCTTCAATCCCTTCCCTGACGTTTCATTATCCAGAGATTAGAACTCATATCAAAGAGGAGGAGATTGAAAACTGAACACCACACCTAGAGCCCAGAAGAACTTCATCCCAAACTACTGTCTGTTTTCTGGTCCCATTTAATTCCCAGGGAGAATTATTTATTAACCATGATCTAAACATTGGCTCTGTTTATCTCTCCTAAAGTCGTAAAGTTCTACTCCTACTCTCCCTCATCTTTCCTTCCCTCATGAAAAAGGGTGTATAAGCACGTGACCTCCTTGCGTTGTTGGACAATCACTGTCTGAGACTCCCCTGTGCTATGCATGTTCACTAATATATATGGCCATTTCTCCTACGAATCTGCCTTTTATTGGTTCATTTTCTGCAAGCCTTCAGAGGGAGAAGGGGAAGCTTTCTCTCAGTGTCCCCACGATGCCCTCCTTTAATTGCCATCTTCCGTTGTCATTATATCCTTCAAATATTTGCCTGGTTTTCATGCTGCTAATGTCAGGCTAGTTTTATCAGGGAAAAAATATCTGTCCCACATAGGTCATCAGTTATGTGGACTTTGAGCTAAAATCAAACTGACACCTATGTACTAAAATATTTAAGTTAGCTAGCATGTGGAACATTGTTTTGTATGAACTCCCAAGAAAGAGCATGGAGATTGATAGACTGGACCAAAAGTGAAAATGGGATCATTATTTAGTTACCAAAATACAAATTATTAAGAAAAAATACAGCATGACTTGTAAGATTTGATGTGAATAGGATTGGCCTAGAATAAAGGGTAGATTTTGATGGAAAATTCTACTCATGAGGAATGATTATTGCATTAAAATGGAGAAACATCATAGGTTTATCTGTGGAAAATCTTGTAAATTTTGTAAGAGAAAAATATTCTGTGAGTGTTAATGCACAATGGGCAATATTTTACTAGAATTATTTTGGAGAAATTATATGAATCAGTAGAATAACAAAAATGAACCCTTTAAGAAAATGTATCTTGGTTAATGCAATTTTCAGAATTGGAATATGGAAACCAAATAAAAATGACAAAGAGGCAATGACTGTAATTTTGGCAATTTCCCACCCCCAAGCATGATGAATTACAGACTGGGTTTCGGGAGCCATGTGTGCAGGAACCTGGGGTTGAGATGGATGGCTTGGGGCCTGGGCTGTGAGTAGAGGCGTATGCACTAGGCCAGTATGTTGGCTCTGAAAGCCCTCCACAAGGAACCAAATCAAGGCTGCATCATCCCTGGAGATGTTTCATACCTTGTAGTCCACCATCTTTGCTGGGGAGGAAATACTAGAAATAGCAGTGTGGGACACTTACTTTTCCTCAACACTGACTTGCAAGGTATAAGTCTAAACTTAGTTTTCTAAGTTTCATAAACTTGAACTCACAAAACACACAATGTATACACACACACACACACATCTCTCCTAGGGGTTGTGAGTAATAGAAAGAGATTGATATTTAGATGTAGCTTGCACAGAAAAATGCCTGACACAAAATCAATTCTTTCTTGCTGTTGTTGTTATGAATATTATAATTGACATTAAGACTAATGTGGCAAATTAGAGATATTTATATGTGGGAATTAAACATAGTGGCCTACATTTGTATTAAATAAAGCATTATGCCATGACACATTCTCTTATTAGGAGCAGCCGTTTTTAGGGGGCTATATTTACAAATCTAAAGCCTTAAAAAAATCCAAGTTTTCACTTATGTTAACAAAATGTGTTTTTTAAATAATACTTTTATTCTCTGTATAATTAGATGTAATTCAATCTTTTTATAAGAGAAAAACTGTTATTTTAGTTTGTTTGTCTCTCCATCAAGATGAAGTAAGAATGGTTGGAGTAAACCTCACATTGTCATGTAAACCAATTGTAACATATGAGTGGCAGTACCGCTAAGTCATTTAGAGCATGAGATTTGGATTTAAACAGAACTAAGTTCAAGCCTGTTTCCACCCACCAGTGGGTAAACGATGAGTTTGAGTAAGTTACTTACCACCCTTAAGACTCAATTTTCTTATATGTTAAATAGAGATAACAATATTAATATTTACATAATATGGTACTTGTGAAGGGAAAAATGTATTTAAATTGCTTGACACAGTGCAAGGAACATTTTTAAAATTTTTATAAATGATATTTATTGTGCTAGTATTGTTTCCCTTCCCTTTCCCCTTCTAGTAAGCCAGAGTCTGAGTATTTTTTTCCTTGAGAAAATTGCTCAGAAATGAAATAGCAAAGAGCCTGAGGTCTATAAGCCTGAGTATGAAGGAAGGGGCATTGGTCTGTCTTGATAGCTCCGGGCGAGTCTAATGAGAAGCCAGGGGTGAGAACAACCACTTTCTAGCATTGCCATTAGATGAATATATCCCATAGTATTAACTTTTTTCTAGGTCTTCACACAAGACTCTGATTCTTATGTGAGAGAAGGTTTTTTTGTTAGTATGAATAATGGCTAATCTCCACGCTAAGATTAGAATTCCACTGACCGTGTTAGGGGACAGAGGAATCGTTTCCCAAAGAAAGGAAAGCTTGTCAGACCAAAATCCAGATGGGCACTACAGTACCCAATACTAAATAGGGTGAAGCATTTTGGGGTTCTGTAAGTGAATTTCAGAGGATGATGGAAATGTTCTAAATCTTACTTTGTATGATGATTACTCAGATCAAAACTCATTGGTTGGAATGCACTTTATTATTTATTCCATGTAAATCCTAAATAAATCACTTCATTTGAATACCTCAATGACTCAATTAAATTATCTTCAGTAGTTAAGATGCAATTCATTATTAGTCTTTCAGTAGTCTGCTATATCACAGTCTACCAATCAACATAAGGATAGAAGAAATTCAAAAGGAAGAGACACATGCACAGTGGTTTCTCATTATATCTTTTTTTTTTTTGTAAATTCAAGTTCAGAAATACAAGATTAAGTATTCCATACACACATTAATTTATAATTCAAATAATTCAAATGCAATATTTAGGTAATAGCTTCTATTTTCTTTTTTCATTTTAAGTAGGTTCTCTGTTGCTAGGTGCTTTCTAAAAGTGATTTGAATAGTAATACAGTAAAAGTGTTACATAGCTCCTCTTCTAAAATTTCAGTCTCATTTACATCATTTTTAAAAATTGTTTCTGAGAACAGTATTGTTATACTTATTCCTCTTTGAGAAAATGAAGTGAGTAACATTTAAGTCATTTAAGATAGACTAGAACTCAAAGAGTTGTGTTCTGATATTACTTGAGGCATGCAAGAAACATATTTCTATAAGCACAGTGTTCAAGAAATGTATGGATACCATTGTTTCCTGATTTGAATTTTTAAAAAGGAAATTGGAGATGAAGTGCATAGAAAAACCTGCATTTGTCTTGCACATTATCCCATGATTTCCTTTATGCAGAAAATTCCTAGTTTATATATTCTGTAGTAACTCTTAGAAATGCAAATGTTTGTTTGTAGCATTATTTTTGTATTTAAACAATCATTCACATACATACCCATATCTGTATATATCTATAGTGTTGTCCATATATTTAATAATCTGTAAACTGAAAATAGTTATGATTGACTAGTTTATATACTCTTATTCAACACACCTTTATTAAGCATCTGCTGTTAGTTAAGCACTGTGTTTGAATATATGAAGAAACCATAGCCTCATAAATAATCTTAGTTCAGAAACTCTATTACTTGTTTTGGAAAACAGGTGGAAAAAATTCAAACGCGAAACATAGTAAAGGAAATTGTGAGGGAAATTATTGGAAGAGAGCAGCTTGGAAGACAGAGAGTGAAGAGATAAGACGTGACTAATGAAAACTGGAGCAGAAGAAAGTCCCAAATAATATAGAAAACTAGCCAGAGGTAAAAGAACACCTGAATCTGTCATTTGGAAGGCATGCTAACATCCCAGGATAATTTTGAAATCTATCTGGTAAAATTTCTGAATTCCAAGAATAAAGAAAATTGTAATGGGAAAAATAAAATGAGAGAGTAAAAACGAAATCCAATTATTTATGGAAAATCCCAGTAGCTAGATGGTAGCAGAGCAATGTTACAGACTTTAGGGAGACCAGGACTAGAACCAAGAATTCTGGGCCAGACCAATATAGATTCGTGTATTAGTGCAAAATAAAGATACTCTTGGAATTGCAAAGCTCAGAAAGTATTCTGCCTGTGCTGTTTGTGGCCTGTGGACTCAAAAGCCATGCCCTGCCCTTCCCCAGGGTCTATATTCTGCAAACTAAGTTTCCCAGGCTTCCTCTCTAGCTGACTTCTCACTAGATTCCAATAAAAGGAGGCCCTGGCAGGAGAATGGAAAGTGGCAGGAAGTGAGAAACCAGAAGCTTTTTTCCTGCCTGTCACTGCATCAGGTTGCACCCTTGGCTGTCACTATCTCTTCTGTGGTTCAACTTCATCGTGGCTCTTATAAGACCACCTGTTCCCTTATCCCTCCAACTCTTGTGGAAATGCTGCTTAGAGGAAAAGAGGAAGAGGAGGCAGTGTAACAGAGACTTTATAATGCTTTTGTTGCAAACCTGACTCTTTGTCAAAGAATCAGCAGCGGTGTCCTCAGACGTGTGGAATGAAGCAGCTGCTGTACTGATAAAGGATTTGGCTTTCCGGGCCGAGGGATGAGAGTAATAAAGCAGATTTCCGTCCGTCTCTGCAAACTTATTAAATGAACATAGAATTCTTGCCAAAGTAACAAGGCTCCTGTGAGTCACTGACTGAGTGTGGGTACTAGCAGTCCTTCAAGTTCATATCCGGTAGCTGAAGAGTTCTTTCAGGTGTGCACCTTTGCCTGAAATGGTGGTGGTTAATCAGTGCCAATCAAATAAAAAAGCTGACCCCTGCCCATGAAGATAAAGACCAAATGGTTTCCAAAGATTTGTTACAAGTACAGCAAATTTATAGCAAAATATCTACAAAACCACATCTACACATTTGGAAATTCAAAAATATTTTCCAGATCACAGAAAAGCTGGTTATACTTCCAGCCTAGTCCAAAAGACTGTAACCATAACAAAACATGCAAAACTTTCTTGTGTACCAGTGATCACAATCAAAATTCTTTTCAGTGGTACGCCCACGTAGCTCTCTTAACCTACCAATCCCCTCTTAGGTTAACACTATGAATTTACTTCCTGATTTATTTTACATATTAGGAATAAGGACAGCAAAGAAGGAATCAGAGTATTTGGTGACTGAATGGATATAAGAAGTAAAAAGTGCAAGATTTTACTTTTAAAGCTTTTTAATCCGTTAAAATTATTTTAAGTTCTTACACCTGTATGGCTAAAGAAATGTCATAGCATTGCTAGTGTGAGAAACAGACTTACCCATCGAAACCCAAAGAGTGGACTCAGAGATCCAGAACAGCAAAAGTGAGACTTTTAATAATGGTCTTGCAAGATCGGGTGTTTGATGAGCAGGCACACCCAGCACAGTTTTAACAAGCAAACTATCCCTTAGTGCGCAGGTCCCTCCCCCAGTTCCTCATAGGCTGAGTATTATGGGGTCACAGTCTTCCAGAACATCGCCTATTGATTGTTGGGTAGGGACTGTAGGTGTTTTTGTTTGTTTGTTTGTTTGTTTGTTGGCAGGGGGTGGTTATCTTGCTGCATTTTGTTGCAGCCCACAATGCATTGCAATCGTAGTTAGCTTAGGGGCTCTTCAAGTATTTGACTTATGACGTAAGTACCTGGGCAGGCTGATAAGAACAGACAAAATGAGCTATCTTGCAGGCTAGTAAACTTTCATTTTAGACCAAACTTTTCTGGTTCGGGTGAGAGCACCTAAGTGGTGGGGGAAGGTAGGGGAAGGGGGAGACCAACAAGCAGGCATCGGCTATCCAAGCGGGGGTCTAGTATATCCTGTTTCTTCTGTAGTTTGCTGACCTAAGCAGACTCAAGGCACTTTCTCTTGGAAATGGACCGCTGTGTATATTATTTTCTTCAATAGTAACAAAGACAGGGCAGTTAACTTTCAAGAAAACTAATATATTGCTGTGCAAAAGCCGGGCAGAAATGTCCCTTGCCTCTGGACAATAACACTCATGATCAGAAAAAGGCTCCAGATTTAGGATGTGGAAGTGGGATTTATTTGCATAAAAGGCTGGTTGGAGTCGTGAGGATGTGATAGTTCAAGGCAGAATGCAGCACAGATTTCAGGACAACTTGGGGAGAAGTCAAGTGAGAAAACTCACCTAAGCAATCAGTTTCCCTGTGTGCAAAGTGTAATGTGTACTAAAGAACATATTATAATAAGAAAGCTGTATTTTGCCAAACCTTTCTGTGTTTACCCACAAAACACTCACACATTTAGAAAAGATTAGAAAATATTTTCATATGAAAAACTGAAAAGATAAAAACTCATAAAATACAAAGCTAGTAAAGTCAGTTGGTAAAAATGCTCTACATTAAAGTGAGAAATATTGAAATGGAAAAAAGACAACTCTCCTCATACTCATCACGATCCTTTTCAGTGGTTGAAAAGTATTCAGGTGAAAAATTCATGTAAGTACACTCAAACAAATATAATTTCCTTCAACTTTCTGAGACCTTTACAGAACAAACATATAATTTATTTTTTCCGTTTCTCACTTCCCATTTCTTCCTTCAATCACACACACACACACTCACAAGTATGAGTACAAAACACTTCTGCTCAATGCCATCAAGTTCTGATGCTTATTTGCTTTGTCTGTTTGCTTGTTTTTTTACAGAAATATTCTTCCCTGAACTGTAACTCCTTGAGGACATGAGTTATATCTGTTTCTTTCATCTTCCCTATGTCTAGAAAAGTTCCTTGGATATTGAAGGTTCTGTATATAGATGTATGTTATATATGTGTGTATATATTTATGTATGTATGTGTATATACATCTTACATGTATATACACATGTGAATATATTTAACATATACATGTATATGTAACATATATACACATATATACACAAACATAGATGTGACTATATATGTATAAAAAATTGGAACCAATGGATTTAATGACTCAATAGTACTATATTATTTATGATTGAAAACATTGGATCATTTGGAACATCAAATTTTAAAAAACTAAGCTCTAAAAATACAGTGAGAGCACCATACCATTTGTTGCACAGTCATCAAGATTCTAGACCACTATATATCATCTACTATTAATGCACAGAACGACATCATCCACTAGGGAAGAAAAATCTGGAAAGAATCCATAGATTGTTCTAACACCAGACTAAAAGCCAGAAGACGCCATGAGATCCTAGCTCTCACACCTTCTAGCTACAGTGACTTCAATTCTCTACACTTAAATTTTTGTTTTTTTATATAAAATAAAAAGTGTGGATATTACAAATCCCGGATCATTTACAAATCTAAAGATTTTTCTATTGCTGGAACATATGTACAATAATTAAAATGGAGCTTTGCACAAAGCCATGATCAATAAATTGTTGTTTGGGTAGGTGACAGAGAAGGACGTGTAGACCCGAGTCCTTTCCAATATTGGAAATTCAAGACCATAGTCAGGAAAGCTTAGAGCAAATGTTGGGGGATTTGCCTAAAATCCCTGTCCAAATCATTCCCATTAAGAAACACTATCTGTTTTTCCTAATATTTTAAAAAATCAAACAAAGATCTTATTTTTAGACAATTTGTAGCACACAAAGAAAGATTCATCTAACCTGGAGTTTCTTACACAAGATCCAAAATACATTCCTTTTTGTCCTCTGCACTGAGTGTAGTACAAGGTAAACACTTAATGCTACTCAATTACAGTATTTCTTTAAATGAAATAAATTGAATTATGTATTTACAAGGATTAATTGTCAATGTACTAATTAATCTTTATTATTATAAAATCAAAGATCTCATCTTAAATATCTTTGAATGCCATATATGAAAGTTAACTTAAAATGGATTAAACACTTAAATATAAGATCTGAAATGGTGAAACTACTAGAAGAAAACACAGGGGAAAAACTCCATAACATTGGCACAGGCAAAGATTTTTTGAACAAAACCTTAAACGCATGGAAAACAGAAACAAACTGTAGAAACTAATGGGATTGCATTGAACTAATTAGCACCACAAAGGAAACAATCAGCAGAGCAGAGTGACAACATATATTTTAGAGGATGGGAGAATATACTTGCAAACTGGATATCTGATAAGGGATTAATATCCAACATTTTAAAGAAACTCAGACAACTTAACAATAAAAACCCCAAATAACCTGATTTGAAAATGGGCAAAAGACCTGAAAAGACATTTCTCAAAAAATGACATGTAAATGGCCAACAAATATATGAAAAAATGCTCAGCATCACCAGTCATCAGGAAAATGCAAATCAAAACAACACTGAGATACCACTTCACTCCGATCAGAATGGCTACAATCAAAACATCAAAAGACAGGTGTTGGTGAGGATGGGAAGAAAAGGGAAACCTTACACACTGCTGGTGGGAACGTAAATGAGAACAGCAATGATGGGAGACAATACGGAGGTTCATAAAAAATGTGAAAAAGAGCTACCATATGATCCAGCAATCCCACTTCTGGGTATATAGCCAAAGGAAATGAAGTCAGTGTGTCTGCATTCCTATGCGTACATATGTTAATTGCAGCACTATTCACAATAGCCAGAATATGAAATCAATCTAAATGTCCATCAAGAATGCATAAAGAAAATGTGCTGTATGTACAAAAAAGAATGCTATTTAGCCATTAAAAAAGAATGAAATCTTGTCATTTGTGGCAACATGACTGAACCTGGAGGACATTATGGTAAGTGAAATAAGTCAGGCACAGAAAGACAAATACTACATGATCTCAATTACATGTGGAATCTGAAGAATTATTCTCATAGAAGAGTAGAATGGTGGTTACCAGAGGACGGGGAGAGTTGGCGGGGACAGGAGGATGGTGAGAGATTGGTCAATGAGTACAAAGCTACAGTTAGATGAGAGGAATAAATGCTGGTGCTCCATTACATAATATAGGACTAGAGTTAGCAATAATATATGGATTGTAGTAAATACGCTATATTGTTTCTTTCTTCACTAAGTAAATGCTTTTAAGATCTATGTATGTTGCTATGTATGCGTATCCAACCCATTGTTTCTCACTGCTGCACAATACCTCTTAGTGTATATCCACCAAATTTGACTGTCCTTTCTCACATGGATGGACAACCAATTTGAAATCAACTCACTGTAACACAAATATCTCTGCAATGAATACTCTTTTTTTGTTTTGTTTTGCTTTGTTTTGAGACAGTCTCACTCTGTTGCCCAGGTTGGAGTGCGGTGGCATGATCTCGGCTTACTGCAACCTCTGCCTCCAGGTTCAAGTGGTTCTCCTGCTTCCGCCTCCTGAGTAGCTGGGATTACAGATGTGTGCCACCACACCTGGCTAATTTTTGTATTTTTAGTAGAAACCGGGTTTTGCCATGTTGGCCAGGCTGGTCTCGAACTCCTGACCTCAGGTGATCCATCCGCCTCAGCCTCCCAAAGTGCTGGGACAGGTGTGAGCCACAATGAATGTTCTTAAACATGTTCCCTTAGGGACCTATATGAGAATGTCTTTGGAGTATATGGCTAAGAAAGGAATTACTGTGCTATGTGAATAATTTGGCTAAATAACCACAGATTGCTCTTCCACGTGGCTATACCAATTCACACACCCAATAACAAGGCATGAAGTTTTATAAATGCTCACATCCTCACTGACCCTTGGTAATACACAACTTGATAGTTAATTTTGTCATTCTAAAATTGTAAAAGGGATAATTTCATTTAAGTCTTCATCTCCATGTTTATCAGTTATTAGCTTTTTTTTGTTGTTGTTGTTACGGAGATTACTCCTTTATATCCTTTCTTTTTTTAAATATAAGGGTTGCCTTTGATTTAGTGTTAATTTCCAGCAACTCTTGGCACATTCTAGTTATGAGGTGCCAGATTTATACTTGAAAATACTTTCCTTGTATTTGTTGTTCATTTAATCCACGTAATACTTTATTTGATGCCTCAAGTCTTCCTTATTTTCTGCAGTAGTGCTATTGAAAAGTTCTGCAGATGATTCATGGTATAGCCAGATTTGATTCATAGCTCAGAACGAATAACCAAGATAGACGTTCAGGAGTTTTGCTGCTCATATCTGAGCTGTTTTGTTCTCATCCTCCCCAAGGCCTGGTTGTCTATAAGAACAGAGCTTAGAAAGAGCTGATGGTAAATGCAGTATGACATTTATGCCAAGAGCCCTGTGGCATGCCAAGCTCGCCTTGTAATTGTTTTTCCTGTGACTGAGCCTATAGTGGATATCTGCAATAATGTACAAATATTCCACATTAATTTCTGTCATTTGTCATTATTTGGAAAGGCAGAGGGAAGAAGTTAAAGCTTTGCCTTCCCCATCAAAATAGTAAAACATGGTCTTTGATTAAGAAAAAACTACAGTTCATTTTATATGCTAGCCCAAGGTCAATATAAATTACTGTGACTTATTCTTTTGCTTCTCCTTCTCTATAGGTAAGACTAAAATCTCAGCCTCCTCAACTTGCTCCAAAATCAATTGTGATACCAATGAAATTAGATCCCCAAATGGAAGCAGCTACTATGATCTGTTTAATTCCTGCATAAGGGATGGAGATTCATCCTGGCTAGTGCATAGGCTTAGAAAGTCACCATGGTGAAATAAAAATACCCTAGACTTGCTCATAGAAAGAAGTTTCTAGGTAAGGCTCTGCCAGTTAACTACATGTTTGTGTACATAATATTCTTAGCACATAGGAGTATGTGCAGAGAAATATTTGTTGCTTGAATGACCGAATTTGCTATATGATCTTGGTTAACTACCTGAGTCCACATTTTACCTAAACAAGGGAATTAGTCCAGATGATATCTAAAGTCTCTTCCAGTTCTGTGATCTCAATATATTGAAAAATTTCTACCAAGCTGTTACCATTTATATAGCATGGAGCAGTATATTCTCAAAGTTTTACAATATATAGTTTCCTTTTATAGGAAATAAAAATTATCTGGTGTTTTAATCTTATAGTGATGTAAATCTGCACAACCCAGTATACACTTCTGACTCTTAACAGCTCAACACACCTATGAAATTGAAAAGATACATAAAATAAGTGGAAAAAACTAGAAAAGTAAGTTAATTTCAAGTCCATAACATTTACTCAACTAGATTGTTTTGTTGAAATTAAATTACAAATGGTGGCTCTAATAATAAAGTATATGTGTTTGATCATAGGGAATATTTAGCCCAGCACCTATTTCTATTTTAACATTTTCTCCTATGTTGAATTAAATATGCTATATTTATAGAAAAATGTCTATATTCATTGGTATGTGCTATAAAATATTAATAATTTTAAGACTTGATTCGGTGAGCTAATTAATGAAACTCTGGCATAGGAAGTTCTCTAATGCCAATTTAAATTAGAAATCACTTATTCTGTACTGTTGTCTTGTCTACTTACATATAAAGTTTGCTTTACTGAATACTGCATTGCGTGAGTGTATGGTACAATTGCTGCCACTATCTGGAGCAGAAAACGTCTTTATTGGCAATGAACAGTTGCAAATTAATATCTACAAGCAAAGGAACTAGGTGACATGCCTGCTGTCAGTATGAACATGGTAATATCTGCTGTGGCAAAGGTTGTTTTCAGCTTACCTACCCTTACCAGTGAGAGACACGTTATGGTTCAATTCCTCCACTACTTTTCTCAAATTATTGCAAAACCTTCACTCCTACAATGTACCACAAATATTTACATTTGGTCTTCACATGGAATGAAGTTAAATGGAAAGGTAATTATTGGAGCAGAAATAGAACCAAGATTCAGTAACAAGCGGCAATGTAGATGACCCACAATATATTTACTTTGAATGTTTAACTAAAGACAAAGTCAAAACACTTCATGTAAAACTATGGAAACACCTGAAGGCCTCCGAGAATGTTTTCTGGGCTGGCAGGGGATTGTAGACCACAGTTTGAGAAATACTGAATTCTGAGCATAATAGGCAATAAAAATATTAAGTCTTTTTATAAGTGAGCACTCAAAATACATTTCTTCTGAGAAACTTAAAATTAGAAAACCAGTGGAAGAAGCATCAAGATTCTAAATAATCCTATTATCTATTGCTAGCTACACTCTGATTTTCTGATGGAAAATATAGCCTGCAGAAGATACAGCTAAATATTCAGCGGGGGATTTTCAAAATTGATGTAGATGAGAAACAGTGTAAATAGATAGGAACATCAGACACTTCCTCAGATTCTTGTTTGACTTATTTGCCCACTCAGTTGCTTTGGAATCAGCAGGAGGAAATACCATCTCTCCATTTTGCCTTTCTTCAGTGTGCAATGGTGATTCTAATGAGCACAACACGTTCAACAAGAAGAGAACAAGAAGGAGATACAGAAACCCCAGGGCACTGAAAATGAACTAGCTGGTTGCCCTATTCCCCTGCAAAGAGAGCTGACTATCCCACTAAAATAATAAGGCAGAATATTTTTAAAAGTTATACATTTATGACATTTTGGAAAAGGTCACTGTTTGTCGGCAAGATACTTGAACAATATAAAAGGAAAATTGTTAAGTGTACAATCCTTTCAATTATAAACAGGTAAAAATGTTAATGGGCAAACGATCAGGGCTCAACCAGCAGGCCACCCCCATTGCAGCATGTCCCTGGTCTCTGTATGACAACTGAAAAGTTCCATTTAATATCAAGGAGTGTTTTTTTTTGTTTTGTTTTCTTTTCTTTTGAGACAGTCTTACCCTGTTGCCCAGGCTGGAGCACAGTGACGTGATCTCGGCTCACTGCAAGCTCCACCTCCTGGGTTCAAGTAATTCTCCTGCCTCAGCCTCCCGAGCAGCTGGGATTACAGGCACCCCCCACTACGCCTGGCTAATTTTTGTATTTTTATTAGAGATGGAGTTTCTCCATGTTGGCGAGGCTGGTCTCGAACTCCTGACCTCAGATGATCTGCCTGCTTCAGCCACCCAAAGTGCTAGGATTACAGGCATGAGCCACCATGCTGACCCCAAGGAGATTTCTAAAATGGCATGCAAAGCTTTGAGACCAGTTCTCTGTAGTTTTCTCACGGGAAAAAAGTAAAACTTTCAAGAAAACTGGATTGTCAGTATCTTAAACTTAGAGTTAGGTCATGATTCTTTTTAAGATACAAACTTAGAATCAAATCATTGATTATTGTGGTTGGGAGGAACCTTAGACATGGAATGGTCATATCAAGTTATTTCAAAGCTAAGCCCGACTGCAGAGTGTAGCTTAGTTGTTAAAGCGTGGAACTTTTCATCCAACAAAATTTGGGTTAGGATTTTAATGCTATGATTAATTGTAGGATGGCCAGGGTTAAAGGGACTAACTTTCCATTGCCTTTATCTATAAAATATGGTTGATAGTATCTATCATATGAATGTGCCATGAAGATTAGGCCAGATACTAACATAAAGCATCTGCATATGAAAAGTACCTAAAGAATGGCTGTTAGAATTATTAATGCTTGAAGTCATGTGATGAATTACTACTCTGATAGTAGATGCCACAGAAAACATATGCTCTGCATGTTATAATGCTTATTTAACACTAACCTTTACAAACAATTGCAGAAAGACCACACCAGTGTTCTTACCCTAACTTTGATATCTCTGGTTGCAGTATGTCACTGTAAGTTCTCTCAATCTGTTTCTCATAATTAAAATGTCAGAGAAGCCTACATATCCTTTTCAGTGCTTTTCTAGTGATACATTTGTCTGAGTTCCTAAGCTGTGTATGACATGCAGCCGCTTCACTCCTTTTGTACGAGGTGAGTGGAGAGACTGCACTTGAGTTGACACAGTGCTATAACTACAATGGAAAGAATGAATTCAAGCTTAATTTTTCCATTCCCTACACGTTTTCTTTTGCTCTATAGCAGATCAGCCAATAAAAAATACTGTGTAACAATTATGATGAGCTAAGTTGATGGGTCCTGTGGGAGATCCACATTTGAAGAAGTAAAACATATGCATAAGAAGAAAATGAACTTAATTCAACCCCAGGCATAGCTTATGGCAAATACAAGCTGCTAAATTCATGTTGAGTCCTGCATATGAACAAAAGAGGAGGAGATGAAACATTAAGTGTTTTAAAGATGGATATGACTCACAAAAAAAGTAGACATCCAGCAACAGGTAAATACGTCTGTCTTTCTGCGCTGTGCTATGCCCATGTACATGAACTATGTAGATGAACTGTACAATTCATTTACAGTCACATTATATTTTCATTTTATAGCCTCAGTCACTGCAGATGTTTATGCATTCCATTATTCAAGGAGATCGAGAAGATATATGTTTGTACACAAATGAAAAATATCCAAGAATAAAGGAGATAAAAAACACAAGTAGAAAGTTGCTTTTTATTAAAAAGTTTTAAATCTTTAAACACGTGTTTCATCTTTAAATTGGTTTATATATTTAGAGAAATTCTCTACCTGAAATGCAGATTCCTTTTGTTTCTGACAATACATGCAAGAAAGATGAGCTGCATGTCTCAAGATCAGGTGCTGAGTATGACTCGGGCCTCCACCACATGCCAACTTGACACAATCTTATTCGAATCTTATATTGGTTTTACAATTCCATATCTGACCTCTCACCAACTCCCTGCCAAGGATGTAGCATGGTTCAATTAGACTGCTTGTTGTTGTTGTTGTTGTTTGTTCCATTCATTTAGTAAATATTATTGAATGTCTACTCGGTTCTAGGCCCATGAAAGCTCTTTGTGGTACAATCATGAACAAATGAGCCCCTGACTTCAAATCTTACAAACAACATATCTTGTGTAGGATATAAGGAACACAGAAAATTATGCTGCAATAATTTTGGAACTTCTTAGAAAGTTGAGAAAACGTTCAACCTTATTTCTCCCCATGGTTTCAAAATAAGTTGTAAAATGCAATTTCACTTGCTGTCCATCAAAATGCTACTCAAGGCTAAACCTGGAATGTAACTATGGAAATGGGAAATATTCAAGAAGAGGTAGGAAATCATAAGTGCCTAGAACTCATTGACTATGTAAACTGTGATACTCAACATACATGAACATATGTGAACCTGACAACCTCTTCCATGAGTTTAAGTTCTTACCTAAAAGAGTTGGGTCAATCCTACAGAAGTTGATATAGTTTGGCTCTGTGACCCCACTCACATCTCATCTCAAATTGTAATCCCCATAATCCCCACATGTCGAGGGAGGGACCAGGTGAGAGGTGAGTGAATCATAGGGGCAGTTTCTCCCATGCTGTTGTCGTGATAGTGAGTGAGTTCTCATGAGATCTGATGGTCTTCTAAGTAAGTGTTTGACAGTTCCTCCTTCAGTGGCTCCCTCTTGCCTGCTGCCATGTAAGATGTGCCTGCTTCCCCTTCCACCATGACTATAAATTCTCCGAAGCCTTCCCAGCCATGCAGAACTGTAAGTCAATTAAATCTCTTTTCTTTATAAATTATAGTGTCTTTATAAATTGCAGTTCTTTATGGCAGTGTAGAAAAGACTAATATAGAAGTGAAAATTTGCATTAACCAAACTAATATTAATATTTTAGAGTTATTTTGAAGAACATAAATTTTAGCATTTCTTTGTTGAATCATCTTATGTGAATACTTCTTTTTTTTTTTTTTTTTTTTTTTTTTTTTTTTTTTTTTTTTTTTTGAGACGGAGTCTCGCTCTGTAGCCCAGGCTGGAGTGCAGTGGCCGGATCTCAGCTCACTGCAAGCTCCGCCTCCAGGGTTCACGCCATTCTCCGGCCTCAGCCTCCAGAGTAGCTGGGACTACAGGCGCCCGCCACCTCGCCCGGCTAGTTTTTTGTATTTCTTTAGTAGAGACGGGGTTTCACCGTGTTCGCCAGGATGGTCTCGATCTCCTGACCTCGTGATCCGCCCGTCTCGGCCTCCCAAAGTGCTGGGATTACAGGCTTGAGCCACCGCGCCCGGCGTGAATACTTCTTAAAACATGACGAGATTCATATTCTAGTAGGAAACCTGACTGATATTCTTCATAATCTTACTCCTGCTGTTTCCATCGAATCACTCCCCTGTCATACACCATCATTCAGCCATAGCGATGTCTCTCCTGCTCTCTGGACACATATGCTGTTTCACACAACAGTGCCTGTACATATGCTGCTACCATTTGTCAGAAATGCTCTATCATTTTCATGTACTGGGAAAATCCCTACTCGTATTTCAGAACTTCTGCAGATTGTTCTAGTCTCTCCTCTGTGCCCTTAAATATTTGCTAAGACCATCTATTAGAGCCTTTACCAATTTATCTTGTAAAACATTACCTAACCTAACTGGGTCATGAGTTTTCAAAGGATAATGTATTGTTCATTTTCGTGTCAACAGTAACTTTGTTTGAATCAAATGGAATGAAAACATTTAAAGTCTCTCTAAACTTCAAAGAACAAATGTAGGTATATTCCAACAGCAGGAGACTTTAAAAGGGAAAATGATTCAAGAATGATGGGAGGCTCTCAAAATGAAATTCTGAAGATAGCCTAGCATATGACCTTACTAAGGAAAAAAAAAATGCCTCTATTTGAAGAGGCTTATGTAGTCGTACAGGCTATTGTCCAATGAGTTAAGATATTAATGAGCAAGTACACAAAATGAAAAAATAACCAGAAGCAGAGATAAGATGGGAACTCAGGAGTTAGGTGATTCATTCTGGGGCACTAAATTACTCATAAAGATTTGCAATATCCACTAGGCCACAGAAGATGTGTCCTGTGGTGACACTGTCACTATCCAAGGGGGCTGATTAAGTTGATGAGATGGATTATTCAGGCAGGAACAAGATTTTTTGTTTATCGACTCCCAGTGGTATGAACTAGGATCCTATTAGGGTCTTCCGTAAAGTTCATACTCCTGCCCACATGGAGAAAGAGATTAGCAAGGATAGACAGGATGTTAGAGCCCCAGCTGAAGGAGTTAGTGGGAGTCCCATTTCCTGTAAGGTACAAGAGTGCAAATCAGGGCCTACAGAGGTGAGTTACCGGGCCAGGAAATTATAGAGTGGGATAATTGAGAATAAGTTGTTATTGGGTACTTGCGGGTACAAAGGAGTAAACAGAGGGAAAAATACCCACTAGGAATAAGAGATACCAAGCTTAAAAGGTGAGATCAATTCTCCTCTCATAGCTGGAAGTGGTGACTCTAATATATCATTGGCTCTTTTAGCTGTGTCTTGTAGCAGGGTGAGGTTATTAAGACAAAAATGGATTATAGCACTGACTATGTAACATGTCTACTACAGGCTATTCAGACCTAATATTCATTAGTAAGGGTATGTTTATAGAAATGTATTATCTAGAGCAAAATATGTGATTGACACTCCCTACTTGTGAAGCCTTAGGTGCACACTTAGAATATCATGTTATGTTCTCAGCATGATCTTTAAGGTGGAAAAGGACACTAGAACATATTGAATGAAATCAATAGCTGAAATTCAATATAACATCAAACTCTGTATATAAGTACAGGGTTACTTTTTGCCAGAATTGTTATAGAACAATTTAAATGTTGACAAGGAATTAAACCTAGAATATGTGAAGTTGGAGGAATTAGTACTAATAAATTGAAGTTGGAGAAAGCTTATACTAAACCTAAAGACCTCTGCAGAGATACAGCTGCTGAAACAAAAATAGAATGGTTTGCCTTGTACAAAATATACACTGATATAAATCATGCTCATTGGTCAAATACTTTGTTTAATACATTAATAGATGAGAAAGAAATTGTAATTCTTAACTCAGAGAAATCTATGATTTTTAGGAATCACTTCCACCAGTACAGTTGTTTAAATTGAGCCACATCAACTTTGACGGTTCAGTGACTGCAGTCACATTTGCCTCATTATTGTCCCTTGCTTTTGGTAACATATTATTTAGTATTGAATATATCTTCTAACACTTAGACGACAAAAGAGAGTTGCTATTCTTTTTCTTCACACCATGGTGTGTCAAATATTCTGCCGGAGCCTAATAACATTGAACACTTTTTGAAGAAGTAAAAGATAAAATGGATGTATTTAATGCCATGTTGATCCAGGAGTTAAGAAGAGATCACTTAGGCAGAGAGTAAGGGTGTGGGGGTCCTCTGTAAGGCTTTTCTCTTTAATGAAAAGCAGTCCCAAATCATCGTCTAACAAAGAGCAGCCTGTAAAGTTGAGCTGAAGACATAGTCAAGCAAGATGGGAGCTTGCATGGTGAATGCCGGCAGGAACAGAGGACTAGACATGTTCAAGATGGTGGCTCCATCTTCCCTTCCCTTTGTCAGCTACCTGTACAGTAAGGAGCAGACAAGATGGCACCAATCAACCGGAAAGCCCATTTGCAAAATAAGATTAGAGCGGGGCCACCAGTCTTCCCCTCACACTATGTAAACGTCATACCTGATCCAACTAATCTGTGAGCCCTACGTGAATCGGACACTGCCTCCTCAAACCGGGCTATAAAATCCAGCCCATTCACTCCCAGCCAGTCTTTTCCTCTTTGAGGCCCCCCTCTCTCTATTGAAAGAGCTGTTTCTCTTCTGCCTATTAAACTTCCACTCCTAAGCTCCTCCCGTGTGTCCATCACAAACTTCAGGGTATATACCCCAGACAGTGTAGCCACTTCAATATAATTAACACTTCTTTTGATCTATGTTTTTATGAAGAAACATTGAAAATGCTGTAAACCAGTAACAACCATCCTGGAAAGCTATAAGAAAAGAAATTTTATGTAATGAATTATAGTAATTTAGAGATGGAAAGAAGAAAATAGATCTTGAAGAAAGTTATTAGGAAATTTATCTAGTATTAAGACAGTGTGTAAAAAAATCATCTCTGAATTTCTAAAAGCACTTCTTAATTCTCATTCCATTAGCATTTATCTCAAATTTATTTCCATCATTAGATTTATCCTGAAGTATTATAGTTATCAGAGTACATTTGAAAGAAGTTTATTTTAAGTACTCAATCCATATATGTTCTTTCAATTGTTATTAGTTATTACAGTTTTTGAAGCACTATTTGATGTGTAGTGTGGAAGTCAAAAATAAAATGTCAGGTTTCTAACATCAAGAAGCTTACAGCTAATTAGACTAGGGTGTCAGGTGATTGTATGAAGCTGGGCCTCACTTTAGCTCCCCATGGAACTTGGTCCTGGGCAAAGCACTGGCTTCTTGCTCAGTGGTTTCATCATCTGTCAAGAGGGGCTTGCACTTTGCCTCAGAGTCGTGAAAATGGCATAGCTCAAACATATGTGATGTACTGAGAACTTTCATGACCATCAACAAACATCAGATTCCATCTGTTCCTTTCTGAAAACACAAGAATTGCTTGTTTTGCAACCATTTATACATTCTGTGCCAGTCAATGACATGAATGCATTCTGAATATCAATTCAGTCTTCACAATTACGCTACGAAGAAAGCCCTCTCATCACCCCATTTTACAGATAAGGATAGTGAGGCCCAGAGGTGTTAAGTATCCTTCTCAGATTCATATAAGTTGCAGAGCTGGTACTTAAAGTCAGTCAGTTTGACCTCAAAATCTATATTCTTAAACACTAAGGTATACTACTTTGGTTTACAAAGCCACGTGTTTATGAGAAGATATTCTCCCAATGTAGTCTGACTTCTGATTTTTAAGAAGAAATTTTAAGTTGCTGATTTCCTTCATTTTTAGTTTATTGGGAGAGTGATTTTGTTGTTGTTGTTGATGATGATGTTGTTGTTGTTCTTTGAAATGGAGTTTCACTCTGGTTGCCCAGGCTGGAGTGCAATGGCGTGATCTCGGCTCACAGCAACCTCCACCTCCTGGGTTCAAGCGATTCTCCCGCCTCAGACTACCGAGTAGCTGAGATTATAGGCACACGTCACCATGCCTGGCTAACTTTTGTATTTTTAGTAGAGACGGGGTTTCACCGTGTTGGCCAGGCTGGTCTTGAACTCCTGACCTCAGGTGATCCTCCTGCCTTAGCTGTCCAAAGTGCTGGGGTTACAGGCGGGAGTCACTGCACTTGGCCAAAAGTGAATTTTTTTTACATTTACATTTTACTATGCTTCCTTTGAAAATTTCTAAATTTTATTTTCCTATAAAACTAATTATCTATTGTTGCTATGCTATACATATATATTCTCTACTGATTAAAAGTAGTAAATTTTGGCTGTCATAGTCTGCAAATATGTATTTCCATTCAGTTATTCAACAAATACTTATCAAGAGTTTATTATGTGCAAAGTCTTGTGCCAAGCACTTAAGACCTAAGGAAGAGGCATTCCTTTTACCCGCTGAGGGATTAAAGTCCACCTGCAAGCACAGATATTTAAACACAGCGATGTGTTAAAGGGACTCTCTGGATTCATCCTTTGCATCTTCCTTTCCTCAGTTACCATCTGAGTGACATTGACAACATACTTAACATCTATTAGCTCCACTTCCCTTCCGTACGAAACAGAGGTGGTGGTGCTGTCTTCCTCCGGGGGTCACACAGAGGATTCGATGGGGAATCCATGTAAAGTGCTTAATGAGAATGCAAACTGTGGTAAATTTTGCCTATGGACGAGGAGGCAGTGTTTCTAAGCATAAGACACGGGTAAACAAGAAAAGTGCTGTAAGTAAAGGTATAAATAAGCACCTGAGAATAAACAGACACGCAGAGTCATTATGATTACCCACACCAGAGGAAGCTTAGTGAAGGAAGTTCGTGAGTGTTGGGGCTTGTATGTTGAGCAGCTTTCATCCTCCAGAAAACCATGTGAGAAAGGGAATTCTGGCTCAAAAAGCAGTGCAATGACGATAAATGGCACATTCAGAAGTTATCTGAACCATGGGACATTTAAAATGAGAAGAAGACAGGGCTAAACACCAAAGATATTGTAGTTTTACGTTGAGAAATAGAAATATGTGTATTCAAAGTTATGCTTATATTTGTATTAATTTCACACACTGAAGAATTAATCTCTGAGAAATAAAAATTTTTCCATTGGTAATTCTGTGAATGAATTCAAAACTGGCACATTTTCAATAATCTTTCATAATGCTGATTGTTCTTCAGTAAAGGACAGGACTGATAGAGCGATAACTTCATGGAGATTCACCGGAAGTCATAACAGACATTATTGAAATGTGTCACTGCCTGTGAGAACAACACCAATGTCACCGCAGTGGTGTAACCCCACATTTGTTCTAATGAGTGCTGGGAGTCAATACGCACCCAAAGGTTCCCACAGCTTATTCTGTGCCAAGGCCATAAACACTCAGAGGACTTGGTGCACTTCCTGACTACTTTTGATCCTAAAAGTAACAATATTACTTGAACCTCCCACAAGTATTGGGTATAAGGATTTTAAAAATAATTGTATTATACTCATTTTCAGAAGAGGCACAGGGATATTAAGTGATTTGTCCAAAGTCACATAGCTAGTAAGTGATGGAATTGGCACTCTAGTTTTGATGTTTTTTCTACTACACCACAATGCTTAAGCAGATACATACACACACACACACACACACACACACACAAACACACAACATGATTGAACAAAAATGAATTAATCAATGCAATAAGCAAAGCTTTGAAAGTCAGTAACCCCCGAGGGAAATTCACTAATAATGCCATAAATTCTTATCCCACTGCTCTCAGTTACTGAATCTATAAAATGTGGTTTATTTTAGCCAAATCGTAGCCCATAATATTGTCTGTGAGTGAGAGACATTTCAATTTTCTACATTTCTTCAGAACATACTCTGAAATATTAGAAAAGTTCAGTGATAATTTAGAGGAATACTAGTTTATAATGCACACAACTTGGTAAGTTCATTTTCTCAGCTTCACTGAGGTATAACTGACCAACAATGAGAGCTCCCAATTTCAATGTGCAATCTGATGAATTTTACAAAGGTTCATAGCCATTAAACCAGTACTGAAATCATGACATTGAGCTTTTCCATTACCCCACAGTCCCCATGATGGTTCATATTGAGTGTCACGATTGGATTGAAGGATGCAAAGTACTGTTCCTGGGTATGTCTGTGAGGGTGTCGCCAAAAGAGACTATCATTTGAGTGAGTGGACTGGGAGAGGCAGACCCACCCTCCATCTGGGTGAGCACCACCCAATCAGCTGCCAGCGTAAAAGCAGATTTGGAAAGAGCAGACTTGCTGAGTCTTGTGGCCTCCATCTTTCTCCAGTGCTGGGTGCTTCCTGCCCTCGAACATCAGACTCCAAGTTCTTCAGCTTCTGGACTCTTGGACTTACACCAGTGGTTTGCCAGGGGCTCTCCTGTCTTTGGCCACAGACTGAAGGCTGCACTGTCAGTTTCCCTACTTTTGAGGTTTTGAAACTCGGGACTGGCTTCCTTGCTCCTCAGCTTACAGACGGCCTATTGTGGGACTTCACCTTGTAATCCCATGAGTCAATTCTCCTACTAAACTGCCCTTCATATATTCATCTATCCTCTTAGTTCCATCCCTTTAGAGAACCCTGGCTAATACAGTCCCTTCTTGTCACTTTGCAGTCAATCCTTTCCCCCACTCCTTGCCCTTTGGGGACCACTGTTTTGCTTTCTCTGTCTGCAGTTTTGCCTTTCCTAGAACAACATGTAAATAGAACCATAGAGTGAATAGTCTTTTTTGTCTAGACAATTAATAATATTTGAATATTTATTAAATTTAGGACCCAAAAAGGAGCAAATTCTCGGGGTCCTATTTAACAGAATCGGTAACTTCACTACTGTACCGCCAACCAAGAAGCAGTACACCCAGTGATTATATCGTTTGAGTACATTTTCAATGTTTTCTAAAAACATAACCTTAAAAAGTCATTTTCCTATAGCTCTGGAAGTTCATGATGAAGGAACACTGAGAATAGAAAACACTGTGGATTTTGGCAAAACCTCATCTAACTGTTGAGATGATACAAGCATTTGTTATACACTTTAATGCAGAAGAAGCCAAAGGTGGTTGATGTGTATGAATAAAGAACATTTTGCTCTTGTTTGAGAAATCATAGGAACATTGTATTATATAAATACCTATAAGGTCATCCAATTCTTCCACATACTGACATGTAATTAATTTTTATTTAAAATTTGTTCCATCTGTGCCTCAAAAACCTTTGTTTTACCAAGTATTTGGTTTTATTTGCTATCATGTGTTTCATTTGTGGCTTGAGTTGTCTATTCATAATTGAACCCACATCGATTTTATGACATTCTGCCTTGGGCTGTGAGCATAAACATGAAGGGGGTCCTTAAGGTGGGGGCCAGATAAACCAGAAAAGGTTATGTTGAGAAAAGGGACTCATGAGAGAACAGATTCAGAAAAAAGGGTGGATTTTCTCTGTGCCTAAGTCCACCCCTCTCCTCAGCAAAGGACAACCCAAAATATCTGTATTCACTGCCCTCGTCATAAATCTAGAGTTTCTGATTGCAAACTTCAGTTTCCTTTCAGACCCTAGGAATTCGGGGAAAGAAGAGGCTGAGGGAGGGGAAATCACAACTTCAGGATTTACTGGGCTACTCAGTGGACAACGGAGTCGCTAAAATGAAGCTGTTCCTCTAGTGGATCTGAGTTTTATGAGTCCTCTTTGTGTTTGAGACCTTGCCCTTCTTGCTCTTGTTTTGGGCATATTTCTTAAACTCTTAGTTAATTTATGCACTCACACTAACCTCTGGGAAGTTTGAACAAGCAATATGTGATTCCTGCCCTACTGGGCCTCCCATGGAAAGAAAACACAAAAATAACTCCAACTCTAGTGCTGTTTTATAAAGATCATAACAGAGACATGTACAATCATACGAATAAGAAGAGTGGGCTCCTCAACATTCTCTGTGTGGACTAAAAGGTCATCCAGGCTAGATATGGCATTTGAACTGAGATTCAGAAGAAAGACATGGCAGGCAGGAGACATGACCTTATGCGAGCAGAGAGAAAAAGTTTTATCCTGCGTTTAGAGGGGAAAGTGAGTAATTCACTTCACCATTCTAACCTTCCCGAACATTAACAAATTACACTTTCATTACATTCCAAAGCTTAAAGATAGGAGATGGTTAAAAATGATTCTGCCCATGCACCTAGAAAAAGAAACAAATTCTCAACCTATTTAATATTATTACCAACCCCTTTATTATCTCTAGTTAAATGTTCTTTAATTGACATTGACCTCTATTTCGTGAAACCCGGAGAATATTAAGTCCATCAACACACTTGGGAGGCAGCAGAAATCAAGGCGCCTTCTCCATTTTGCTAGTGCTGGCCCTGCTGAGGGACTTCTCTTGGGTGCCCTTTTCCTCAACATTTCCCTCTGCTTCATTTTCATTCACCCTCTCATCCCACATCCCACAGTCTGCCACTGACATCAGTTCCTCTTGCTTTTGTTCCCTAATGAGGTCCAGGTCTGTCTGTCTTTGAGTTTTCTGTTCCATCTACCTAATATTAACATGCTGTGGGAGGTAGGATTCTGACTAAGGACCATTCATGATTAGGCTAAAAATTGCCTTCTGACATTTTCCCTAACCATCTTTTTAACATAAAATGTCATTAAAATATAGCTGAACTCTGCCTCGCTCTCTTATAGCTTGGAATGGAAGCTAAGCTCACACATGTCCCCAGATATTTTTAATTTCAAGGATAAATTCTGGTTAAAATAATTGAAAACTAAGTGTAAGATGAACAGAAAAAGAATTATAGCACCTAGAATGGTAATAAGGCAAAACAAGCTCCTTGGGGACACACCATCAGCATCATCCATGGAGATTTGTGGAGTACTATCTGCATCTTTACATTGTGGCAAAGATACGGATATAAAATTAGGCTCCTGGACTTGAAGAAATTGCAACCAAAGCTAGAAACAAGATACGATAATATGAACCTTAATCATGAAGTATGTAAAAACAATTAACATCAATGGTGTACATATGAGTCATTGCTTAATTAAAATTGTTGTAGTTCTCTGTAAAAGAAAAAAAGTCACTTTAGGCTGACATGAAAATGCATTAAATTATTACACCCTTCCCTAAAATCTACATTATCAAATGCACAACTTGCTTGTTCCTTGAAGTCACTGTCATTTTAGTTTTTCAGTTCATAATGTTATTTTCTCCAGCCATGGTTGTGTAGGAGATGAGAGGGAAGCTAACATTTATTAAGACCTTCCTTTATGTCTGGTATTGTGTTCATAGTAACCAGATGTCTTTTAAAATTCAAGTTATTTCTTTGTATTTATTTATTTTTTAATTGACAGATAAAATCGCATGTATTTATGTTGTACAAGACATCTTCAACTGTATATACATTGTGGAATAGTTAAATCTAGCTAATTAATGAATGCATTTGTTCACATAGTTATTATTTTTGCAGTGAGAAGACAATATCCACAGGATGGGGAGATGTCAGTTAAACGATATATAATTGAAGTTAGACAGGAGGAATAAGTTCAAGAGATCTATTCTACAGCATGGTGACTAGAGTTAATGATGATACGTCATATTATTAAAAAATAAAACTCAAGTTAAATTGACTTCAAACCCATCTCAATTCCTAAAAAGTTCTATTCACAATCCCACTAGAAATTGACAAATATCACTTGAATTATATGGAGAACTAAATAAAGCATTCTGTAATGTTTGATTATGACATAAGGTAGCTATTCCATTTCAATTCCCATTGTTTATTCCAGTGAAAATAAAGCCAACAAGCAAACAAAACTCGTCAAAGAAAGCTAAACTGACAAACTATCCAGCAAAAAAACCCCTAAAAGAGCAAATCAAACCATGTCAAAAGTTGTTTAAAAAAAAAAAAAAAAAAGAAGGGAAGAGGGGAAGGGAGATATATGTATGACAATTTTTTATCTCTGTCTATTCCTGCACGTTATTAGGGGCTTTCACTCAGAGATCTGCAAAGTTGAGTGGACATTAATTTAGTGAAACAAAATTCTAGTAATACAAACCATTTAAAATTTCCATGAATTTAACTGTAATGAGATTTTTGCTACTTTTTTGAAGCTATGCTTTTTTAGTTAGAACAAGTAAATGTCTAATATTTGAATATTAGAGAAATTACAGTTTTTATTTGAAAATTGTCATACAATGTACAAACACATACATATACTCTTATACAGATAAGGATTTGCATGCAGAGTCACAGTCCCCTAAAATAATGACTTTTTAAACAGCAGGATTCTGCTACTGTTCAAAACCTCCCGACTGAGTTTAATTATTTATGTAAATATATTCTAATAAAATGTTGATAATATTTCAATGCATAATAAAATATACATACATATATATCCTATCAAATTTCCTTTTTGTGTCCTCATTTTGCAAAATCTCTAATTACATGGTTATGATGAAAATTTTCACATAATTTGCATTTTATTGACAGTGATGCCAACTTGATAATTTTTCTTAAGTCTTAAGAAAGACTTAAGTCTTAAGTTCTTTTATATTTTCTTAATTTTAGTTGGTAGAATGCTTATTCTGTTGAAATAATAGCAACTTGAATTTTCAATCCCTTAAAGCAATGCTAGATTTGTAACTGTCTTATAAATTTTGTTTTATGCTCATTGTAATAGAAATATATATAACAAATTATTATTATTGCAGAAGTTATTTCAAGATTTTTTAAATCATTTAAGTGGTTTTTATCATTGAATGGTGGTTTTTACCATCTCTTAAAGCAAGACATAAACCCATATAGTATCTTAAAACATTCTGCTTTTGGCTTTTTTAGTGTTAACACCATTATTATAGGCTTGCCATCAGCAATTTCTGAAAATTACTCTTGAAAATTAAAAATCATATTTTTCAGTTTTTCACTTAAGTCAAAACCTGTACATTTTTCAAGTATAAAAAGTATGACCATGAAGATGGTTCCACTCTCCTGGGTGTAAATGAGGTACTAACAAAATGTTCAATGAAATCAGAGAAGCCGGAGAGGGTTCTGGTATCACATTCTGGCATTTTTCCTATTAATGAAATGATACACGGTCTTGGGGATCTGGTTTTAACCTAGAAAGTTCAATAATCCAACTTTCTCTCCTCTTGGGGAAAAATATCAGACTAACACACTTTTTAAACTTCTGAATTATATTTTTATTATTATGTAATGATGTGATTTTGTTTTTACCAAATAAACCAAACAAAAATAAATTATAAAATGGATTATTGTCAATAACCTTTCCGTATTCCCCCCGCCCCCACCCCTACCTCTCTCTTCTCTTTCTTGCTCTCTCATCTGTACATTTTTGTCTTGTGTTACTAGAATTTGGCTTGGGAACCTGCCTCTCTTTTGGCTCCGCAGGGAGTTCAGTCTGTACGTCCTGGCCAGGTTCTCTCCCATGCGGACTAGTCTGGGATAGAAAGTCTATTTTCTTCTCCAAGGTCCTCCATTCTGGTCACAAATGGTCTCTGCTTTTGTCTTCTAAACCAGGAATGGCAGGGTCATGTTTTGCATCCTATGTATCCTGCCGAGGGCTCTGTCTACTGTCTCTGAGCAACGCCCTTTCATTCTAAACCATCGAAGTTCTCTTAGATGACTGTGTGGTCCAAGGGGTCGGGGTCTTTTTGACAATGTCTGGAACAGCTAATGGGACATTTTAAAGCCCTTTTGATAGGAAAAATCATCTCATGTTCACAGAAAAGCCAAAAGTGGGCCAGCTATTTGCAGGACAGCATTGCCACTCCTTGTGTCATGGCAGTAACTCTGGGGTAAGTCAGAGTCAGAATGCTATTCACACCTAGCACTGTGTAGGTCACATACATGCAGTGCACTGGGCTTGTCACTGCTAATAACCATTGTGGCAACACAATTGTTGTTAATATATGAATATTCCACTATTGTTCTCTTTACTTGTCCAACGAGGGCTTGACTGGCCTTGCCGGCTGAGTGTGTTTCTTTCCTTACACTGCCTGGTCAGAGCTCTGCCACTTGGGTTTTGCATTGAAGGAGGAAAGGTGGGTTTGGGAAAGAACTTCAGAGATTTTGAATTGAGAAACAGCAGAAAAGTAGCAGAAGGAGAGAAAAACAAGTAAGAAAATAAGAAGGATTTTTAGAAATATTGCTTGAGCCATATTTGGTTATGAGCCATAACCTAGTACATCCATGGTTTTTGGAAACTATTTTGAAATTACTCTTTGATGCTGTATGGTTCTCCTTTGTTCATATTTGAGGCTAAGCCATAAATTCAAACATATAGTTCAACAGAAAAACATGGATAATAGTAATACAAATAGTTTACATTTATGCTGTGCTAGGAAATCTTTTAAATGTTTTGGAAAAGAGGAGTGAATTTAAATCTTATGGCAACCTTAGGGTAAGTTTTATTTTATTCTCACTAACAGATTCAGAAACAGGCTCTGGAACTTATTTTCCTTAAGGTCACTCAATAAATACACATCCTTGCAAGCCTCAACACCAGTTGGTCTGACCCCAGACTTGAGGCTCCTGAAAAATAGACTCACACTGCCTGGTGACCTTTGACATTCAGCCAGGTTCCATATTGCTTTCTCACTCTGGAAGAAAATGCCAAATAATGTAACCAGATTCTTTTGGGTTTTCTGTCAAATGAAGAATAAACCTTTGTGAAAATTAATTCATCCAAAAGGATGATTGGTACCCTTGAATACATTGTATTTTTATTCTAGGAATAGACTGTTTTTACATCAAAACCCACTATTTTAAGCTGAAATGTTGTCACCTTAAAAAAAAAATGATATATTAGAGTCTTAACCCTCAGTACTTCAAAATGTGACCTTATTTGGAAATAAGGTATTTATTGAGGTGATCAAATTAAGATGAGGTCAGTAGGGTGGGCCCTAGTACAATATTATATAAAAAAGGGAAATCTGGACACAGACACAAATGCAGGGAGATGACCTAAAGACATTGAGGGAGAAGATGGCCATCTACAAGCTAAGGAAATATCCCTTCCTCACGGCCCTTGCCAATACCTTGGTTGTAGATGTCCAGCCTCCAGAACTGTGAGACAATAACTTTCTGTGGTATAAGCCACCCAGTTTGTGGTACTTTGTTACAGTAGCCCTAACCGACTAAGACGTCTACCTTATTCTCCCCTTTTACTGTCCTCTCTTTCTCTTGTTCAAGACTTCAATACCCTGTCTGCAACTCACACTCCTATGAAAGGAGCAAGATCATCCTAGAATTTTATCTACCCCAAGGCTTTTGATATGCTTGTGTCCCAACCTGGGGTTTTACTTTATGAAATAAAGACAGCTCATTATTTGTGTCAAGAAGCAAATTTCAAATGTTGTGATTAGAAATAAAAACATTTTAAACAGAGAGATTAGTAAGCCTAATCAAGTCATACCATCATTTAGCTGCTTGCCTTTCTTACATTCCATATGTAGGCTACATAAATTACTAAATATAAAGAAACCTAGATAAGGTTGTATAGTCAGAGAAATATATTAAAGATGCAGCATTGTCTGATTCTCCAGTTTCCTTCGTCTATCACTATGGCAACCAAGAAGGTGTTGGGTTGAGATGGCGCAAGCACACTACCAAAGCATCCTAGATTGTGGTGTCATTTAATGGAAAATAATCATGCTGGTGATTTGCCTTGGTATCGAGCAGATTTTATGTAATCAAGAAATCAACTTGTGTTAGGTTAAGTAACTGATATTGGGAAGTTTTACCCCAGCAAAGCCTAGTTCATCTTCTCTCTCATTGATAGTCTAAATTCGATGAATACAAGTAATTCGCAGCTTCTATCTTCATCTACAACCATTTTACCCTCCTCCTATATCAAAAAATTAGGGTTCTGCATCCTCACATATCTATATCCATTTTGTTCCCATTATCTTGTTCTCGGAAACTCTTCTAAAACTTCATTTACGCAGACTCTCTCCCAAGCCTCAGATGTGGCCTCACACGGCCAGCAATGTGTTCCTGAAACCTAAAATCAGCCAAGTGCTGTTTGTCTGATATTCATGTCACATGAACAGGTCACCAGTTGAGAAAAAAGAATTCAATATTAAATTATCTCCTCCATTAGACAACAAGCTTTACATGTCGTTTCAGATTTTTGCAATATGTGATTATAATATGTGAAGGGGGAATCTTTGGGCTACCATGTATCTAGATGCATTAAAAAAATCCCCCAAATTGTGACTTTTTTGTCTTCTACTTTTAATTTGTGTCCTCAGAGCACCTTGCATAGTTCCAGTGGAAAATGAGCACTTTATATATATTAGTAGACTTGACTTGAATAATGAACTTTGTTATAATAGGGTTGTATTATATAAATTATTAAATTTTTAGTCAAATCCTGGGATAGAGAAAAAGGCTTAATTCACCTTAGAAAGGGCACACAGCCCTTGATAATGACAAGATTAAAGGCCTATTAATATTGCAGGAAAAGTATGACCATTAACACTTATCTATTATGCCTCCTATTGTTAATGCTGTGTCACTTTAGGATTCAATGTGTTGGCTCTATGAAATCCAGTTTTCACTTATTGTATGTTTCTTGGTTTGATGTCTATTGGAAATTAATAAAAACAAATTTGGAGCTTTGGGGTACACAAAAGTGGAAGAAATGGTTTCTTCTCTGAAACAGTATCAACTCATAGAGAAAGAACGAGGATAAACTAGTGAGCACCCTTAAAAGTGTGCTTGAGGGACAAAACCTGAGACAAAGAATGAAACACAAATTTCACTTACGAGAAATAGTCCAATAGAGAAAAAATGTCTCTTAAAAAGAGATATCTAAAATAATAATAATCATGAGTAAAATAATACCTGACATCCTAAAAGTAGTAGATGTTAGAAAACAAAATCACTAAAGCAGACGACCTACATGGAAGCATATGTGATTCTTGTGTTGTCTAGTATTTCATGTAACAGAATACTATCTGCTTTCTTGTAAGTAAATAAAATATAATTTCTAGGGCTGAAAATTCATGTGCGGAGAATCCAGTATGAGAATATAACTTTATCTAGAATAGAGTGATAATTAGATTATTAACCAGGCACAGGAATTTTTTCACTATGGACGTCTCCCTCTCTATAATTTCTGCTCACCTTGTACTTCAAAAACACATCTTTCTTAAAGCTGACAATTAGTAAACTCCATACTTTAATGTACACTTCAAATTAGGTCTCACATAAGCTTGGAAAAATCTGGACCCATATTTTGACACTTGCATATATTACAGTGGGTTGGTTTGAAATATTACCACAATCAAGAGAAAAGAGCAGTGCCCAGCATGCTGGCTATAAATTGCTAATTTAGTAAAAGCCATTATCATTCTTTCTCAAAGAGTTCTCTGTGTGTGGTCCTGAACTAAGTGCTCTATATGTGTGATCCCAGACAGACTTCTTATATGACTTCTGTAGTAGCCCCATAGTCAGGTCTCCATATGGTTAAAGAGAATCAGCAAATTAGCCAGGCCAGGATAGAACAACTCTTTGAAGAATCACAGAGAGAACTATATGGGAATAAACACTAAACTAACTCAAATCTTAACATATAAATAACCAATGCATATTATATACAATCATGAATAAAATTAACATTTTGAAGTAGCATCTAAACTATATAAATATTTCAGATGCATTATTGCTAATTTAATTTCACTCTAATACTTCAATAAAGTACATTCACTAAAAATAACTACCCCACGATGTTTTGTTGACCAGTTTTCCCAGGCATGACTCCAGTCTTTGTTCAGATAGTCTCTGATTGACCTGTTATGGAAACATAACAGGTCTGTGGAAAAATGGTCTTCCACGAAACCAGTCTCTGGTGCCAAAAAGGTTGGGGACAGCTGTATTAAAAGCATGAATGTTCACTGCAGCATTGTATATTAGCAATAATTTTTAAAATGTGCATTAAAAGAGTGCCAGTTAAATAATCTAGAGCACATCCATAAAGTCATACACTCTGTAACTACTATAAAGAATAAAGTAGATTTTTACCTGCTACTATAGAAATAACTTCCATATGTTGTTACTGTAAGGATTGTGATTTAGAACAGTATGCAAGGTAAATTCCTCCTTGTGTATTTTTATGCATATGTGTGAATGAATGAATTGAAAATTTCTGGAAAGAAATATAACAAATTATTATCTCTGGGAAATGGCATTGGAGTTTTCAGGCATAGAAAGGAGATTTTAATCTTGTTTATCCTTGATTTAGAAACCACTATGTAAATATTTTGAATTTATGCCAAAACACAAGCAAGTTAAATTTTTAAAAAATTGATTAACAGTCAAACAAAAGTTATAGTAGGAGAATAGTCAGTAACTAAGTAAAGCAAAACAAATACCAAAATGACATATATACATGTTAAGAAAAATAGCACAAGAAGAACAGTTTTTCAATAAAGAATGATGAGAACTTAGAAAAAGTGGAAAAACATAAAGCCTTCTTGGATCCTCATTTCACATTATACCAAAATAGATTCTAGACAAATTCCAGACACAACTAAGCAAAACACTAACCTATTAATTAAACCAAAAATAATTTGAAGAAAATATAAATGAGTCCATGATAAAATTCTTGGTGATGGATCCAATAAACTTCAAAGTAGTTCAAAAAGAAATGCCAAAGGAAATTGATCTATTTGAGAACAAACTGCTGAGTTTATGTTT
Organism: Macaca thibetana thibetana; assembly: GCF_024542745.1. Taxonomy (NCBI): domain Eukaryota; kingdom Metazoa; phylum Chordata; class Mammalia; order Primates; family Cercopithecidae; genus Macaca; species Macaca thibetana. Next base: position 87,782,731 of record NC_065594.1, read on the forward strand.
GGATATTTCTGATAGAACCCACTAAGCTAATCACAAAGGTAATTTACAATGAGAGTTGCCGGGAATGTCTTCTCTTTGCTTCCTAGCATAGCTAGCTACCTGTCCTTCAAGAAACCGCTATACGCAGGTGGTTGCGGCAGAGCTGAGCCAGCTCAGCTGCAGGGGTGGAATAAAGGAGAGCTGATTGCCTTATAGCAGCCAATGAAGCCCATTTTCTGGTCACATTGATTGGTTTAGGGAATATCCAGTAACCAAAGGAGGACAATGAGGTATGAGATGTTTGCTGAGGTTTTCTAAGAAAAAGAAGTTTCCTCCATTTTTCAAAGAAGATCCTGAGAGAGAACTCCACTCTTCTTTTGAACTATGTGATGTAAGAATTGAGGTCTGGGACTGTTAAAGCCATTTTTCTGTGATATCAGGAAGGGCTGGAAGGAAGAGTGGTAGGAGCCGGTGTCACACCCACAGGGCTAGAATGAAACCACTAGAGCGTGTAGCAGAGGGAAGAGTCAGAATGCAATGTGGCCCCAGATACACTGTTTGAGTTGGGACCTAAAGGGCCAGGATACACTGAGTTGGGATGTAAAGGCTCCTCTAATGTCAGACTTTTAGTTACAAAACACATTAAATTAACTTTGTTGTTTAAAACAACTTAAATGTGTTTTCCATAATTTGCAACACAAAACATTTCAAATGATGCATATTTAAATAGATGTTTTCTCAAGGCAATGTTTTGGATTTCAAAGAGGGTTTTGCAGTCATCCACAGACAGCCCAAAAAATATGAAACCCCACAGTTATACAACAGGAAGAAATTCCTCACTTTATAAATAATTCACGATGGGACTCCACTGAATATAATCCACCCTAATGCACTGAAAATGGAAACTGACTTATAAACAATTTATATTCTTCTAATGTGGAAGCAATAGCCTTCATCTCTTAGGATTTTGCAGTTTGTAAAGCTGTTTTATATGCATTATCTCATTCGACCTAGGAAACCAAAAGAAGCTCACATTGGCCAGGACCCCAGGAGTATGCTGGTAGAAAGAGTTGACATCCATTTAATCCATTTGACATTGATATTGATTTACTTTGCAGTCTTCCATACTTGTGCCGGTGCCATACTTACCAAATAACTGTACCTCACCATTCACATGTTGCCTCCTGTCTTACAAAGCAAACCCACAACGTGTTTGTTCGATGGTCACTGGTTCAGTAGCCCCACTGCCAAGTGAGAAACTCTTGGGTTTGTTGGGAGACAGACGGAGCTTGAAACTGCCCACAGTTACTAAGTATATAACATTTGGAAAAGATATTAAAATACTCTGAGTCTCTGATTTATCATATGAGAGTGGGAATAATACACACCCACCTCACAGATTTTTAAGTACCAAGTAGGATAATTCCCTTCACACTTTTTATTCTTCCTTTGACTGATTTTATCTTTCAATTCTTCTTTCATAAAAATATGCAAATATTTCTACTTTTTAAATTTATAAATTTAATGGTTTCATTCCCATGCTTAAAATCTTTCAATGATTCCTTATTCCTCAAGCATGCAGTCTGATCCCCATATCAGGACTTTCACGATTACCCATGATCTGGCCAGGACACCTTCTCAATTGTCACTTGGCCACCTCTTCCCACCAGACTCATGTGCCCCAGGTGTGTGGATCCCACCTAAGACGGCCTTAATGATCCCCTCAGCATGATCAAACTTTAGTCCTGACCCTTTTTTTGGAGGAATTACTTTAGAAAATCTGTAAATTACTTCTCTTTTCTTCTGTGATGTATGTAAACTTTTTAAAATGCCTCTTGCAAATTATTACCATCCAGAGCTATCTTTTTCAAGGATCTAGGAGGTCCCTTTTAGAAACATAAACATCAAGGAAGATGATGGCCCTGTCTCCCAGTGCCTCCCTAGGGTAGGAGCCCAACTTAGGGGGTGCCTTGCTCCAAGTTGTAAAACAACCTCCTTTCACCAAGATATGAGAAAGTTTGCTTTTCCTTTGGGTGAAGCTAATTAGCCAACCCAAACAGCCTGTATTCTCTCTCACCCAGTTCTTAAAAATTCTTATGTTCTTCCTTTCAGTGGAGCTAAATTCAGACTGAGTCTGGTCTCTTTCCCCTCAGAGAGCTTTGAATAAAATCTTCCTTGCCTGTTCACCCTTGTCTGATGCAATTCTTGTTTTGACAATCCTCAGTGCAACATGTGATTATGCCCATGCCTGGCTTAACCATTTGTTTTTTCAACTTGGAACAATTTTCTCTCTCTTATCCACAACAATTTATGCATTCTTACATCAAAGGATTAACATCTTGTTAAGTGTGTTCCTTGCTTGGACTAGGGACTTCTTGAAGGCAGGAAATATTTTATTCAAATTTTGGTTCTAGGGATTAACCCAATGTTAGGTACTTAGTGTACTAAGTGTACTCCCCACAAATGCTTGGTGTCTGTCAACCAGAACAAGCAACATTGCATTTAGCTCCCCATTCAACTGAGCGTGAGCAAATAAATTAGAGCAAAAATAAAGAAATAAATAAGCTGGAGGTCAGAAGGAAAATCCCATAAGCAAACCAGGAACAAAATGTTAGCACTGCTGCTCAGCAAAGATGATAAGAAAATTTGAACATTATGCTTTCTTCCAGAAAATAAACTCCCCTGTGCAAGAGAAGTGGTGGCAAAAAACAAGAAGTTATCTCTAAATCTCCAAAAAGGTAGTTCTTTTCAAATAAACTGAAAATATCTCTTTGATATTTCCAGGTAGGTTAAAACTGAAACTCTTTTTCTAAGTGTAGTTTAAATATTAATAAGACAGAAGTTGGGGCTGGGCATAGTGTCTCACACCTGTAATCCCAGCATTTGGGGAGGCCAAGGTGGGAGGATCACTTGAGCCCAGGAGTCTGAGAATAGCCTGGGCAACATGGTGAAACCCTGTCTCTACAAAAAATACAAAAATTAGCTGGGCATGGTGGCACATACCTGTGGTCCCAGCTACTCGGGAGGTTGAGGTGGGAGAATTGTTTGAGCCAGGGAGGTCAAGGCTGCAATGAGCCATGGTTGCACCCCTGTACTTCAGCCTGGGCAACAGAGCAAGATGCTGCCTCTTTTTTTATAAGTGTTGAAACATCACACTTATAAAATCAATAAGATGAAGAAAAAAAGAGGAACAAGGGAAAAGAAAGAATACCAAACATATCAGGCACTTAAATTTTCTAGAAACTGTTCTAAACAATCCTAATGTAGTCCTAAAGTGGATGCTTTTTACACTGAGGGAGGAGGCGAAGTAACTTGCCCAGTTTGGTCAGCTAGTAAGCAGCACAGCCAGGATTCAAAACTAGATGGTCTGACTAAAAGCCTACGATCTTGCACATTACATGATAATGAAACAACACAGTTACTTGCGAATGAATTCAGAAATTGTAATGAAAATGATATGGCTAGTGTTAAAGACCAATTGACCAGCTGGATGTACATTTATATATTGTAATGAGCTTCATAGAAAATAATCACTGATTTTGACCACACACAACCCAAGATTTTGGGTACAGCATTGTGTAAAACTTTTTCACCAATATTTGGGAAACATAGATGCTCAAAGTAAAACAAAAGCTGAGCACATGTAAAATAATCCAAAATTGTCACACTTCATTTTCATGAGCCCTAAAAAAATCTCTCAGAGCAGAATAAAGTAAATATGGATGCCCATTATTTTTCTGCACAAACTACTTGTAATTTGTAGCAAAAGCATTTTCAGATTAAGCAAACCAGAATTTTTTCTTCCAGTTGGATATAAGTACCTAGAATGTTATATTAACAGCAAAGAAAAATCAAATTTTTACAAGAAAAGGGCAGTCTGCTTGGATAGACTCTATCCTGTTTGGAGAATGATAAAATCCTCAGAGGAAATAATTGCATTGCTGCAAGGAGCTCCAGCAACTAAAATTGTGTGGCGCCTTGATATTAAATTACTAAGAGGTCCTGCTGGTCACTGTTTGTTAACTTACATTGAGCCAGAAAGGAACTGGCAGTCAAAAAGTGTTTTCAGAGGAAAATCAAAGATACTCATTTAGAATTTTAATTTTAAAAAATGCAGAAATAGCTTTAAAGGAAAATTCTTAAATTAACTTTGATTTATTTCATTTATGTTATTTTACTTTACTTTTTTAAAAAGGAAGATGGGAAAGCAGCTTAGATGGGAAATAAATTAATTTTATCCTGTATTAGAGACTTCACATGGATATTAACTATGACCTTTTGAATGCACATGAGCTATATATATTTTGGAATGAGAAGTAGCTAAGAAATTAAAAGCCAAAAGTAATAGTGGGAAAAGATAAGCTGAACCACATCCAAGCACTTAAAAATGTTGGCTTGAGGCATGTACCAGTAAGTCTAAGATCACATAACCAACCTCTTTCTATGACCTGTAATTACTCTTTCTGCACAGAGAGAAGTCTGCTGACTTTTCAGTAAAGTATTCCCTAGATAATACACTTCTTGATAAATATATTGAACTTCTATGACAAGTTGTTAAAAATGTTTTACAATGTCCTTAACATTGGCAAAAAACTGTGTATTCCAATTTATTGTACTATGCATTTGCTAAATTAAGTCCTTAAGGTTTTGTCTTTATATTAGCTGGCTTTTCTCTGGAATTTGATACTATCTAATGCTCTCCTTAAAATCTCCGCCTTCTGCATTCAAATATATGTATATGCAAATCCCTATGCAACAAATCGGAATGAAAGTTCCTCATTCCTGTGACAGAATTTTCTTCTTTTGTTCTTATTTTTCTTTCCAGGTTGAGTTGGCAGTCCACCATCCATTCAGAAATCCAAGGATGGAGTCATTGTCCACCACTCAGCTCCATGTATTCAATCATCCAGGATTGGAGTCACTGTCCACCCTCCATCCTCCATCTATTCAGCCATCCAGGATTGGAATCACTGCCCGTCCCCCAGCTTCTATCTATTCAGTCATCCAGGGTTGGAGTTACTGTCCATCCTCTAGTACCTATCTATTCAACCATCCAGGATTGGAATCACTGTTCATCCTCCATCCCCCATCTATTCAGTCATCCAGGATGGGAGTCACTGCTCATCTTCAAGCTCCCATCTATTCAACCATCCAGGATTGGAATCACTGTCCATTCTCTATCCTCCATCTATTCAGTCATCCAGGATTGGATTCACTGTCCACCCTCCATCCTCCATCCATTCAGCCATCCAGGAGGGGGTCATTGTACATCCCCCAACCTCCGTCTATTCAGCCAACCAGGATTGGGGTCATTGTCCACCCTCCATCCTCCATCTATTCAGTCATCCAGGATTGGGGTCATTGTCCACCCTCCATCCTCCATCTATTCAGTCGTCCAGGATTGGGGTCATTGTGCATCCCCCATCCTCCATATATTCAGTCATCTAGGACTGAGGTCATTGTCCATCCTCCATCCTCAATCTATTTAGCCATCCAGAACTGGGTCATGGTTCACTCTCCATCCTCCGTCCTCCATCTATTCAGTCATCTGAGATTGGCATCATTGTCTGTCCTCCACCTTTTTATATCTAAAGTTTCCTCCAAGTCTTGCAAATTTTGCTCTCACAACTGTTCTCTCCTTTCTATTTCCACTGCCAAACATGGCCTTGGTTTAGGCTCCCTTCATATATTTTTCAATGGTCTCCCTCACACTAATTTTTTATCACCCATTCATGTACAATATTACTACTTGAATAAATCTAAAATATTCTGATGATGCTACTATTCCATGTAAAAGTCTTCAGCTGTTCCCCCATAACTTACACGATGAAATTTGTGTTCTTTGGTAAGAATTTTCAAGGGCTAGTTTTCCCCAATATTTCATCTTCATCTTCTTGCCTCTCCATCTTCATTTTATGGAATAGTAATTCTGAGCTACTTACCAGTTAGCAAACATGCCATGCTTCCTCTTCCTCCCTCCTATGCTTGGCCACGTGCAGGTCCTTCTGATTTGAAAGATAAACATGCATTCCGATAGTTTTTCCATTAGTGTTTTCTGACAAATCTGTGTTTATCCAACCTATATGCCACCTCCTCTGTGAAGGTTTCCTTATCTACCCACTCCACTACTCCCAAATTAGTCATGTCAGCTTCTCAGCAACTCCAGTAAGTCACAGGCTCTTTCAAGATTACTCTGACTACTCCACGTAAGTATTACATATTTAAATGTGTGAGGTCAAAGTTGATGACTTATTGATTCTACTCATCTTGGCTTACCTAGAGAACTGCATGGTGTTTGCTATAAAATGGACACTTAATAAATATTTCTTAAATTAAACCGAATATAGAGATTAGATTTTCTTAAAAATGTCATATTTTCCATGTCAATTCACTTTTAATTTAATGTGCTTTTAAAAGCATCATGAAATGTTCATTGAAAATCCATAATTAACATTTTAAAATTCCAGTTGAAAATTCAGTATCAAGGACATGTGATAGCACCACTCTATTGCCTTAAGCATTAGCTGGATTGGAAAGGTATATGTAAATGTATAATAACTACATTAGAACAATGGAACTTGGTGAAATAAAAATTAAGAACTTCCTGAAAAATCAAAAGTATATGAGATTGTCTTGTAGAGTGAATCACCAACCAAAATGTGTCCAAGAGACTATTGTTGGAAAGGTGGGTTGACGCTCAGAAGTGAGGAAAGTAAGAAGGCAACTGTTTCCAACGTTAGCTGATGATACGATTAATGGATGCATTGCCGCTCAAATAGCTGGATGAATTCAGACTTTCATCCACACAGCCCCCTTTTCCGGCACAAACATTTCCCTGGGGCCAGGAAGCAATGGTGAGGAGTCAGCCTCCAGGTAAAAGTGGTGGACATGAGACCTTAGGTAAGAGAGATTAATGCCCTGGATTTCTACTGATGTACAGACAGAATAGGAAATATTCTTGTAGCAAATGAGATGCCTTGTCCATTAGGGAATCCTAAATTTGTCTCATTCTAAGTAAATATAGGTGAGAGTATAATCTTCTGCACAGGTAGTCCACTCTTTAAGTAGGCTGTGCAATCAGATAGCAGGTTGCTTAACCAGAAACCTCAACCACAATCATCAAGACAGAACAAGGACCACAAAGCACTTCAGGAAAATTTGCATTATGAAAGACATAATACATTTTAAAACAAAAGAATTACTGGCTGAGTGAGAGTTTAGTAGATATTTCATGCTCACAAAGAGATGCAAGGACATATTGCGTACATAAAATATAAACCATAAAACAGCCTAAATTTTTTTTAAAAGATTGCTAAAATGCATACTTCAGTAGGTGGTCTGAAATGTTTATATCCAAAAGATAATTCAGTGAGTTGAGAGAATGAGCTCAGGAATATTTCAGAAAGCCACAATATGACAATGAGATGCAAAGCATAAAAGTAAAATTGCAGAGTGAGGCATGGATGATAGATTCCAGGTCCCAGCAATCTTCTGATATAATAGGTGTCAACCTTAACTATATGTTGGGATTATTTCCAGATTTTTAAAATAATCGTGATGCTTAAAAGACAGACACTTAACAAAAGAAGATACCAAATGGCCAATAAACACACAAAAAAAATGTTCAACATCATTACTCATCAGAAAATATGAGTTAAACCACAAAAAGATACTACTATACATCCATTAGAATGTTTAAAATGTAAAAGACTGGAAATATCAAGTGTTGGTGAGGGTGTGGAGAAACCAGAAACCTCCTAAGTTACTGAAGGGAGAATGAGATGAGTGAGTTACTTTGGAAAGCTTTGGCAGCCCTCTAAAGAGTTAAGTCACAATACATACCAGCAATTTTACTCCAATAAATATACCCAAGATAAATTAGCACATGTATTCACCAAAAGAGATGCACATGAATGCTTATAGTTGTTTTATTAATATACTCCCCAACTGAAAACAATTCAAATGCCAATGTAAATAAACGGTGGTACATTTATTCAATGGAACACTATACAAGAACAACAAACACAATAAAAAAGCACTGGTGTGTGCAGAAACACTCATAAATCTCATTGATATTGAGCCGAGTAAATAAAGCCAGAAATCAAAGAGTATCTTTGTAAGAAGTTCAAGAAAATAAATGAATGTTGATAAAATTCCATATATTCATTTATATAGTTAGGTTAAGGATAGACTGAGAAAGGGCCAGATAAAATTGTGGGATTAGTGGAAATGTTTTCTATTATGATATAGGTGATAGTTATATGATTGTGTATATACACAAGTCTAGGTGTGTGTGTTTAAAAATCATTGAACAACACACCTTATATTAGTGTAGTTTATCCACTTTGCTCTATATTATATACATTAATTTAAAATGGTAAAAAACCTGACAGCAGATCCCTCCCCTAGATATTCTGAATAAATTGTTTTAGGCTGTGACTTGTGCATCAGTGTTTTTAACACCTCATGGGACTCTGAAAGTGTGCCACTTGCGAATTAGCTCTGAATTAATATTTTAAAAATATACTTCAAAAGGGGGAAAATAAATCCAGAAGAGAGTAATGTAATGCAAAAAGCAAATTTGAAAACAGAAACTTTCTACAATGAATTTCCAGAAAATGGATTGACAAGTTGTTTCTACAAGATCGAAATCAATGAAAATAGACTGAAAAAGAATGCACAGATGTGTACGTTCAAAAGATAATTACAAAACACCTTGTCACAGGTACTTAGACTCTTCTTTGGCTACGCCTATTGCTCAGACTTCTTTTGATTTTAATGATCTTGACAGCGTTGAGGATTGCTGGCCAGGTGCTTAGTAGGACAACCTTCTACTGAAATTTCTCTGATGTTTATCTCATTATTAGGGTGGAGTTCTGGCCTTTGGGGAGGAAGATCTCAGAAGTGCCATTCCCATCATGTCATCTCAAGGGTCCATACTGTCAATATGGTTTATCACTGTTGATGTTCACCTTGACCACCTGGCTAAGAGGTGCTCCTTGTTAGATTTGTTCACCATAATGTTAATCTTTTCCTCTTTCCATACTGTAGCACTAGAAGGAAGTCACTATAGGCATCTAACACTTAAGGAGTAGAGAGATATGCTCCACTTCTTGAGGATAGAATATCTATATAAACTATTGGGAATTCTGTACCAGAAAATTATCTCTTTTCGCCTGTTATTTATTTATTTGTTATAAGCAGGGTCTTGCTGTGCCACCCAGGCTCAAGTGCAGTGGCACAACCATGGCTCACTGCAACCTCTAACTCCTGGGCTCAAGTGATCCTTCCACCTCAGCCTCCTAAGTAGCTAGGATTAAAGGGGCACACCACCACACCCAGCTAATTTGTAAAAAAAAAAAAAAAAAAAAAAAAAAAAAAAAAAAAAAAAAAAAAAATTGTAGATTCAGGGTCTCTCTGTATTGCCCAGGTTGCTCTCAAACTCCTAGTCTCAAGCAATCCTCCTGCCTTAGCCTCCTGAAGTGCTGGTATTATAGTCATGAGTCACCGCACCCAGCCATCTTCACCTATTTTTAAAAAAATTTTATTTTAGGTTCAAGGATACACGTGAAGGTTTATTACATAGATAAACACGTTATGGGGATTTGTCATACATACTATTACATCACCCAGGTAATAAGCTCAATACCCAACAATTACCTTTTCTGCTCCTTTCCCTCCTTGCACGCTCTCCCACTCAAGTAGACTCCAGTGTCTGTTGTTTCCTTCTTTGTATTCATAAGTTCTTATCATTTAACTTCCACTTATAAGTGAGAACATGCAGTATTTGGTTTTCTGTTTCTGTATTAGTTTGCTAAGGGTGATAGCCTCCAGCTCCATCCATGTTCCCACAAAAGACATGATCTTGTTCTTTTTTATGGCTGTATAATATTCTATGGTGTATATGTATCACATTTGCCTTATCCAGCCTGTCACTGATGGACATTTAAGTTGATTCCATGTCTTTGCTATTGTGAACAGTGCTGCGATGAACATTTGCATGCACACGCCTTTATGGTGGAATAATTTCTATTCCTTTGGGTATACACCCAGTAATGGGATTGCTATGTCAAATGGTAATTCTGCTTTTGGCTCTTTAAGGAGCTGCCATACTGCTTTCCGCAATGGTTGAACTAATTTACACTCCCTTCAACAGTATTTAAGTGTTCATTTTTCTCCACAACTTCACCAGCATCTGTTGTTTTTTGACTTTTTAATATTAGCCATTCTGACTGGTGTGAGATGGTATCTCCTTATGGTTTTGATTTGCATTTATCTAATGATCCATGATATTGAACTTTTTTTCATATGTTTGTTGGTTGCATGTATGTCTTCTTTTGAGAAGTCTCTGTTCATGTCCTTTGCCAGCTTTTTTTAATGGGGTTGTTTTTCTCTTGTAAATTTGTTTAAGTTCCTTATAGATGGGGTTTTGTCAATGGTTGCAAATTTTCTCCTAGTTTGTTTGCTGTTGATAGTTTCCTATGCTGTTTTAAGTTAATTAGATCCTTCAAGCACTTCCGATTTACTTTTATGGTACTAACAAAATGCTCCAGGCTCAAATTGTACTTTTGATTATTGGGAGCTTTTTGGGGTGCCCCTGCCCCAGTCACCACTAGAATCAGTCTTGTTTCTCCATACTTTCTGGCCCAAAATGCTTTATTTTCCCTGAGTAAAGAAATTTTTTATTTGAGTAGAAAAACCAATGTCTGAGACTAGCGAGGTTCATTGCTATCAGGGGTGTCATTTCTTTTAGGCTCTCTCAGCTGACAGAGCAAAGGAATATATGTGTATATACTAGTTATGCATACACATATATCTATAAATACTTCTAAATGTAAACACCTGTATTTATATTAAATCAAACTGAGTTCTTTCTGATATCTCTAACTCTTGCAACATGGATCATTCTAGCCTCCTCTCCCTGCTTATCTGCAAATTCCCACTCTATTCATTAAAGATTCCCACCACCCACTCTCTATATACTTAACTGTTCCTGTACACATGTACAGCAGTATCAGAATTGTTAACCTGTATCTCCTTGGGAAACAATTTTATCAACTAGAATACTAAACTTATGTGCAGCTTCTTATGCCTTTAGAATTACAGCTTTGACTCACATCCATCTTTCTTCCACCTTACGCCTATAATGAGGCTGGCTATACATTCATTTGTTTGTAATACACCTAGAATTTCTTGTTGCAATCTATAATCTTTCCTAGGATCCCCTTGCTTCCTAAATGACTTTCTAAATTTACATACAGTAAAGTTTACTTCTTATGACATACATGTCTAAGGATTCTCACAATACATAATGCTATGTATCTACATTATAGTATCATTATCCAGAATCATTTCGTCACCCTAAAAGTGCCTTGGGTTCCACCTATTCAGCCCCCTTGCCTCTTGCTGAAGCCATGGAAACCACTGATCTTTCTACTATCTCTACAGTTTTCCCTTGTGTGTACATTTCCCTACAGTATGTAGCTTTTCCTGACTTTTTTTTTCACTTAGCAATAGGCACTTAAGATTCCGCCATGTCTTTCTGTGGACTGATAGCCCATTTCCTTTTATCATGGAATAATATTCCATTGTATAGATGTAGCACAGCTCGTTTACCCATTCCTGTATTGAATAAAAACATCTTGATTGCTTCCAGTTCTGGTAATTATGAATAAAGCTATTATAAACTTTTGTACAATGTTTTAGATGGACATAAATTTTCAACTCAGGTAAATACCTAGGAGTGCCAGTGAAATTCTCTTTGCTGTCACCAATTTTCTTGAACCTTATAGTCACTGGTATTTTAAAGACTGAGCCTAACTAGTCTAATATCCAGATCACCTGTAGTTTGACTTCTATGATTTGTTTGCTTCTCTGGTTCTTGACATATCTGGAAATTAATGATTAAATATTGGATTGTGAGTATAAATAATTGTAAAATATCTGGGTGAGCACTTTGTTTTCAACAAGCAGTTAGAATAGAGAGTTGAGTTCTGCAACATGGATCTACATCTCCATCTGGGCATGATTTTCTTTTCTCTCTAGTCTATGGGTACAAGAGTATACCTCCAGATCTGAAACTGATTTTGAACTGGAAAAGTCATAGTCAATTTCTGGTTTACACATTTCTTACGATGTAGTCCTTTGGGCATTCAGACATCCCAAATGAGTGTCCAGGATGTTGAGTAGGGCATCCAAGTTTATTTCCCTAGCCTTGTGAGGCTTACAAAAGCCCTGCTTCCCTTCAACCTCTAAGCTGAGTTTTCTTTCTTTCACTCTCTAGACAGTGAAGAAACCCTCAAGCGGAAAAGTGACTCAGATTTTCAAATTCAACTTATCTAAAACTTCTTTCTCTTTTGGAATTGGCCTCTCAAATCCTCACTGCTTTGATAGCCTGAATTTCAATTTTAGTCTCCCGGTGCTGTGAGATAGCCAAAATCTCTGCTTAGTCACTTGCTTCCTGCTCAGATTTTGCCTTGGTTTCTCAGCCTCTTGTCCAGCTTCATTTAAAAATCACTAAAGTGTTTCAAGGGATTTTGAAGGAGTATGAGATGGCAGGCTCAGCTCAATAATTTTACTTTCAGCAATCTTTGCCCTCCAAGATTTGGCTACCATGGGTGCCTTCCGATGCCTCTGGATAGGGTGGTAGCTTAGAGAATGTTGTTTCACATGTAGCTTAGAGAATGTTATAATAAAAAGTGGTTTGTTTTCCATATAGAATTTCCTATGTTCTCAATTTGCTGATTGTGTCCTTTCATTGCCATTTAACTTGCTCCTCTAATCCCCACATAACCAAGAAATTAGAAGTTAGATATAGAAGTTTGATTATATTTAAGCTTTTGACAAGAATAATTCAGAGTATTCAGATGATTTTTTATTATTCTTCTCTTAGTGATGTTTTATATTGATCAGCAGGCCCAGGTGTTGTCATTGCAACATATTTTTGAGTGAAAAAAGACATTGTCAAAGACATATCCTATATTATCCATACTGTGACTTGCATATAATAACTGACTCTCCTTAGGTGATTATCACTGAATGCTTCTGAAGTCTTTTTGTTCTTATTATATTTTACTTTTAGTCATAATTCTGTTTTTATTCAGAGAGTTTTAAAGCAAATATAAATTTATCTGATAATATTCAATTACTGTTAGAGAAACAGTGCTTGCTTTTAAAAAACTATCATATAAAGAAAGAAAAGAATGACACCACTTAACAAGATGACATAGAAGTGGCCACAAGAACTCTAACCTTGACATTAAATTTAAAAGAGTGGCTCTTGAAGGGATGGTACTACCGTTGGTGTCATCAACTGAAGAATGACAAGGTTGATAGATTTGGAAAGGAGGGCTTCATTTCCCATAAAAGGTTGCAGCCTGGGCCAGGTGTGGTGGCTCATGTCTCTAATCTCGGTGCTTTGGGAGGCTGAGGTAGGAGCGTCCCTTTAGCTCAACAGTTCAATGTTACAATGTGCTTTTATTGTGCAACTGTACTCCAGCTTGGGCAGCAGAGTGAGACCCTGTCTGGATATGAAAAAAACAAGTTTGCAGCCTGCAGGGTGGCCATTTTCACAGGCTGGGAAGCATAGCCTCTGGTCAGAAGCCAAAAACAGGTATTTTGAGGGAGGGGAAAAGGAAACAGGAATTTATGCTGAGCAGGGTGTCTGAGTACACATAGTTAATAAGCTATAGGAAGAGGGATGAAGTTTATGAGAGGAGAAACGTGCATAGGCACAACTGAGCTTCATGCCCCATGAGCTGCATGTACAAAAAATGGCAACCTTAACATGATCTGAGCATGAAGTTTTCGACCCTCTGACATCAAAAGGTGAAGCAGAGGACACAAAAACCCTCACCGTGCATCCTCCATAGACTGGCCAGTGCCACTTTGTGGTCTGTGATCTCTTATCAGAAAAGACGCTGGTCAGTTGTGAAAAACTGAAATAAAAGAGGGGTGCCATCAGGTGGTTGGTTTAAATCAGTGGTGGAATCTTTTGAAAGGGCTGTTTGCTGTTTAGACCTTAGGGAAGAAAGCCTAATGGCAAGTAACAGGGGATTGGGCATTAATACAGTGTGGATTTGTGTCCCTACTCAAACCTCATGTTGAATTGGAAGAGGGGCCTGGTGGGAGGTAATTGGATCATGGGGGTGGATTTTCCCCTTGCCATTCTCATGATAGTGAATGAGTTCTCACAAGATCTTACGTTTTAAAAGTGTCTGGCATTTCCCACTTCACTCTCTCTCTCCCCTAATACCATGTGAACAAGATACTTGCTTCTCATTCACCTTCTATCATGACTGTAAGTTTCCTGAGGGCTCCAAGTCATGCTTCCTGTTAAGCCTGCAGAACTGTGAGTCCATTAAACCTCTTTTCTTTATAAATTACCCAGTCTCAGGTAGTTCTTTATGGCAGTGCAAGAACGGATTAATACAGGTACAATGTATGTTCAATGTTCCATCAAGTCATGGCAGGAAAGTCAGTCTTTAACTTTCTCTGGGGTCCCCTTGGCCAAAAAGAGATACAATCAGTCAGTTGGGGGGCTTACAATTTCATTTTCATTTCTCAGTGGGTATTTTTCAAATTTGTGGAATTGTTTCTGTCAAAATAAATGGAGGTGCTACTGACATTTTGTGGACAGGCATTAAGACTTCTAGAAGTCATGCAACACACACCAAAGGCTGTCAATGCCTGCTTTGCAAAATTATGATGGTAAGATAAATATGAGGTAGTTGACTTCATCTGGCTTCTAACCTCCAAAGTTGTCCTTGGTCATTCTTAGGTGTAGGCCAAGCTAACTTTGGGAGAAATTTAGTTGATAGTTTAACCTTAAAGCAAGGATAATAATTAAAAATGCACAAAGTTAGGGTTATGAGAGGGGCCTGAATTCTGCTACATAGTAGCAGAATGTATGTAGATATAGTTAAATGATAACCAGCCATTGTTGTAGAGATTGCAAGATTTGTAACACCCCCACTTACGTCTGCAGATAACATCACTATCGTAAAACCTAAGATTAGCTTTTTGAGGTGCCTTTTCAGGTGCTGGCATTCCTGACAACCAGCTAACCCCACCTGGACTCATGGCTCATGACTCAACTGGTCATGAATCTCCTCCTGGGACTCTACCCGGAGGTGGACTCAGGGCACAAGGACCATTCTCCACACCCCCATGATTGCATCCTCAACCAATCAGCAGCACTCATTCCCTAGTCCCCTGTCCACCAAACTATCCTTGGAAAACCTTAACCTCTGAGCCTTCAGGGAGATTACTATGAGTAATAACTCTGTCTCCTGCGAGTCCTGGCTGGACTTGCACAAATTAAACTTTTTCTTTACTGCAATGCTATGGCCTCAGTGATTTGGCTTTGCCTGTGCAGTGTGCAGGAAGAACTTGCAGACAATTACAACAACAAGACATTTTTTGTATCTCTTCAAGTGTAGCTGCTCTGAGCACTAGCATGTTGAAATGGATGGTATCTTATTATATATTACTTTCCAACTTTTCCTTCGATATATGGTTAAGGCACTCATATTGATTTTTAAAAGTTATATATATAGGCAGTTCATGTTATCTTTAAATTTCCTTCCACAAATGACAGAAAGCATGTTTTATTATTGGCCGGGCGTGGTGGCTCATGCCTGTAATCCCAACACTTTGGGAGGCTGGAGTGGGTGGATCACGAGGTCAAGAGATCGAGACCATCCAGGCCAACAAAGTGAAGCCCCATCTTTACTAGAAATACAAAAACTAGCCAGGCGTGGTGGCAGGTGCCTGTAATCCCAGCTACTTGGGAGGCTGGGGCAGGAGAATTGCTTGAACCCAGGAGGCAGAGGTTGCAGTGAGCCGAGATCATGCCACTGCACTCCAGCCTGGAGACAGAGCAAGACTTCATCTCAAAAATAAAATAAATATTTATTATTAACAGGGGGCATTGAGTCTGCCAAGGTTAAGAGCCAGTGTTCTGGGTAAAAGGATTTGGGCCTTATCTCTATTATTTACTGTTCCTACCTTCCTCCCGAAGCTCACTTAATAGGTAGTTTCTTCTGAGCTCACTGATCTTCCTACCTGGGCTACATATGGACAAATCTCCTATGCTTGAGTATGCTTTAATTTTTCTTCTAGTCTATGGGTAAGAAAGGGGACTACCTCTTGGTCTTCAGAGTGGCCTGCAGAGCATATCTGAGCTTATTCTTTATTTTGTAAACTGTGAATTTTATCACCTTGCTATTCTTTTCATATATTGTGTAGCTGTTTATTCTCTCTCCAAAGTTAGGAAAAGAATCTCTGCTTGATTTCCACTTATCCAGCCTCCCTGTTGGCCCACAGCTGCTAAAAACACAAAGTGAGTAGTGCTTAAGTTCAGCCTTGATAAACCACATTTGAGCTGGACTTTGCACCACTCCACCCTCTACAGCAGTCATTGAATACCTGCTGGGAGGAAAGTACTATTTGAGGTATTAGTAGATAAGGCTGGGAGGCACAGGAAGTTAACTCATATGTGGCCTCACCTCTCAAAGGAATTTACAATCTAGCTGGGAAAATAATGTACACCAGAGAGTTAACAATGCAAGAGAAGGCTCTTCGTTGCACTTCATTTTAAAACCTATGCTGTTATTTATACAAGACCCTTGGACACTCTTCTGCCCCTATGTCCCTGCCCTTACATGCTGCTTTTCCTTTGGTCAATAATGACATTAGTCCAGTAACCAATCTTGAAAGGGGACAGGGAGAGATGAGCTGCCTCCAGGTTTAGAAAACAAGATAAACAAAGACACAGAAGGAACTGAAGTGAGAACTGTATTCAGAGAATAGCAAGTACTTCAGGGTGAGAGTAAAGTTGCAGGGAGAGAGGACACTGGGAGATTTGTCAATAAATAAATTTTAAAAATAGAAGAAAAGGCAATCTTTAAATGTCTTTACTCCTCCTAATGTTCTCACAAAGAAAAAAGTTTGAGTACGAATATTCCGTAAACTCTATCATCTTCCCCAGTAGTGGGGTTCTGTCATTTAGTCACAGTGCGGATCCAGCTAAGAGGAGGCAATCAGTTTGAAGTCAGATAGAGCCAGTGGAACTCAGGGACATAATAAAGATAGTTTTGAATTAAGTGTAATATTCAGGTCTCTTTTCTAAAAACCAGTATTTTTCCTAATACTTTTAATTTTAATCCCTTACTACATTCCCAACAGTTAAGCAACACTAGAACCAGAATTTCTGGTTTAAATTCCCACCGACTTCACCTAGTAGCTGTGAAAACCTGGGCAAAGTCCCTGCCTCAATTTTCTTGTCTGTAAAATGGGCACAGTCATAATATCAACAGAAAGGTTGCTGTGAGCAATGATACATATTAGGCACTTAGAATGGAAGCATGGAATTAGTTCTCAGTAAAAGTCCTATCATTATGACCTAGTGCCATATATTACCTCCATTCTGGAAAGTTATTGTATCCTTAACATAGATATACATTTCCTTTTACATCAAAGAGTGGAAAAACTCAGTCATATGAAAAAAAGATAAGAGCAGCCTTGGCCCAGATTTTTTTTTTTTTTTAAGTGGCAATTCTATGCTTTCATGATATATGCTGCCATCTGCTGGACCCATCAGGAATTGTTCCATCGCAGGATGTGATTAACATTGCTGTGTTGTTTGACATAATTTCCTATTCACGCAAAATAAATAAAGCTAAATATATTATTCAAATCATTCAAAGAATAGCCATCTGAGCAATTTCTCTCACTAGGTGGCATTATTAATAACTACATGTGATCTTAAAACCCTTGGAAAAGCTACATAGTCAACTGCAAGACACCAGTGTGATGAGGAGCTTCACGGCTTTTAGGATAATGACCATAGAGACTCTCTTAGTTACAAATCCACGCTTCAGGGCGCATCTTACTGAAACCAGAATGTGAGATAAACGCAGCATTTATAAGATTTTTTTTTTTAAATTAAAAGGAATTTAAGTTATTGATATCATAAACCATTTATCTTCTTATTTAGAAAGGCTTTAGTATAAAAATTTTAAAAATGAATAAAAGAGTAGCTGACACTGACATTTTAAAAATTAATAATCTCCTTTCAGAATACTAAGGAAAAATATAAAATATATTTTAAAAATCTTTCATTAGTTTCCCCTAGTTACCAGCTTTTTGTTCCAGAGTATGGAGTTCTATAGTGGGAGCCATGTTTTTGTTATATAATATTTCTAAGCTTGGATCCAAAATCAGAGATAAAACAACTCTGCATGATTTAGGAGTACTTAACTCCAAATAGAATCTTAGGACATACGAGATCTCTCATAAAATGAGTACTTAAAGACAATGAAGTACACATTGCCCGAAGGGGGAAAATCACCAGTGGTGGGGGTTAGAAGACATTTTTAAGACTCATTTATGACAGTGATTAGCTCAAATCTCTTAATAACACCAGATTACTAAATGCTGGACTCTCTGTCTGGAAGGAACACTAGGCCAAGAACTCCAGATGGGAAAATAGGGGAGTTTCCCTCTAGTTGTAGTGTTAAAGCATTGTGTATCTGAGCACATTCAGCCCCACCGAGGGACTATGCTGCATCAGGCTCATGTGCTGAGTGTCAAGGACCCCACTGAGAGTCATATGAAAGCTACGAAGCTCTTTCCAGAAGAATCTTGATATCCATCACACACGCACACACTCACACTCACACACACAGTCACATACACACAGAGACCCACTCACACATACAGACACATACACATATACACACACATTCACATACACACACAGGCACAGTCACCCACAAACACACTGACACACCCACACACAGAGACCTGCTCACACACACACTCACACACACACACACACACACACACTATTACCAGAGCCCTGTATCTCTTTCTTGGGTCGCTTTAAGGTAAAGAATCCATGAACCATATCATATCTACACAGCTTTCAAATGCTGAAGTTCAAGTGGTAAATTCAGTCTTAAGAAAAAAAAAAAATCATGACAAAATTTGGGAATCAATTAATTACACATTATTTCTAAAATGTTAAGAAAATGAACCCAGGTCATAGTTAATACATGCTTATTAATGCAGTTAAGAGTCTCAAGATATGACTTCTGGTTAACTATTTGAATTTATTCTTCTTTAAGCTAGGGAATGAATTCTTCAAAAGCAGTTTTAAAATTTCTGTCTTATGTATTACAGAATGTTCTAACCTAAGACTAGTCCAAAGTGCCCTTACTCATGAAAAAGAGAATTTATTTGTATTTTCTACATGCAATTATGCAATATAATCACTATAGAAAACTACTTTAACATTTGCTTTTTAAACTATTGTCAGTTTTCTGTATACAATATAATGTTCATTTTTGGATATAAGTAAAAATTTAAATCAATTCAATAATCAATCATTTTGGCTACTTATCAAGTCTTGAAATCTAAGCAGAAAAGTATAGAGTTTATTTTATAAGTGTTAGGAAAATACAGAGAAATATCATGAAAAAATAAATATTTAGGATGATTTATCTGGTAGTGATATGCAAACTGCCAACTGCCCACGAGGCACTTTTAAAACCCTGGCTTTACTAACACAGGAACAGAAAACTGAATACTGCATGTTCTTACTTATAAGTGAAAGTTAAATAATGCAAACTCGTGGACACATAGAGGGAAACAACACACAGTGGGGTCTATTGGAGGGTGGACGGTAGAGGTGGAGAGGAGGGAGAGGATCAAGACAAATAACTAATGGATACTAGGCTTAATACCTGGGTGATGAAATAATCTGCATGACAAAGCCCCATGACATAAGTTTATGTATGTAACAAACCTACACTTGTCCCCCTGAACTTAAAATAAAAGTGTAAAATAAATAAATAAATAAATAGATAGATAAATAAATAAATACCTGGTGTATTAGTTTTCACCGTACTATGAAGAAATGTCCCAGTCTGCGTAATTTCTAGAAGAAAGAGGTTTGATTGACTCACAGTTCCACATGGCTGGGGAGGCCTCAGGAAACTTACAATCATGGCAGAAGGGGAAGCAAACATATCCTTCTTCACATGATGGCAGGAAGGAGAAGTGCGGAGTGAAGGCTGGGGAAAGCCCCTTATAAAACCATCAGATCTTGTGGGAACTCACTCATTATCATAAGAACAGATGCATGGGGGTAACGGCCTTCATGATTAAATTACCTCCCACCAAATCCCTCCCACAACACGTGGGGATTATGGGAACTACAATTCAAGATGAGATTGGGGTGGAGACACACCCAAACCATATCACCTGGGTCTGAGGTGAGTCCACAGCAGGGATGGAGGTTTCCGGGGAAGCAGGAAAGAAAGAAACAAGGAGGAGGAAACAGAAGGGGAGAATATACATGGTCTTGGAATTGAGAAGCTGGATGACAAATTAAACTAGCTGCATGTATTCCCCACAACAAGGGATAGGGGTCCCACTGGAACACAGGACACTTCGTGTTTGAAGGTGTCCTCAAAAGATCAAGTTGATCAAGTTTTCCCATAATCTGCCTTTAAAAACAGGCAGACTTGAATGCCCAGAACATGGAAAATCACAATAAAATGCATGTGAAAAGTAAATAAAGGCGACTGGGGCTGTCTCACCTTTTAGAGAGTAATGGTGCTTCCTTTAGTTTCTATACCCCTGGTCCCGCCTCCTCGGAGCACAGCACACTGTCTGCCTTACAGTGTGGGTCTCTGTGAGAGGCTTATCACATGCTCCCTTGTCATCTCTTTAAGGAAGGACTGGTTAAACAGCATGGAACCCAGAGCTGGGCCACCAAGAAGCTTGCTTTCTCCTTCACAGCCATTCTCATATAATGGTCCAGATTCGGTGTTTGACCCTTGTCCCCACATTTGTCTGGATTCCTTACCTAATACCTGAAAGCTTCAGCTTCCTTGCATCCATGAAAATGGGCATAGAAAACCTGGATGGCTGTTGTAAGGATCAGGTGTCACAATAATACAAAGCACTTAGCCCTTAGCTGCTGGAGAAACCAGGCTCAGACACATGACCTTACCTATAGCCACACGTGGACACTCAGGTTTCCAGCTGAGAAAAGAGGAGGAAGGAAAGATGGAAACCTAGCAAGTGCACAGTCACAGAACCTTAGAGCTAGTGGGAGAGTCCAGAAATTAAACAATACACAAAGAAGTGCACCGTTTTGCTTTTGAGGTGAGGGAATCGGCCTGAAGAAACCAAGAAATGTTCCCAGAATTTCAACACACATCTGAATTCTTCCAACCCAAGGCTCTTCCCACTGAAAAGGGGAGAAGAAAGTGGCATGAGGGAAAGTTAAAAAAGAGGAGATGGCACAGGGCAGAATAACCCCAAACAGCTTTGATTACGATTCCATTTACCGCTTTTAAATTCCAGCATTGAGACTCGAGCTAAAATACTTTATTGGAGCTTTTCCCTAAATAGATAGCAGAATAGAGGTAAGATTTGGTGGCAAACTTTTCCTTTTAATTCAACCATTGGATATTTTACCCACTCTTCAGCTTACTTTTACGTGCCTTCAGGTTTGTTTTTTTACAATGGGAGGGGATCAGAATCCAGTTTTCTGGAGCGAAAAATGAGGAAACACAGGAATGCAGCTGTAATCTCCCTTTTTTTTCTGTGCAGATGCGGATGGCAATGGCAGGCACCCACACAGAAGGACATTTCCTTATACTGTCATATACAGCCTCGGGACTTCTGCCCAGGCCTCAGTAGACACAACTGCAGTTGTTGAAATGGAGAGAACACACGTTTGTCAGAAGTAGGTCTGGTCTGATTTTGCCTGAGTCATTGAGTGACGGTTTGCACTTCTCATCCTTCACAAACATCCTAGAAACAATGGCCCTGGTTTACTCTGAACATCCTGGGAGTGCTCCATGGTAAATACACAATGCCTTTGTATATTTACGATTCTTTCTTGGTCTATTTCGAGGCTATAACAGTGAGGGCCTGAATTCCAAATTCTGCCATACAAGCAAGCATTTTGCCTTAACAGTTGGCTATGCTTGAGTCCAGAGTTACGTCTATTCTCAAGCAACTTGTCTCACCATGAAGAAGTATGAACTTAAGAGTCAGGAAGGGATAGGCATGGCAGCAGCTGCTACTCCAGTGGTCATGGCCTGGAGCATTCAAGAGGCAGAGCTCAAAAAGGAGTGCAAAATATGACCAATGTATTTTTAAATAATTGGATCACCTTCAACGTGTCAGGCACGTGTGTAAGAGATCTTTGTGAACAGAGTGTATGCAAACCCTACAGTGGGTGAAATCCTACAGAATAGGTTTGAGCTTTTCCTTTTAAATTCATTAATATTTTAACTTTGCTGAAGAACAGAACCTAATATTATTAGCCAACTAATTTGAATTTGTCAGAAGGAAGATGTTACCCAAATATCAAATCAAGACCAGATCTACTTCTGACAAACACATGTTCTCTACATTTCAACCACTGCAGTTATGCCTTCTGAGGCCTGGGCAGACGTTCCAGGGCTGCTCAGCAGTATAAGGAAAGGTCTTTCCATACATATTAATTTTAACTCTGACAACAACTCTGCAAGGGAAGTATTACAGTTGAGCAAACCCAGGCTCAGATACTTTAATACTCTATTGGAAGTCAGATAATTTGCCAACTGCTGAGTCAGGCCAGTAATCTAGGTATGTCTGGTACGAATAGATCACAACTTAATATATCAAAACAAGTTTTCTGAATCTGAATATTGAATGAATATTCAATAATATTAGGAAATAATAGTTCATTTATTGGAGATGACAGTATTGTGATTTTTTTTATCATCTACATTCCTAGAATATAAATGATAAAAATAAATCATTCAAAGTCTGAGATTTGCTTAACGAGCCCCATGGTGGTGGTGCTGGTGTGGAAGATAGAGGAAGGAGAATCCAATTAAAGCACAGATGAAACAAGGATCTCAGGGACTTGATGGTTACTATTTCTGGGTGATGACTTTGTGGAAATTTTTTGTACTATTCTTTCTAATTTTGCTTATGTTTAAATTTTTCCCTAATTAAAAAAATAAACAACCCCCTCCCCTTCTGAATAAAGGCATCATCATTAACTCAGCTGCTGTGAATCAAAATCCTGGAATCACTGTTGCCTGATCTTTTCTCTCACAGGTGCACAGGATCTGAGTTGAGAGTGTGCTGGGCGTGTTTGAGTAACAGTGAAAAGGCTGCCAAGTGCCGGAGCCATTGGAAGTGGGGTCAGAGAGATGTCCAAATGATTTCTACACAGGGCCTAAGAGGCCACGGTAAGCATTTGTGTTTTATTTTGTATTCTACTCTGTGTATGATACAAAAATTACTGTACAATTTTGATGAGAAACGAAAAACCCTGAGATTTACGTTTGACTAACATTGCCATGAACGGTGTTTGAATAATAGACGATAAGGGGCCAAGAATGGGAGAGAAAAGGCAACCAGAAGTGATTTCACTAGTACAGGTTGGTGGTGGCCATTCAAAACAGTGCTTCAGTGGAAGTAAGGGGGACTTGATTTCAAAGGTATGACTGACATGATTTTCTAATGTATGACTAAGTGTAAAATGACACTATTGGATTAAAAATTGTCCTTTAGCCCTAAAATGCCATGGATGTCCCCAGTCCTGTAAGATGCGGGGGTTGTATGCACCGTTGCTTTGGTGCCTTCCAGGAGTTATCTCCTTGCAGTGTACATGGCAGAAAGAGCACAGCCTTCAGAGTCAGAGAAGATAGGCTAGAATTGGTGTGGTTCATGCAGTGTGCCCCACAGAGCCACATGAAAATTAAAGGAAACAGCATGAAAATCTGTGTATGATGCAACATAGCAAGGGACTCAACAAAAACCTCCCTTTCCTTTCCAAAATGCCTGCCCCTTACAAGGGGCAGTCTCATGTGTCACTGCCCTGCCATGAGATGTCAGCCTTCCTTCCTCACATGTTCTTTGACTCCATGTCTAAGATTTCCACAATGGAACCTCCCTTTCTTGCCCTCTAGGCTGCATGTTTTTGCAGAGGGGTGACCCTTACGTGGGGACTAAATTGATAATGTCTTTAGTTTAAAATTTTATGCCTTTATTACCTGATTTCATCATATCTAGGTCAGGTTTTCTCATATAGTATCAGTCTTGCCTTGACATTTTGATAAAACTTCTAAATTCAGAATCAATAACATACAATAAAGCTTTTATCTGTGCATATGTAAATAATTTATATTTCTTTGTAGTTTTCTCTCATTTCTTCCTTCTTGGTAAGCATTAATTACTGTTCTGCATTCTCTTGTATATCTAGATAAGCAAAAAAAAAGGGATACGTGAAATTCAGTTAACAATTCACGTTTTCATAAAATATTGATTGCTACCTTCATCTTACTAATATTGGGTACATATCAATGGGTAGTGAGCAAGACAGAATTTGTCTTGGGAAATTTCAGTCTTTTTTTAGCTTATCACTCAGTATCTCATCGAGGAAATATTTAGGTAGAATTAGATAACAATCCTTAAGCTATTAATGTAATGTCAGCGAAGTTTTGGAAATTATGCAAGTTGGACAGCTGAATTCCACCCATGCATAATGACATCTAGCTAGATCCTCAAAATCTAGCACGAAAAAAGACAAACGGATGTTTACACAGGATAGTGACAAAGATAATAGAATGAGCACGCCAATAAAATCCACCACACCAAATGTCAAGAATTTTGTTTTTGGACCGGGTGCGATGGCTCATGCCTGTAATCCCAGCACTTTGGGAGGCCAAGGCAGGTAGATCACGAGGTCAGGAGATCGAGACCATCTTGGCTAATACAGTGAAACTCCGTCTCTACTAAAAATACAAAAAACTAACCGGGCGTGGTGGCGGGCACCTGTAATCCCAGCTACTCAGGAGGCTGAGGCGCGAGAATGGCGTGAACCCGGGAGGTGGAGCTTGCAGTGAGCCGAGATCGCGCCACCGCACTCCAGCCTAGGGGACAGAGCGAGACTCCATCTCAAGGAAAAAAAAAAAAAAGAGAGAGAATTTTGTTTCTGTGCATTCCTATTATTTACTAGTCTTGCTTCTATTGGTCTTGTGGGAAAGAAACTCCTTCTTCAAGGTTCTATTTAAAGCTGAATTGTCAATCGCTATGCAATAATTGCCACCTTCTTCTGCACCATCCCTTCACTAATTTCCAGTTGTAAAATACTTTCAAGTATTTAATCCTAAGTATTCTAATTTTATCCACTTGTTGCAATTATTATTTTATTTTTATTGCTAAGTAACCCTCAATCACAAAACTATCAATTTATGCATCTTAAGCACTAAAATTTGGCAGCTGGTGAATCATTCTCCACTACTTTCAAGCAGAATCTCAAGCTTCCAAAGTTTTCTGGTCTTATTCCTAGTATAGCACTTATCACATCTTATTGTGATAAATTGCTTTACCCAAACTCACTACCTTTCTTCAACTCCATTGGCCCAAAACTTGGCCAGAGAGCCTGGTGGGCATATATCAATGTGGTCCATAGTCAGTACTCAGTAAACATTTTATTACTGAATACATGGCATAATAAGTAACTTTATTTTTTAATTTTATTTTAAGTTCTGGGATATACGTGCAGGAAGTGCAGGTATGTTACATAGGTAAACGCGTGTTATTATGGTCTGCTGCACCCACCAAGTGTATGTTCATTGCAGCACTGTTCACAATAGCAAAGGCATGGAATCAACCCAAATGCCCATCAATTATAGACTGGATAAAGAAAATGGGGGCTGGGTATGGGCTCACACCTGTAATGCCAGCACTTTGGGAGGCTGAGGCAGGTGGATCACCTGAGGTCAGGAGTTGCAAGACCAGACTGGCCAACATGGCGAAACCCCATCTTTACTAAAAATACAAAAATTAGCCAGGCGTGGTGGTGGGCGCCTGGAATCCCAGATACTGGGGAGGCTGAGGCAGGAGACCCATGCCCTAGGTATTAAGCCCCATCCCCATCTCCTAGGTATTAAGCCCACATTCATTAGCTATCAGTCCTGATGTTCTCCCTCCCCCTGCCCCTGACAGGCACCAGTGGGTGTTGTTCCCCTCCCTGCATCCATTTGTTCTCATTTCAGCTCCCACTCATAAGTGAGAACATGTGGTGTTTGGTTTTATGTTTCTGCATTAGTTTGCTGAGGATAATGGCTTCCAGTTCCATCTATGTCCCTGCAAAGGGCATGTTCTCATTCCTTTTTATGGCTGCATAGCATTCAATGGTGTATATGTATCACATTTTCTTTTCTTTCTTTTTTTTTTTTTTTTTTTCTTTTTTCTTTGAGAAAGAGTTTCACTCTTGTTGCCCAGGATGGAGTGCAATGGCACAATCTCGGCTCACTACAACCTCTGCCTCCTGGGTTCAAGCAATTCTCCTGCCTCAGCCTCCCCAGTATCTGGGATTACAGGTGTTCACCACCACACCTGGCTAATTTTTGTATTTTTAGTAAAGACGGGGTTTCACCATGTTGGCCAGTCTGGTCTTGAACTCCTGACCTCAGGTGATCCACCTGCCTCAGCCTCCCAAAGTGCTGGCATTACAAGCATGAGCCCATACCCAATCCACATTTTCTTTATCTAGTCTCTAATTGATGGGCATTTGGGTTGATTCCATGTTCCATGTCTTTGCTATTGTGAATAGCACTGCAATGAACATACACTTGGCATGTATCCTTATAATAGAATACTTTATATTCCTTTGGGTATATGCTCAGTAATGGGATTGCTGGTCCAAATGGAATTTCTGGTTCCAGGTATTTGAGGAATCACTACGCTGTCTTCCACAATGGTTGAAATAATTTGCATTCCCATCAACATTGTGAAAGTGCTCCTATTTCCCCACAGCCTCACCAGTGTCTGTTGTTTCTTGAATTTTTAATAATCACCCTTCTGACTGGTATGAGATGGTATCTCATTGTGGTTTTGATTTGCATTTCTCTAACGACCAATGATGTTGAGCTTTTTTGTCATATGTTTGTTGACTGCAAAAACGTATTCTTTTGAGAAGTGTCTGTTCATTTCCTTTGCCCACTTTTTAATGGGGTTGTTTTTTTCCTGTAAATTTACAGTCCTTGTAGAGTCTGGATACTAGACCTTTGCCAAATGGATAGCTTGTAATAAATGTTCTCCCATTGTGTAGGTTGTCTGTTCACTCTGAAGATAGTTTCTTTCACTGTGCAGAAGTTCTTTAGTTTAATTAGATCCCATTTGTCAACTGTTGCTTTTGTGGCAATTGCTTTTGATGTTTTAGTCATGAAATCTTTGTCTAAGTCCTTAATGGTATTGCCTATATTTTCTCCTAGGGTTTTCATAGTTTTGGGTTTTACATTTAAGTCTTTAGTCCATCTTAAGTTAATTTTTGTGTGAGGTGTAAAGAAGGGGTCCACTTTCAATTTTATGCATATGACTAGCCAGTTTTCCCAGCACCATTTATTAAATAGGGAATCCTTTCCCCATTGCTTGTTTTTGTCAGGTTTGTTGAAGATCAGATGGTTGTAGATGTGTGGTCTTATTTCTGAAATCTGTATTCTGTTCCATTGGTCTATATGTCTGTTTTTGTACCAGTACCATGCTGTTTTGGTTACTATAGCCTTGTAGTATAGTCTGAAGTAAGGTAGCATGTTGCCTTCAGCTTTGTTCTTTTTGCTTATGACTGTCTTTGCTAAATGGGCCCTTTTTGGGTTCCATATGAATTTTAAAATAGTCTTTTTTTCTAATTCTGTGAAGAATGTTACTGGCAATTTAATGGGAATAGCATTGAATCTATAAATTACTTTGGGAAGTATGGCCATTTTCACAATATTGATTCTTCCTATCCATGAGCATAGAATGCTTTTCCATTTGTTTGTGTCCTCTCTGATTTCCTTGAGCAGTGGTTTGTAGTTCTTCTTGAAGAAGTTCTCCATTTCCCTTGTTAGCTGTATCCCTAAGTATTTTATTCTCTTTGTAGCAATTGTGAATGGGAATTCATTCATGATTTGGCTCTCTGCTTGTCTATTGTTAGTGTATAGGAATGCTTGTGATTTTCACACAATGATTTTGTACTCTGTGACTTTGCTGAAGTTGCTTATCAGCTTAAGAAACTTTTGGGCTGAGACAATGGAGTCCTCTAGATATAGGATCATGTCATCTGCAAACAAAGACAATTTGGACTTCCTGTCTTCCTATTTGAATATGCTTTATTTCTTTCTCTTGCCTGATTGCCCTGGACAGAACTTCCACTACTATGTTGACTAGGAGTAGTGAGGGAGGGCATCCTTGTTTTATGCCAGATTTCAAGAAGAATGCTTCTAGCTTTTGCCCATTTAGTATGGTATTGATTGTGGGTTTGTCATAAATGACTCTTATTATTTTGAGTATGTTCCATTAATACCTAGTTTATTGAGAGTTTTTAATATAAGCTATATTGAATTTTATCAAAAGCTTTTTCTGCATCTATTGAGATAATCGTGTGGTTTTCATCCTTAGTTATGTTTATGTGATGAATTACATTTATTGATTTGTGTATGAACCAGCCTTGCATCTTGTGGATGAAGCTGACTTGATCGTGGTGGATAGTTTTTTTGATGTGCTGCTGGATTCAGTTTGCCAATATTTTATTGAGAATTTTGGCATCAATGTTCATCAGGAATATTGGCCTGACGTTTTCTTTATTTGTTGTATTTCTGCCAGGTTTTGGTATCAGGATGATGGTGGCCTCATAAAATGAATTAGGAAGGAGTCCCTCCTTTTCAATTGTTTGGAATACTTTCAGAAGAAATGGTACCAGCTCCTGTTTGTATCTCTGGTATAATTCAGCTGTAAATCTATCTGGTCCTGGGCTTTTTTTTTTTTTTTTTTTTTTTTTTTGGTTGGTAGGCTATTTATTACTGCCTCAATTTCACAACTTGTTATTGGTCTATTGAAGGATTGAACTTCTTCCTGGTTCAGTCTTCAGAGGGTGTATGTGTTCAGGAATTTATGCATTTATGTCAGATTTTCCAGTTTATTTGCATAGAGGTGTTTATAGTATTCTCTGATGGTTGTTTGTATTTCTGTGGGGTTAATGGTGATAACTGTGTTTTCAGTTTTTATTGTGTTTATTTGATTATTCTCTCTTTTCTTCTTCATTAGTCTAGCTAGTAGTCTATTTTATTATTATTTTTTTTTTTTTCAAAAAAACAGCTCCTGGATTCAATAATTTTTGAAGGGCTTTTTGTATCTCTATCTCCTTCAGTTCTGCTGTGATCTTGGCTATTTCTTGTCTTCTGCTAGCTTTAGAGTTTGTTTCCTCTTGGTTCTCTAGTTCTTTTAGTCGTGATGTTAGGGTGTTGATTTGAGATCTTTTGAGCTTTTCAATCTGGGCATTTAGTGCTGTAAATTTCTCCCTTAATACTGCTTTAGCTGTGTCTCAGAGATTCTGGTATGTTGTCTCTTTGTTCTCATTTATTTCAAATAACTTCTTGATTTTTGCCTTAATTTCATTATTTACCCAGGCATCATTCAGGAGCAGATTGTTTAATTTCCACATAGTTGTGTGATTTTGAGTAGGTTTCTTAATCTTGAGTTCTAATTAGATTGCACTGTGGTCTGACAGGCTGTTATAATTTCAGTTCTTTTCCATTTGCTGAGGAGTGTTTTACTTTCACTTACGTGATCAATTTTAGAGTAAGTGCCATGTGCGCCAAGAAGAACATATATTCTGTTGTTTTGGGGTGGAGAGTTCTGTAGATATCTATCAAGCCCATTAGATCCAGAGCTGAGTTTGAGTCCTGAATATCTTTGTTAATTTTCTGTCTAGATGATCTGTCTAATATTGACATTGGGGTGTTAAAGTCTCCCACTATTATTGTGTAGGAGTCTGAATCTCTTTGTAGGTCTCTAAGAACTTGTTCTATGAATCTGGGTGCTCCTGTACTTGGTGCATATATATTTAGGATAGTTAACTCTTCTTGTCGGATTGAACTCTTTATATGTAATACCCTTCTTTGTCTTTTTTGATCTTTGTTGGTTTAAAGTCTGTTTTGTTGGAAACTAGAATTGCAACCCCTGCTTTATTCTGCTTTCCATTTACTTGCTAAAGTTTCCTCCACTCCTTTGAGCCTTTGCACGTGAGATGGGTCTCTTGAATACACCACACTGATGGGTCTTGACTCTTTATCTAGCTTGCCATTCTGTGTTTTTTAATTGAGGCATTTAGCCCATTTACATTTAAGGTTAATATTGTTATGTGTGAATTTGATCCTGTCATCATGATGCTAGCTAGTTGTTTTGCATACTTGCTGATGTAGTTGCTTCATTGTGCCACTGGTTTTTGTACTTCAGTGTGTTTTTGCAGTGGCCAGTAATTGTTTTTCGTTTCTGTATTTAGTGCTTCCTTCAGGAGCTCTTGCAAGGTAGACCTGGTGGTAATGAATTCCCTTAGCCTTTGCTTGTCCGAAAAGGATTTTATTTATCCTTCATTTATGAAGCTTAGTTTGACCAGATATGAAATTCTGGGTTGGAAATTCTTTTCTTTAAGAATATTGACTATTGGCCCCCAATCTCTTCTGGCTTGTAGGGTTTCTGCTGTTAGTTTGATGGACTTCCCTTTGTAGGTGACCTGATCTTTCTCTCTGGCTTCCCTTAACATTTTTTCCTTCATTTCCACCTTGGAGAATCTGATCATTAAGTGTCTTGGGGTTGATCTTCTTGTGGAGTATCTTACTGGAGTTCTCTGGATTTCCTGAATTTGAATGTTGGCCTGTTGGGGAAGTTTCCTTGAATGATACCCTGAAGTATATTTTTCAACTTGCTTCCATTCTCCCTGTCTCTCTTGAGGTACCACAATTCTATTGAGATAAATCATGTGGTTCTTGTCTTTGGTTCTGTTTATATGCTGGACTCAGTCTTTTTACATAATCCCACAGTTCTTAGAGGTTTTGTTTGTTCCTTTTCATTCTTTCTTCCTTAATCTTGTCTGCCTGTCTTATTTCAGCAAGATAGTCTTTAAGCTCTGAGATTTTTGTCTCAATTTGGTCCATTTGGCTACTGACATTTGTGGTTGCATTGCGAAGCTCTTGTTTTTCTTGGCTCCATCAGGTCATTTATGTTCCTCTCTAAACTGGTTATTCTGGTTAACAGCTCCTGTAATGTTTTATCATGGTTCTTAGCTTCTTTGCATGGGCTAGAACATTCTCCTTTAGCTCAGCAAAGTTTGTTCTGAAGCCCACTTCTGTCAATTCATCCATCTCAACCTCCTCCCAATTCTGTGCCCCTGCTGGAGAGGTGTTGCAATCATTTAAAGAAGAAGAGGTACTCTGGCTTTTTTTAGAGTTCTTTCCATCTCAACCTCCTCCCAATTCTGTGCCCCTGCTGGAGGTGTTTTTTGTCTCTGTTAGACCAACAATTTGACTCAGTCTCTAAGAAGAAGAGGTACTCTGGCTTTTTGAGTTTTCAGCATTTTTTTGTTGATTCTTTCTCATCTTTGTGAGTTTACTTAACTTCAATCTTTGAGGCTGCTGACCTTTGGGTGGAGTTTTTCTGTGGGGACTTTTTTTTGTAGCTGCTGTTGCTGCTTTCTGTTGTTTGTTTTTCTTTTAACAGTCAGGGTCCCTTTTCCAACAGTCTGAAGTGCTGGGGGTGCACTTCAGACCCTGTTCTCCTGGGTCCCTCTCACTCCTGGTGGTATCACCAGTGAAGACTGCAGAACAGCAAAGTTGGCCACCTGCTACTTTCTCTGGGATCTCTATCCCAGCGGAGCCCCAAACTGATGCCAGCAGGAACACTCCTATATAAGGCATCTGGTGACTCTGTTGGGGGATCTCACCCAGTCAGGAAGCACAGGATCAGAGACCTACTTAATAAGGCACTCTGGCAGCCCCTTGGTGGAGGGAGTGCACTGCTCTGGGGGGAATCCTACTTGGATGGACTGCCCAGATTCCTCAGATCCAGCAGGGGGAAAGACTAAATCTGCTGATCCAAGAAGACCACAGCTGCCCCTCTCCTCAGGGGCTCAGTCCCAGGGAGATCAGAGTTCGGCCCCCAAGTCCCTGTCTTGAGTTGCTAAAATTCCTGCAGGGAGGCTCCGCCCTGTGAGAACGGATAGGTCAAGATTTGGCCTAAAGAGGCAGCCTGGCCACGATCTGCCACGGCTGCTGTGCTGCACTGTGGGTAATTCCTCATGGGTCCAAACTGTCCAGTTTCCCTGGCACCAGCAGGGGAAAAACAGCAGACTAGGGCTGCAGTGATGGCTACTACCCTTGCCCACAGGAACTTGATAGTCTTAGGCAGTCTCCAGCCTAGTGGCCACGGAGAGTCTGCACAGCTCTGTGCTTGGGACCCAAGGCCCTGGTGGCGTGGGCTCATGAGGGGGATCTCCTGATCCACAGGTTGCAAAGATCCATACAGAAAGCATGATTTCCCAGGTGGGATAGCAAGATCTCTAACTGCCTTCCTTGACTGGAGGTGGGAGCTCCCCTTGCCCTGGTGGCTCCCGGGTGGGCTGTCACACCACCCTGCTTTTCCTTCACCCAAGTGGACCGTCACACCACCCTACTTTTCCTTACTCTCTGCGGGTCGCACCAATCTTCTAGTCAGTCCCAGTGAGAGAACCTGGATGCCTCAGTTGCCAGTGCAGGATTCACTCACCATTTTCGTTCTGGGTGGGAGCCTCCAACCACAGCTTTTTCTAGCCAACCATCTTGGCCCCTCCCAGTAACTGTATTTACTATTTACATTGTGATACGCACAAAATGCACGTAACATCGAACTCCACCCTATAGCACTTTCTGGAGGTGAGGACCAGCCTCGGATATATGTGAACTAGGGAAGGCCACCCCTGCTTCTTCACTCTCACTTTGCCCTCTAAGTTGTGTTTTTATTCCACTCCAACTCATTCTCCCCACTTTGATAAAGAGAGGCTCAGCTGTGATAATGAAGAATCCCAAAACGTTAATGGTGCCACACAACAAAAGCTTATTTATCAGTTTAAAAAAATGGCCTAAAATTGATATTCCCAGGCACCAGACATCTTTCCCTGATGTTAACTTAGGGTCCGGTTTCCTTGCATCTGTGGCTCCTCTAGGGAGCAGGAGAGAAAAGGAATCGAAAGTGAAGTCCGCTTCTAAAAGTCTTGGTTTGGAAATGCTACACACTCCCTCTGTTCACATTCTACTGGAAAGCTAGTGACATGGCCAAACCTGCAGGCTGAGGGGCTGGGAAGTGTGGACCATGGAGGGCAGCTGCCCCCAGCTACAACACTAAATGATGAATGGGTCATGAATGGCAGTGCAGCCAGCCATTCCTGCCACACCATCTGTTCATGCATCAAATCATCATAACGAAATATTAGAAGCTCAAAACTGTATATGATGGATTCCAAACTGGTAGTCACACTCTAAGTGTGAAATAAAAGTGTGAACATGCTAATAAAACCATAAAACCTTACAGTAGTTCACATTTAGTAATTGTATACAATAGAATTGCTTCGGTTTCCTATGTGAACAACTAGCTTATTCATCCTGTAATACTAAAGCTTAGAATATTAACACAGACACTTCAGGTTCCAAAGAAAATACCCCTTTCATCACAGTTATAGCCCAATTCTAATAAGCATGTAATTTTCTGTGATACAAGTGGGAGGAGAGTGCTATTGTGAGCCCTGAATGGGAAGCAAAGGTGGCCTTCAGATAATGCTGTTGCTCAGAACCACGTGCAAACATCCCAGCTCAGGGAGTCAAAACATCTTGGCCTACATTATACAAAAGGCAACAGAATGATAATCTCATATTGAACTACTCAGCTTTGAAGCTCATAACAAACAAGAACAAATTTCATTTGCTTTTGTGTCTTTCTTATTTTCATTCGTTGATATGAAAAACCTCACCTCAAATATGATTATTTAAAAGAAATGGAAAATTTTTAAAACACTAATTCCCCACAATGTGAATTTACAATCTGCACCTTATAAAACTCCATGATTAAATACCTTAAAAAGTCAGGCACACTGTGAATTTCAGTGGGCATCAGAGCTTTGTCTGATTTTTATTTGAATAACGGCAAGTTCTAAAGTCCAAGTAGTCTCAAGACTGCAATATTTATTATACAAAAGAACTTGTACAATATATTTTCCTTGAGTCATTTTTAAAAGTTTTAAAATACTTGCAAAATGTCTTTAACATCATATTTTAATGGCACTGTAAATATTTTCAGCAATAAAACAGGATCTAACTATGTGACATTTTCACTCTAAATATTCTGTGAGAAAGAACATTTTACTGGTACATGGTAATGTAAAACTGGAGTTTTCTCTTTCCTTATATCAGGGGTTAAAATTGTACAGAATTGTACAGAGAACGTTTAAAAATACATAACTCTAAGTCCTATCTCCAGAGTTTCTCATTTAGTAGGAGTTTTTGGTTTTGGTTTTGGTTTTGCAGGGCCTAAGAATTTGCATTTTATTTAACTCACACATCAGGAAATTCTGATGTAACCAGGCCACATGTTTGTGAATCACTGATAAGGAATTTGAAAGATTTAGAACAGTGCTTCTAAAACTTTATTGTGCATACAGATATCAATGATCTTGTGGCAAAGATGATTCTATTCAGAAGGCCTGGAGGGGGCCTGAGGTTCTGTATTTTTAACAAGCTCCCAGGTAACCTCATGCAGCTGGTCCATGAATCACACCCAGAGTGGCAAAGATGGAGCCTCCCTAAAAGACAGGGTGAGCTTAGGTGGCTATGGATGTTAATATAATGGTTTTCAAACAGGAATGACTGTCCTTGAGTGCATTAGGACTCCAGCAAAGAAGTCACACACTCTAAATCACCCTTCGCCAAAAAGAAATATTTATAGAAGGAGGAACAGTAAATGCTCCCTTAGCAAAAAGTTTTATCATCAAGTCTAGTTCTTTTCCCTATATAGGAAATCTTTAAGAATTCTGAGGGTGGACCAGGGAAGAAGCATATGCTCACTGTTCAGTAAAATCAAGAGAAAATTCTGACCCTGCATCCCATGGCACTGACTTTACCCCACCCAACACAGCACCATCTCACTCCATTCGCATGCTTCCAGGTAGTCCTAAGAGGCTCATTTAGATCACTGGATGAGAGCATGGACGATGAGGCTGGGTGCTATTCCCAGCACCAGCATTTACTGAGTGAGTTTGTTCAAGTTATATACCTTTTCAAGGCCTCAGATTTCCCATCTGAAACATGGAGACAGCACCTACTTCAAAGGATTTTTGTGAACATCACAGGAGAACCCATAGTATCTTGCACAAAGTGGTGCTCCAAAAATGCTAGATATGATTATTTTCACTAAAGACCAATGAAGAGCAAAAAAACAAAACAAAACAAAAAAACAGAAAAAAAAATTCAACTATTGGGATAAAACAGAAAGAAAACTGAGTGTAAATATCTAAAGCAAGTAGATACGAATTAAAAGGTAGGTAGGTGATGCCATATATCAAGGCTTTACTCTCCTGGGGTGTACTCATTTTAATTCCTGAAGGACAGAAAACAAATAGTCACCAAACAAGAAACCCTGTCTCCATCTTGTTCTTTCTCTAATGTATTTGCCACACTGGAGCCAGATAGAATTTTCTAGCATGCCAAACCGAATGCATCATTCCCCTTTAGAAAGCCCTCTTTGACTTACTGCCTTTAGGATAAAAGTAAAAACCTTCCACAATGCCTGTTGATGCTGTTCCCTTGGTCTAGGAACCTCTTTCTCCACCCTTCCTCACCAATCAATAGTCCCAATCTAAATATACTTCCTCTAGGAAGTCTTTTTCAAGCTCTATGTTTCTCTAATCCAAATATTTTCACACTTTATTGCAATTTATATGAAAATGTCTTGTATTTTCGTCTAAGTCCATAAGAACAATGAAGGCAAACATTTTTATTGTCCTGATGATTATTTACTACACAGCAGCTATGTCGTGCCTGGCACACAGTTGGTGCTTAACAAATATTTGTTGGGGGTAGTGGCCCAGATGGCCAACTAGAAGAATCTAGTGCACACAGCTCTCACAGACAGGAACAGAAGGGGCAGGTAAGCCCAGCACCTTCAACTGAAACACCCAGGTACACTCACTGAGACTAATCAAGGAAATAACTGGACCCATGGAAAATGGAGAAAATCAAGGCAGATCAATAGCCCACCCAGAAGTGACACAGAGCCAGGGGAACCTCCTTCACCCGGGGAAGCAGTGAGTGAATGAGTGACCCCAGGAACCTACACTGCTCCCACAGATATTTGCAACTCTCAGGTCAGGAGATTCCCCCATGAACCCACTCCACCAGGGCCTTCAGTCTGACACACAGAGCTGCTGGGGTCTCAGCAGGGCAGCCACACAGGCACACACATGGAGACCCAGAAGCCTTAGAGACCTGGGCTTTCTGGGCTTCCCAGGAAAAGTAGTTGCAATTCAGGCAAGGTGGGAGGTTAGACTGCCATACATACCCCTAGGAAAGCGGCTGAATCTAGACTGAGCAGCGACAGTCTGCAGACCCCACTTCCGTGGTACCTCACAGGATAAGGCCCACTGGCTTAGAATTCCAGCCAGACAAGGATAGCAGTGTTGCACCCGCCTGAGACAGAACTGCCAGAGGGAGCGGGAGGCCACCATCTTTGTAGTTTGGGCAACTTACAGAACTCCCAGAGGGAGCGGCGGGCCACCATCTTTGTAGTTTGGGCAACTTAGCCATCCAGCCTTCAGGCTTTGGAGAGTCCAAGCCAACCAAGGGTGGAAGTGGTCCCCCAGCACAGCACAGCTGTTCTATGAAAACATGGCCAGGCTGCTTTTTAAAAAGGATCCCTGATCCCATTCCTCCTCGCTGGGCAGAACCTCCCAACCAGGATCTCCAGCCACCCCTGTTGGTGTTCTCTGGCCAACAGAGACTTGAAACCTCTCTGGGACGAAGCACCTAGAGGGAGGGGTGGGCTACCATCTTTGCTGTTGAGGTGACTTAGCCATCCAGATTTCCAGCTTTAGACAGTCCAAGCCGACTGAGGCTGAAAGCAGTTTTCCAGCTCTGCACAGCTGCTCTATGAAAACATGGCTAGTTTGCTTATATAAATGTGTCCCTGATCCCATTCCTCCTCACTGGGTGGGACCTCCCAACCAGGGTCTCCAGACACCTCCTACAGGTGTATTTGAGCCGGCAATAGGCCCATAACTCTCTGGGAAGGAGATCTCAAAGAGAGAGGCAGGCTGTCTTTCTTGTTGTTTCATAGCCTTTATTATTGATACCTCCAGGAACTGGAAAATCCAAGGTGACCAGGAACTGGAGTGGGCCCCAGCATACCATAGCAGCACTGCAGAAAAGTGACCAGACTGTTACGTGAGTGCTCATTTTTATATGTCCTCACTGGGCAGGTCCTCCAGGCCTAGGCCTCTAGCCACCCCCACCAGAACTACTGAGCCAGTAGGAGCTCTGCAACTCCCTGGACAGAGTCCCCAGAGACTCAAAGCCTCTCTGCCACTGCCTCTGCAGTGGAACTGCCCTTGCTACCCTCAGATTAACAAAGGAGCAAAGACCTTATGTGTCTTAGCCACACCTCCAACAACCTGTAGTTGATCCAAGGAGAGGAGGCCAGTCTGTCTTCCTTGGGTTCCAGCCACTGCCCCCACTGCTCATCACTAGACAGAGAACCCCCTGCTTGGGCCCACAGCACAGACCCTCCATCCTGGGATGATTGCACTGAGCAATTTCTGACCTCCATTTCTCTGGAGTGGACCCCCAGAAAACAAGCAGAAGACCTTTGGACACAACCACTACTAAGGTCCCTTCCTCTGCTGCCTCCAAGTTGGGGAAGGAGAATAACACCGAGATCACACCAGAGCGGCAATGGGCAGCCGAGGAATGCCAAGCCGTGATCTACAGCCAGCACTCAATGGGGAGAGGAACCCACACTTTCCGAACATTGAGAGGGACCACGGCTGTAACTGTGAGGAAACAGAGGGAAGCCACGCAACTGAGCGAGAGTCTACCAACTGACCAGAACATCTAAGTGCCACCTACTGGATCACACCCAAAAGCTTCAACACCAAAAATAAACTAAGCATACACTACTCTGAAATCAAAGACAAGAAGTCAGCTTCAAATAAAGACTCTGTACATAGCCTCAGTCCTGTGAAAACATCTAGAAAACAAGTCTGTTGACTGCACTCAATCTACACTGCAGGTAAAGGAATGCCAATATGCAGAGATGAGAAAGAACCAACACAAGGACTACAGTAACTCAAATGGCCAGAGTGCCATATGTCCTCCAAAGAACAAAACCAAGTCTCCAACAAGAGTTCTTACCCAGGCTGAGTGGGCTGGAATGACAGAAATAGAATTCATAACATGGATAGGGATGAAGCCCATTGAGATTACAGAGGATGGCAAAACTCAATCCAAGGAAAGTAAGAATCACAATTAAATGATAAAGGAGCTGAAGGATGAAATAGCTGGTATAATAAAGAACCTAATGGATTTGATAGAGCTGAATAACACAATACAAGAATTTCACAATACAATCACAAGTATTAACAGCAGAATAAACCAAGATGAGAAAAAAAAAAAAACTCAGAACTTGAAGATTGGCTCTCTGAAATAAGACTGTCAGACAAAAATAAAGAAAAAATAATATAAAAGAATGAACAGAACCTCTGAGAAGTATGGGATAATGTAAAGAGACCAAATTTATGAATCACTGGTATCCCTGAAAGGGAAGGGGAGAAAGCAAACAACTTGGAAAACATATTTCAGGATACCATCCATGAAAACTTCCTGAATTTTGCTAGGAGACCAACAGTCAAGTTTAGAAATAAAGAGAAATCCTGAAAGAGTCTATGCAAGATCATCCCTAAGACACGTATTGTTAGATTTTTCAAGGTTAAAATGAAAGAATGTTAAAGGCAGCTACAGAGAGAGGGACAGTAACCTCCAAAGAGAATCCCTTTCATTTGAGAGGCTAACAGTGGACCTCTCAAATGAAACTCTATAAGCCAGAAGAAATTGGGGGCTTGTTCAAGAAAAAAGAAATTGGGGGCCATGTTCAATATTCTAAAACAAAAAAATCTTCAAGAATTTTATATTCAGCCAAACCAAGTTTCCTAAGTGAGGGATAAATAATAAGATTTTTTTCAGATAAGCAAATGTTGAGGAAGTTTGTTACCACAACACCTGCCCTACAAGAGTTCTTGAAAGGAGCACTAAACATAGAAAGGAAAAACTACTACCAGATACTACAAAAATGCACTTAAACACACAAACCAGTGTCACTAAACCACACAAACAAGCCAACATAATAACCAGGTCACAGCTCAATGACAGGAACAAATGCACACATATTAATACTAACCTTGAATATAAATGGGCTAAATGCCCTCACTTAAAAGGCACAGAGTGGCAAGCTAGATAAAGCAAGCCCCAACAGTATGCTGTCTTCAAAAGACCCATCTCACATGTAATGATATTCACAGGCCCAAAATAAAGGGATGGAGGAAAATCTTCCAACAAAATGGAAGAGAGAAAAAAGCAGGAATTGAAATCCTTATTTCAGACAAAACAGACTTTACATTAATAAAAATTAGAAAAGACAAACAAGAGCATTACATAATGGTAAAGGGTTCAATGCAACAAGAAGACCTAACTATTTTATATATATGCACCCAACACAGGAGCATCCAGAAATAAAGCAAGTTCTTAGAGACCTACAAAAAGATATAGACTCACACACAATAATAGTGAGAGACTTCAACACTCCACTGATAGTATTAGACAGATCATCAAGGTAGAAAATAAACTGAGATATTCAGAACTTGAACTCAACATTGGAGTAAATGAATTTGATAGACCTCTGCAGATCTCTTCACCCAAAAACAACAGAATATACATTCTTTTCATCACCACATGAGATATACTCCAAAATTAGCCACATAATTGGACCTAAAACAATCCTCAGCAAATGCAAAAACTCAAATCACATCAAACACACTCTCAGACCACAGTGCAATAAAAATGGAAGTCAAGACTAAAAAAATTGCTCAAAACTATTCAATTACATGGAAATTAAACAACATACTCCTGCATGACTTTTGGGTAAATAATGAAACTAAGGAAGAAATCAAGATTTTTTAAAAAATGAATGAGAACAAAGATGCAACATACCAGAATCTCTGGGATACAGCTAAGACAATGTTAAGAGGGAAATTCATAGCAGTAAATACCCACATCAAAAAGGTAGAAAGATCTCAAATTAACAAGCTAACTCTACAACTTAAGAAATTAGAGAAGTACAAGCAAATCAACCCTAAAGCTAGCAGAAGACAAGAAATAACCAAAATCAGAGCTGAATTGAAGGAAATCAAGACATACAAAAACCATCAGAAAGATCAATGAATCCCGGAGTTGTTTTTTTTAATTAATAAGATAGATAGACTAGACTGCTAGTTACACTCATAAAGTAGAAAAGAGAGAAGATCCAAATAAACACAATTAGAAATGATGAAGGATACGTTTCCACTGACCGCACGGAATTAAAAATAACCATCAGAGACTACCACAAACATTTCTATGCACACAAACTAGAAAACCTAGAAGAAATGGATAAACTCCTGGACACATACACCCTCCCAAGAGTGAACAAAAAAGAAATTGATTCTCTGAACAGACCAATAATGAGCTTCAAACTCGAATCAGTAATATATAGCCTACCAAATGGTGCTGGGATAACTGGCTATCCATAAGCAGAAGATTGAATCTGGACCCCTTCCTTAC
Organism: Macaca thibetana thibetana; assembly: GCF_024542745.1. Taxonomy (NCBI): domain Eukaryota; kingdom Metazoa; phylum Chordata; class Mammalia; order Primates; family Cercopithecidae; genus Macaca; species Macaca thibetana. Next base: position 87,823,443 of record NC_065594.1, read on the forward strand.
ATCATCTACAAAAATCAACTCAAGATGAAATAAACAGTTAAATGTAAAGCCCAAAACTATGAAAACCCAGAAAGACAACTAGTCAATACCATCCTGGACGTAGGAACAGGCCAAGATTTCATGACAAAGACACCAAAAACAATCACAACACAATAAAAAATTAACAAGTAGGATATAATTAAACTTAAGAGCTTCTGCACAGCAAAAGAAGCTATCAACAGAGTAAACAGACAACCTACAGAATGGGAGAAAATATTTGCAAATTATGCATCTGACAAAGGTCTAATATCCAGCATCTATAAAGAACTTAAACACATTTACAAGAGAAAAACAAATAATCCCATTAAAAAGTGGGCAAAGGACATGAACAGACACTTTTCAAAAGAAAACGTACATGCAACCAACAAGCATATGAAAAAAAAGCTCAATATCACTGATCATTAGAGAAATGCAAATCAAAACCACAATGAAATACCATCTCACCACAGTCAGAATGGCTATCACTTAAAAGTCAAGAAACAATGATGCTGGTGAGGTTGCAGAGAAAAGGGAACTCTTATACACTGCTGATGGGAGTGTAAATTAGTTCAACCATTGTGGAAAGCAGGATGATGATTCCTCAAAGAGCTAAAAGCAGAACTACCATTTGATCCGGCAATCCTATTACTGCATATACAGCCAGGAGAATATAAATTATTCTACCATAAAGATACATGCGTGTGAATGTTCATTGCAGCACTATTCACAATGGCAAAGACATGGAATCTACCTAAATGCCCATCAATGACAGATGGGATAAAGAAAATGAGGTACATATACATCATGGCATACTACATAGCCATAAAAAAGAATGAGATCATGTCATTTGGGGGAACATGGATGGAGTTGGAGGCTATTATCCTTAGCAAACTAAGGCAGGAACAGAAAACCAAATATTGCAAGTTCCCAGTTATAAGTGGCAGCTAAAGGATGAGACCTAATGAACACAAAGAAGGGAACAACTGACACTGGGGTCTACTTGAGGGTGGAGGGCAGAAGAATGGAGAGGAGCAGAAAAGATAACTATTGGGTACTTGACTTAATAATGGGTGATGAAATAATCTGCGCAACAAACCCCCACGACACGAGTTCACCTATGTGATAAATTTGCATATGTACCCCGAACCTAAAAGATTTTAAAGATGAAATAAATAAATAAATATTTTTGAAAAATATATATATATCGCTCACTTTTAATTAACTGTTGTGAAGAAAAATCTCTTTGATGTTTTTAAAAATCCCTTCTGTGATTCACACTGAAACCACTGCCTTTGTGTTTCCTATGAACCTTATTACTTGATATCTTTATACCTCAATTTATGCAACTTATATAAGCCATACTTTCACAGATTATAATTATTTTTCCTGCTTGTTACTTTTCACTTACAAATGAGAACTGAATATTTAGTTCTCAGCACGTGGAAATGTAACAAAAGTAAAACCTTTTTCTTGTAAATTACTGTGTTTTCATAGGAAAAGGGGCACTTCAGTGCAGCTTAGAGAAAGGAATAAAATACAAGGTTCATTTTGGGTGAATGGTGAATACAGATGTTGCTAGAAACAATAATATATCCAATGATATGGCAAAAATATAAGTTGAATTGTAACTTGGGCTTTCCCAGGCTATATGGAAGAACAACCCAAGACAGCAGGGCAAATACTCCTGTTTTCTGCCCCACAACCCTCATAGCCCTCAGAAAACAAGCCAAGATGGCTAGGGCATCCCTTTCCTTGGGGGAAGCCCATCTCCACTTAGCCTTGGGGAGCCTTCCTCACCCTGTGTTGTCAGTGGTGATGCTGTTGCTCCTACCTTCCAGTATGACCCTACTGCTAGTCTGTGATCTCACTCCAGCTTTCAATTTTCTCATTATTTGGTGAGTTCCACTCTTCCTGTCAGTCAGTGAACAACCAAACATCGACTGAGCTCTATGCCAATCACCAGGCTGTGGAAATGCAGTGTGAGGGAAATAAGGTGTGCCCGTTCTCACACACCTGTTCTCATTGGAGTAGGGAGCACCTTGTCTCCAACAGTTACAAATACATCATTGATGCCAATCATTCAGGTGGCCTGAATTCTTCTCTTCCCTACAGTCCCCTCTCATAAAGACTCTGAATGGCCTGAAGCTGGATCACCTCCCAGGAGGTCACCAGATAATCTCCCTGCCATAGCTGAAGACCAACCTGTACCCCAGGGTCCATGCCACGCTCTCTACTCCTTTGTTCAGGGTGAGCTCTCCTCCCCCAGGAACCCATCGGGGAAACTGAGTTGCTTTGATCCTCGGTCCCATCCATGAGATTTAGCTTTGCTGAGTTATTGAGAGACAAACATATAACATCAATATTGAGGCCAGGTGCAGTGACTCAAGCCTGTAATCCCAGCACTTTGGGAGGCCAAGGCAGGTGGATAGCCTGAGGTCAGGAGCTCAAGACCAGCCTGGTCAACATGGTGAAACCTCGTCTCTACTAAAAATACAAAAATTAGCTGGGCATGGTGGTTCCCACCTGTAACCCCAGCTACTCAGGGTTACAAGTGATTCTCAGGCAGGAGAATCACTTGAACCCGGGAGGTGGAGGTTGCAGTGAGCTGAGATCATGCCATTGTACTCCAGCCTGGGCTACAGAACGAGACTCCATCTCCAAAACAAACAAAAAAAGAAAAAGAAAAACAATATTGAAACAGCAAGACCAGAAGAAGGAATTTCATCCTCAGCCACGAGGTGACGACAGTGAGAAACTGTCAAAGAGAAGGCCTCTGCGCTTCCCCCACACCCCCACCGCCCTCCCATCTGTCACCAAAGTCACTTTCTTATGTTAATAAATTTAGGTATTCTTCTCTAGATGCCTTTTTCCACCACCAGAAACCAAAACTAGGTTAATTACTCCATATGTAATAATATTTATTTTGTATCTATTTCCCCACCAGCCTAAATTGTAAAAAACTGTATTTTCTAAGAACTGAAAAAATAGCTTTATATATTTTACTGACCTAATTAAGTCTAATGTAAATACATTTGTAATACATGCCGCAGTTTGAAAGTATGCTTTAGAATTCTTGAATGTTTGGGACTTGAAGAAACTCTGCCTGTAACGACTTAATATTGAAGGAAAACAAATTTATCTAAAAGTAGAAACTTTTATTGCCAAACAAGGAAGAGGAAAATGAATGTGAAGACTGTTCCTCCCACATTTGTTTATCAGCCTCCCACTGCTTCTAATAAAACTACCTAGACCAGGACTTCTCAAGGTCCACAGTGCTTAGGAATCACCAGAGGTCTTGTTAAAAGGAAGTTTCTGATGCACTGGGCCTGGAGCAGAGCCAGAGATCCTGTATTACTAACTAGCTCCCAGGTGAGGATAAGGGCACTGGACCACACACCACAACTTTAGCAGTAAGGACCTAGAGTACAATTATTTCCAGAATGTTAAGGACAAGAATAATCTGTGCCTATAAATTACTAGATATCTGTTGGGCCCTGGTTGAATCTTAAGTAATTCTGAATTATACTTTGACCTAATATACTTAGCTGAGTTAGTATGTTGATTAATTTTTGTAAAAGCAGTCATTTCCTGAAATTAATGTTAGTTCTCTTCCTAAATTGATCCAAAGTATAATATTCTGATTATCTATTGTTGCATAACAAATGCTCCTAAAACTTAGTGGCTTCAAGCAACAATGCTTTTACTCTATCACATGGTTCCATGGGCCAGAAATTCAGGCAGGCATTGACTGAGGTCACCCAGTGGTATGCAGCTGGCATCTCATCTGGTCTAGTGGGTCCCAGAGGGCTCATGTACCTGTCTGAAGAGTAGTGACTGGAAGATTGCACTCATCTGGGCCTCTCTTCATCCCACAATTATGGGGACTCACAAGATGGCCTCTCCATCAGGGCACTTGGATATCTTACACAATGGTTCGGATCCTAATGAGGTGAAGCCAGCTGGGCTTCTGGATCAGATGGGGACTTGGAGACCTTTTGTGTCTAGCTAAATGATTGTAAACACACCAATCAGCACTCTGTAAAATGGACCAATAAGCACTCTGTAAAATGGACCACTCACCGGAATGTGGACCGGGCCAAATAAGGGCATAAAAGCTGGCCACCCGAGCCAGCACTGGCAACCCGTTAGGGTACCCTTCCACGCTATGGCAGCTTTGTTCTTCCACTGTGGAAGCTTTGTTCTTTTGTTCTTCACAATAAATCTTGCCACTACTCATCTTTGGGTCTCCACTTCCTTTATGAGTTGTAACACTCACCACCAGGGTCTGCAGCTTCATTCCTTAAGTCAGCAAGACCACAAACCCACTGGGAGGTACAAACAACTACAGAGGCGCCATTTTTAAGAGCTGTAACACTCACTGTGAAGGTCTGCGGCTTCACTGCTGAAGTCGGGGAGATCACGAACCCACCAGAAGGAAGAAACTCCAGACACATCTGAAGGAATAAACTCTGGACACACCAGCTTTAAGAGCTGTAACACTCATCTCTACTTAAAAAACAAAAAAATACAAAAAACTAGCAGGGCGAGGTGGCATCTGTAGTCCCCAGCTACTCGGGAGGCTGAGGCAGGAGAATGGCGGGAACCCGGGAGGCGGGAACCCCGGAGGCGGAGCTTGCAGTGAGCCAAGACCGCGCCAGGGCACTCCAGCCCAGGCGACAGAGCCAGACTCCCTCTCAAAAAAAAAAAAAAAAAAAAAAAAAAAAAAAAAAAAAAAAAAACAACTAGCTGGGCGAGGTGGCGGGCATCTGTAGTCCCAGATACTCGGGAGGCTGAGGCAGGAGAATGGCGGCAACCTGGAAGGCGGGAACCCGGGAGGCGGGAACCCGGGAGGCGGAGCTTGCAGTGAGCCAAGACCGCGCCAGGGCACTCCAGCCCGGGCGACAGAGCCAGACTCCGTCTCAAAACAAAACAAAACAAAAAAAAATACAAAAAACTAGCTGGGCGAGGTGGCGGGCATCTGTAGTCCGAGCTACTCTGGAGGCTGAGGCCCAAGAATGGCGGGAACCCGGGAGGCGGAACTTGCAGTGAGCAAAGACCGCGCCAGGGCACTCCAGCCCGGGCGACAGAGCCAGACTCCGTCTCAAAAAAAAAACAAAAAAAAAAATACAAAAAACTAGCTGGACGAGGTGGCGGGCATCTGTAGTCCCACCTACTCAGGAGGCTGAGGCAGGAGAATGGCGGGAACCCGGGAGGCGGGAACCTGGGAGGCGGGAACCCGGGAGGCGGAGCTTGCAGTGAGCCAAGACAGCGCCAGGGCACTCCAGCCGTGGCGACCCAGCCAGACTCTGTCTCAAAAAAAAAAAAAAAAAAAGCTGTAACACTCACCACGAGGGTCCACCGCTTCATTCTTGAAGTCAGCGAGACCAGGAACCCACCAGAAGGAATAAATTGCGGACACACTATGACCAAGCTGCTAGCCTTCTCACAGGTGAGCATAGAACTGAAATTATGTCCTTTGCAACATATTCTTAGTCAAAGCTATCATAGTCCAGCCAAGGTCCAGGGAAGGAGAGATGGACTTGGACTCTTCTCAACCGCAATGCCAAGGATGTGCAGCCGTCCTGAATCACCCACAGTGGTGGTAGGACAGCAAATCAGCTTCCCAGAACCTGCGCACATCTGGATACCTCTCGAGAAGAGAAGTAGCAACGACTGGAATATTTATATTGATTGTTTTCCTTTAAAAATCTTCAGGTTGAATTTATTTCAATCTCTCTTCCTTTCACTTAGCTATTGTACTAATACTCTGAAACACGTTTGAGTTTGTAAATATGCTTGTTACTATTGAGAAATGTACATAATCTCTCAGGGTCTCAGGTTTCCTAGGTCTCTAGATTTTTTAATTTATTAAATTAAAAGTAAGAATATACCTGATTGCTAAGCCTCCCTAAAACTCCATGATTCCACCCAGGCGAAGTGGCTCATGCCTGTAATCCCAGCACTTTGGGAGGCCAAGGCGGGTGGATCATGAGGTCAGTAGATCAAGACCATCCTGGCTAACATGGTGAAACCCAGTCTCTACTAAAAATACAAAAAATTAGCTGGGAATGGTGACACACGCCTGTAGTCCCAGCTACTTGGGAGGCTGATGTAGGATAATTGCTTGAACCAGGGAGGTGGAGGTTGCAGTGAACCCAGATTGTGCCACTGCACTCCAGTCTGGGCAACAGAGCCAGACTCCATCTCAAAAAAAAAAAATCCATGATTCCAAGATGTTTAATCTATTCTATTATCTCTTGAGTAATAAATTTATAATTTTTAATATTAATATAGTTAATGTCTCAAAACTATACCAAAGAGTGTATATGTATATATACACATACAAATATATGTGTGCATGTATATGCTTATATATACATATATAATTAGCAATTTATACCCTAACTTCCTGCCTCATCTTTATTTCCAGCAAGTTCCTCAAGAGATTCTGCATAATTTAATTGCTACTTATTTAAAGATTTACCACGATAATTATAGACATCCTTGCTCTTTCAAAATCCTTTAGATGTTTACAGAAACCTTATAGCTCATGGAAGCCCATGTAATTTATTTATATAACATAATTTTAAAGCTTATCTAAAACATTCCCAGTTCAAATTATTATTATTTTAAATCCTTTGACATTTTTGTATTTCCTAATAACATTCTCTTGCAGCTATAATTTCCAAGAAGTTAGAATCTCAGGACACAGCACCCACCTGAATCTTTGGATTCACCTGAGACCTAGGATTAGCAAGGAAAGGAAAAGTTTAGATTATCATAAAAATGTCATCAACATTTATAGGAGTGTTTTTAAAACTGCTAGTACATACTAACTTTTAAAAGAGGGTAAAATAACAAAAATCTGGTAGTAACTAAATGGTAACAGTCTCAAAAAGAAGAGGGCTAGGGTAAGGAAAGAACATTGTTAAGACACGTGCAGGGAAGGGCTGAGAATCCCAATGACAATAAAATAAGATGAGAAAGAAAAGCCTGTGTGCAGAAGGAAAGGAGAAAACACAGGGGTCTGAAGACGAGGGCTGAGCAGCCAGTGCCAGGCAGAGGCCCCAGGCGCCTTACAGGAAATGAAAAACAAGGCCTGAAACTTCAGTTAGGATTCCCACACAATTAGAGCTGCCAAAGTATCATCCATCCCTTTGAAAATGTAACATGGAATCATTCTTACATAAACATGGTTTTATTCCCAAATTTGGAAAGTACCTTTTGTGGGCTGAGTTGTGTATCTCCAAAATTCATATGTTGAACTTGACCCCCCTTCACACCTCAGAATGCATTTGAAGATAGAGTCTTTAAAGAGAGAGTGATGAGGTTAATATGAGTTAGTTAGGTTGGGCCCAACCCACTTGTAAGGACTTGTGTCCTTACAAGAAGGGGAAATGTGGACACAGAGACACCAGGATGCACGTGTAGAGGAAAGATCATGTGAGGACATGGTTAGAAGGCAGCCATCGGCAAGCCAAGGAGAGGTTTCAGGAGAAACCCAACCAGCCTATACCTAGGTCTCTGGCTGCTCTCCAGCCCCCAGAACCGTGAGAAAAGTTTCTGTGGTTAAGCCACTCAGTCTAGCATTTTTTTAGGGCACTAATACAGTAGCTTTGTATAATGCAAACACTATGAGTCTGAATGTCAATTCCCCCACATACTAACTAGGTTCTCTGGGGACAGATTTTCAAAAATAAACTTTTTAAAATTTTAGAAGTTTTTTTTTTTTTGAAACGGAGTCTCGCTCTGTCACCAGGCTGGAGTGCAGTGGTGCGATCTTGACTCTCTGCAACCTCTGCCTCCCAGGTTCAAGTGATTCTCCTGCCTCAGCCTCTCGAGTAGCTGGGACTACAGGTGCGCACCACCACGCTAATTTTTTGTATTTTAGTAGAGACAGGGTTTCACCGTGTTCACCAAGCTGGTGTTGCTCGCCTGGCCTCATGATCTGCCCACCTCGGCCTCCCAAAGTGCTGGGATTACAGGGGTGAGCCACCGCACCTGGCCTAGAATAGTTTTATACTTACAGAAAAGATGCAAAGACAGTAGAGTTCCCATAGCCCCATTCCCAGTATCCCCTACTATTAATGTTTTATATTAATATGGTACTATTAAAAATAGTATTGTCACAATTAACAAGCCAATATTGATGCATTGCTATCAACTAAAATTCATACTTCATTTGAATTTTCTTAGTTTTTCACCTAGGTAAATTTTCTGTTCTGGATCCCACCCAGAATGTCACATTACAGCTGTTCCTCGTGTCTCCTTACGCTCCTCTTGGCTATGACAGTTTCTCAGACTTCTCTTATTTTATGATGACCTTGACAGTTTTAAGACGTATTGGTCAGGTGTTTTGTAGAATGTCCCTCTATTTGGATTTGTCTCATGGTTTTTTCAAGATTACGCTTGGATTATGAATTTTGGGGGAGAAAAAAAACAGGAGTAGAGTGTTATTCTCACATATCATATCAAGGGTCCGTGCTATGAACACGGTTCATCACTGTTGAACTACTGTTGACCTTGACCATCGACCAAGGCAGAGTCTGCCAAATTTCTCTACCATAACATTAGTTATTTCCCACTTTCTTTTCTTTCTTTCTTTCTTTTTTTTGTTTTTGAGATGGAGTTTCCCTCTGTCGCCCAGGCTGGAGTGCAATGGCACGATCTCGGATCACTGCAACCTCCACCTCCTGGGTTGAAGCAATTCTCTCACTTCAGCCTCCCGAGTAGCTGGGACTATACACCCGGCTAATTTTTGTATTTTTAGTAGAGATGGGATTTCACTATGTTGGCCAGACTGCTCTCGAACTCCTGACCTCAAGTGATCTGCCCGTCTCGGCCTCCCAAAGTGCTGGGGTTATAGGCATGAGCCACCACACCTGGCCTGTTTCCCATTTTCAATACAGTAAGGCAAGATTTTAACCTCCCCAAACTGCAATTCCTTCTTTCTGTAAAATAAAGATAAAACTACCTCAAAAAGTTTTGGGAGCAAAAATAAAGATAAAACTACCTCAAAAAGTTTTGGGAGCAATTCTACAAGCTGTTGTTCTTAAATAACTCTTCCCTGGATTGCTGAAGCCTTTAGTTAATTAACGGCATGCCAAAAAGGTTGATGTTGACAAGTTACCAGTGTTTACATAGCTTTGGGAGGGGAGGATGTTTGAGGTCTTTACTCAGCCTTTCTCAGTGATGTCACCTGATCTCATATCTAATTTTACATTCTTAATTTTTGAAAATTTTGTTATAGAAAGGCTGGGAAGTTGTATAAGTTTCAGGACTCACAAAAGTTTAACAGTCTGTGGTATCAAGCGGTTATTTTAAGTTCTTGACAGGTGTTAACACATTTAATCTTGACAACAGTCCCTTGAGGAAGATCCCATATTGTCACAATTTCACCTACTCGTACACCTAACCTCGGAGTTACTAACAGCCCCAAATCACACAGCTTTTTCTTAGTAAACTAATATCCCATTGTCACTCAGCCAGCAATATTACTCAGGCACGCTGGCTCCAGAGTCCAAGCATATAAACAACACTGCAACAACTTAAAATTGGTAGCAGGTGCATCCAGCTATTGCCAATACCCAGGCCCCATCCTAAACATGTTAAATCATTTAGTTTCTACAGTTTGTTTTTGGATATTTTCTAAAGTTAACTTTATTTCCTCCTCCACTTCTCCTTGTTAGCCCAGATATTTTTTTCCTTTGAAGTTAGACATTATTGACTTACCATGGAGCTTCTTTTTATCTAAATATTTATTAAAAATCAGCAGTCTCATAGAATATTTACTTACCAACCTGTTTTTGTGGAAACACTACTAAAACAAAAATACAAGCATAAAAGTTTAACAGAACAATAATATCTAGGCAATTTATTAATAGATATTTAATGTATACTATTATACTATAAGTTACAATTAAGGGAGAAAGCTAAAAATGTAGACAAAAGACTGAATTTCCCCCAAGAACTATTAAGACTATCTAGATAAAACAGAGAGTACCAAATTAAGTACCAAATTATATGTGTTATGCTAGACTCACAATAGGAGTTCCAAGAGGGGAAAGATTAGAGGGGTGAATGGAGCAGGTGAGACTAGGAATGAGCCATGCAAAATATTATGGACATTTGTAGGCAGAGAGGTGGGTCGGGGTGCTCCGGAATCTCTGTGAACATAGGCATTGATAAAAATGGTAATACATGTATATTTCCTGTATTTTTCCAGGAATGATTTATTGTAGACTGGTGAGAGACCTGGGCCAATGGAGAGCCTGATGATTAGAACAAGGATATCACGTTGAGAAATGGAAGCATAATTTGAGTGTTGAAGAGGAAGCAATGATGAATAGATAATGGGAATCATTAATGAGCATGAGGTGTCTTTCATTGCCAGGAAATGAGGTTCTCTGGTTTCTCAGCCCTAAGCCAGTTTTTAAAATTGTTCTGTCTGTCTCTTCTGATTTTTGTTTGTTGTTGTTAATACGCACGGTCTTCAAGCAAGATTTATGATCTACATGGGGGTCAGGAATGCTAAACTGCACCAAATCATCAGGCTCATCCTAAAGGTTCCCTAGAGGAGACGGAAAACAGGTATCATATGATTTGGTTACAATGCATCTGATGTATGTTGCTACCTTCATAAGTCATAGTTTCTATCATTTTCACAAGGAGCACCTGGTGAATGTTTACTTTTTGTCTCACTGTGTTCTGATATGTGGTGCTGCGAAATCAGTTATTTGTTTAAAGAAAGTAGGAAAAAGTATGTATTGTCTCATTCTCATGGAGTTCTTCTTTGTCGACCGGATCGCACCATCATTTTTATATTAGATTTTACAGCAGAGAAGAATAAGTGAAGCTCTGTGATATTCTAATTTCTGTTTGGTGTCAGCCATACTATCAATAAATTACTAGATTATGCCTGACCACATACAATTAGAGAAAACATAACTCCTACTTTCTGGTTAATAAAAACATGAACTACATAAAGGAATTGTTAAAAAATTAAATCGCTAAAATTAAACTTAATTTTTTAGTAAATTAACTTACTGAACCATTAAAATGAGCTAAGAGGAAAAAAGGATATATCTTAAGAATTCTACCTGGAGAACAAAATAAGATTTCTGATTTTCGTGTTTAGTTTCAGTACCCAGCATCATCTTTGAAGTTCATATCAGTTCCATTTATTTAGAACTTTTGCCTCTCTACAAAATTACTTGAAAAACTCAGAAAAACACAAAACAAAGAAAGCACCCATAATTACATCACTTATATATAGTGTTCACATTTTGACACGATTACAGTTCTATTTTTCTATGCATTTAAAATATACTTTTAAATTACATACTATATCAGCTGCATTACATATATATATGTGACTACATCTTCCTCAATAGTTTCACAGGTATGTATCATATGAAGTGTTCTATTTTAATTAATTTGTTTAGATGGCCCCAGATTTTTTCCTAATGCAAATAATACTGTGATAAACATCCTTGCATATACTTCTTTCCGTATCTGTGGGATTTCATTTTAAAGAGTGGTGCTAACCAAGAACTAGATCACGAAAACTGCAATTCTCTCCCTCTTACTCGGTTCAAATAAATGAGTATAGTTAAAATGATGCGTATCATCTCCACCTCTCCCATCAGGTATTCAGTAGTAACTGATAATTAGCAACTGCCTCTACAGTGACCTCATTTACATAGTTAACAAAATCCAATAAGGCTGAAATTTATTGTCCTGTTCAGTGAATCATAATCTGGCAGCTGTTACTACCAAGGCAGGCATTTGTGCCTGGCTGTTCACAGATTGTCTGAAAAAGCATTTTGCTTGTGATATCCTCATGAACTTATTCTTAGGAGGCAATATGATAAGAAACACCTCACTAGATTTCTCTATTGAAAACAGTTCAAATTCATTTCACATTGGGGATTTCCATACTAAAAAAAAGACAACTCCTTCAATTAATAAATGTACGCTAAAGAAAACCAGTGTATTTGGAGAACTTCCATTTTGAGAGACACTCTAGAGGGGAAAGTATCTTACCCGAGTATCTCCTCTGTGACATTGATGAGAGAAAGACGACACTGCTGAGAGGAAACTGAACCCATTTGGCAAGTTCTTCTTCAATTTCCCATCTCAGAGCCAATCTGGTGGATCCATTTTTCACACGCCAGGTCTTATCTTTTTATTTACATTTACAGTACAAGAACTAATGCCCAATTGTGTTCATTGTCAGTGCAATAATAGCAAGAACAGAGAGCAGCGAATCTCTGTTGTGATTACACTAAGTTCTTAGAATTATTACTCATTCCTGAAAAATAAGACAAAACATCATTTGAATTTGACTTGTTCTGATGTCAAACATGAATGCCAGCTAAATGTAATCATTATAAAAACATGTGAAGAATATAGTCAAGTCTTCTTAATCTTGGCTGTTTCAGTTAGGTGACACACCTTCAACCCCAACAGAACTTCCATGTGATTAAAATAGTTTTTTTGTTCATATTGTTTTTAATATTTTTAATAAACTTTTTTATTTTTAATTTCTACATATTAAAAAACCAAACTGATATAACTTCTCAATACTACAATTCATACAAAGATAACACTTTTATATTAGAAAGATGGTCACTGCACAAGTCACACAGGCAAGGGCAGTAATGTTTCCTGCACCTCTAAGCAGGCAACAGGACTTGTGTTTTGGAAACCTCAAAGGACAGCAGTGATTATAATTATTGGTGTAAATAGGTATTTCATTTGTTGGTCTTTTCTATTTTCAATAGATAATATATAAACATGGAACAAAATTTAGAGGGTACAAATGAGTGTGTAAAGAGAAAGGCTAAACCTCTTTTCTCACCTCTGCCTCCCAAGATCCTCAGTTTGCTTCTTTGGAGGTGAAACTTTGACAGTTCCTGTGCACCTCTGAAGAGAGCTGATACCATGTGTGAGCACACTCGTTCATTCCTCTTTTATAAAACAGTGCAAATGGTGAAAGCCTCCACATAGTGTCTTACACCTTCTATTTTTTTCTACTTAATGTATCTTGAAGATCCTTTCATAGCAGTACACATCAAAATGCCTTATTCTTTTAAAATACAGTCATGTGTTGCTTAACGACAGGGATACATTCTGAGAAATGCACTGTTAGGCAATTTTGTCATTTTTGTGAATGCCATAAAGTGTATTACACAAACCCAGATGGTACAGCCTACTACATACCTAGGCCATTTGCTACAGCCTATTGTATTTAGGCTATAAACCTGTACAGCATGCTACTGTACTGAATACTGCAGGTAATTCCAACATAAAGGTATGCATTTGTGTATCTAAACATAGAAAGGGACAGTGAAACTAAAGTATTATAATCTCATGGGATCACTGTTGTACATGCAATCCTGTTGACTGAAATGTCATTATGCAACGCATGACTATGGTTGCATATTATTATTGCCTGATATATCATCATGTATTTAATAAAAATTCTGTTAGTTAACATTTAAATTAATTCCTCTTCTTCAGCATTATAATTCTTCAGTAACTAACCTTGAAAATATCTGTTTGTACATGTGTAACTATATTTATGTGATAAATCTTTAGAAATTAAATTACTTCCTCCAAGCATAAATGTATTTTAAATTCTGATGATGGGCACTGCCATGTGCCCCCCAATAGTGAATCAGAATCAACACATAATGTAAATATAAATGTTTCTGTCAAAAAAGGATGAGAGTATCTATTTTCTCACATCCTTACCAAACAAAGTATTATCAAAGTTTTGCTTTCCAAATTTGATAACAGTAAGAAAAATATGACTTTAGTTTGTCTTATTTTGTTATGGATGGTGTGGATAACTTTTTATAAGTATTATAGTCATTTGTTTTCTTTAATCTATATTTTACGGTTTTGAATATTTTTATGTATACTTTTCTTTGTTGTTGTTTAGTTAATAGCCTTTCTTACAGATGCCCTTCCTGACATAAAGGAAATGTCATAAAGGAAAATGTCATTATTCTGCTATTTTAATACAAAATTTTTAATACAGAATTTTTCCTACTGCATCAACTCTTTTGATTTATTTATGGTGTTTACCACATAGCATTTTTGTGAAATTTATACATTAAATTCAGTCATCTTTTTTCCTCTGGGTTCTGTTTTTTGTTTTGTTTTATATATTTAATGCTTAAAATAGCCTTCCCTAAATTTATATTATTTGTATGACTTTGTTTTCTTTTAAATATCTGTTTTATCTAAAATGTACTTTGGTCTAAGCAATGAGAGAGGGTTCCAAATTTGCTGTCTGTTTTCTTGATGACTACAAAATTATCCTCAAACTACATATTAAATAATATGTGTTTTCCCCCGTGACATGAAATGTTGCCTTCATCGTATACTGAAGCTCACACACAATTGGGTTTATTTCTGGAATTTCTAAGTCCTTGATCTGTTTGATCATGTAGCAAAACCACAGTGTTTTCCTTACTACAGCTTTATACTTTACACTACCTTGCACTGTTTTCACTAATGGAAATCAATTTTGTAATCTGTGTAATATTCATTATTCATTAAAACAGACAGAGCAACTAGAATTACCAAAAAAACCTCCAATATGAACATTGTCAACAAAACTAGGAGGAAAGTCTCGCTACAAACTGTGGAATATAAGTGAATGGGGTTATGCCAATCAGAACAGCAAGAACTGTGTGGACATAGCAGCTGTATTACACAAAGAAGAAGGAAGACAAGGGGGACTTCTGATGGTTCTAACAAACTGGAAATTCAGAAATTACCAACACTCACTTTCAAAAAGAGGAGTCCCCACTGAGGGTGAAGAATCTGAAAACAGTGCTTAGAATTTGAAGGAAAATTTGAAAGCTTGAATGTCAGTGGAATGTTAGGGGCTGGGTTATGGAAGCCTAGGTCATTAGGGATCTCTGAAATTCTCAGAGAAGGACAGAGCCTCATACTGAGGGGGATCTGTGGAGGAACATGTCTCACATTTAACTGAACGGAAATGCTGGAAGTAAAGAAAACAGGAGGTGTCGTGATGGGGGAGACAAGAGGAGATGGATAGCTTAAAGTATTGGAGAGATGGCTACATAAAAAGGCTGCATTTTTAGTATGTTGCAGAAACAACAAGAGAGGAAACCCCACAAATATGAAGCTAGCAAGGTCACCCTGGCTCACCTCCAAATCTTGAACAACAGAAAATTCCTTCTAAACATACAGGAAAATCGATCTTACTTTACTATAATAGCACCATACAAGGTCTGCAGCCCAAATCCATACAAAGATGTTGGAAGAAAGATGAGGTAAAAAATATGAGTAACTATATTAGTCTGTTTTAATGCTGCTGATAAAGGCATACCCAAGGCTGAGTAATTTATAAACAAAAAGAGGTTTAATGGACTCACAGTTCCACATGGTTAGGGAGGCCTCACAACCACAGCAGAATGCAAAACGGATGTCTTACATGGCAGCAGACAAGCGAAAATGAGAACCAAGTGAAAGGGATTTCCCCTTATAAAACCATCAGATCTCGTGAGACTTATTCACTACCATAAACACAGTATGGGGGGACCACCCTCATGATTCAGTTATCTCCTACCAGGCACCTCCCACAACACATGGGTTTTATGGGAGCTACAATTCAAGATGAGATTTGGGTGGGGGCATAGTCAAACCGTATCAGTGACATAAAAAATGAAGACACAGCTAAAGAATATAACCAAGAAAGAAAGAAAAACCTATAATCCATTATCTCAAAGAATGCCATAGTAAATTAAGAAAATAATTAAATATATGCAGAAAAAGCAATATACATCAAAATTAGAAAACATCAGTACTGAGATATCTGAACAATAGAAACATTAAGAGAGAGTTGAGTATGCCCAGAAAATATTTTGAAATAAAAGAAAATGTTATTTCAGAAATTAAACCTAAACTGAAAGTATCATAAGAGCATAGAAATTATTGTAGGAGAAATGAAAATAGGAAATCAAAATTTGAAGAAAATGAACCATAAAGCAATGAAGTAAGAGATAAAAGGTATTCTAGAGAAAGTGAGAGAAATGGAAAATAAAGAGTAGTCAACATACATATAATGGGAGTCTCAAAGAAGAAAACTAAAGCAATATTGGAAAAAGTACTTAAGAATATAATCCAAGAAAGTATTTTGGATAATAAACGACTTGAACTTATATTTTAAAGAGGCATACAGTGTACCTGGAAGAACTAATTCTGAATGCTCAACACCGAAAACCATTCTAAGAAAATAACTGAAACATTTGAAAAATAAATTATTTTGGCATCTAGGGAAAATCCCTTCCTTAAAAGAAAAAGATACAAAGACTTTTGATAGCAATGCATTATGCCAGATGCAATGAAATAGTGAGTTAAGATATTTAAATGAAGAAAATGTGAGCCTTGGATTCCATTTCCTCTTAACTAAACTTTAGATATAAAAGTCATAGTAAAGCTATTATAAAAATGAAATAATTTGGGAAATTGTTTCCATAAGTATTACCTGATGAATCTGTAGAAAACAAGTGTCAGTCCACCAAGAAATAATTATAGAAGTTTTGACACAAAAATATTCATTGAAACATTTTAAAACATGGACGTAAGAATGACAATACATATAATACTAGATACATACAATTATAAAAATGGAAAGAGAAGGGAAAGAATGTATAGAAAGTAGAAGGTCCTTCATTTTAGGGGCTAACTGAAAGTAAAGAATATTGAATCAAAATACAAGCCAGAGGAGACCAAAAAAAAAAAAAAAAAAAAAGTCAGGGCTGTATTTAATTACAATATAGCCCTAATAGAGAACTAAATAGCTAGTACATTTTAAAAATATAAGAGAAAAATAAAACATTAAAGGTGTTATTACATTTATTTGTAAAGTTCACTCATTGAAACCAAAACAAATATTTCCAATTGCCAAAAATAATTGTCGAGAGGCAGTTAAAACATGCAAAAACAAAATAAATCATTCTTTGAAAGGTTCAAACCACCTTAGACAAAATATTAAAATCCAACAATGCAGCAGGAGGCCTCTCTGATCCATCCTTATCAATTCCTCTCTATCCTTAAAGTACCAACTCAAGTGCCACTTTCTTTCCCGGATCATCTCAGAAAAAAGAATCTTCCAAATATGGATGCATCACATTTAATATCACTCTGCTTAGTTTCATATATGATCAAATATTGCAATCATATTTCTCCTTCTAAATTAAAAACTCTTCATGGATAAACATTTTCTAGTATCTGAACCCACACTGTGCCAAGCATCATGCCTTTGCACATAGAAGGTATATAATGAACCTATTCTGAGTTAATCTGTAAATGAAAGTGGGATTACATCACAACACTGAAACAGTGTAAATAAGCTAAGCTGATAGATGTAGAACTTTTCAGTGACTGGCCATAGAATTTAGAAGATCAAAAGCTGCCAGTTCCAGGTTGAGTCTGACCCAGAGTGAGAATTTCACTGATGGCTTTTGGCCAATCAGATGGTGCTTTTTCCAGACCCACCTGTGGTTGCCCATAGATCAGTCAGCACACACTTTCTCCATTTTGAGCATATAAAAACCCCAGACTCAGCCAAACTTAGAAACTCATTGGGATGACCTGCCTGTGGAAAGGAGCTACCAATTTTAGGTCTCCTGAGAGCTGTTTTGTTGCTCAATAAATCTCCTCTCTGCCTTGCTCACCCTCCAATCGTCCATGTTACCTCATTCTTCCTGGATGCAGGACAAGAACTTGAAACCTGCCAAATGGTGGGAGTGAAAGGTGCTGTAACTCATTCCTGGCTGGTCAGCTCACCAAGCTGCTGATATTAACATGCTCCTGGACTGCAGGAGTAAAGAGTGAGGACCTTTCTGGGGTCCCAGACCTCACGGTTCCCCAAGCCAGAATTGTTGTAGCACTATAGGCCTCCCACACTCCATTGGCTCCAGGCAGCCACCCCACACGATGGGAAGCAGTGGCAGGTCTGGGCCAGCCCAGGAGCTATGGGCTTGGGTGGGGCAGTGGGAATGAAAGAGCTGCAACAGAAACAGGTTGAACCCCCACTGAAACACACCCCTACCAATTGCCGCACTGTGGTCAGCAAGAAGGAGAGAAGAGCTGCAGCCTTTCTGGGGGCCCAAACCACAGGACTCCCTGAGCCTGGGCTGTAACATGCTATAACATCCTCTTTGGGGCTATGTGGTTCCTGACATCTCCAAGCTTTCAGGCGCCACTTTATTCACCAGTGCCTGCAGCAGAAGGCACTTGCAGTATGACTGGTTCAGCTGCAGCCTTACGTGGAGCCAGGTTGCTTGTGCCAGTGTCTAGAGCTGCCTGCCCCTCTGCAGCTGAAATGACTGGCTGTGCACAGTGGCCAGACCCTGTGCTCACTTACCCACACACCCCTTGCCACTCAACACCTGGCTTGCCCTTGGCAGGTGTGTGATCCAGGCCTGTCGTGCATGCTGAGCCCAGCCTGCCAAGCTGAGTGGGTAGAATGAGCCCAGTGGGCACAAGCAACACCCAAACAGAGGTGCCACCAGCCACAGAGGTTTCCAGCTGGCAAAGTGACACCCAAAGGATCATGTGACACAATCAATAGAAAGGGGTATCAGGGTTAAGACAAACAGTTGTAGAGACCAGTGTTCTTATTACATAGATGAAGTCCCATAGATGTCTGCCCTTAGAGGCAATGGATGGCAAATGTTTCCTATTCGGACCTTTAAAAGGTGCTAGACTCTCAGCTAATCTCTTCAGAATGAGAAAGTAAAGGACTGGAAAGGGAAGGGGATTCACTATAGAATGTAAATTTCCTCCACAAGAGAGTTTTGCAGGGCCATTTCAAAATACATCAAAGAAATATATTTTGGGTAAAATTTCTTTCATGGTTTGCTATCTGTCATGTAATGCTATACTAGTGTCAGGATGCAATTTGGTATCTTATTGCTATGTATAATATGTTTTGTCAGTCTTAAGATCTCTGTTTTAATGTTAATGCTGGTCAATTCTGCCTGAATTCCAAAGGGAGGAGAGTATAATGAGGCATGTCTGAACCCCACTTCTCATCATGGCTTGAACTAGTTTTTCAAATTAACTTTGGAATGTCCTTAACTGAGAGGAGAGGTCCATTCAGTCAACTGGGGACTGAAATGTTAGTTTTGGTTTACATTGTCACCAACAAGTCCTTTGTCCAGATTGATACTGAGTTAAAAATAGGGCTGCAGGCATTTTAGCAGATCACAATGTAATTGCCATATGAATCTATAGGATTAAACTCTGCCCTAACAGGAAAATGTCATGATCATGAAGACCAAGAGCCATCTTAAAATGTAAAGATATTTATACAAAGTATAATATTATATTTACATGATATGATTTATACTTCATATCTAGAAAGAAATGTTATCATACCTAGTATCTTCTTTTAAAGTTTTTTTAAATCATTTTATTGTCTTAACAGACAGATACACTCCAAATAACATAGTGACTCATTGGCCAGAGAAAATCAGTTTGTAATATAAATAATATAAATGTATTTCTATAAATTATTTTTGCTTGTTTATAATTATTTAATTTTGTATTTTAGATTCTTGTTACCACCCTCTCTGACATATACTATTGCAAAATTGAAAGAAATCTACTCCAGTATGGCAAACATCCCAAATCAAAACCTATAGTTTTCTTGACCTTAATGAGCCAATTTATATACAGTCATATCCCAGCTATCTAAAATTGGCTTAGGTCCCTGATGTCTACCTTTCTCATTATAAATATTCTAACTTATCAAAAATAATTCAGCATTGCTCAGGTCTTTGAGACTTGGCTCTACTAGTGAACAAGTAGGGTCACAGTGCAGTTCTTCCAGATGGTAATTAATAATAAGCAGTATTTACGTAGGACTTTACATCTTCAAAGAAGTTTGCAAACACTAATTAACCTACATCCTAACTCCTTTGAAGGAAATAAGTAGGAATTAGCATTTGTTTTATGAATGGAACACTGATTTGCAATACAGCTGTAAATATGCATGGTCTAAAAGTATTACTAACAAGTAATATAATGTCTTTTCTCATGCATTGCAGAAGATTCTAGAATAAGTTTTCTCCACTTTAGTAATATTGGCATTTTAGTCTGGATAATTACTATTCGTGGGGGTTGTTCTGTTCATTGTAAGATATTTAATAGCATTCCTGGTCTCTGCTTACTAGACTCTAGTAGCACCATCCAGTCTTGACACCCCTCCAGGTGGCAACATCTGGATACTTTTTGATTGTCAGCTCCAGTTGTGAACCATTGTCTAGAAGAAAGAAGGGGTTTAGATCTTTGAGGCTATGAATAATTCTATGTGAATGAATCTTTTATGCTTCAGTGCCTCTTTTTGTTTACTGAATGTTTCATAAATATATTTGGAATACGTCTACACAGTTTTTTCTCACCCCATTTCTTTTTGAAACTTTTCTTCTTTTGTTATCCATAGTATCACTGTTGTTTCTCAGAGATTAATACTGACATGTGTGAAATGATGTCCACTGCTGAAAACTTCTCTGCTTGAAAAAGAAAACACATGTGTAGCTCTGTGATAAAGAGTACAGACCCTAGAAATAACGAACCTGGATTTGAAATCTGGTTACTCTACTTGGGCAAGTTATACAATTTCCTATGGTTTAGTTTCCTCTTCTATAAAGTAGTAAAATAATGGTATCTATTTTATAGAGTTGTTTTTAGGACTAAATACACATGTGTGTGTATTAGGATGATGTTTAGAATGCTGTACTGTATAATTAAATTTTGTACATGATGTGAGAAGGAAAAATAATAGATCCAGACATGATGCGATACATAGTAATAAAAGGAGGTGCGTTAGATAAAAAAATGCATTTGTCCTTTCTTGACTTGCTATGTTTTACCCTTTCCTCTATTTATTTATCCTGTTTCCTCTATTGAAATGCCTTCTTTGAGTACATGCCATGGCAGTCCTCAAACTTCTAAAATCTATTATCTCTAAAGTCACAGATCATATGCCATTTTTGGTTCTTTTCTTTTCGTGAAGGAAAGCATATGTTTGCAGCTGAGTAGTTTTCTGAGACTGCTTCCCACCGGTAGAATTTTTATGGTCCCTCAGACTTCTTTTATTTTATAATGTCTCTGTTTCTTGTATTCCAAGCTGGTAGAGTTTATGCTAAAATAATTTTCTCAACAGTATTGACCCCTGAAGATTTTAATTGAGTTTATTCCACTAAACAAAAGCTACACAACAGATCAGTGCAATGTAAGTCTTACTCCACTTCATCTTCCTGCAGAGATGGTGTATTAATCTGTTATCATGCTGCTAATAAAGACATACCCAAAACTGGGTATTTATTTTTAAGAGGGTTAATTGACTCACAGTTCCGCAGGGCTGGGGAGGCATCAGGAAACTCACAATCACGGAGGAAAGGGAAGCAAACACGTCCTTCTTCACATGGCAGCAGGAAGGAGAAGTGCCAAGCAAAAGGGGAAAAGTCCCTTATAAAACCATCAGATCTTGTGAGAACTCACTCACTATCATGAAAACAGCACGAGTGTAACCGCCTCCATGATTAAATTACCTCCCACCGGATCCCTCCCACAACATACTGGGATTATGAGAACTACAAGTTGAAATTTGGGTGGGGACACAGCCAAACCATATCAGATGGCTAAAAGACAACGTGCTTAACCTTCCTATGGGCACCATAGCTTGCTCGTGAAGATCTAAAAGGATCTCTTGAAAGGACTCTGTGAAATTGAATTATCTGATCTTTAGGTATATCTGAGCTTTGAGCAAAGTTTGCATAATCATACCTTTGGAATTTTCTGCATACCATATTTTTGGAGCAATTTCTTAATTTCAGCAGTTTTTGCTTTCTGGAGATGCTGAGAATTTTCAAAATCATCAACTTCTAGTTCTTTTTTGTTTAAAAGACAAAAACAGATTTGTTTAAATCTTACCGTATTTTATAAGCAACAAGAAACCAGCACCTTGCTTGAAAATCTCTTTGGCTCTATAACTGAGTTTGTCACCTACAAGTTCTGATTTTTACATAATTACAGGAGACAATTTGCCTAAGGATTTTAGCACTATATAACAATGATCCCTCTTCCCCCACTTTCCAATAATATGTTCCTTGCTTCCTTTTGAGACTTTACTGCCAGTGACCTTGAAATCCAGGCTTCTAATAACAATCTGCTCAGTAACTTACACTTCTTGTGTTATTCACCTCAATTTTTCTTCTGACTCTACCGTTTACTCTTTTCCCAAGTCACTTTTTAGGTATTTGTTAAGCAGCACCCCCACTTCTTGGACTAAAAATCTACATTAGTTTTCTACTGTTGCTTTCTCTTCTGAAGGATAAACTAGGGGACTATCACTTCCCTACTCTCATGACTGTTGCTTGAACAATTCTTAGAGGCCGTGAGATCCATGTTCTGTCACGTCTTCAAAGCCAGCAAGTGATGAGAAGAAAGTTACACCCAGCTAAGTCCCCAGACATAATAGAACCATGTAAGACATACCTACTGTGAACACACTTAATACCTGACCATAATTAAAATGTCTTTTTATACCACTAAATTTTCAATCCACTTGCTGTGTAATAATAGTAACTGGAACAATATTCGTAAGTCCAATTTTTGTTTCTTTAATAAGTAAATTCAGTTGAATTCTCTTTAAATAAATTATTAAAGTAGCCATGATTTGTTGGAAAAATTATAAAATAGCATACTATATCCCCTTGCATATTTAAATATATGCTAAAAATTAACTATATGTTTCAGCGCCAAGAATATATTAAAATACTTTAATTTTCTGATTTTTAATTTTTGCAAATTGGACTTCCAAAAAGTCAAGTGGATTAGATTTTTGAAAATGGTCATGGATTTTCTCTAAGTGGCTAGAAAAAGAGAATGTTTGGAGTTCTTTGCAAACACAACTGTACAAATAAATACATTGAGGTTATGAATAGTGTTCTATTATTAACAAGTAAAAGGTAAACTGGATATGATTACCAACGTAGTTTCTCCTTTGTGTAACATTGCTTTTGGAACTGCTAGGAAAAATTTGATATGATATATAGGAATTTTGATCAGGTGAATAAAATTTATTAATCTGGTTACAATTATCTCGATATGTTTTTGTAATATTCTTATGTTCCTGCTCTTCATTAACTTGTGTTATCTTAATGTACCTTATTTTTCCTTCTTTTATTAAAGATACATTATGAGACAAATTAAGTTGTATATGATTAGGAATAAAAACAATTCAAAACTGAATAATGGCCATAACCTCTTTGTCAGCATGGGATGTTCTGCTGAATGATGAAATGATTCAGTAAATGAGTCATTCGCCACTTGTCATCCTCAACTATTACAAGTGCTTACTGAATTCCTACTCAGAGGCTTTCAACTTACTCAATTTTAAAGGAAACTTTAGTTATTTATCAATTTATATAAAAAGCCAAATATATTAAAATCATTACTAACTTTATATGGAAACATCTTTGTACACCTTGAGATTCCCAAACTATCTGTTGAAAAATGATGCTCTACCCCAAAGCCAGACACACTATAAATAGCTTGTTGTTACTTACGACTAAATTACATAACTCCCAGCATCCTCTACAGCTATTAACAATGCCAACTTTCCAGCAGAAAGGAAATAATTAACAGAATGAAATGGAAAAAAAATCAGTACACTTCTTTTGGTAATTTAGTTTCAGAAACCCCAAAAGTCTTGCTCCAATAATTGTAGAAACCCCTGTTAGAGTCATAAAGAAAAGAATGTACCTTACTCCCTTAAATTATATAGAGTATGAATTTCAGGAATTCATAGTGCTGAATGATATTTTTGTCCTTAAATACTCCCTTTTTTATTTAAATTATTTTTGTTTTTATTGCTTAAAAGCTTTTGAATTTCATATACCAATTTTTTATTGCCGCATTTAATCTATTAATACAGCCACATGCCATAATATATATTTAATATTGTATTATCCTCACATTTCTTAAAATACTGGAAATATTTTCTTGTTCTTCTAACTGCAATATTAATTAAAAATGCATTATTGGGATGTTTTATATATGTAACTATACAATCAATAGTTGTTTCAAATATTTAAATAATTTTTTGAAGTACAATTTACTCAGAGTAAGATGAGCAAATCACATGTTTAAGAGTCTCAGAGTAGGTATATCACTTTAAAAATTGCCAGTTTTCCAAAGTGGCACCATTGCATGTTCCCACTAGCAACATATGAAAGTTCTGGTCGCTCCACATTCTATGCTATTTTTGATAGAGGGAGATATAAAGATTACTAAGCCCTAATAAATGATTTTGGAAGGCTTCCATGTTTTTTCTATGCTCCAAAATTTTTCAAATATCAAAGGAAGCATGTGTTCCATCTAAGACAACCTCTCCATGATGTCTATCAGTCAGAATCACTAATGCTTATTTGGTTCATCTAGCTGACTAGTTGGGTGGATTATCTTCTTCCTTCAATGTTCACTCCAAATACATAACTTCAGAACATGATTATCGTTTCTTCCTGGTGAACGCTATGTAAGTGCCTGTGTTCCTTTAATGGAACACCCAACAAGCTCTTAACATTTATGGGGTGTATCAGTGAAGAGGTCAAAGACTTTGTTAGAACATTATATATGTAATTTTAAGAGTGAAAAGCCAGAAAGTGAAACTAGAAGTTTAGACAATTCTTAGAAATGCTCATGTGTGAAAAGAAGCATCAGCCAAAAAATACGTGGTTTTGAAATGCTGAGGGCAATAGCCTCCAAAGAGGGAGAGTCAGAGAGAGAAGGAAACATGAATTTTTCTCTTTCCTCTCTTTTCCACTAAAATGTAAACTCAACGAAGGCAGGAATTTCTGCCCACTTTGATTACTGTTGTTTGTCCGGGACTAGGACAAAGCCTAGAATTCAAGAGGCACTCATATTTGTGTATCATTAAGTAACAGAAGGCACGGTGGGGACTCGGTCAATAAATACTGGGGAAGAAGATAACTTTTGAAGCTAACGGATAACTTTATGGCCTGAATGCGGTGGTCTCACAAGGTGTATACTTAACTCCAAACTCATCCAGTTGTATACTTCAAATATGTACTGCCTCTTGTATGTTTATCATACTTTAAGAAAATGGTCTAATAAACAAAAAAAAAAATGAAATTAAAAAAAAAAAAAGCCCTACACGAGAGGCTAAAATATCTTGCTTACAATTCTTTATGCATTTATCTTGAGCACAGGATACAGTCCATATTCTGTAGTGTGGCATTTCAGACCTTTCAAAATCTACCCTAGCCTACTTTAACCTGTCTCTCTCCCTCACCCCGAAATCTCAATGCTTTACAAATATCTCCACACACTTTTGTATCCCCTATGGCTCTATTTATAATCTCTCTTCCGCCAGGAAAAACCTTCCATACCACTATGCCCGATGAAAACTCATTTTCCCCCAGTTACTCACTTACTAACCTGGGTGTGGGTAAGAATAGCAGGTAAAATCTAGAGTCCTTAGTATGTGCTGGGAGCTATGTTTCTGTCCTCAAACATTCTGGTAAGACAGGTGTCATTTGCATTTGAAACTTGAGAAACTAAGTTTCAAAGAAGTTGTGATTGCTCAAAATAACAGATAATTGGTGGCTGAACTGTAATTGAGCCCCGAATGACTTGATTCTAAAGCTTGTGCTCTTTCCCCTACACCATATGACTTTCCAGGACAATCCATCATTCCTTTAACTAGGAATACACTTACCTTTTGTATTCAAATTATCTTTATCTGTCAATACACTGTGAATTCTTTGAGGGCAGGGATTACTTTATGCCTCTTTTTACCCAAAGGGCTACTAATGAGAGTAAGAACTTATTTTATTGAATTAAAGTGAATTGTAGTGTTGTTTATAGGATAGATTCTAGGGCTCAAAGAATTCCATGCTAAACATTTTAAACACAACATATTTTCCCAAAAGTGGGAATTCCAAGGGGCCAAAGCCACCCTGTTCACGTAGATCCCAGATCAAACACATGAGTATAAGGCTGACTTTCAAAGAAGTTGCCATCAGCCTGAAATGAACTCCTTGAGGTTACTTCTAAGTCATCACAGATATAGAATAGGGTGGAGTTCTTGGTAAATCTGCTGTCTTGTTTTCTGGCAAGAAACCATAGCCTTGGAGAATTAAGAGCCAAGTGTGTTTTTCAGTTGGCTTCAGAATATTTATCCTGCAAATAGTTGACCTAGTGCCTTTATTCATGTACTTTATTCTAGTGGCGCCTGTAATCCCAGCTATTTGGGAGGCTGAGGTGGGAGAATAGCTTGAACTTAGGAGGTGGAGGCTGCAGTGAGCCAAGATCACACCACTGCACTCCAGCCTGGGCAACAGAGTGAGACTGTCGGGAAAAAAAAAAAAAAAGTAAAGGAAAAAAAAGGTGTGGGTGGCACGGTGAAAAAGTGTAAAATTTGAACAATAATGGGCTACATTACAGGGCAATGAACTATTGCACA
This sequence comes from Macaca thibetana thibetana, assembly GCF_024542745.1. Lineage (NCBI taxonomy): Eukaryota > Metazoa > Chordata > Mammalia > Primates > Cercopithecidae > Macaca > Macaca thibetana. The sequence continues at coordinate 87,850,003 of NC_065594.1, forward strand.
ACAATTTAAAATGATGGAGCTATATTTTAGTGAATTGTAAATATTTTCAAAATTCATTGAGGAAAGCTGATTAAATGAAGCATACACTTTGCTTTATACATGTGTTACACTAAATATTTATTTTGTACGTTGTTTAAAATTTTTAATACAGCTCATTGGTAATGTGAAATACAAAGGCTTTTAAAGAGGAAATAGATTGGCACCAGTCAAAAATTTTACTGACACCGGGTCAGGCGCGGTGGCTCACAACTGTAATCCCAGCACCTTGGGAGGCTGAGGCGGGCGGATCACGAGGTCTGGAGATCGAGACCATCCTGGCTAATAGAGTGAAATCCCGTCTCTACTAAATACAAAAAATTAGCCGGGCATGGTGGCAGGCGCCTGTAGTCCCAGCTACTTGGGAGGCTGAGGCAGGAGAATGGTGTGAACCTGGGAGGTGGAAGTTGCAGTGAGCCGGGATTGGACCACTGCACTCCAGCCTGGGCAACAGAGCAAGACTCTGCCTCAAAAAAAAAAAAAAAAAAAAATTTTCCTGACACCAGAAACTCTGTGTGATACAACTATTATGAATTGTTTTAAAAAGAATAGAACATAAGAAATTATTTTAATAGTACATTGAACATTTTATTTAAATTAAGAAGTATAACAAAATCACACACATTTGTTCCACGGTTTGGATAAAATTTCCAATTACTTTCAAATAATGCACACATAGTATCTCACGATCAAATTTCATACATTTCAATATGGTCATGAGATAGATTGTATTCTAAAATTCAGTATATAAATCCATACATTATACTATATATATTGACTTTAAATAATCTAACTATAAAAGTCATTTTTAAAAGTCAAAGCAATTTATTTCTAATGAAAGTTACAATGTGCATACCATATTGACACCTATTCAATAGATAAAATCTACAAAAATCTATTTTTTGTGAATACTATTTATACTGGAATGCAAATTCACATAAAAATACTTCCTTTAAAGCATGTTCTTTTTAACTCAAGAAATTAAATGTAAGCTACTTTTAAAATTGCAAGCTTTATTTTTAATCAAACCAATTCAATTTTAAGTTTTTAGATCATTAAGTCTCATACAACTTCCTCTAATTTACCTAAAACCATCATTCACAGGGTTTTATTATTACACTTGGCCTTAACCTTAAAAAACAATTTTGTTTACATTTCACATTTAAAAGGGACATTTTAAACCCTAAAAAGACATATTTTTACAAGTCCAATTATAACAATTCTACCCTATTTTCTTGCAATGCTTTTATTAGATAAAAACTATTATTAAAGTTTTGACTTTTTAGAAAATACTGTTTAGAAGGTTAATGCTTTTCATGACTTTAAAAGTTTCTAAATGTATCTTATTAGTATCTTGAAGTAAAAATTCTTATTTCTATATGGATATTATAAAACACCTCTTCTTTAGACTGTTTATTTCACCTTAATCATAAAAAATGATCAACTACTACACTCTTAAGATAATTTTTCTTTCTTGGCTTTGGGCTTTTCAATCTTAAAAGTTAAAATTATTGTTTTCCTATATCTAATGATACTTTTTAGGCATAGATTTTTAAGATACAAAAATGCAATGTAGTTTAGTATTTTATCATTACCACCTTCTGCAATGAGTCTGCCAGATCAGAGGCTTTCCTCACTAGGAAACCTAGCTTTAAATCAAATACTGGTTTTCTTCTTGTAATTCACACCTATCTATTGAATCAGTTACCCAACTTTCTTTTAGGATTTTAAACTTTCTCTTAAAAGTTCTTCTAAAAGCTTTAAAATCTGCAACACGACTATGATCTTCCCCAATGATTACATGAGATACTCCCTCAGCTAAACAAGAAACTACCTTTGCTCCATGAAACCGAAGCTCCAAGGCTTTAATAGCTAACCTTGTCCCCTCAGTTTTGGTACTCAGGTCATTAATAACAACATACAAGTCCAAATAAACGGTGAGGCGTCGAAACATACTGAGAGGAGAGCAATCCCAGGAATATCGATATTCTAAATCAGCAATCAAAGAAGCCATTTCTTCAGAAGTCTGCTCGTAATAATTTTTAATTCCTGAGAATACTTCCTTCAGTTGGTTCAAGTCTGTATCAACGAAATAACTATCACCATAGCAATCATATTCACGGGCAAAATGTTCTTTGGTTGATGGGCACATATGAATCATAAAGCGAGGCTGCCATGGCACAAAGCTTTTGGTCTTAAAACATTCTAAAAGCCATGCAGGCTTGACAACATCATGTTTATTTGACAAAATTATGTTTTTCACTCTGATGTTCTTAGACCCTGCAATTACACAGTATGTGTCTGGGCCTGGATTTTGCACTATATAACCACCAAGTTCTGCAATTCTGTTCTCCAGGTCAGGCTTTGGCTGGCTATCTGTTCCACTCATAACACAAAACTCCACATCTTCAAATATATTAGAAATTTTGTTAACGTTAGTAAGGTTAGGTGCTTTTAAGTGCTCAATAATTCCAATAACTTTCTTCATCTTTGGAGCAGCTTTTCGCTTTTTTTCTTGTGGTCCATCATCACCACCTACATAAAGGTGTTTAGATGCGAGCTTACCAGATGCTTTCCCCCTAAGTTGTTCTAGGTCGTCCAGGGTCATGCACTCATGCCACTCTTTGTCTTCTCTTATCTTCTCAATTCGTGGAAAACGCAAGGTGCAGCCAGTTTTATACATATCACTGGGTACGATCTCTGCTGCCTTAATCTGAACAATGACAGAATTACAAGGTTCAATGTACACTTCTGGCTTCTCTGTTCCACATAAAATGCTACTTGGTGGAGCTTTTTTATGAAAAGGCTTCCAATACTTGGCCAATTTCAAACCCAGATCATACAGTTCTTTCATGGTGCAGCCAGAGCCAACACGAGAGAGAGTATGAAACACAGATGGCTTCTCACCAGGAGGGGGCTTCTCTGCTACTGCACACAAAAAATGAGACATCATTCCACCCCGTGATCCTTTACCCCAATATCCTCCAACAATTAAAATGTCCAATTCATCCATTAGTCCAGTGACATACTCTGGTTTAATTTTTAACCACCCTTCACCTCTTTTGTCTGGCTTATAGATGGATAGAGGTTGTTTTATCATGATTCCCTCTTCTCTTTTATCTATTGCTTCATTCAGTGCATCAATTACTTCATTCTTAGTATGAGCTTGTGTTTTCTGCACTATTTCTATTCTACCTGGAATTGGTGTAAAAATACTACTAAGAATTTCATACCTCTTTCTCAGAGTCTCATGCCCTAGTTTTTTATTATTAACCATCAATACATCAAAAACACAATAACAAGTTTGCAGATCAGAATCTTCTACCATTCTTTTAATATCAAACTTAATTCCCTTTTGCATGAAAGTTTGTGTATTAGGATTATAGGCCATCATCTCACCATCAAGAATACAGATTTGTATATCTGTTTTGAATGCATTATGAATGAATGGGGTAAGAGAACCTTCAGTAGGAGAAGCACCAAACTGATCAGTATAGTTATATCCATTTCGGGAGAAGTATTTATATACATCTCCATCTTTGTGCATTTGCATACGTTCACCATCTAGCTTGGTTTCTATGTAGAAACTCTGATGTTTCATATCCTTCTCAATGTGCTCAATATCTGCAATAGCAGCTAGCATTGGTTTAAAGGCAGAAAATAAAGTGATAGAAATATCACTGAGTCCTACAGAAGGATCATGCAGTTGCCTACAGACTTTTTCCAGATCTGTAGTGACATTATGCAACTCAACAGCATCATTATGAAAAACAGAAAAGATAGCTTTGCTGACTAACACCAAGCTTTAAATCCTTTATGATCATCCGTATAAGCCACTTTTGCTCAAGTGCTGAACTCTGAGTTATAAGTTGAAGTAGGCTCTTTTTTATCAGGTCTTTTCTTTTAGCAGAATTATTGCTGGCAACTGAGTCTAAAAGGTCGTTTACTTGCTGTATAGTTAAACTTCCTTTCTGTAAACATCTTGGCTTCAACACAAAATATGCAATCAATGCAAAGTCTCCAGCATCTCCATGAGTTCCAGTGGGTGTTCTGTAGTTTAAAAGTTTGAGGGCATCTTTTCCATCTCTAGGTAAATTAAGCAACTCAATATAAAGCTTAGCAAGCATAGTTTCTTTAATTCCATAGGCCATTCTCTCTCTTTCTAGCTGAGGAAGAATTAGTCTCATTGCTGGATAAAAAGAGTCTGTGACATCTTTTTGGTTCTTATGAAGAGCATCATGAAATTTTCTCCAAGAATCTAAAAATTCCCTGAAGTGTCTGATTTTTTCTGCACGTCCTCTACTTTTCTGTATTCGTTCTAAAGTTGAACACAAATCTGCAAAAGGAACGTGAGATGCAACAGTTTGTGAAGTTGGTGAGGCAGCCATCAAAGCGGTGATGAATCTTCTCGTTTAACTAGTAAAGCAAAAAGAGAATAACTTTAAGTAAAAGATAAGATTCAACTAAATATTTAATGTAAAGACCTTACAATGATCACCGAGATCACAATAAATGTTTATTGTTTGCTAAATAGATCAATGCTCTAAATGATGTATCTTTTCAACCTCTACATTTAATAACAACTATTTTGTTTCAACCCTAATTTGAAATTACTATGAAAAGTATCATCAGCTGTATAGCTATTTCCTGTATTTATAATACAGAAATCACTTCAATTTTCTCCTTAAATTCCAATTATTCTATATATTAATTATTTAGCACATAATACAAACAAATATTGCTAATAATGGTGACAAAAAACCTCATCAGGCTTAATTCACTTCACTTCTGAGCTTCTGAGGGAAGGCCCCTCACGTATTTCTCTTCTTTACCTGTCAGACTACCACATGGCACCAGAAATGAACTTCTTCAAACAGATGTTTATAACAAATCACTCGTTTGCTGAATTGAAATTTGACTTCCTAGAAATCCTAATCATAGGCAGGGCCCTTGACCAAAAAACAAAACAAAGGGAAACACAGGTACCCTCTTCTTCCAGCCAAGCAAAGCCTATGTCTATGTTTCCTTTCACTTCTTCACTGCTAGCTATGCCAAATCACACCAGCATTCAATCCCAACTCAAAATGCCCTACCCACAAAATCCTCACTTTATCTATTTTACCATAGTTACTTACTGTCTTATAAGTATAAATTTATTAGTATGCTTATTTTTTTCATATTTCCAGGCCAGTTATTCCCTAAGTATTTAATGACTACATGTGAGATGTGCTACGTACACCGTGCCAGGGGAAAATACCGCATGTTTCTTTTTTAAAAGAACATATATTCTGTAAAAAAAAAAAAAAAAAAAAAGAAAGAAAAAAAAGGTTGGAGGGAGTGCAATGGAAACTGAGTATAATAAAATGCCAAGTGCTCAAGTGCTTTAACAAAATAAAACAAACGTAAAATGTCCTGAGGGGAGAGCTTTTCCCTAAAGTGTCTGCTAAAGTCGGAGAAGAAATAATGGGCACCTTGCTGAACTAGGGCAAGAATATTTCCTAAAATTTCACAAGTGTAAATTTCTTTAGTTTTAAATATTCATACAAGTTCTACTGGAAGATAAATATATTAATTTTAATATGGTTTAAACTATGTAATGTTAAAATAACTTTTCCAAAAAAAGATTTCAAGTAAAATGTATGCTCCATAAATAGAAACTATGTTTTATCCTGTGGTTTCAGACACCTCCTGGCACACCATGTATCTCAGGCAGTGGAGTCAGAGTTTTACTGGGAGTGGGGAGATCTATTACAGCGCAGAGAACATGTGACTCCCCATCTTCCAATTCTCCATCACAGCAAACAAATAAGCCACACACACATGCACAAGGCTACATTATCTAGTATCCAGTAAAATAAATCAAATGGCTAATTACAATACTACATTTACTATACTGTCAGTCTCTAGAGGCTGGAAATTGTGCTGTAATTTGTGCTACTAGTGGCAGACATGTAGGAGGTTTGCTGAATGAATTACTGAACACCTAGAGTTGACTCCTGGATAAGCACACTAGGAAAGCTATGGTCTGGTTACATACCACACACTCACACACACACGCAGATGCACAGTGGGTGAGATTCAGTTTGGTTAAAAATATTCAGTACCTCTGACTGCCCTGGCAATGGTTCACAACAGCCATTTGGTGGCCTATAGAGAAAAAAGCTGCACTTCTCAGTCTAATTTCTGACAAAAGAAACCCAACTTCTACTGAGTGGGTTAGATCAAGGGATAAACCTGTGAGAGACCACTTTTCTGAAACTTTTATCTTTGAATATACTGTTGTTTCCTCTCTCTGAATCTGGTTTGCATAACTGACTGTAACACCTGGTTATGTATGTTCACTGCCCTGTCTCTCAAAATATGCTCCCTCAAGGGAGTACATCATGGTACACAATGCTAGATCTACAATTTCTTTATAAACTATGTAAAATGAAGTAGGTTAATATTTCTTTAATGTTCAAATATTGGTATTTAGTTTCTACAGATATATCTATAGATTCTATATGGTCTCAAAGTTGAAGTTTCGCTCAACAAATCCCAGGCAAGGACTTAAATTACTTTATAATGACAAAATGTAGGTAATGGTGTGGATACACATGTATCCTAAAATGGCTACACAGATAACAAGGATTCCAAAAATGCTATAAACTAGCATAAGTATTTTTGCTCATTACAATGGCATACACAGTCAAAGATTAGGCCTTGCATTCATTTTTACATGCTAATTTTATTTTTTGGATTCTGAGGATTTTAGCTGATTCATTCCATTTGCAATAAGACAAATGAGGAGGTTCCTGGTTAGGGCTCAGGTTTTGGACTCTAATAAATCTGAGTTCAAATGTGGATAGTAACATTTAACAGCTGTGTGATACTGGGCAATTACTTAATTTCTCTAAGCTTCTGTTTCCTAAAGTATAAAATGGGGTTAAAAACTATGTAGAAATTAGAATGAAGATACAATCAGATAACCTACAAAATGTGCTTTAAAAAGTAGTAAGTCTTGATAATTTTAATACTATAATGCTTGCTGATCCAAGCAACATTTAAAATATAAATATTGTAAAATAGTAAGGAGATAAAAAGGTGGGAAGAAGCTTCACTCTTTAACAATAAGCAAAGCTTTTAGGAGAATGAATGCAAGCAATTAGTACACAATAATGATTCATCATTCATTCAGTTGCTGACTACATTGTCCTGAAGTGACACATGAAAACAAACCGGCAGGTTTTACTCAGAAGTAAGAGACTATGGAAGGTGATTAAGTGCTATGTTATTGCACTTAAAAAAGGCAGAGGAAAAAAAGGAGAAAGTGACTAATACAACTGAAGTATCCTTCACGCAACCCTTGACAAGCTGTGTTTCCCTAGGAAACAAAGGGTTTACAGTTGTCTATCTTCCACAGCACTTAGTGACAATTTGGGATAATCTCAGCAGAAAGAAATGAGCGGACAAAGAGGCTAGAAGGGCTCTGGGATCCCAAAAGTTAAAGAAAAACCAAGTGTAAGAAGAGAAATAAAGTAATTCCCTCCAAGCCTAAAGTCTCTCCTGCTCCAATGCCCCCTGTACCCCCTCGGAAAATGGAAAATCCCGAGGGAATCTACATCATTCCTCTGCCAGTTTCCTCTACTCTCCCCCAACACTTCAATGGATTCCCAGTGAATACCTGGTCTCCGGCAAGCTCCGTTACCTCTGTGAACCAGGGAATCCCAGCTGTAAAATGAGATCTTGATGGTTTCCTGCGGGATTGCCATGAGAAAGCATCAGCATGTAAGCAGGTAAAGCAGGCAACACAGTTTCAGGGAGTCAAAAATGGGAGAAATCGTCCCACGACCTGGGGCTTGGGTCTAGATAAGAGCACAGCATCAAGAGGCCAGGCTTCTAATGCGGAGCAGTCTATAGCGCCGTGAACTTGGCAACCCCCATCACCTGCCGCTGCACAAACGCCCTGCTTGCCGCTCCATAGACCGACCCCCGCCTCAAGCCCCTAGACCTCCTGCCTGACGACCGCCAGACACCCCGCCTGACGTCCCAGACACCCCCCACCTGACCCCCAATCTGACGCCCCACATCCCCTTCACTTGACTACCCACACAACCCCCGCCTGACGCCCCCCAGAAGCCCCGCCTGACACCCCCCACCTGATCCCCCAGACCCCCAACCTGACGCCCTATACACCCCACCTGACTCCCCACACACCCCACACCTGCCACCCCACACAACCCCCGCGTGACGCGCCACAGACCACAAACTGACGCCCCACAGACCCCCTGCCTGACTCCCCACAGACCTCCCCCTCCTCCTGCCGCCACACACACCCCAAACCCCGCCCCGAACACCCCCCACCTGCCGCCCCACAGATCTCCCGCCTGACGCACCACAGACCCACAACCTGACACCCTACAGACCCCAACCTGACGCCCCACAGACTTGCCCCCGGTCTGCTGCCCCACAGCCTTTCCGCCGCCTGCTGGACCACACCCCCCGCTTGACTCCCTCCACACCCCCAACCTGCCACACCTCATCCCCCCACCCCCATGCCAACTCCCCCCCAAGCCCCACCTGCCACCCCACACACTTCCCACCTAACGTCAAGCCTGAGCCTCAGCTGTTAAGCCGGAAGCTGGCGCCAGAAGATGCCGGTTCCGGCAGCTGCTGGCCGCGCAGGCGCAGGGCAGACCCGAGGCCGTGCCGTCACTGGGCTCTAGGACGCCGGCGCAGCCAGGCTCGCGATGGGAGGTGGGAGGGCCGGCAGCCTCACGGGGCAGGGGAGGCGGGACCTGGAGCATCCTGGTTAGGGTCTTGAGTACACACGGCTCCTATTGACCTCAGTAGCAGATGCTCTTTGCAAGCAGTTGATCCGCACGCCAGTGGATTTTGTCTTGAGGGAGACCTAAGATCACTTTGTGCCCTGGCTAGTGATAGCCTCTAATTCTTGTTCTCTGTACGTAAAACAGTGATAACTATACTATTTCGCTGCTTGTGAAAGCTCCCAAGAGAGAACAGGGCATCCCACCTCAAAGAGTCGGTTGTTTCATTTAAACTTTTAAAAAATAGGCTTTTGCAAACTATATAGAGCTTTTTTTTTTTTCCATGATGTTTGCTACTGTGGTCTGAGTTCTCTTAATAGAGCAATAATACATAACAATACATAATTTACAATACAGAATTAAACCGTTGCATGACCAGAAATTAACTATGGACTCTTCTAGAATCTGTTTAAGGATTAAAAATAAAGTTATTTACAAACCTTTATTGAGCACCTATTATTATATAGTAATGGTGCTAGATATTCAGGGTGGAGAGATTAAAAACAATCCCAGTTTTTATGTTCCAGGAGCTGTTAGTTTCCACCAAATTTTTGCTGTGGTCCGTCCTCTTTTGCCATGGAGAAGTGAGAAGTTATTCATAAAGAGTGGTGGGAACAACTTTTAGAACTATTTTATTTTAGCATAAAATACTGCTTTACGATGAAACAAATTTTGCTGCAATGGGCCCTGATAAAACATATCAGAGCAGTTAAGTGCCTTAGAGGTGGTGTAATGTATAAAAACCTCGTTTTTCAAAACTGACATACTTAATTCAGTGCTAGTTTGTAGTGGAGCTAGAACTTAGGGTTCAGTTATTTACTTTGTATGTCTAATTGACCTAAGTAGCCTGAATATATAAACTCATCTGTGATGTTGTAAAGTCTCATGATACTGTTTTGTGAGTATCTACTCTTCAATTTAGTTATCAATTTATTTTGGAGGAAAAATGAATGGTGTTAAGGTAGAGGAGCCTCCATTTGCCCATCTTATGAGAGGGTACCTATTCGTGTACATCTGTACCTTGTTCAACCTCTACTGAGTTCCTACAATGTCAGAAGCTGGACTCTGTATTAGTTACATGAGAGGAACCATGAATTATGAAACGAGGCAAACTCCAAATTGATTCAAAGCCCAGTCTCCATTTTATCATGTTATTTTAGTTGCTTGGTTCAAAGACAATCAAGGGTTTTTTTCACTAAGTATCTTCTAGAGTTGCCATGATTATTAATTTACTTATGTAGATGGTATACTTTAGTGCTTGGCACTTACTCGGTAATTGACATTAGGAAGCTATGAATCAAGAACCCAGCTTTGACCTGGAGCTCTCGATCTGGTAGCAAGACACATATGTTCAACAAAACACCACCACAGGCCGGGTCGGTGGCTCATGCCTGTAATCCCAGCACTTTAAGAGGCTGAGGTGAGCGGATCACTTGAGGTCAGGAGTTCGACACTAGCCTGGCCAACATGGTGAACCCCCGTCTCTACTAAAAACACAATATTAGGCCGGGCGCGGTGGCTCACGCCTGTAATCCCAGCACTTTGGGAGGCCGAGGTGGGCGGATCACCTGAGGTCGGGAGTTCCAGATCAGCCTGGCCAACATGGTGAACCCCCGTCTCTACTAAAGAAAAATACAAAATTAGCCAGGCGTGGTGCACGTGCCTATCATCTCAGCTACTCAGAGGCTGAGGCAGGAGAATCGCTTGAACTCGGGAGGCGGAGGTTGCGGTGAGCCGAGATCTTGCCATTGCACTCCAGCCTGGGCAACAAGAGCGAAACTCCGTCTCAAAACAACAATAACAAAACAAAAACAAAAATTAGCCGGGCGTGGTGGCGGGCTCCTGTAATCCCAGCTACTTGAGGGGCTGAGGCCAGAGAATCGCTTGAACCTGGGAGGCGGAGGTTGCCGTGAGTCGAGATCACACCATTGCACTCCAGCCTGGGCGACAAGAGCGAGGCTCCGTCTCAAAAGGGGGAAAAAAAAAGAAACCCACAAATTTATGAAATATCCTCTGTATATACAAAATAGGGGACACAGAATAAGGAAAGCCCAAGGGAGGGGGAGGCACACATCTGTAAACAAACAAGTGTGTACACTTCAGTGCACAGGGGGGTTGACAGTGAAGCTAATGAAGCCGAAGTTTCAAGGGCCCATTTTTGTGGTGAACACTTCCAAGGCCTTGAGAGGGGCCCTAACGAGGTGTTCCCATGGTCGTGTACCTCAGTAAAATTTGCAAAAATAAGATAATTTTACATTATTTTTCTTTAAAAGGGCTCTCCAAACGGCACAAGTTTCAGGCCTCACAAAACCTGCATTCGCCCTTGACAGTCTCCACTCTGGTAGGGGTAAAAGGAGAAAAACAGAAGCGCTTTAAATCCTGGACCTCATTGCGACACCCTTAACAACCCTATTAGGCAGAACAAATTCCTCCGCAAACCTACGGTTTGCAGAGCGATGGTGGACTCCCGAGCTCATCGGGTCAGGCACCTCTTCACCGCGGAGGCCTGGGGTACGTAACTGGAGGGACTCCTGGTGCTCGGAGGAGGGTTGAAGGCCAAGATCCCCAGGTCGTGGAACAGGGAGCCGGGCCCACGCCGCCGAGGTATCTTTTCCGTCCCGGCCACCGTCGCGGGGGCTCCCCGGGCAGCGGCTTCTGCGCATGCTCGGGAGAGCGGGCAGGGTTCCCACTCCGGGAGCGGAGACGGAGTACAGGTTATGTGCGAGCCGGCGGGGGCATTTGCCGGCGACACCCGAGCGGGGGCCGGAAGTGGGGCTACAGCGCACCGCAGGAGCTCGGGGCTAGACCGTGGCGACGGCAGCGGCCCCTGGGCTGGAGGAGGATGATGAGGAGCGACGGAAGCGACGCGGGGGTACGCTGCTGCGCGGCGCCCGGTTTCGTGCCCGCGGCCGACTGCGCAGCCTGTCCGCGAGTCTGAGTAAGTGCGGCTTGGGGACCCCGAGCCCGCGGGGCCCGAGCGCCGGTCCGCGCCTTCTAGGAGGGTCGTGGGGAGCCGCCGGCTCCTCAAGGCAGGCGCGAAACCCTCCCGGGAGGCCGTGGGGGGAGCCCCGGGGCCAGTGCGGCTTCCCGGGGGGGTCGTGAGGGGGCCGAGCGCCGGGGGCTGTGGAGGACCAACCCGGGGCGCCGTGCCGGTCCGGGCTGCAGCCCTGCCGGCCGCCCCTACTCCGCTCACCCCTCACCAGGGGCAGCAAACTGAAGCCACATACCTGTTTTGGAAACTAAGGTGCGCGCATTGCCAGAGGCTCGCCGGGTGTCGTTTTGTAATTGGAACCGAAAACGTATCTTAGTGTTCTGTGTCAATTGCATTTCCAGTAATGTGTACAAACCTGCGATCTTTAAAATCCAACCCTCGTCTCCCCCACAGACATGAAAAGTAAAATAGAATAATTCCAGCTACTAGGTTGGAGAAAGGGAGAGTCCCGATCTAATCACGCCAGTAACAGGTTTAAACCTGTGAATATCAGGGCAGGAAGTTCTGGGGTATTCAGGAAACATCAAAAAAGCACCCCATGCAATCGAAGTCAATTTTGCTGTAGATTTTAGTCAACATTTCAGTAAAATGAATTACTAGTATTACTGCCCAAGGTATCAAAACCAAAAAAAAGTCCATCCCCATTTAACAACTCTTATTTATGTTTACTATGTGATAGTAACTGGATAGAGAGAGATGAGTATATTGGCTTTGTGTGTTGGTATTGGATTTTCACTGATCTCTTTTGACGGGAGAGGGTTCGTGGATCAATACTTATTGGTATGCATGCTTAGGGAAATCACTCGTCTTTGACTAAAATATCAAATTTTATTTTACTGTGTAAGATTTCGTGATTGCCCATTTAGTGTTAACGCCATGATATCCTACCTAAGACATCAGCTGCTCAATTAAATAGTTGTTAATAGAGGCCCACTATGCATCAGGCACTGCTGCATACTAAAAATGTAGAGTTGGATAGGATGAGGTCTCTGTCATCAAGGAACTCACAGCCTGTGTAAGCAGGTTAATTACGCTGTAATAGTAACTTCTGCCACGTAAGTTTGCACAAACTACAGAATATGGAATGGATGGCAGGAGGGAGTAGGGGTCCAAGGAAAGCTTTTTGAAGGATCTACTACCTGAGTTTGGTTTTAACAGAAAAAGAGTGCATTGCTCTGATTACTTCCTGTGTTCGGATACGGTAGCCTCTAGGGAATCATATCCATTATTTAATCCAGGACTAATAGGACTTCTAGTTGTCCTTACTTTCACATACTCTGCTATAGTAGATAATTAATTTAAATTTTGTCTCATAGAAGTAGCTGCACTTAACACACTGTTACATTTTATCTCAACAGTATTTCAATTTAATCTTTCATCCTCCTTTTACATATGAGGAAATATATATTTAGAGAGGCTAAGTGAGTTGGCAAAACCTACCTATCTATTAACAGACCATGACCCAAAACACTGTCTCCTTTCCATTGCACCACACTGCACTGCCTCCGATTGATAGTTAACTTGGAATGATGAAAGCAAGCCAGGTACCTACAGGTAGCTCTTGGCACACTGCCCTCTTCTTGGTCACATCAAAGGCCTCTTGGCATGTGAATAAGAGGGTTTACTAACCAAATTGCCTTGGGCTAACAATATAACTTAGTGATAGGTGCAGGAAGCTGTTGGACTAACATTTTCCCATGATCTGTCCTCATAACTTATCTCAGGGGAATCTATTTCTGTTTCTCTGTTCAATGTATTACTCAGATTTTGAAATCTTTCTAATCCTTGTTTAGTTGCGTCAGGAAAGTCTTAAGACCTTTAAACAGCCTTTTTGTGTGTGTGTGTAGACTTAAAAAACGCTCCAGTTCTTCTAACGAAGATAGTTTTCCTCAAATGACAGATTTTGTAATCCATTATTACATTTTATGTTTCTGTTTCACACGGTGTTAACTCCTACAACAGTGCATTCTGCTGAAATCCCTTGCAAAGATGTAGTATTTCCAGTACATGGACTACAGGCATTGATGAGCTAGCCTGAGAATCTCGATACTTCTAGTAAGGCTTCTAGTTGTACTTACTTTCACATACTTAATGTTGCATAACACTGGTTTTATACAAAACAAATATTCTGAGTTTCATCCATCTAGTTTATAGGTAAAGTTTTAGAACATTGCCCATTTATAAATTGGAAACTTTGTGAATTTCATTATCAGTCTAACATCACTACAGTTTTAGGCTTGTGGATTTTTTTTAAACATTTCAGATATTTATAATCTCAGAACAAATTGTGGTTGGCTTCCATAGTAACAATAATCTCTCATTTTACTTCTGCCAGAGTTGACTCTATTTGCCAAGATTTTCAAGCACGAAAAAGCTACTAAGTTGCTGCCTGGTATAATTTTTGAGCTATTTGCTCATACAGATTTAAATCCTAGTTAAAAATGCTGTCTGAACTATCCAGATATTATCCAGCATCTCCATAGGCAGTTACTGTTCATTTGTCCCGTAGGACTATCAATACACACTTTTTCATTATTGATGGCATGTGGGTAACCATTAGGGAAATAGATAATTCATTCTGTGGTGTCTCCAACACCTTGATAGCAGCTATTTGTGTTTCCATTTTAGCTGTGCAGCTGGCATGGTTTCTTAACTTCCCAATGCTTAAGAGAAGAGGAGAGAGATTGATGTAACAATACTGAATCTGAGTTCCACATTACTTCACATGTGATTGGAAGCTGTGATTCACCCAGAGTCATTAATGAGCACCATGGGGTGTGGGGTCCTCATTCTCTGCTGGGATGTGGATGTTGGCATTGACACATGAACTCGCTTTCCACTTTTTACAGTTTTCACTTGAACCTGCACATTGTTCTTTCCACTTGTAGGCATCTTTTTTTTTTTAATGTATAAACTGTTTTTATTTTTAAACACGCTGTTCCCAAAATTATCAATTTAGGATGGACTTAAAGACCTTTAAAGAAGTAATAGTACATTTATGACTTAGGACTTTTTAATTGTATTTGAAATCGTTTAGCCTTTTGCCAAATTGTTTTTGGGAAATTCATTGTAATTCACCTATGGGTAATGCACTTTTTTGTATTTTTAAAAGACCATTTGCTAGTGGCAGAATCCGTAACTCGATATACAACATGCAATACAATGTACACTTTTTTTTTTTTGAGACGGAGTCTCACTGCGTCACCCAGGTTGGAGTGTAGTGGCACGATCTCAGCTTGCTGCAACCCCGACTCCTGGGGTCAAGTGATTCTCGTGCCTCAGTCTCCCTAGTAGCTGGGATTACAGGCACGTGCCACCATGCCCGGCTAATTTTTTGTAATTTTTAGTAAAGACAGTGTTTTACCATGTTGCCCGTACTAGTCTCAAACTGCTGGGCTTAGTCGGTCCACCTGCCTTGGCTTCCTAAAGCGCTAGGATTACACGCATGAGCCACACGCCTGGCCCAATGTACACTTTTTAATTAAAAGTAATTAAAATAACTAGAATTTAATTTGTAGAGCAGTTCTGACCTTCATTAAAATATAATTTTTATTGTAAAATGTTATCTATGATATAGTAGATTTTGTCTAGTTTACTCTCCTACTGACCTTACGGCAATAATTAAAATGTATTACTATACTTTTGAATTCAGTTCTTGATATATTTAAGTTTTTATTTACTTTTAATTTTTGGAGAAAATATTACTGGGTAAAAACCTTAAATATATTTACGTATGTTATAATGCAGAAAGGGTTTAGATAAATGTAATATATCTTTCTTAATTTGAAGAGGGCAAGTCTTGGGGCATAAGGCAATAAAGTTATATGGTTAAATAGTGTGGAGCAGTGGTTCTCAAGCTTTTTGGTCTCAGACCCCTTTACATTTTAGAAATGTAAAGATCCCAAAGATTTTTTTTTGTATGTATGTGGATTATATAGATATTTATTGTGTTAGAAATTAAACCTGGAAATTTATAAAGTGTATACATTAAAACTGGAAGTTTTAATTCATTTAAAAATAGCAGTAGTAAGTTCATTACATACTCACATAAATAAAATTTTATATAAAACAATTTTAATTACAAAAAGTAGAGGTGTGGGATTATATTTTTGTAATTTAATTTCTGCCTCATAGAAGGCAGGCGGATTATTGGGCTCTTTAAGTGAAACATGAAGGAAGTGAGGCTCACACAAATTTGTCGTTGTAAAGGGAAGAGTATTGTAACAGAGAACTGTGGATACTCTTTGGTGTGACTGACTCCATCACTCAACAGGAGGCACTTCCTTAGAGGTCAGTTACATCATGCCATCTGAAACCTACATCAGAGAAAGTTTTGTCCCTTGTTACATCAAAATCTATTGATTTGTAGTGAATTTTTTACTCATGTTTGCTTGATTTTGTGACACCATTCACTGGTCATTTGGAATATATTGGTTTATTGAGTTATGCAGATTCTTCCCAATATTAATAGATTACCACAGTGCCAGCAAAAAGGTCTCTTAAGTGTCGCGGAGCTATTGGCAACCTCATTCATTTTCTAGTAAATATCTGCCAAACCTCTAAGTCTGAACAGCCATAGTTTGTCAGTTGTCTTTTTAAATAAAAATGTTGTCACCTGAACAAAGCAGCTAGTTCAGCTCACAATTCAAATGTATTTCAATACATAGCACAAAATGCTTTATGTGCACTTCCAATTTTGTCACCCATTTATCACACAATGTGTTAAAAAGATGTGTACTTGTTAGTTGAGATAAAATAATTTTTACTACTTCTTTGACATTCTTAAGTGAACTGGATTATTCCCTCATTTACTGTGAGCTCATGGTGGTAAAGAATACAGTGACTCCAACATGTGAGGCCACTACCTTGATTCTTGCAAAGTCACCAGCAATTTTCCCCATCATTGCTTATGCACCAGTAGTGCACACGTCAAACAGTGAGAAAGGTAAATGACATTTTAGTATTATTATGAGCATAATATTGATCTTGTGGACCCCATTAGAGGGTCTTGGGGACTCTCAGGTTTCTGACCACCTTTTGAGAAACACTGGCATAGAAAGATCTCAGATTTAATAGAACCCTCAAAGTTCATCCAGTTTAACAGCTCTAAATTCCTCTATGCTATCCTTGCCAAGTATTTATTTAGATTATGCTGAATACTTGCAGTTTCTGTGAATAATTGTGCTAAATGAATAAAAATAAGTGTCACAGACAGCTGTTTGATGGAAAGTAAAAGAGATTCTTAGTTCTGGAGTTATGCTTTGTCCTGCTTTTAAAACATTGCGTAAGTTTCACTTGGTTTCTCTAAGTAATCAACCTTGATGAAATCCAGAGACTACTAAAATTATGTTGTGAAGGAAAGATATAGCTAAGGTTTTGATTTTCCTTTGCTGTTTGTAAGGACAATTGTCATTTTTCTTTGATTTTTCTTTGTCTGCTCTATAATTAAATGAACTTACGTTAGATGTATGTAGTTATCTATATCCATATCTGTCTCCTGAGTAGCTCAAGAGTTGCTTGAACATTACTGAGTAGATCACAAGCTACTTGAGAGCAAGGGCTGTATAGTATACTAGGATGCATTGGAATCTGATGACCATCTCTTCTGGAAGAGGCTGGGAAATCAACTATAGGCCTGCTTCAGTGGTGCATGCTGGATTTTATAGCTTCCCTGGGAGCCTGCAGTGATATTCTGAGGACTCATTCCATTCATGGTGGGCATGACTTCAATATTGATCTCTTTTTTTAAAGCATCAGTTTATAAAATAATTATTTAAATTAAATAATTTTCCTTAAAAATGGAACTGTTTGTGATCCTCCAGGTACCTGTATGAACACAGGAGATGATTAGTAGATATCAGATAAGCGTGGCCATCACTCATGCCATTAGCTGACTTACCATTCAGCTAACACTGTTAGCCAGCAAGGTGGTGTGAGAGCGTTACAGTTCTAGACTGCTCTTATTTTTAGTCTCAAATTGTTTATTATATACCCATAATGGACTTAAATTTAGAGACAGTAAGTAGGGAGCACTAGAGGTGACTACAACAAGCCAATTAGGACCGTAAATCCTCAAGGTGAGCACCATATCTTAAACTGCCTCAGATGATCAAACTACTTATGTAGTATAGCAGGATGTCACTAATACGACAAAACCATTCTTTTAAAAGGAAAACAATCATATCTAATTTATACCGTACATGATAATAAAGATTAGTCATGCTTTCAGTAGATTATTTTTTGAGACACACTCACTAATGTCAATGTGACACTTCAAACCACTTCATTTAGAAAGCACAAAAGTTATTTCTAAGGTTGATTTTTTTTTCATTCAAATACAAGACTGGTACAGGTTATAATAAACTGTAACACTTAAATCTTAGCCACATATCCTGGGTTTTTTAAAAATACATTTGTTTACACATCATGGTTTTTTGTGTGCATAATTAGCATAAAGCCTGCAAAACGTTGGGAAGGGAGCAGGATACGTTTAGTTTTGGATAAGTTTGAAATATCAGTGAAGCATCAGGTACATGAGGAACAGGTAAATTAAGATTGTAGATGAAGAGTAGACTTGTAGATTGGGAATAATTCATACACAGGTGTGATAATTGGAGCCATGAAAAGGAATGAAATCAGTGAGGGAAAGAACATAATAACATAAAAGAGTGGAGAAGACCTTGGAAAATGTCTGCTTTTCGGGGTATAGGGCAGAGAGAAACAGCAATTTGGGTATAGAGGAGAAGCCAACAGCAGATGACACTTTGGGGGTCTGGTGTTGCAGTGTGGATTGAGAAAAATCCACTAGATTTATTTTAAAGTGAAGTTTGCATTTTATGAGAGATCATTATGAGAACTCAGCAAGTTCTCAGATAGTAAATGGTTAAGGAGTTACTGGGGGTGATTAAAACCACAGATTGGTGGGTTTTAGAAATGTTTGACATGTAATACCAGATCTGATAACACAGCAAACAGAAAATTGAGTAATGGGACTGTCATGTATTCATTTAAGATGTAGACACAAGGTTAAAAATACATACAATAATGATGTAAAAGAAGACTGGAAGATGAGAAGTTATTGATTATCTACATTTCTGTATTCTACGTAGAACAGATCTGATGGGCTCTCCCACTCAGCAGCCGTTCTAATTGATATAAGTTTGAGTGTATTACATGCATCCTTTTTTCTGATTTTTATGATGCTAAGATCTCAGCAAATGGATTTCACATGCAGAAGAACCTGACAAATAATACGTCTCTTCTGAAGACACATTTTATAAGTGTTTTACCACATAGGACATACTTGATTGCCTCACTCATTCTTCATGACTAGTAGCAGTGGTCTTGGGGTCAGCTGGACATTGATGCTTACAAGACCCAGTAGACCGTAGTGAACCGTACTATGCATCAGCCTCTCTGCTTTTTTGAAAACCCAACATGTCAGTGTTAGGTATATTGTTCCCAGATGATAGCTCAGGTCTAGTGGAAAATGACACAAGGGTGGGAGTGAGCGCCACCCCGGCTTAGCTGCTTCATGCTCCACAGGAAACAGTGTCTTTTTGTAACAGCATATGAGTATAGCATCCAGGACTAAGCAAATGGCAAGCCAATTACAAGTCATATTCGATTCAGAAAAGCCCCTGTTTATACTTCCCACTGGGCATGTTTAGCCCTGCTCACTGTCCTCTCAATCCAGATGTAGCTCATCAGTAGGAGCCATTTTTACTACACTGTTGCTTAGAAACACAACTGATATCCTACCTTTATCAGGTTTCCAGGGAAACAGTGCAGGAAGGTTAAGGAGAGGTCATTTTTTATCTGAAGAGGGAGAAAGGTTTTGTTAACCCTTTACTCACACTAATTTATTGACAAAATAAATAGAAAACATAATGCTGGCTGTAGGATCCATGCAGTCAACTTTTAATTATTAGAGGCAGTGTTTGTTTGTAGTGACTGTCATAACATCTGGGTATGAAGTTGTTTTTACATCTCAGCAGATGGTGCATGGTAATTGTGCTTTGCTGATACTTTTCAGCAAATTCAGTAAATTAAAAATCCTTCCTGATATTGTTCACTTGTCCTGATTCCTTTAAGATCATCTTTGAGATGGAAATATCATACAGACTAGGGAACAGAGATTATTAGCAAGCGGGGTTAGGTAAAAATAATGCAATCTGTGAGTGGAGTTCTTACTCTAAACCACCAATGTAAGAATATCTTAAAGAGAAAACACACCCATACCCACGCACTCCACCACCCCAGAGCAATTTTTATTAACCTGTTCTTAACAATGACTTCCATTTGATATTACTCAAGATGAATTGACTTTTATTCTGACTTCTGTAGTCCAAGAATTCATTGTAAGATTATGATTGTTTATCACAAAACAGTTTAGTTAATGTGACTTTTCAGGAATGTTTTGTGGCAAACTGTAAGTTTATCCCTTATTATTCCTAGCCAATAAAAGACCCAAACAAATATGCCCCTTTTTCTGATGTTTTTTTAAACATATATGCCAACTGCTAAGAATACTTTTATTTTTTAAAATAAATTTAATAATTTGTATATGTAATTAGATTATTTAAAAAATGTTTTAGTCATAAGTATATGTAAAGTGCTGTACTAGACATTAGAGATACAATAGTGAAAAAAGAGAAATACACTTCCTAGCATTATAAATTTTAATTCAGTATTGTTTGCTAAAATTAGATGTTAGAGGCTACTAAAACGCAAATAACTTTTCAAAGTTCATAAGTTGAACATTTATGTAAATTGATACAAATGTAAATGTAAAATTCACATTTTAAATTATGCTTTATTCATATATTTGGAGCTATTTTATCTGGTTTTATAATAATTTTTTAAGTAAGAACTAATTTGAGCAGAACACATTAAGAAAGTAGAGCCAGAAATAGTAGTCACAAAAGCAAATACAGTTAACGTGTCTGTAACATTTATGAATGATCTTATTATTAATCTTACTTGATACTAATGACCAGCCTTATAGGTAAGCATTTAAAAAACTGTCATTCTACTGAAAAGGCAGTTGAGACGAGATAGGTGATAAGTAGTTATTCAGGGAGGATATGATACTGTAATAAAACTTGCTACCACTGGGTGGCAGTGTTGATTTCTGGGAAATCAGAAAAATGGTTTATGTTCAAAAAGGTTCAGTTCATTTGAATAATAATTCAAATGTAATATGTAACAAACCTGCACGTTATGCACATGTACCCTAGAACTTAAAGTATAATGATAATAATAAATAAATAAATTTTAAAATAATAATAATAATTCAAATGTAAAAGTCTATGTTTAGTGAAATAATAGTAAAAAATCAAATTTGTTAAATCATCCAACTCATTATTTGTATAATCAGTCTATAACTTCTTTATAGCAGTTCGGTTAGTGGGAAAGAAGGAAATGTATTTTAAAAAATTCAGTAAATAAGCATAAGTAGATGAATAGTATATAAGAAAATTTGTAACATACCTCAATTCTTTTGCCTTTTTAAGACAACATGTATAAACCTTTTGAAAACAAAAATTCTCTTTTAATAGTTTTTCTTTACTTTCTTTGTATCAGTTACATATTTTAGTAATCTTTTTAAAAATTGTTCTCCAATGAGTCATTTTACTTTATCTATCTCTGGTTCTCAGAGGATTTCTGTGTATTTGTTTCACACTGAACCCTCAAGTATTTATTGCCTTATCAATACATTTTAGCAATCTATTGACCCCAGGATGTGAAACTTCAATAAAGAGTATATAAAAGATACTGCCAATCTCATGACACTAGGAATATGATATTTATTTTTAATTAGATATGAAAGATAAATCATTAATCATTTTCTTAAAAATAATACAACATTAGAATCTAGTGTTTAAGTAAATTATTTAAGTTTAGTATTAAAACTTCGAGGTAAAGGGGGGATACTTTTATTCTTTCTTTCCCTAGTTGTTTTTTTAAATTTTGTTTTGTTTTGCCCAACGCCTTATCCTAGTTTCTTTAGTTTTTGCTACAGTATATGAAAAAAATTGACAAAGTATATTAGATTGGTCTTGCTATGTTAGAATTTCTGAACTGCCTCTTCAGTTCAATTTGCCCTGGACATACCTAACCTAACAGTAAATGTACCACTTGTTTGCCTCCCAGCTCATCTACATTGAGAGCCAGATGATGGCCAGTCTACTTATGCCCCTGAGCTTGTTTTCTCATTTAAAAAAAAAAAAAATGACACTATTGCATCAACTTTTTTGGGGGTCAAATCAGTGAAAACATATAAATGAAGGTAGCTGGCCGTAAATAAGCACTTTTTAAAAATAAATTAATTTGAAGAATACTAGTGTTTCATAAATAGGACAGTGGAGGGATATGGTAAAACATATGAGAACAGAAAGGACAAGGGAAATTACAGCAGCTACTTTTGTGGATGGACTATACCTATTACCATATTTAACAATTACATGTGGCCTAGTACCATAGTTTATTATATTATTGATTTTTAAAAAATAATAGATACATGTTGAATTATTAATATTCTCCCTCTCTCTCTCTAGGATACTTACAGAGAGCTACAATGGAAAAGTCCTGGATGCTGTGGAACTTTGTTGAAAGATGGCTAATAGCCTTGGCTTCATGGTCTTGGGCTCTCTGCCGTATTTCTCTTTTACCTTTAATAGTGACTTTTCATCTGTATGGAGGCATTATCTTACTTTTGTTAATATTCATATCAATCGCAGGTATTCTGTATAAATTCCAGGATGTATTGCTTTATTTTCCAGAACAGCCATCCTCTTCACGTCTTTATGTTCCCATGCCCACTGGCATTCCACATGAAAATATTTTCATCAGAACCAAAGATGGAATACGTCTGAATCTTATTTTGATACGATACACTGGAGACAATTCACCCTATTCCCCAACTATAATTTATTTTCATGGGAATGCAGGCAACATAGGTCACAGGTTGCCAAATGCATTACTTATGTTGGTTAACCTCAAAGTTAACCTTTTGCTGGTTGATTATCGAGGATATGGAAAAAGTGAAGGAGAAGCAAGTGAAGAAGGACTCTACTTAGATTCTGAAGCTGTGTTAGACTATGTGATGACTAGACCTGACCTTGATAAAACAAAAATTTTTCTTTTTGGTCGTTCCTTGGGTGGAGCAGTGGCTATTCATTTGGCTTCTGAAAATTCACATAGGATTTCAGCCATTATGGTGGAGAACACATTTTTAAGCATACCACATATGGCCAGCACTTTATTTTCATTCTTTCCAATGCGTTACCTTCCTTTATGGTGCTACAAAAATAAATTTTTGTCCTACAGAAAAATCTCTCAGTGTAGAATGCCTTCTCTTTTCATCTCTGGACTCTCAGATCAATTAATTCCTCCAGTAATGATGAAACAACTTTATGAACTCTCCCCATCTCGGACTAAGAGATTAGCCATTTTTCCAGATGGGACTCACAATGATACATGGCAGTGCCAAGGCTATTTCACTGCACTGGAACAGTTCATCAAAGAAGTCGTAAAGAGCCATTCTCCTGAAGAAATGGCAAAAACTTCATCAAATGTAACAATTATATAATGTTTCCCTTTTTGATTATTGCATTGTATTTTGATTTGTGCAGAATGATAAAGAATGTTCCTTTTAGAAGTGTGTTATGTCTGTACTGTCTGAAGAGTGACATTAAACTTTGAAAGGACTTCACTGCTCCTTTATGATATTCCAAATAGTTTTTTACATTTGAAAAACTATAATTCTTGGGATTATTTCATACATTTTCATCAAAACTTTCAATGTGGTTATGTATTCATATCTTTAGTTTAATATGTCAGTATATTAGATATTGTTCAAAAGTTTCTTGTTGCTAAAGTGGTGTAATCTGTTACACAGATGAATAGCTAGATGTGGAAAGAGATATGTAAACAAGAAACCTTTGGGTATTATTTCTTAAGTAAATATTGGGACAATCATGGTAAGCAAACTTAGTTCTGTAACTGCATTTTTCACCTTAAAAGTTAAATGAAATGCATGATGGTATTTTATTCCTTGAATTATGCAATGCAGCATTTTACATGTAAATAGCACTGGTCATATACTGATGTATATGGTTATCTGGGTTATATCTATTTTTATGTAAACTCTATTTTGTTTTTGGCAAGAAGTGAAATTGAGACCTGTGTGCAGGTCGCCATTGAATTTTGCTCTGGTGAATGCTGAGATCCAGCTTTTTCTTACAAATAAATGGGACCCTGTTTTCCAATATAAATGTACCGTGTTTTTGTTAGGTACAGTCTGGATCATGGCATGTAGAAATAGAAATTTAGAATTTTACTGCAGCTTTGATGTGCATATTTCAACTTTTTAACATTTGTAACTTTGGTGGCAAAGAGAATTTTAGCTTCTATCGATTTTGTAAGTCTTCAGCTGAACCACTCATAGCAGTCATAATGAAGATTAGCACTAGTTAGAATTAAATGAGGAAGTCTTTTATCTTTACAGGATTGTACATACTACTTTTAAAAAATTCTCACATTTGATTTTAAGTCCCAGTACCTAGTTATATCTATCCTATCAAAGGCAAGATATCATTTATTGAACTTCTTGAAAATAAAAGTTACACAATCCAACAACAACAACAATAAAAAACAATGTTCTTGGTTTAATGTTGTGAAATAGAACTCCTACAATCAAAAGATAGTTTTAGGAAGTCTTATTTATTTATTTTAAAAGTTTTACATGTAGGAGTGTGGGAATGAAGGAATTCTGGAGCTTTTTGACACAAAACCTATTACCACATTTAGCAGTTAAATAGCTATAGGTGGGAAGTAGGATTTAGATGCATAGAAAAGTAAGAAAATCTTAGAAAAAAGTCCCTTAAAACTTGCAGGATATACCTTAATAAAAATACACGCTCTGAGTCATAATTGTGCCAAGTTATTTCATGCAGTCCTCAAAAATTAGATGTAATTGAGCTTTGTGTAATATTATGTCAGCTTTAACATATAATATTTTGAATATTTTAGCTGTATTTAGTGGCTTTCTGCAAGCAACTAGAACAGAGAAATAATGGGTCAATAATGTTGACCTCAATTTAAAACTTTCAATGGAGATAGGGCTAGAAATACTTTTGCCAAATAGCATTCTTACTCACTTTATGCCAGTGTTTAGAAAAAATAAATTATAGCAACTATGATTTCTAAGAATAATGTTTTTCTATAAATTATTAATTGTAAAAAGTCTTGCTTTTTAAAACAAGTTGGTAATGCATATCATGGAAGGCATATTTTGTATGTATAAATTCACCACAATTAAAGGCTACTTTTCTTGTCGGTCCTTGCTATGTAGAATGACTATTCTAAATATAAATGTATTAAAAAGAAAATACAACAAAATGTATATTTAGACACGAGCTTACATGGCATACCTTATATTTGTATCATTCTTTAAAGTTTACAAAAAAACACCTTATGTTTTTATGTAATCAGTCATTACACTATGGAGAAATTTATCAGCTTTAGTTCTAAATATGCTGATGAGGTATAAAAGCTGTTTCTTCATCAGTATTTTGCTTTTATGCTGCTTTTTCTTTTTGATATTCCAGGTTTATGAACTATCTTTTTAAATTTTAAGCCAGGACTTCAAAAATTGTAGAGTACTTGTTTGCCGTCCCCTACCTTCATTCTCTTCGTAGGGTTAAGGAGCCTTTCTTTCTACAGCTAAGGGCAGAGGCTGTGCCTGGGGCTGTACCACATCTTTCTTCACTAGCATCTGTATTTGAGACTGTTTCCTTAGATGAGTAAGAGGTGGAAAACAAACTTAGTATCAGGGTCCATGAAGCCCATGGCATCATTTTTGAAAATATTTCTAGTTTTGTAGCCAAAGCAATTGGTCCTGGTAAAATGAGACTTCTTCAGGAGTCACTCCCTCACTTTGGACCCATAGCTTAGTGAATGGAAGTATATGTACCTATCTTGTTTATTAACTTCTGACTTATTTATGCAAGAGCAGCTATAGGAGTTTACAAAAGAACTCTAAGTTATTAAGTTACTATAAATTTGGGGATCCTAGAGTGATCTTAAATATGGCAAGATACAGCTCATTTAGAATAAAATCTCACATCCATTATTTTAAAGGGAACGATTGGGGGGGGAAAACTGGTGAAAAAAATATTAAAAAGGACCCTAAAAAGAATTCTGCAAAATAAGAGAAAAAATAATTTGTGACACGTAATAGAATACTAGTAGGATAGAAACAACTAGAAAGAAAAGTGTGACACAATTTTTACATTTAGATAGGGAAAATAATGAGATTGGTGAAAGGAAATAGTGCAAAACATTTGGACGCAAAGCATTTCTAACAAAAAGTGGCTGTGGCACTTGACATTGCAACTACCCTGTTACTGCAATGTTTTTGACTGTTAAAATTGATATTTTCATAAAAATGGTGTTCTGAATTTTGCTACAGGGCTGCTGAAATTTATGATTACCTGTAGACACTTGATAATTACATAGATTACAGCTTTGGTAATATGTCACTGGAGTAATTATGCTATAATATCTGTTGAGAATTCATACCATCTGATGCTTACATATTTCTTACATTTGTAAGATTCGGCTTGGTGGGAATAGGTTTGGGGGAATTAAAGAGTGAAGGCCATATTTCATTTTTTGTAAATTATCTTTCAAGCTCAGATAGCTTAAGAGCAGTTTAGATTAAGGAGACCCTTTTCTCCTTGAGGATAGGGATAGGTAAGGTAAACTGTAAAAAGAATGTCACAGAAGTCACTTTTTAATTTAAGTCACGATTGAGATACTGAAATCTTCCACTGATTCTTCTCCTTTCCCTTTTTCCTATTATGTTTGATAATTATATATATTTTTTAAAACTGTGAGAGGAAAAATTAGTCATAAGTAACCCTTTTGGATTATCCACTTAAATTTATGTATTTTCATATTACTCAGGTAAAGATGGAAATGACAGAGCACAGACATTTATTTTTTAAATTGATAGGGTGGAAAATGAAATGTACATCTGTTTATTCTTAATACTATATATATATACACACATCGTTTTAGCAAATTGGAAATAATATATTCATTTGTATGGCAAGACAAATGCAGTCATCTTAATACTAGTCTACACATTTTTGCCAAATGGCGCAAATATACCTCCATTTATATTTTGTATCTTAAAATGTAGGTTAAACACAGGACTATGTATGAGACACTTTTTTACAAAAAGTGCCATATATACATATGTAACAGGTGAGTGTGTGTTTACCATAATTTATAATGATTTCTGTCAGTACAGCGTATATGGAAAATTCAAGTTGTTTTTAACATATTCAAGTATGTTCAGTATAAAATAAGTTAATCCCATTTCATAATGTAAATCATTTTTGTTATTTGCCATATTTTATTTGAAGTAATAAAATTTTATAACTCAAATTTGAATGTCATAGTACATTGTGTGCTAACCATGGCAAGCAAACATTTACATTTGTTTTTTACAATAAATTTCTTTTAAAATATACTTTCTATTTTTCTGTACTGACATATGCAATAAATTGGTACATTAAAAATTTGACTAATGTCTTCAGATAGTTTGTATTCAGTCTTTTTTTAAAAATTGTTAATCTAGAATTTTATGGTAGGACATTAAAGTTTTCTCAATGGTTATGTAAAATTCCTTAATTTGTACTGAAATTAATGAATTTTATTCTAGTAATGGTATGGATAAAAAATAGAAGTTAGATTTATATTTCATTCCCCAGAGAGTATTATCCTCTTACATTTAATTTAGGCTCATATTAAAACTATACATGAACCACTGGTGAATGACTAATCCCTAATGCATTTCTTTAGTTAATTGAATCTAGGAATGAATACATTTTAACTTCATAATTATTATGTTACCTTCAGATTTCATAAAATGCTTTTTAAAAATATTCTGCTTTTTTTCCCCTCTTGTTTGTATTTTAGTTAATGGTTTTTAATGATCAAAAAGTGGCCTGATACTAAGCCTTTAGGGGCCTATACCTTGCTTTTCCTAACAAGAAATGTGCACGCTTGAATATATCAGAATGAGTTGGATAATAGGATGTGTATGATGAATCTTAAATGGTCCCCTGAAAGGGAAGATGAAGAATTCACATATTGGAGCCCATCTTTGTATGGGTAGATCTGGTGGGAGCTAGGGTCTCTCATGTACTACCCTGAAAGATCACCAACTTGAATCCCAGGGTGAAGTCGTTTTTAGATTACTATTTCTTAATTTTGCAAGATAAGCTTTTTCACATTGCCATTTCACTCTCCAGCTCTTTCCTTACATTCCATTACATAACTAAAAAGCATGAACAATTAGATCTGGCTAGAGACTATAGCTCCTATTTCACTAAGGGCAGAGGAAGGTAAAGAAATTTTTTGAGGATCTTCAAATATAAGGCCCAGGTGTTGAATGTGTTAATTGAATCTTCACAACAAACCTTAGAGTGATTTGTAGTCCCATTTTATAAGAAATAGACTCAGAGTGGTTCAGTAACATGCGCAAGGTTACCTAGAGTGAACCAAGATGTCAGTCCAGGTCTCTGATTCAAAATCGAGGACAGCTATTCATTTGCTAATTTACCCAAACAATTTGAAAATTTTGTTCATGTTGGAATAGATTAGAAATGTTGAAATGGGTTACAAGTTGATCAGTTATTCAGGAATCCAAAAGAATTGACTGTGAATTGAAATAAGTATTATACAGTAACGTACATGTTTTCAAAGTCATTAAATGCGTGTTTCTGTAGGAAAATCTAGATGTTAGTCTCATAAGAGTTAACCTCTCAAAAAATCTTGAAGTTGTGCCGGGCGCGGTGGCTCAAGCCTGTAATCCCAGCACTTTGGGAGGCCGAGACGGGCGGATCACGAGGTCAGGAGATCGCGACCATCCTGGCTAACACAGTGAAACCCCGTCTCTACTAAAAAATACAAAAAAACTAGCCGGGCGAGGTGGCGGGCGCCTGTAGTCCCAGCTACTCAGGAGGCTGAGGCAGGAGAATGGCGTAAATCCGGAGGCGGAGCTTGCAGTGAGCCGAGATCCGGCCACTGCACTCCAGCCTGGGCGACAGAGCGAGACTCCGCCTTTCAAAAAAAAAAAAAAAAAAAAAAAAAAATCTTGAAGTTGTCTTTTTATTCCTGATACTTTGAAACACATCTTGCTGTTTTTCCAATAAGATTTATTTTCCCAACATTTCCACTACTACCATACCAGTCCCTCAAATTATTTCATAGTAGTCAACATTTTTATTGGGTGCTTTTTGTGTTCCAAGTATTGTTCTGAGTCCTTTTTGTCATTTATTCTTAATAACTGAATATGAACTGGATCATTGCCCTATTCTTTCTAACTTACCAGAAAAACTCTCTTATCATTCCCTATCCAGTGGTTTTCAGTGGCTGCATTTCTCAGTAGATCAAAGTCAGAGCTTTCATTCTGTAGGGTCCTTTACAAACTAAACCTTGTAAAAGGTATCTGTTCTTTCTCTTTCTTGAATCAAACTTACTCTTCTTCTGTTTGTTTATTTATATCTGGTGCTTTAACCTCTAGATCCAGTACCTCCCTCCCACCTCTCTATGTCCCTGAGTCCCTGACCGAATTTATGGTAGCTCTACCAATAGTTTTTTTTTTTTTTTTTTTTTCTTTTTCTGAACACCCATTGCACTCAAAGCATTTTGTATTTTGATACTTGATTATATTCAATTCATTTCTTTATAATATATTGTCTTTTGATCTGACAGGAGTGTCATGTGATTCCTGTCTTACATAGCACCTGGCACAGTGCTGAGCATGTTGTAGTACTAAATACATTTTCTGTATAGAATGTGCACACTGATTATAAAGTTTGTCCAAACTTTTCCATCTTTAAGAAGAAAAACACGAAGGCCATTACTTTAATACTTCACATTTCTTAAAGGTTTAGACCTAAAATAGCAACAAACCTGGAAGTTACACACGCACCCCAAAGTAATAAAGTAGAAACATTGGAAGTTACCCGTGTAATTACAGCAGTCTACAGAAAATAAGAGGGGCAATAATTGTGCAGGTTGTATGTTCCTTGAGGGCTCCATCTTAAGGAGAGCAGAAGAGACTGGTAACTAAGCTCAGGAAAGAGAGGAGCAAAGAGTACAGGTAGTGGATGTGGAACAGAGATCAGTGGAGATCAACAAGTGTGGCAGTATCAAGTAGATCTGGTGTTGGATAAGACAGGAAGAACCAGAAAGTCAGGTGGGCACATTAGTGGAAGGCCAAAGAAGCCCTTGTCATGGGACATCCAGTTTGGGTGATAGTCACTGTGCCAGTTTTGATTTTTTTCCGTCGTTTTTTAACCCTGTAGCCATGGTTCCCTTATTAAAAATTCATCATCACAATTACTTTTAAAACAAATGAAATGACACAGACACTTGAATTAATGTGACACTGGCATTTTTCTTAGTCTTTTGTTCTAGAGCATATTTCTTGAGGTATAAGTGAGTTCCAGGCTCCTCTTTGCAAAGAGCATGCACTCCTCAAAACACAGGACAGACTGCATAAGGGAGGATGTGGGAAGGGCAGAATCTCTGGAGACAGTAAATATTATGGACTATTTGTGCTCTCCCAAAATTCATGTGTGAGACCCTAATCCCCAAAGTGATGGTATTAGGAGGTGGGGATTTGCGAGGCAGTGACCTTATGAATGTGGAGAAATGAGGGCCCTCATGAAGAGAGCTACTCCTACCTCTCTCTGCCATGTGAGGATACAAGGAGATAGCTGTCTGCCAACCAGGAAGAGTGCCCTTACCAGACATAGGGTCTGCCAGCACCTTGACCTTGGACTTTCTAGCTTCCAGAAATGTGAGAAATACATTTCTGTTTAAGCCATTTAGTCTATGATACTTGTTACAGCAGCACAAAGTGAGTAAGACAATAAACAGTTCTAATTCTTTCTTAAAAGTGGCCCTGGAGATGAATGAGAGCTGATTTAATAATTTTTCAAGGCTGCCATCCCTCCTAGTCTATTACTGTATTTCACCATTACCTGTATTTGAATATCCTGCCGTTAGTCATTAACTAGTCATTAACACCTTGAGTTATAGACACACAGACACCAAGTATAGAGTTTCACCCAATAGATTATAAATTTTGTGAAGGTGGGCACAACACTCACTCCTCAATGGAGAGACCAATGCCTTTGACACATAGCTGACATTCAATAAACATTTAATGAATGAAAACATTCCTGCCATACAGAAAATCTTCCACTACCTAATGATATTGATGGAAAATATATTAACATTTAAATACATTTGCAGTCAGAGTCACTTTTTGCGAGAGTGGAAAGCTCTAGAACTTTCAGTAGTCTCCATTTGCATCACTGTGCACCCCACAAGCTTGTAAAGGCTGCAATATGCAGTTGGATTAATCTGGGCATTAAACTCAAGGTAATCATAAAGGTGGTAATGGAGTACAAGGTGATGGTTACACTTATCATTAAAACACAATCATGTAATTAAAATCATGTTAATTAAAACGCAATCCTTAGAGGTTGGTTTACGTGACATTTTGTTTACTGGAATACAAGGTAGTTGGGGTAGGTGGCCAAAATAATGTTTTATGCTGTTTTGCACTTAAAAGAAAAACAATAGAAGGCTTTTTTGAAGGGAAGGAGAATGTAAATTTTTCCATGTGCAAATTTTACCTCATATTTGGAATATATATGTTTATAACAATTATTTGTGTTCCATTTTATAATGGGAGTAGCAAATCTAAAATATAAACCATTTTTGTTCTAATAGTGCAGTTTATTTCCCTTATTAGAATAATTGATACTTAGAGCCTCAAATTCAAGAAAACATATTAATGAATAATTCATTGACTTCTAATTCTTATTTATGTGAGTAAAGCTGGAAGAGATAAAAGGCAAATCATGGGGAATTTTTCAGAAGAAGGTCAGTTTAGCAAAATGTACTATCTCCTAGTAAGAGATGGAAAAAAAATGCAAGGGAGTAGGAATACTGGAATGTGAGAAAAATATACGCTTAGATTACAATGTAGCTCAGAAAAGAGCACACTTTTTGATCTGCCTTGAGATTAAACAGTCCTATATCATTTTGTTGAATTTCCCTTTCTGCTTGAACCTCTCACTTCTTCCTCTGGAGGTATTAGTAGTCCCTCAATCCGGTCCCTTTTCTTTCTTTTTTCTCCATTCACATTTTTATTGGTATTATTGTTTTCAATCACAAACTTACAGAAGGTTGGAAGTACAGTAAAATAATTATTTTTAAATCATTGAAAATAAGTCCCTGAACTAATAATGCACCATCACCTGTGAATATTTCCATGTGTATTTATTTAAAATATTCTACACATTCACAATGCAACCATTACAGTCAAGAAATTAACCAATAATTTACTACCACTGAATTCTCAGATCCCTTTCAAGTCTGGCTAATTATCTCAATAATGTCCTTTATATTAACAGAATTGAGTTTCAAACCACAAGTTGCATTTAGTGATGAAATCTCTTTAGTTTCTGTATTGGCTGGATAACGGCTCCAAAGTTAGCTGGTTCTAATCCCTGGAATCTGTACATGTTACCTTGTAAGGAAAAAGAGTTTTTGCAGATGTGATTAAATTAAGGTTCTTGACTTGGGAAGATTATCCTGGACTATCTGCGTAGGCTCTTAATCCAATCATAACTGCCATAAAAGAGAGGCAGAGGGAGATTTGACACACAGAGAGAGAAGGATATGTGAAGATGGGGGTGGAGACTGCAGTGACGAGACCATGAGACAAGGAGGCCTAGGAACACTAGCAGCCACAGAAACTAGAAGCAAGGGAAGACTCCTCCCCAGAAGCCTTTGGAGGGGGTGGTCCTGCTGGCGCTTAATTTCAGACTGGTGGCCTCCAGAATGATCAGAGAATGAACTCCCATTGTTTTAATCTTCCAAGATTTTGGTAATTTATTATGGCTTTCATAGGGAGATAATACAGATTTTGGTAGAGGAAATGGGGAAATAGCTTTGGAGTTAGATAGTGAATAAGGCTAGAAGAATTTTGAGAAATGTACTACAAAAAGTGTAGATTGCCTTAAAAAGACTGTTGGTAGCAATGTGGACATTAACTGGGCTTCTGGTGAGGATTCAGAAAGAAGTGAGGGGCATGGTAAGAGCACCTCGATCATCAGCATTTTGGAGAAAGCTGAGGCCTGTAGTCCGTCCGGTAACATTACATGGTTCCTTTTTAATATCACTGGACTCTTTCAGGAAAGGTGCTGTGCTTCTTAGGTCCAATAAGAGGAAGACGAGCTGAATATTAGATTAGAATTACCTTATTATAAGATGTCAACAAGTATACTTTACACATCAGAGGAGCCCTGAAATTAAAGAGCCTGCAGTCTAATCTTCACTGTTCCACATATAAAATGAGAAATTTAAATAGAATATGTGGTGAATCAGCCTTATATTTTCCTCCTTCCTTTCGGATTGTCAAAATAGTGATGCGGTTAACAATTTAATGTCAAGCTATATAAAATGTTTTATTTTTTGCCTACAAATGTGGTTTATATTTCTATCAAATGTCACAGTTTTCTCATAAAAAGTATCATTTTATTTAATGAGCTTGTAAATATGATTGAACTGCTATTGAAAGAGATTCTTCTATATAAGAAGTTGTGTGACCTTGGGATGATATATCACCTTTCAGGGCCTTGTGAAAAGTGGCTGTTTGGCTCAGTTGGTTCCAGTGGCCGCATCTAGCAAGGGCTTTCTTTTTTTTTTTTTTGAGACGAAGTCTCCCTCTGTCCCCCAGGCTGGAGGTCAGTGGCACGATCTCGGCTCATTGCAAGCTCTGCCTCCCAGGTTCATGCCATTCTCCTGTCTCAGCCTCCCAAGTAGCTGGGACTACAGGCACCCGTCACCATGCCTGGCTAATTTCTTGTATTTTTAGTAGAGATGGGGTTTCACCATGTTAGCCAGGATGGTCTCCATCTCCTGACTTCATGATTTGCCTGCCTCGGCCTCCCAAAGTGCTGGGATTACAGGCGTGAGCCACCGCGCCCAGCCTAGCAAGGGCTTTCTGTGATTCTGAGTATATAGAAATCAAAAGCTATTTTAGATTTCCATAAGGTTGATCAAAACCAAAGGATGTTTTCTTTAAAATATATGAATTTACTTTGAAAAAGAATGCTCATTGTAGTACATTATGGATAAATGCAAATTCTACATTTGTTTACCTGGTTCTTTATCCAGTCATAAGGAAAAAAAGACAATTTGTCAGCAATGTTTAAATGTATGTGTCTTCGATCAATTTAAATGCTATAGATACTCTGGTTTTACAGTCATATTCTAGAGCAAAGTAAACACTTGGAAGATGGCTATGGCATGGGATAATTCCCTTTTTGTAAAACCAGTTTTTACATCAAACTGTTTTACATCAAACTGTCTCCGTCTCATCAGAGAAGTATCAAAAGAGATAGAAATTATTTTAAATAATGAACTAACTGGAAATTCTGATGTCGAAATGCACAGTCACTGAAATGAAAAATTCACTAGACAGGCTTAACAGCAGAATCAAACTGGCAGAAGTAATCAGCAAACTTGAATATCAACTTCATAAAGTTTATGTAAACTTGATCAAGACTAGGCAATCTGAAACACAGAGGGCAAAGAAGAATGAAGAAAAATAAGCAGAGCCTCAGAGAACTGCACCAACATATGCATAATGGTAGTGCCAAAAAGAGAGGAGAGAAAAGAGCAGAGAAAATATCCAAAGAAATAATGACCAAAAATTCCCCCAATTTGATAAAAAGCATCAATCTATACACCCAAGATCAAGGAACTCCAAGCAGGATGAGCACAAAGTGATCCATACCTAGAAACAGCATAGGAAAAGTGCTGAAAAACAAGAGAGAAAACATTGAATGCAGCAAGAGTAGAACAACTCATCATGTATAAGGAAATCCCCGATAAGATTAACAGCTGACTAATCTTCAGAATTGATTAGTGGAAGACAGAAAGTAATGGTATTAAATATTCCAAGTGCTGAAAGAGAGCTGTCAAACAAGATCTTATATTCAACAAAACTTTCAGAAATGAACATGAAGCAAAATATTCCTAGAAACAAAAACATAATTTTTGTGAGCAGACCCACCATGTGAGAAATACTAAAGGAAGTCATTCACACTGAAAGTAAGTAATCATACATGGTAATTTGAATCCACTCACAAAAAAAACAAAAAGCACTGGTAAAGATAATTATGTAATTAGAAAAGACAGTATACATGCATATTTCTTCTCCTTTTCTTAAATTATGGAAATAACTTGCATAAAATATATATGCATAATTGTATTATTCAGTCTACAACAAATAAATATGTAATTTGATGATAAAAACAAAGGAAGTGGGTAGGAGCAAAGCTGCCATGGAATAATGAAATGATGTCAGATAGTAACTTGAATCCTCAGGGGAAAAAAGTGGACCTAAAATGGTAAGTAAGAAGACTATTATAACAAACTCTATAAATATACTTGGTTTGCTTTTATTCCTAAGTCTCCTTAGTAAATATAAAATTTTATAAAGTAAAATTATAAGAATTTATTTTGGTTTTGGTTTTATAACATGCGTAGATGTTTATATGTATAACAGTATCAAAAGAGGAAAGAGGGTAGAGAGCTATGTAGAAGTTACATTTCTGTATCTCACTGAAATTAAGTTAGTAAAAATTTGAAGTAGATTGTGATAAACTATGGTAAGTATAGTAAGTCTTAGAGAAACCAATAAGGAAATCACTTAAAAATATATTGTGAGGTCAGGTGTGGTAGCTCCTCTAACCCTTTGAGAGGCTAAGGCAAGACGGTGAATTGAGGCCAGGAGTTTGAGAAAAACTTGGGCAATAGCAAGTCCCCATTTTCTACAAAAAAAAAAAATTAAAATTTGCTAGGCGTGGTGGTAGTCCAAGCTACTCCTGTAATCCAACCTACTCAGGAGGCTGAAGCAAGAGGATGGCTTGAGCTCAGGAATTTGAGGCTGCAGTGAGCAATGATTGTGCCACTGTCCTCCAGCTTGGGCAACCCTGTTTAAATATATATGTATATTAATATAGTAAATATAGTGAAAAAATATATACATAGTGAAAAAAATATTAAAGGAATTGAATTAAATAATGCTACACTCAAAAACATTAATGCAAAGTAAAGCAACTAAAATGGCAGATATAAATGTAACTATACCAAATGATAACATTAAATGCAAATGGATTAAATAGTCCAATTTAAAGTCAGAGATTGCTGACAATCAATTGGGGTGGGAAATAGGATTCAGCAATGTACTCTCTAGAGGACATACTTTATATTGAAAGATACAAATAAGTTTAAAGTAGAATAATGGTAAATGATATAACAAATGCAAACAGTAACTATAAGAAAACTTAAGTGGCTATATTTCTATCAGACACTGTGGTAGGATGACTGAATATTCCCCAGATGAGATGGGGAGATTTTGCTGGATTATCAAGTGAGTTTCATGTAGTAACAAGTCATTATGAGGGTACCAGGATGTCAAAGTGATAAGTTGGAGATATGACAACAGAAGCAAGAGATTGTAGAGATATGAGGAAGAAATTACAAACCAAGAAATGCAGGCAGTTACTAGAAGTTTAAAAAAGGCAAGTAAACTAATTCTCTCAGAGTTTGCAGGGGAACCAGCCTACCAACATCTTGAATTTAGCTCATGAAACTGATTTTTGATTTCCGACTGCAGACAAGTAAGAGAAGTAAGAGAATGAATTGATATTTTAAGCCACAAATCTTTAAAAATGTGTCATAATACCAATATAAAATTAAGACAGGCAGTTTAGATTGTAAAAATAAAATCTTACCAAAGATAAAGAGGATTATTTTATATTGATAAAGGGTCAATCCATCAGAAAGATATAACAATTGTAAACATGTACACCTAACCATAGAGCCCTATAATACACAAAAGAAAAACTGACAAAAGTGAAAGAAAAAAATAGACAATTCAACGTGTCATAGACTTCAGTACTACACATTCAATAATGGATAGAACAAATCAGCAGAAGACCAACAAGAAAATATAAAACTTATACAAACTATAAACTGAATAGACTTCACATACACAGATAGAATACTCTACACAAAAGCAGCAGAATACATATTCTTTTCAAATGCACATGGAAGATCTTTCAGGATTCCATAGGCTAGGTTATAAAATCAATCTTAGAAAATTTAAAAGGATAGAAATAACAAAGCACATTCACCAAACAGAATAGGGTGAAACTAGAATTCAATGACAGAAAGAAATTTGAGAAACTCGCAAATATGTTGAAATTCAAGAACACACTGCTAAATAACCAGTGGGTAAAAGAAGAAATCACAAGGAGACTTAGAAAATGCTTTAAGATAAATGAAAATAAATATAAAACACACCAAAACTTAGTATGCAGCTAAAAACAGGCATACAGCTTAGTGGGAAATTCGTAAGTGTAAAATACTGTATTTTTTAAAAATTCTTTACTTGATAGACCAATATTCCATCTTGAGACACTAAAAGAAGAGCAAATTGAACACAAAGCAAGCAGATTAAAAATAATAAATATTAGTGTTCAAATTAATGAAATAAAGAATAGTAAAACAATAGATAAAAATCAGTGAAACAGAAAGTTGGTTCTTTGAAAAAGACCAATAAGATTGAAGAAACTTTTACTAGACTGATGAAACAAAGAGAGAGAGAGAGAGAAAGAGAAGAATTATGTTAATAACATCAAGAATGGAGGAGACATTACTGCTGAAATTAAAAGATTTAAAGAAATGTAGTAGTAACGACTTATCTGTGGGAGATATGTTCCAAAATCCCAAGTGGATGCTTGAAACCACAGATAATATTGAACTCTTTATGTACTATATTTTTTCCTTATACATACCTGTGATTTATCAATTTGGCTCAGCACGAGATTAACAATAACTAATAAAAACAGAATAATTATAGAAATACACTGTAACAAAAATATGCAAATATAGTCTGTTTCTCTCTCTCTCGAAATATCTTATTGTACTGTACTTGCCTTTATTCTTCTTGTGATAATGCAAGATGATGAGCTGCCTACCCACTGAGAGAAAATGAGGTGAATGACTTGTGTGTTGTGGTGTGGCACAGTGTTAGGCTACTACTGATCCTCTGGTAATGTTAGAAGGACCATGTGTTTTGGGTGATCTCAGATCATTGAGCCGTGATAATATCAATGGTTGGATGTTAGGATGATCTGATAAGCAAGACAACTACTAATTGACTAATGTGTGGGTATAATATGCAGCACAGGGGATGATTTATGTCCTAGGATCAACTAGGTGTGACGCACATTTGTAGTCCCAGCCACTGGGGAGGCTCAGGTGGTAGAATCACTTGAGTCCAATAGTTCAAGGCTGCAGTGAGTTATGATTGCACCACTGCACTCCAGTGAGACCCTGTCTCTATTAAAAAAAAAAGTGAGGCAGGATGACATGAGATTTTATCACACTACTTAGAATGGTGTGCAATTTAAAACTTATGAATTGTTTATTTCTGGCATTTAATATTTTTGGACTGCAGTTTACTGCAGGTAACTGGAACTATGGAAAGTGAAATGACAAGTAAGGGCAGGACTGCTGTACCATGAACAAACAACAAATTAGATAATTTAGATCAAGTGGGACAAAATGTATAGAAAGATACAAGCTCTCAAAACTGACGGAAGAAGAAATAAAAAATCAGAATAGACCTGAAACAAGTAAAGAGACTGAATAATCAAAATTCATCCAACAAGTAAAGAGACTGAATAATCAAAATCCATCCAACAAAGAAAATTCTAATTCCAGATCCTTCATTAGTGAATTGTTCCAAACCTTTAAAGAAGAATTAACAGCAATCCTACGCAAACTGTTCCAAAAAATAAAAGATGAGTGAACATATTCCAAGTTGTTCTATGAGGTTAGTGTTACTCTGATACCAAACCCAGACAAAGAAATTACAAGACAGAAAACTAAAGATCAAGCTACCCATATAAATATAGGTACAAAATCCTCATAACATATCAGCCAACTGAATCCAGCAATATATAAAAGAATCAATTGCCATGACCAAGTGGCATTTATTACAGGAATGCAAAGATGGTTTAAACTCTAAGTATTAACTAATGCAATACACCATATGTTTTAGTCCACTCAGGCTGACATGACAAAATACCACAGACTGATTCACTTAAAAAACAGACATTTATTTTCTCACAGTTCTGAAAGCTAAAAGTCCATGATCAAGGTGCCAACAAATTCAGTTTCTGATGAGGGCTTTCCTCCTGACTTGTAGTTGATCACCTTCTCACTGTATTCTCACATGACTTTTCCTCTGTGTATGCACAGAGAGAGAGAGAGAGAGAGAGAGATTTCTATTATCTCTTCCTCTTAGAAGGACACCAGTACTGTGGGTTTACAACCCTACCCTTATGCCTTCATTAACCTTAATTACCTCCTTAAAGGCTCTATCTCCTTAAAAAAGAAAGAAAAAAAAAAACAGTTTAAAAAAACTAGGAATAGACAGGAACTGACTCAATATCATAATAAGCATTTACAAAATACAGCCAACATCAGACCCAATGATGAAAGACTGAAATCTTCCCCCTAAGATCAGGAGCAAGACAAGAATATATACTCTTGTCACTTCTATTCCACATTTTACTTGAGGTTCTATTCTGGACAATTAGGAAAGAAAATAAAATAACAAAGCATATAGATAAGAAAGGAGGAAGTAAAACTATATTAGCAGATCACATGATCTTGTTCATAGAAGATCATAAAGAAATCCACTAAAAAACACTGGAGCTATCATGCATATTCAATAAGGATGCAGGATTGAAGATCAAGATGGAAAATTAATTTTATTTCTATATATTATTAATAAAATCCAATATGATTGGAATTATTGAGAGTTGATTTGTGTATGACAAAAATGATATACTGAAATTCTAATTTCTGGAACCTATGCATGTGACCATATATGGAACTGGGGTCTTTGAAAATATAAAAATATAATTAAAATGTAAGTTGAGATCCTGCTGAAGAAGGATGAGCCCTTAATTCAATATAACTGGTGTCCTTATAAATAAGAGTAGAAGAGACATGGATATATACACACATAAACAGTGAAACACCACATGAAGACACATAGACACGTGCACACACACACACACACGATTGCCATATGACAATGGAGGCAGAGATTGGAGTTGTGCAGCTTCACACCCAGGAACTCCAAACATTCCCATGAATCATTTAGAAACTACCAGCGAAAGTATGACCCTGTTTACACCTTGATTTCAGACTTCTCTTATTTAGGACTGTGAGAGAATAAATTTCTGTGGTTTTAAGTCTCTCAGTTTTGGTTGTTTATTATGGCAGCCCTAATACAGATAAGGGAAGACTACTGTACTCTCCAAAGATAGATCAACATGTTCCCCTATCAAAATCTAAGCTGGTGCTTTGTTATTTTTCTAGAAATGGACAAGCTGATCCTCAAATTTATACACAAATGCAAGGGACCCAGAATAGCCAGAATGATCTTAAAAAAGAATAACAAAATTAGAGATCTTATCTATGCTTATTTTGAAACCTACTGCAAAGCTACAATAATCAAGACATGCAGGCATAAGAATAGACATAAATCAATGGACTAGGGTTGAAATCCTACAAACAAACCTATATTTACATTCAGCTGATGTTCTGGCAAGAGTTCCAGGACAATTCAATGGGGAAAGGGAAGTCTTTGCAATAAATAGTGGTAATGTTAACATTCATGCAAAAGAATGAATCTATACTTCTACGTCATGCCATCCAAAAAAGTGAATCAAAATGGAGCAAAGACCTAAATTTAAAGCTAAAACGATGAAACTCTTTGAGGATAACATAGGCATCACTTTGTGACCTTAGGTTAGACAATGGTTTCTTTGATATCATGACAAAAACATAAGTGATGAAAACAAAACAAACAAAGAAAAACATAAATTGGACTTGATTTAAAAATTATGCTTCAAAGGACAGTATCAAAAGTGTGAAAAGACAACCTACAGTTTAGGAGAAAATGTGTGCAAATTATATATCTGATAAGAGACTTGTTTGTAGAATATATAAAGAGCACCTACAACTCAATAATATAAAGACAAACACACCAATTTAAAAATGGGCCAAGGATTTGAATACACATTATCCAAACAAGATCTACAGTTGGCCAGTAAACACACAGAAGATGTACAATGTCATCAGTCATGAGGAAATGAGAATCAAAACAATGAGATGCTATTTTTATACCTATTGGGATGGCCATAATAAAAAAATGACCAGCAAAAAGCAACTGTCAGTGAAGAAGTGGACACATTTTGAACACTCATGCACTGCTAGTAAAAGTGTAAAATGGAGCAGCCACTTTGGAAAACAGTTTAGCCGTTCATAAAATCTTAAAAATGCAGTTAACGTGTGACCCAGGATTTATACTCCAGAACTGCAACATATGTCCACACAAAAACTTATACCTGAATATTCATAGCAGCATTATTTGTAAGAGCAAAAAGTAGAAACAACCCAAATGCCCACTAACTGATAATTGGATAAATTAAATATGGTAGATTCATATGATGTAATGTTATTTAGCAATGAAAATGGAGTAATGATAGAGGCTGCAACATGCATGAACGTTTAAAACATTATGCCAAGTGAAAGAAGCCAGTCCCAAAAGACCCATACTGTATGATACCAATGATTCAAAATGTCCATAATAGGTGACTCTACTGAGACAGAAAGTAGATCAGTGGTTACTTAGAACTAGGGGCATCAGGAGAAATGAGGAATGACTGTTTATGGACAAAAAGTTTCTTTCTGGGGTGATGAGAATGTTCTAAAATGAACTGTTGTGATGGTTGCACAACTCTCTGAAAATACCAAATATTGAATTGTACCTTGAAAAGATTAAATGTATTGCATGTAAACTGTATTTCAATAAAGGTGTTATAATGAATGAGACCATTTAGGGATATTCTAGGTTAAAAAAAAGTTGAATTCAAATTATAGTAGTGGATCTGGAGAGGCGTAGAAAGATTCAAGATATACTTGGAATGTAACTGATTGGGAGTGGTGCAGGAAAGTATAAAATTAATGCTTCTATATTTCTGCCTAGGAGAACACAAGGATTTGGGAGAAAGATGAGAAGTTCAAGTCAGGTTTATGATGATTTTGAAGTGCCTATAAAACAAGGTATTGAACTTTTTTGTTATTTGAATGGTCAATTCTTGTCCTCTGCTTTGGCAATTATTCCACATAATGGGCCAGAGCCCATCTCCCACTATGGGATGCCCCTCTCACAGATAAGGCCCAAGTTTCATACATGACCTAGATTTTTTATTAACTTTCATTTCAGGTTCAGGGATAAACGTGCAGGTTTGTTATATAGGCAAATTGCATGTTACAAGGGTTTGATTTACAGATTTTTTTGCTACCCAAATAATAAGTGTAGTGCCCAATAAGTAGTTTTTTGATCCTCACCCATCTCCCTCCCTTTACCATCAAGCAGGCCCAAGCACCTGTTGTTCCCTTCTTTGTGTGCACATGTACTCAGTTTTTAGCTCCCATTTATAAGTAAGAACATGTGGTATTTGGCTTTCTGTTTCTGTTCTAGTTGGCTTAGGATAATGGCCTCCAGCTCTATCCATGTTGCTACAAAGGATATCATCTCATTCTTCTTTATGGCTGCATAGTATTTCATAGTGTATATGTACCACATTTTCTTTATCCAGTCTATAGTTGATGGACATTTAGGTTGATTCCATGTCTTTGCTATTGTGAATACTGCTGTGATGAACATGCATGTGCATATCTCTTTATGGTAGAATGATTTATATTTCTTTGGGTATATACTGAATAATGGAATTGCTAGGTAGAATGGTAATTCTGCTTTGAGTTCTTTGAGAAATTGCCAAACTGTTTTCCACATTTGCTGAACTAATTTGAATTCCCACTAACAGTGTATAAGTGTTCCCTTTTTTTCCACAACTTCACTAGCATCTGTTATTTTTTGACTTTTTAATGATAGCCATTCTGACTAGCATGAGAGAGTATCTCATTGTGGTTTTGACTTGCATTTTGCTAATGATTACTAATGTGGAGCATTTTTTTCATACGCTTGTTGGCTATGTATCTCTTCTCTTCCAGGGTTTTTATAATTTTAGGTTGTTCATTTTAGCCTTTAATCCATCTTGAATTAATTTTGGGTTATAGTGTAAGGAAGGGGTCCAGTTTCAATATTCTGCATATGTCTAGTCAATTATCCCAGGACCATTCATTGACTAGAGAGGCCTTTTTCCCATTGATTGTTTTGTTGACTGTCAAAAATCAGATGGTTTTAAGTGTGGGGCATTTTTTCTGGCCTCTCCATTGTGTTCCATTAGTCTATATGTCTGTTTTGCAACAGTACCATGCTGTTTTGGTTACTGTAGCCTTGTACTGTAGTTTGAAGCCAGGTAATGTGATGCCTCCTGCTTTGTTCTTTTTGCTTAGGATTGCCTTGGCTATTCAGGCTTTCTTTTGGTACCATATGAATTTTAAAACAATTTTTTTTCTAATTCCGTGAATAATTTCGTTGGTAATTTGATAGGAATATCACTGAATCTGCAATTGCTTTGAGCAGTATGGCCATTTAAAAAATATTGATTCTTCCTATCCATGAGCATGGGAAGTTTTTTTATTTGTTTGTGTCATCTTCGATTTTTTGTGCAGTGTTTTGCATTTCTCATTGTAGAGATTTTTTTTTTCCTCCCTGGTTAGCTGTATTCCTAGGT
Organism: Macaca thibetana thibetana; assembly: GCF_024542745.1. Classification (NCBI taxonomy): domain Eukaryota; kingdom Metazoa; phylum Chordata; class Mammalia; order Primates; family Cercopithecidae; genus Macaca; species Macaca thibetana. The sequence goes on from NC_065594.1 coordinate 87,893,742, forward strand.
ATTTTATTCTTTTTGTGGGTAAAGTGAGTCAGATTACATTCTTGATTTAGCTCTCAGCTTAGATGTTGTTGGTGTATAGGAATGCAATTGATTTTTGTATGTTGGTTTTGTGTCCTGAAACTTCATGGAAGCGGTTTATCAGATCTCAGAGCTTTCACACAGAGACTGTGGGTTTTTCTAGGTATAGAATCATATTGTCTGAAAACAGGGATAGTTTGATTTCCTCTCTTCTTATTTGGATGCCTTTTATTTTTTTTTTTTCTCTTGCCTGATTGTTCTGGCCAGGACTTTCAGCACTGTATCAAATAGGAGTGGTGACAGAAAGTATCTTTGTCTTATTCTGATTTTTAAGGAGAATGCTTCTAGGTTTTTTTCATTCAGCATAATGTTGGCTGTGGGGTTGTCATAGATGGCCCTTATTATTTGAGGTATAGTCCTTCAGTACCTAATTTATTGAGAATTTTTAACATGAAGAGATGTTGAATTTTATCAAAAATCTTTTCTGCACCTATTGAGATAATTATGTAATTTTTGTTTTTAGTTCTTTTTATGTCATTAATCACATTTACTGATTTGCATATGCTGAACCAACATTGCATCCCAGGGATAAAGCCTACTTGATTGTCATGAATTAACTTTTTGATGTGCTGCTGGATATGGATTGCTAGTATTTTGTTGAAGATTGTTTCATTTATGTTCATTGAGTTTTCTCTTTTCTATTAAATTTCTATTGTCTGAAGTTGTCTGTTTTTCATTGTGTCTCTGCCAGATTTGATGACAGCATGATTCTGGCCTCACAGAATGAATTAGAGAGGAGTCTCTTCTCCTCAAATTTTTGGAATACTTTGAGTAGGTATGGTTCCAACTCTTCTTTATACATCTGATAGTATTTGGCTCTGAACCTGCCTAGTACAGGGCTTTCCTGATTGGCAGACTTATTACTGATTCAATTTCAGAACTTGTTATTGATATGTTCAGGGTTTCATCCCTCTTGGTTGAACCTTGGGAGGTGTATATTTCCAGAAGTTTATTGATTTCTTCTAGGTTTTCTAGTTTGTGTGCATAGAGATATCATAGTACACCCCGAGGGGTTTTTGTATGTCTTTGTGGTCAGTGGTAACATGTGCTTTGTCATTTCTGATTGTGTTTATTTGGTTTTTCTCTCTTTTTTCTTTATTATTCTAGCTAATGGTCTATCTTTCTCATTACTTCTTTCAAAGAACAAATTCCTGGATTCATTGGTCTTTTTTTTTTCACATCTCAATTTCCTTCAGTTCTTCTCTGATTTTGTTTATTTCTTATCTTCTGCTAGCTTCGGGGTTGGCTTCCTCTTGTTTCTCTAGTTCCTCTAGTTGTGATGTTAGGTTATTAAATTGAGATCTTTCTAACTTTTTGATGTAGACATTTAGTGTTATAAACTTCCCTCCTACAATGTGTTAGCTGTGTCCCAGATTTTCTAGTATGTTGTATATCTGTTCTCACTAGTTTCAAAGAATTTCTTGATTTATGCCTTAATTTTATTATTTACCCAGAAGTCATTCATAAGCAGGTTGTTTAATTTCCATGTAATTGTATGGTTTTGCATTTGTTTAAATGCAAATATAATTGTATGGTATAAAAATCAATATTGTTAGTAGTATTGTACTGTGGTCTGAGAGTGTGCATGGTGTGGTTTTAGTTTTTTAAAAACTTTGCTAAGAAGTATTTTATGTCCAGTCATGTGGTGAGTTTTAAAGTATGCGGATGTGCAGATGAGAATAACGTATATTCTGTTGTTTTGGGGTGGAGAGTTCTGTAGGTATTTATTAGGTCCATTAGGTCAAGTGTCGAGCTCAGGTTCTGAATGTGTTAGTTTTCTGCCTCCATGATCTGTTAATAATGTCAGTGGGGTGTTGAAGTCTTCCACTACTGTTATATGGTTATCTAAGTTATCTAAGTTTCTTTGTAGGTCTCTAAGAACTTGTTTTATAAATCTGAGTGCATCAGTCCTGGGTGCATATACATTTAGGATAGTTAGGTCTTGTTAAATTAAGCTCTTTACAATTAAATCATACCCTTCTTTTTCTTTTTTGATCTTTGTTTAGAGTCTGTTTTGTCTAAAATTAGAATAGCAACCCCTACTTTTTTCTGTGTTCCATTTGCTTGGTAGGATTTTCTCTATCCTTTTACTTGAATCTAAGAGTGTCATACAGGTGAGATGGGTCTCTTAAAGACAGCATATGTCTTTATCCAACTTGCCACCCTATGTTTTTTAATTGGGGCATTTAGCCTGTTTACATTCAAGGTTAGTATTGGTAAGTGAGGATTTGATCCTGTCATATTGTTAGCTGACTACTATGCAGACTTGTTTGTGTGTTTGCTTTGTAGTGTCACTAGTCTATGTACTTAACTGTGTTTTCAAGTAGCTGGTAGTTGTCCTTCCTTTCCATATTTAGCACTCCATTTAGGATCATTTGTAAGGCAGGTGTGGTATTAACACATTCCCTTAGCATTTGCTTGTCTTTAAAGGATCTTATTTCTCCTTCATTATGAAACTTAGTTTGGCTGGATATGAAATTCTCTTTTGGAAATTCTTTCTTTAACAATGCTGAATATAGATCCCTAATCTCTTCTGGCTTGTAGAGTATCTGCTAAAAAGTCCACTGTTAGCCTAATGGAGTTCCTTTTGTAGGTTGCCTGCCTCTTCTTTCTAACTGTCTTTAACCTTTTTTCTTTCATTTCGACCTTAGAGAATCTGATGACTGTCTTGGGCATGGCATTCTTGTTAAGTATTTTACAGAGGTTCTGTGCATTTCCTCAATTTAAATGTTGGCCTCTCTAGTGAGGTTGTGGAAATTTTCACAGACTATAGCCTGAAATACTTGTTCCAAGTTGCTTGCTTTCTCCCTGTCTTTCAGGAATTCCAATGAGTTATAGATTTTATCTCTTTATACAATCTCATATTTCTCAGAGATTTTGTTCATTCTTTATTTTTTAATTTTTGTTTGAGTGAATTATTTCAGAAAACTGACTTCTTAGCTTTGAGATTCTTTCCTCAGCTTGGTTAATTTTGCTCTCAATACTTGTGATGGTATTCTGAAATTCTTGCAGTGAATTTTTCAGCTCTATAAGATCAGTTTGGTTTTCTTACAATGGCCATTTCGTCTTTCGTCTCCTGTATTGTTTTATTGTATTTCTTAGAATCATTGGATTGGATTTCAACTTTCTTCTGAATCTCCATGATCTTCATGCTTATTAATATCCTAAATTATATTTCTGTCATTTCAGCCATTTCAGCCTGGTTAAGAACTATGTCTGGGAACTAGTGTGGTTAATTGAAAATAAGAAGACACTCTGACTTTTTGAGTTGCCAAAGTTATTGCACTGGCTCTTTCTCATCCATGAGTAGATGTTCCTTCAGTTCTTGAAGTTGCTGGCCTTTGGATGTATTTTTTTTCTTTTATCTTCTTTGACATCCTTGGGGATTTGATTGTGATATAAGGTGGGTTCAGGAGCCTGGCTTCATTTCTTGAAGATTTCAGGGGGCCAAGTCTAAGCTCAACACTGCTTGGAAGGGTCCTCTAAATCTTGGGGGCTGGTATCAGGCCCCTAGCTTTGTTCTCTGGCCCCTTGAGGTTAGAAACCTGCTACGCTGGAGGGATTGAGGTGTTTCTGGACCACTGTCCAAACCATGACAATGGGTGTTGCCAGACAAAGTGCTTTGTTGGGTGGTGGTAGCGGGACTTATGCTTGTTCACTTGTGCCAGCAGTTGCAGCAGCACAGTGTGGTGCATGCTCATAGGCTGGGTCTGGGCTGCTGGCAGGCACAGGGCTTCTGGTGGCTGTGAGGTTTTTCACAGCACCAGCAGTTGTAGTCCATCAGGGCGCTGTTGAGGGCAGGCACCCAGTGTCCATGTGCATGTTTGCACTGGTGGCAGTGTTGGTGCAGCATTGGGGAGCTGACCAGTGTGGGGCTGGTGGCCTCTGTGCATGCATTCACACTGGCAGTGGTGGTGGTGTGGGGCCAGGGGGTGGGCCATTGGTGCATGACCTAGATTTTAGCAGTCAGAGACACTTGCTCTGGAATTTGAGAAGGAAACTGGTGACATGCAGAAGGAAGGCTACATGAAGTCTATGTTGAGGCAAGCAGTAGCCATGAGCAACAGCAGAAGTTGGATCTGGATTACAGAGCCTCTGACTCCTGAAGGTTCAGCAATAGGTCTCCAGAGGTATGAATGCAAATGGTGGTACAAACCTAAGGATCTGTGCCTAGTGATAACAGCTGTGGTATTTTTATAGGCTCACCTTTGCACTGTGATTGGGAAAGACTTCTTTGTAATAATTGTGTCATCTTGGAGCATGCATCTCCAGTCCTTTCAAGAGATTCTGAGCATCACCCCAAATCCCTTGAATAAAATATTTTTCTATTTAAATTAGGGAGATATAGTTTATGTTGCTTTCACCCATGAGAAAGCCGAATGATACAATATCCAATAAGAGATGCTGAATAGACTAATAGATTTTGGGAGAGAGACCTAGGCTGAAGATTGGTTTTCAGTAGTTATCAATGACACCACAAGAATGGATGGGTACACAACAATATGAATATTCTTAATACTACTGAATTATATTTTGAAAAGTGGTTAAAATGGTAAGTACTATAGTGTGTGTGTGTGTGTGCACATGTCTGTGTGTATTTCCACAATCATAGGGAAAAGAATGCATAGGAAAGTTGAAGGCAACAGTATGAAAGGAAAGGATAATATAAGAAATAACCTAAACATTTGAGCCTTAAAGGGTAAAAGAACAGAAGAAGATGTTCCTAAAGGGGAATGAAAATAACACATTATATTCAACTCTTCACACAGTAATTGGCACTTGATAGTTTGGATCAAGTAAACTACATATTTACTTTACATGCCACCAAAAGCAATTGACTACTTTCTGAAACACTTCCATTAACATACATCTGTTAACATACAATTTAATTCAATTTTTTTTCTTTCAAGTAAGATTTGTTATTTTGGATGATGGATTTTGGTCATGTTTATTGACAGGTATTATCAACAACCTTTAGTACTATTGGATTTCTTCACCTTTATTTACTTAATAATGTCAACTCCGCTAGGTTAAAAATAAAAATAGCAACAGACTTGATCTTTATGTTTTTTTCATTACCTTTGCTTGATCCTTAGAAGTGTCAGAGGTGAATATATTTATGATAAAGGTAAAGATTAAGCTAGAGAGGGATTATGGCATTTATAGTTAGACTTTCTGTTACTTTTAATTTTTTTAGACTTGGAATTATAATCACTAATTGTGACAGAATAGCCTAAAATGTCATATACATAGAGTCATATATATACACTATGTATACTGTTATATATAGTTTATATATAATATATAGTATATATACTATATATTAATATTTTATATGTAATATATAGTATAGTATATATACAGTATAATACAATATACTATATATTATATAGACACTATATATCCAATAGTACTAATATATTATATATAATACATATGCAACACGTATATATGTATACATATATATACTACGGCATGTGTTATATAGTTATATACCATATATATTACATATGCTATAGTGTATATACTATACATACATACACTCTATAGTGTATACATACTATATATAGACTATATAGTATATATAGAACATATACAATTATATATTACATAGTGTATATGTACATTATATATAATATAGTATGTAGAATACATAGTGTGTGTATGCATATATTATACACATACACACACAGACAAAAACAGTAGTGAACTTCAAGAAGTTCGTGGAAAATGGAATTTAGAGATAAAATTTTTAAAATGTAAACTATATTTTTAAACATAAATTCCATCAAGAACATTTTTGTAAGCTATGATTACCAGTCATTTAATCCATTCCTAAAAAGCTAAGGGTCCTTGGAATTTAACCATTTCAATAGAATCTTTTTTACATTATTAAGAAGAAAAATCGGTGCTCTTTCCAGTATTAAGAAGAAAAATCGGTGCTCTTTCCAGAATTTTTTAGATTAGAAAACAAAAAGGAAGCCAAAAAGTGCCAAATCAGGACTGTAAAATGAATGCCTAATGATTTTTCACTGAAACTCTTGCAAAATAGCCCTTGTTTGATGAGAGGAACGAACAGGAGCATTGCTGTGTTGGAGGAAGACTCTGGTGTTTTTATGCTAAAGCTTTGGCTAACTTTTTCAAAAACTGTCCTAATAACCAGATGCTATTGTTTTTTTATCCTTCAGAAAGTAAACGAGCAAAATGTCTTGAGTACCCATCAAAACTGTTGCCATGACTTTTGCTCTTTATTGGTGTCCTTTTGCTCTGAGTGGACCACTTCTACCTCTTAGTAACCATTGCTTTGATTGTGTTTTGTCTTCAGGATTTTACTGGCAAAGCAATGCTTTATCTACTTTTACAGTTCCTCAGAGGAGTGCTTTAGGATCTTGATCCTGCTTGCCTAAAATTTTCATTGTAAGCTCTGCTGTTGTCTGCAGCTGATCTGGGAATAACAGTTTGAGTACCCGACGAGTGGAAAGTTTGCTCAACTTTAATTTTTTACTTATAATTTTGTAAGCTGAACGCTTTAAAATGTCTATGATTTCTGCTGTAATCATCAGTTCTCTTCAATTAGAGCATAAACTTTTTTTTTAATACTCACAAATTCATGTAAATAGTCTGCCATAGCAGGCTTCATCTTCAACATTATCTCGTCCCTTGTTAAAGTGAGTTATCTATTTGTAAACCACTGATTTCTTTGGGGCATTGTATTAGTCCATTCTCACACTGCTAATGAAGACACACCCAAGACTGGATAAATTTATAAAGGAAAGAGGTGTTTTCTTTCTTTGTTGTTGTTGTTGTTTTGTTTTGAGATGGAGTCTTGCTCTGTTGGCCAGGCTGGAGTGCAGTGGTGTGATCTTGGCTCACTGCAATCGCCATCTCCTGGTTTCAAGTGATTCTCCTGCCTCAGCCTCCTGAGTACCTGGGATTATAGGTGTCTGCACCAAACCTGGCTAATTTTGGTATTTTTAGTAGCGATGGGGTTTTTACCATTTTGGCCAGGCTGGTCTTGAACTCCTGACCTCAGGTGATCTGTTTGCCTCAGCCTCTTAACGTGCTGGGATTACAGGTGTGAGCCACTTCTCCCAGCTGGAAAGAGGTTTAATTGACTCACATTTCAGCAGGGCTAGGAGGGCCTCAGGAAATTTAGAATCATGGTGGAAGGGGAAGCCAACATGCCCTTCTTCACATGGCAGCAGCAAGGAGAAGTGCAGACTGAAGTGGAAGAAAGGCCCTTAAAAAAACCATCAGATCTCATGAGAACTCACTCACTATCACAAGAAGAGCATGGAGTTTACCACCCCCATTATTCAATTACCTCCAACTGGGTCCCTCCCATGACACATGGAGATTATGGGAACTACAATTCAAGATGACATTTGGGTGGGGACACAGCCAAACCATATAATCCCACCCCTGGCCCCTCTCAAATCTCATGTCCTCACATTTCAAAACACAAACATGCCTTCCCAACAGTTCCCCAAACTCTTAACTCATTTCAGCATTAACTCAAAAGTCCAAGTCCAAAGTCTCATCTGAGATAAGGCAAGTCCCTTATACCTATAAGCCTGTAAACTCAAAAGCAAGTTAGTTACTTCCTAGATACAGTGAGGATACAGGTATGGGTTAAATACACCCATTCAAAATGGGGAAATCGACCAAAACAAAGGGGCTACAGGCCCCATGCAAGTCCAAAATCAAATAGGGCAGTCATTAAACCTTAATGTTCCAGAATGATCTCCTTTGATTCTGTGTCTCACATCCAGGTCATGCTGATGCAAGAAGTGGGCTCCCATGGCCTTGGACAGCTCCACCCCTGTGACTCTGTAGCATATAGCACCCCCGGCTGCCTTCATGACTAGAGTTGAGTGTCTGCTGCTTTTCCAGGTACATGGCACAAGCTGCTGGTAGATCTACTGTTCTGGGGTTTGGAGCTCTTTTCACAGTTCCACTAGGCAGTGCCATAGTGGGGACTATGTAGGGAGGCCCCAACCCCACATTTCTCTTCTGCACTGCCCTAGGAGAGGTTCTCCATGAAGACCCTGCCTGGTCATCCAGGCATTTCCATACATTCTCTGAAATCTAGGCAGAGGTTTCCAAACTTCATTTCTTGACTTTCGTGTACCTTTAGGCTCAACACCACATGGAAGGTGCCAGGGCTTGGGGCTTGCACCCTCTGAAGCCATGGTCTGAACTGTACTTTAGCTCCTTTTACCCATGCTGGAGCAGCTGAGATGCAGGGCACCAAGTCCCTAGGCTGCACACAGCATAGGGGTCCTAGGCCCAGCCCAGAAAACCATTTTTTCCTCCTAGGCTTCTGGGCCTATGATGGGAGAGGCTGCCATGAAGGTCTCTGACATGCCCTGGAGACATTTTCCCCATTGTCTTGGTGATTAACATTCATCTCCTTGTTACTTATGCAAATATCTGTAGCAGGCTTGAATTTCTTCTCAGAAAAAATTTTTTTTTCTTTTTTATTGAATCATCAGGCTGCACATTTTCTGAACTTTTATGTTTTACTTCCCTTTTAAAGATAAGTTCAAATTCCAAACCATATCTTTGTAAATAGATAAAACTATATGCTTTCAGTGCACTCAAGTTACCTCTTGAATGCTTTGCTGCTTAGAAATTTCTTCCACCAGATACACTAAATTATCTCTCTCAAGTTCAAATTTCCACAGATCTCTAGGGCAGGGGGAAAAAATGCCACCACTCTCTTTGCTAAAACACAGCAAGAGTCACCTTTATTCTGTTTTCCAGCAATTTCCTCATCTCCATCTGAGACCACATCATCCTGGACTTCTTTGTCCATATCACAATCAGTATGTTGTTGAAAGCCATTCAACAAGTCTCTAGGAAGTTCCACACTTCCCCACATCTTCCTGTCTTCTTCTGAGCCCTCCAACCTATTCCAACCTCTGCCTGTTACCCAGTCCTAAAGTCACTTCTGCATTTTTGGGTATCTTTACAGCAGTGCCCCCTCTCTATGGCACCAATTGAGTGTTCTCATGCTGCTAATAAAGACATAACCAGGACTGAGTAATTTATAAAGGAAAGAGGTTTAAGTGACTCACAGTTCAGCAGGGCTGAGGAGACCTCAGGAAACTTACAATCATGGTGGAAGGGGAAGCAAACACATCCTTCTTCACATGGCAGCAGCAATGAGAAGTGCAGAACAAAGCGGGGTCAACACCACTTATAAAACTATCAGATCTCATGAGAACTCACTATCATAAGAACAATGTGGAAGTAACTGCCCCCATGATTCAATTACCTCTCACAGGGTCCCTCCCATGACATGTGGGGATCATGGGAACTGCAGTTCGAGATGAGATTTGGCTGGGGACACAGCCCAAATCATATCAGGCATTGTCCCCATAAACTTTTCATAAAACGTCATCAATGATTTCACCATTTTTCCAAAACATCAGTGATTTCACCATTCTTCCACCCAAGCTTCACCAGAAATTTGATGTTTGTTCTTGCTTCAGTTTATAGAATTCTTGTTGCTCTGATTGAGCTCTTTTCAAACTGATGTCATATTCTTCTCAGTGCCTCAAACTGGATCTTGTTTAGACATATTATAACAAGTTAGCATAAGTTTATTTTGATACAAAAGAAATTTGAAATCCATGTAGTTTTAATATGCATTTTTTGGAAACAGGATATTCATCTGGTTTGTACATTGCATTTCAGTTTTATATTTTATTTTATAATACTAGTTATAATAGATTATATCTATGCAAAATCACCTTAAAAAGTAGAATAGTTCATGAAACAAGAATAACAAATCCAAAGAAAAGATCATGTATTAATTAGAGTGCGAATTGGTCAGTAAAAGTGGCTTAGTAAACAAAAATCAGATTGACAGAATATTTTACCATGTTCTTGTGGAGGAATTAGGTTTATCAGGATAGCTTGGTTGATGATAACTAGGAAATTAATCCAACTAAATCCCCTGGTCCACTCAGCAAGCTTGTACTTCTAATTTTACCCCACTAGTATATTTGCCCATGAATCAGCATATTTGAGAAAATTTGCTGATCAGTGAACAAGAACTTGTTTTTGTATATAAAGTCTACAGCTTTATTTTACATTGTAGATAAAGTAGCATTTGTATTGTACTTAAAGAAAAAATTTAAACATTGTTTCTTTAAATGTCATGATTACTCACTGATTATTAGGGAAAATACAAATCAAAACCACAATGCACTATCACCTCAAAACCATTAGGATGGCAAACATAAAAAAAAAATAACAAATGTTAGTAAGAATGTGGAAGAAATTAAAACTCTTGTGAATTTTTGATGGGAGTGCTAAATGATGTAGCCACTGTGAAAGACAGTATAGCAGTTTCTCAAAATATTAAAAATAGAATTACCATATGTTTCAGCAATTATACCTCTGGGTATATATCCAAAAGAATTGAAAGCAGAGCCTCAAAGAGATATTTGCATACTCATGTTCATAACAGCATTATTCACAATAGCCAAAAGGTGGAGGTCACCCAAGTGAACATTGATGAATGGATGAACGAAATAAGATAGAATTTTCCAGAGAAAAAGAAAAAGCTGGAGATATATATATACACACACACACACGTATATATATACACACATGTATATATGTATGTATGGGGAGTTGCTCGTTCAGTGGGCATAGAGTTTCATTCTTGAAAGCTAAAAAGGTTCTGGAGATTGATTGCACAGCAATGTAAATATACTTTAAACTACTGAACTGTACACTTAAAAATGGTTAAGATGGTATCTTTTAAAGTTTTGTTTTTTTAAATCACATTTTAAAAATCCAGGGCTGGAAGAGACATTGTAAGCAAAGAAGACAGTCCTGGGAATCCAAACACCTTTCTCTGCCATCAGTTAGAGTGGAAAAGACCTTACAGAAAAGATAACATCTTTTCACAAAGAATAAATAGATAAGACTCAAGAGTCAAAAGACTAAATGTAGTTGAACAACTGAACCAGAACCCATTTTTTACTGAGTGCTAGTCCAGGACTTTGTTTCACACACTGCTGTCCTCTTAAGCCTTCAATAATACGGTTAGAAATTACCTCTTTGAGGTGCAAAATTCATGACCTACAGAAGTTTACAAAATGTAATAGGTTCCCTTGTTTGGGACAGAGTGAGAATTATAAATTCACAAGTCAATGATATTAAAGAGAAATTGCAGAGTGACTTTAAAAATAATGAAGATGGTAAATTGTATAATATATGTGTGTTTTACCACATTTTTAAAAGTCAAAACATGCTTTTGATAAAGGATTGAAGATTAGTGTTCTGAAATGCTGAATTTTTAATAGTCACTAGTAGAGTACAGTTTATACTTATTTGTTTTGACTTGTTATCCTTGGTTAATTGTTGCTAGTGTTGGTGGTTGATAGTGATAATGAGATTTTCACATGAATTTTACACTGCGCCACTTGTCCTGAGTGTGGAAATATCAACATTGGTCTGGATTGTGTTTAAATTTTGAAACTGTTGAAAGCTCATTATTCAATTTAAAGTATGTAAACAGCTGTTGCCATGAGATAACAGATTATGCTTTTGGTTAAAATTCTGGGAATCACCCACCAGTTTTTGTTTACTTTTTAATAACCAGAGGCTTATATTTAAAATAGACAAAAAATTAGCAAGTGCATTTTAAATTTAGTAAATTTAGAAGTAACCAACGACAAGTACAATTATGAACTCATACTGTCTCCACTACTAGACATGTTTTATGACTGTCTGAAAGTATCTAAAACAGATTTTGGGAGTTTTCATATAAATTATGTTTCTGTTTTAGCAATCAGTCATGGTAATAAAACAATTTGAGGACAAGAGTATTTATATTTGAGTAGCAGAAAAACACAAGAGAAATCTTTGAACCCTCATAGAGTACTAAACAAAATAGAATTTAATTTTACTTGACATCATGTACACACACACACACAAACACACATACACACACACACTTTTTCTATTGTGTTTTTTTTTTCACCATGGATACCATGGATAAATGCTCAGTAGTAAGACTGTTGAGTTGAAGTGTAGATATGTTTTTAATATTTCTAGTATCATTAGATTGGCTTCCAAAACAACCTTATTATTTTACATTTTCAAGCAAACCACCATGGCATGTGTATACCTGTGTAACAAAACTGCACGTTCTGTACATGTAAACCAGAACTTAAAGTATGTATATGTATGTATGTATATATATATATATATAAAAAATAATCTTTGCTCACATTTTAACTAACAATATATAATTAATCATCAGTGTTAACTATCTTTATTTAATTTCATTACCTGGATTATTTTGGCTTATTCCTTTTTAAATTTCTTTGGATGATTATTAATTCTTTTGAACATCATTGTGTTTATATTATAGCTTTGTTTTCAATGCTGTAACTTTTTAATGAGTACTACTTTGGCTCATATGTTTGGTATAAGTTGTTTTCCCTTTTGTGACTTTCTAGGTAATTTCTAACGGCAGTTTTGCATACTTCTTTGATACAAACTTGACCTGTGAATGTAGTTTTACATTTTCAAGTAAGCAACTCTTTGATCATCTTTTTGTAATGATTTCTATTTTTATGAGATTATTTCAATAAATGGGATATATCACTTAGGTATTACTAAGTAATAAACCACTCTACTTTAGTGTCCTATAACAGCTCCCCTTTATTATTTCTGTAATTCTGTGAGTTTTTCAGGTGGCTCTTGGGCCAGCTCCGCCTGAGTTCATGTGTGTGGCAGCATGCCTGTGACAGCCAGGCTGGCTGGAGGTTGTCCATTTTGATTAAAATTTTAAGTATCAGGCCAGGCGCGGTGGCTCACGCCTGTAATCCCAGCACTTTGGGAGGCTGAGGCGGGCGGATCACAAGGTCAGGAGATCCAGACCACGGTGAAACCCCGTCTCTACTAAAAATACAAAAAATTAGCCGGGCGCGGTGGCGGGTGCCTGTGGTCCCAGCTACTCAGGAGGCTGAGGCAGGAGAATGGCGTGAACCCGGGAGGCGGAGCTTGCAGTGAGCCGAGATCGCGCCACTGCACTCTAGCCTGGGCGACACAGCGAGACTCTGTCTCAAAAAAAAATAAATAAATAAAAAATAAAAAAAATTTAAGTATTCCTTGTACATTTGGGGAAAAGTTATCTTTTTGATAAACAGAATTTATTATCTCCCTCTCATTTTTGATTATCTTTGCACTGAATGTTATAATGCTAAATAATATAGTTTCATTAACCATAAAACTAAAACTACAAGAAAAACAATTGGAAATACACAGGAAAAAACAGTAGATATGGGAAATTTTACTCATCTGTATTATTCTATGACATCATATAAACAAAAATGGAGATATTGTAGACTAAAATAATAAAATTATTAAGGATATCCCTTCTTTTCAAGTAGCTATGTTGTATTCACACAAATGACAATACTATTAATCCCTAAAGAAACTCTGATTAAGCTTTGTAAATAGAAATAGTGAGAGAAAATAATCTGAATGCAATACAATAAAATAGAAGTTAGTGAGAAAAATGAAAAAAAATTCTGGAAATTAAAACAAATTAACAAATATCTCTTAAATAACTTTTAAGTCAAATTGGAAATCCAAAGAAAATTTTTAGATTAATTTATATTATTAATATTTTCTAGAAAATAATAAGCACAATATATAAAAAACAATAAAACACAATACATACCTGATATCATTAAATTTTACTAAGCAATGCTCTTAGGAATTTTAATAGCCTATCAACAAATAAGAAAGGAAATGAATGTTTGAACACTCAACTGAAGAAGTCAGACTAAAGAAAACAACAAAACAAACTTAAGTAGAATGAGACAAATCATAATGATAATAGAACCATCTGCTGATTACTTACATGACAGTAACAAAGCAGATAAGTTTTAGCTATTCTTTCAAGAATAAAAGGAGAAATCATATGCATACAATTTTTTTAAATGTGTAACCACAGATACAAAAGAAATGAAAAACCAGATGAGAAACTATTTTGTATAAATTTATCAAGTAAAAACTGAAATCGTTTAAAATGATCTTATACAATAGAATTTAACTCCATGACACAGGAGTTTTCTTTTTTCTTTCTGACTTTTTTTCTCCCTGTTTTAATTTTTGTATGCCTAGTACCTAGAACAATACTGAAAGAGTGAATGGTGAATATCCTTCCTCTGCAATTGGTTTACCTACTTTGTTATTTCTTTTTTTTTTTGTACTCAAGAGAAATGCATGTATACTTCAATTTCCCCTTAATTTTACTGCACAAATTTATACATAATATCCTCTTACCTGTTTAGGATGTAATAGCTCTAAAATGTCCCTCTTTTAAAATTTCTGTTATTAAATTTCATACTTTCTCTTTTTACTTTGTCTTACTACAAATTATTCATTTTCTTTGTTATTTCAAATAACCAATTTTTAATTCTCTTTATTGTATAGTTATTATTTATTTCACTAATCTCTTTTATATTTTTTACTCCTATCTTTTAGCTTAATTTGTTTTCACCTTTTAACTTGTTAGGGCTTTGTGAACTGTATGCTCAGATTATTTCTTTCCGTTCTTCTTTTTAAACCATGCCATTAAAGATACCATTTTTTTCTCATAAAAATAGCTTTAAATGCATTTTATAAGATTTTATATACTTTATTTTCATCATATCCCAACAACTCTTTCTATATTCAGTAATACCATCAGACATTACCTGGGTCGATTTTTCTCAGCACTTTTCCCTCCCTCCCACCCTCCCTCCCTCCCTTCCTTCCTTTCTTTCTTCCTTCCTTCCTTCCTTCCCTTCCTTTTTCTTTCCAAAAGGCTACCCATACAGATTTTCTCAGCATTTTAACCTATGACTTGATAAGCACTTTCAAACTGTAGTTTCAGGTCTTTCATAGATTAAGAAGCATTATTATTTTCTCCTGTAAGTTTTTATGTCATTGCCTCTGTTTAATCTATATCCTCTCCCTCCTTTTATGTTCCCATTTTTCTTGCATGTGAGTTGCAAAACACTCTGAGTTTTGAGATTTTAATTCTGTTTGAGCCTACAGGCCAGTAACTCAGTGCTCAAAAGTGACCATCCTTTTCTTCAATGCATATATTAAATTGTTTAATTGAAAACTATAGAGAGATTTTTTAGTTCCTAAAAAATTTATTCAGTTTAATCTTAAATCCTCTATTAGTTTTTAAAATTCAAGTTGTCTCCATCCCTTTGTGTTGTGTGCAGGCTGGGATGTTCTGTGCTCTCCTTCTTTGATGGCTTATCTCTCTTAAACACCTCCTGTGTTTGATTTGATGGCTCAGCTGGGGCAGTCTAGCCTCAGGAGGTGAGAAATCAAGTCCTGTCTAACCCATGAGTCAGGACTGGACTAGCAGGGAACCTTCTAGTCTACTCTGAGGCATTTGGGGGAGACTTTTGTTTCTTGTGATCCTCTGATAGTCTCTCAGCTTTAGGGACATGGAGGACTAACCCTAAACACTTACTTCCTTTGTGGGTGCTCAGAGGCCTAGGAAACTTGGCATATTCCTGTGAGGCTGATGTAGTCACTGCCTGGGGCCCACAGATTTCTGCTCAATCATTCTATCTAAGACCCATTGAGACTTGGGTCTCAGATATAGTACTACAAATACTCTTGAGAAATAAACCTCAAAACATTATTTTTCTCTATCTAGGGCCAATTAGAGCAAAAAGTCCCTCACTAACACCCAATTACCTCTAAGTTCTACTGCAATATGGCTCAGAGAAGAAAGATAATTTACAACTGTCAGTAAAGGAGAAGAAAGATGCATTCATGTTGCAGTTTTCTCAGAATACACTATATCTCTCTTATTTTTTTCTTAGTTTGAAATTATTCCCTTCTTACATGGAGATGCACAAATTCTGATTTTGCAGTTTTTTTTCTGAAAGAGGTGACTACATTTATTTTGGTTCCACCTGGAAAAGACAGATTCATTAAATACATCTTCACATAATAGTACTTTTTCTTAAGATTCCTAACATATTAAAGAGCTTAAATTATTTAAAAATAACTTTATATTAAAACTGGATATAAGACTCTTCTTAATAAATGAATTAGTTTTTCTAGCTTGTGGGTGTTGACCTTTTCTCTTTACACCACAGTTTCAAAAAGTGGACATTTGGAAAAATTCTGAAAGAACATTTAAAACTCTCTTATACAAAGTTCTTTGGTTGTATAAGATTACAATTCTTAAAACTAGCAGAATTAGGATGTCTTTGGATCCTAATCAAACTGCTAATCTAACTAGCAGATTTAGGATGTCTTTGGATGAATTAACACCTAATCTTGTCTCACATTGGCATAAACAGTTAGGAAATAGTATGATCCAAATAACAAGTGTGAAGAGTTGAGTAATCCAGCAGGACAATTATGTCCTAACAGAGCCAGCTTCCCTCCAGAATCATGTTCTCGTCAACAGTGTTTCAGTCTGGGCCTGACGGCAGTTGCAAGATGCCAGTTCGCGGTGATCACGGGCAGGCTTGTAATGTCTACTGGGAGAACAGCATCTCTTTCTTGTCAATCTCTTTAAGAATGAGGAACTGTCTCCTAGCAGTTCCCCCCAGGAGACCACCTCACAACCAACTGTAAAAAGCCTGTCTCATTTGTCCACCCTTAGCAATCAGTGGTGATGTGGATGGAGTCATCGTGAGTAGATTTCATGATTAGGACTTCCCTAAAGTGTGAGATTATGTCAGCATCCCACAGAGATAGAGATCTAAACAAAGTCGGCTTCTAGATTTAGGGCAAGAAAGATTCTGTTAAGATGGTGAAGCAAAAGTGGGCATACAGACGCTGCTTCTGGCTTCAGAGCCTACACTCTTAACCCCATCCTCTTCTCAAAAGTTAATAAGCAAAATTTAAAATAAATCATTAAAATATTTATAGTCCATTTATTAAATTTAAATTTATTTGTTTTATTGATACAAAACAGATGCACATATTTTCAGGATATATGTGAAAATTTGATACATCATATAATATGTAAAGAACAATTCAGGGTAACTGGGATATTAATCACCTTGAATATTTATCTTTTTGTTTTGTGGGAACATTAAAATGATTCTCTTCTAGCTATTTTGAAATGTACAACAGGTTAATGCTAACTATAGTTGCCCTACTAATCTATCAAGCATTAGGTTTTATTTTTTCTAACGTTAATCAATCTCTCTTCATCCCTCCACCCTTCTCCCTACTCTTCCTGGCCACTGGTAAGCACCTATCAACTCTCTATATTCATAAGAACTACCTTTTTAGCTCCCACATATGAATGAGAACATGTGATATATGTCTTTTTATGCTTGGCTTATTTCACTTAGCATGATGACCTCTACCTGGTGAGAATGTGGAGAAAGGGAACGCTGGTGCACTGTTAATGGGAATATAAATTTAGTACAGCCACTATGGAAAACAGTATGGAGGTTCCTCAAAAAACTAAAAATAGAACTACCATACTTGGGCAATTCCATCACTAGGTCTATAAAGAAAGCAATCAGTGTATCAAAGAAATATCCCCATGTTGATTCAGCACTATTCACAATAGCCAAAATATGGAATCAACCTAAGTGCCCATCAGTAGATGAATGAATTTTTTAAATGTGGTATAACACAGTGGACTACTATTCAGCCATAAAAAATAAAATCCTCTCATTTGTAGCCACCCGGATGAACCTGGAGGGCATTATATTAAGTGAAATAAGCTAGGCACAGAGAGACAAATACTGTGTAATCTCACTTACATGTACAATCTTAAAAAGTTGATTTTATAGAAGTAGAGAGTAGGAGAGTGGTTACCAGAGGTATTGCGGTGGAGGTTTGTCACCTGGTACAAAGTCAGGGTTAGATAGGAAGAACGATTTTCAGTGTTCCGTTGTACAGTAGGGCGGCTATTGTTAACAATAATATATTACATATTTCAATAGAGCTAGAAGACAGGATTTTCAATGTTCTCACCAGATAGAAATGATAAATGTCTAAGGTGATGGATATGTTAATTTTCCTAATTTGATCGTTACACATTGTATACATATATCAAAACATAACACTGTATCTCATATGTAATATGTGAATTAAATTTTTTTAAATTAAAAATTGTATACAGTGATTAACATTTGCCTTTTAAATCAAGTTTAACTATATAATAACTTACTGCACATACTCTCTCGCCATTATATATAGTGTGTATATCTGTACATTTTTATATATATTATTTTATGTATATATGTATAATATTTCTACCGGAAAACAGCATATTTTCCTGAAATGCAGTACTTAACCTATATCATGCTATTTTCCATATTCTGAGTGCTTTAGGATGCCAATTTTATCTAGATATACTTTTAGGTACATTTACAGATCTAAAAGAGCTGTTGTCGCCATGCTTGACTGGTCTAAATCCTTGTTAAAAACACCCTTTTCCTCAAAGAAAAGGGGCATAGGAGAGATTCCTCAAACCTGTAATTCTTTATAGCACTATTTAGCCAGAAATTTATAATTCATTTTTTAAAATATTTTTGAGGTTGTCAGTGTAAGAACGTAGTCAGAGAGTGAATGTTTATTTTCTGCTGTTTCTGACTCCCGGACAAACTCACAAGTTATATTCTTTTCAACCCCATCTGCCTATTTCTGAGTGGATAGAACAGTTTCGTCAATCACAAAGCACTAGTATCTCAGTTTGTTGATTGAATGACAGAAGAATGCTTTACACTTACATTGAGAAAAAGATGTGTGTAAAAAGCAGCTAAACACTGTCAGTAAACACTGAATATAGTATAAGAAGATCGCTGCACAATCTGGCTCAGATACCGTGGTCTTTTGTCCCTGAATAAACTTGTGATGTGGTGTATTATTCAATGAACGTGAATATACTTCTTGTTTAACAGAATTTCTGTTAAATTATTGCCAAACCATTTCCTCTTCAGGAAACAGATTCTCGATTTATGGAGTAATAACTTCCTTTTGTTCATTGAATAAGAGATTGAAGAGTTATGAATGTCACTTCGTTTTCTACCTGTCTTTAGAGAAAATGCAACTGTCAGATCCCTGTGGAGGACGTGCACATTGCCATCCCTGCTTGCTGTCCCTCTGGCCAGAGGGACACCACGGCTGCCCTTCGTGGAAGAAGCACTCGCCCATTTTATGCATGGTACTGCTCGTTGCCGCAACAAACATTGGCCACTGGTTTAAAAATGGCTGAGTGTAGGCTGTCCAGTGACTTTCTTTTGAGATGGTCAGGCATGAAAGTCTCTGCCCAACAGAGTGACGAAGGCAGAGAGAATTCCCTAAAGCAGTCAAATCATTCCCTGTCTTCAAAATTTTCTCTGAGGGATATGGAGGGGAATGACTCGCCAGAAGTGGGAGAATGTCAACCGGACGGAGAGAAGCAGTGGCTACAGGAAACCCTGAGCAAAACGCAGAGAGAAGTTGCTTTCTAGCACTGCCTTGCATCCTTTCATTTCTGCATGTATTTAGGTCATAAGAATACACAAACACATAATCTGAAGGATCTCAATTACTTTCAGTAAGAAGGCCTTCATACAATCTTCATACGAATTCCATTTTTTATGGCAAGGTTGCTCCGTATGACTTACCCTAATTGATCTGGAACAAGAACTGACAGAAAAGAATTGTACTGTGTCATGCCTGATGCAAAAGGGTTTACAAACATCCTTATAAAAGAAGACTTCCACCTGGAAGATGGAAGGACCTCTTGTCTATGTACCTGTTAGACTGGGGCACAGTCACCTTATTGTGGGAGTTATAGGTAAGAGAAATTAGAGAGCAGCCTATTTTTGAGGCCAGGATAATGATAATAACGAGTTATTTTAAAAAGATCTTGGAAACTTGCAGATGCAAAGGAAAAAAAAGAACAGTCCTAATGGTAAAAACAAGTAAGTCTGACTGCGTCATTTTGTAG
Organism: Macaca thibetana thibetana; assembly: GCF_024542745.1. Taxonomy (NCBI): domain Eukaryota; kingdom Metazoa; phylum Chordata; class Mammalia; order Primates; family Cercopithecidae; genus Macaca; species Macaca thibetana. The sequence goes on from NC_065594.1 coordinate 87,913,780, forward strand.
TGAGACAATGAGGAAATGGGAACTCATCAGAGGGTAACTGGGTGGCGCCTGTAAAAGTGAAGATGTGCTTATCCCTCAGCAGACATTTGCTGGGAAACCCTTGCAGATGTTACAAGCACACTTGTAGAAAATGTCTATTAGAGCACTGTTTGTAACTGAAAAATGTTTCATTCATACTTTGAATGTAAAGAATAAAAGTGAATGAAAAACTGGAAGCATCACACCGTGCTTTTGATTTGCATTTCCCCAATCATTTAGTACAACCACCGTGAAAAACAGTGTGGAGATTCCTTAAATAACTAAAAGTAGAACTACCGTTTGATCCAGCAGTCCCACTACTGGGTATCTACCCAGAAGAAAATAAGTCGTTATATGAAAAACATACTTGCACACACATACATATGGCAGCACAATTCACAATTGCAAAAATGTAGAACCAGCCCAAGAGCCCGTCAATCAATGAGTGGATAAAGAAACTGTGGTACATATATATGATGGAATACTACTCACCCATAAAAAGGAATGAATTAATGGCGTTCACATCAGCCTGGATGGGATTGGAGACTATTATTCTAAGTGAAGTAACTCAGGAATGGAAAACCAAACATTGCATGTTCTAACTCATAGTGGGAGCTCAATTGCAAGGATGCAAAGGCATAAGAATGATATAATGGACTTTAGGGACTCAGGGGAAAGGGTGGGAGGGGTGTGAGGAATAAAAGACTAAAAATTGGGCTCAAAGTCTATACTGCTCGGGTGATGGGTGCACCAAAATTTCACAAATCACCACTAAATAACTTAATCATGTAATCAAATACCACCTATTCCCCCAAAACTGTGGAAATAATTTTTTTTTTAAATGGAAGCATCCAAAGTGTAATTTGTTTCCACATTCTTGTAAGCCTCATTACGTATCTCAGGGACAGTTAATACCGTCATACGAATTCAGAGGTGAGGAAATGGAATCACAGAGAGTTTAAGTACTTTGCCTAAGGAGAGTGAGGGGTGAGGCAGGATTTGCAGTCTAGAAGCCTGGGTCTAGAGTTCTCCACTCTGCACTATGTTATTTCTGTAAATTTCTTACTGAAGACTGTATAGAAATGTAGAGTGAGACAGAACTAAAGCTCACCAGTCTTAGTCCATAGGGGAGTAGTGACTACCCAGGGCTTGCTAAGTGCTCAGTAATGTTAATTGAAAGATGAATCAATATTTCAATGCTGGGGCAAAGAGTGAGAAACTGGGGAATGTCCAGGAACCAGCTATCAGGATAAGGCAGGACTAGAATTAATGCAATAGTCCTCACAGGTCCCCAAGTCAACAACAGAAAAATCAAAAGCTAAGGTGGCTCTTGTTTGATCAAGGACCTCTTGTATACCGACCTGTTAGGCTGCCGCACAGTCAACATGGGAGTTGTAGAAAAGCTACTTGAGAGTGGTTGATGGTAGCAGTCAGGCATTTGGAGCTGGAGAGAAGGCTGATTCTCCTCAACTAGTATCAGACTGAGTAGGGACTTAAAGCTTCAGAAGTCTGAGCAGCAAAGCTGAGACCAGGCTCCTCGGGACAGGCCATTCGTATGCATGATAGAGTTTCGGTGATGAGTCTCAGAAGAAAAAAGTTTATGCATGTTTTCCTTAAAAATATGTTCACTTATATTTAGGGAATCCTTCAGATAGCTAATCTAAATATGTCTGTAAAATTTAGTCTCATTCTTTTTATGACATTATTAGTATAATAATATGAATATTTCCCAGTGGACTTACTTCCACACTTCCTTCAAGGATTCTCCATTTTATTTCATACTTGAAGACTGTTAATAAATCACTCTCTAGCTAAGAACAAGTCAATGCTAAAGCACTTAGCTTATGTGACCTTCACATTAATTATTTTTATGACAGCAGCAGGAACGTTCAGCTGCTTTTCCCCCTTCCTTCTGAAGCCACGTGGCCCCAAGCAGACACAGTTCCCTTACTATGCTTAATGGTGGGCTTCTTAGACCTGTGCATATCTTAAAAGCTTTCCCTTGAAGGTGCCAATCCAAACTCCAAGTTTCCCCAGCAGATTTAAGGGGCTTTAAATCTACTTGAGCGTGAGTGTTGTGAGATGACTTTGAAATTCTTACAAAAACTGAAAGTGAAATGAGGAAGACAGATTGAGCAATCCAATTGGAGGGTAAATGCCAGCAAACCTACTGTACAGTAGCGGTAGAGATGCAGAAAGGCAGAAAGAAGAAAATTCAGGAGAACTCTCCTGAGGGGTGAGCCAAGCCCTGCCATGTAGTGCACACAGGACATCAACAAACACAGATAACAGGAAATGATCCATTCCCTGTGGTCACTTATTCTAAAGGCCCCAACCTTCAAAGTTCAAGTAGTGATATGGATGACTCCACAGAAAGGGAGCAGTCACGCCTTACTTCTTGCCTTAAGAAAAGAGAAGAAATGAAACTGAAGGAGTGTGTTTCCATCCTCCCACAGAAGGAAAGCCCCTCTGTTCGATCCTCCAAAGACAGAAAGCTGCTGGCTGCAGCCTTGCTGCTGGCACTGCTGTCTTGCTGCCTCATGGTGGTGTCTTTCTACCAGGTGGCCGCCCTGCAAGGGGACCTGGCCAGCCTCCGGGCAGAGCTGCAGGGCCACCACGCGGAGAAGCTGCCAGCAAGAGCAAGAGCCCCCAAGGCCGGTCTGGGGGAAGCTCCAGCTGTCACCGCGGGACTGAAAGTGAGTTTGCAGCAGCTGCAAGCCTCAGGCAAGATCCTGCCTACACTGCTGCCTCTCCCTCGCCTCAGCTGTCTTTCCAATAATGTGGAATTTTTCTGTTCATAGATCTTTGAACCACCAGCTCCAGGAGAAGGCAACTCCAGTCAGAGCAGCAGAAATAAGCGTGCTATTCAGGGTGCAGAAGAAACAGGTATGTTTTGGGCGCAGACACTCCCTTAGGAGTCAGGGATTAGAGAAAAACATCTAGTGTGGGGGAGCTAGAGGTGAGTATCCCCTCTATGAACCTATTAAATAGAGACTATAAAATTTGCCATCCAAAGCAGACATTGCTTTAGAGCAAAGCCCCAGCACTGGCAAATGTAATAGGCTACATGGGTGTGCTTTTTCCTCCAATGAGCAGATGGTGTGAGTGGAAGCATTTCTCTGTGCATGTGTAAGTATTTATCTGTGCATTAAGCACAGAGGAGGTAAAAGGGCCATATGTGTTTCCTCAAGTAGATAATGCCCTCCCATGTGAGAAGCATTATTCATCGTTCCAGAAAAATCAAAAAAAGCCCTACGTGTTAGATTTAGACTTTGCTTATCTCGGTCATAGAAAGTGATAGACATCTATTTTCTGAATGTGCATTACATGTTGTGAAACCAGGTAAAGGTTGTAATGAAAGGCCCTGTATGTTGTGCTTTAATTTTGTTTATTTGTTTAAAAGGTTATTTTACACACACATACGCGCGCGCACACACACACACACAGATTTTAAAGCTTTTCTTTAAGGTATGCTTTTCCATGCATTTATCATCTTCTTATCATCATCCTTTAGTGATTTCTGACTTTCTTCATGTTCTGCTCATTCCCCAGAACTCTACAGAGTTGGTAGGGCCTACCAAAATTATCAGCTCTAGTTCTTTCATTTGAAGGTGAAGAAAAGAGTCTTTGTATTACATTTATTAAATTATAATGTAACAACTTCTTGATATTATTGTCCTTCTATTAAATATATTGAAAGAATATTTTTGAACACCTGGAACGTATCGTACAGCTATAGACCAGAATAGGCATTTTCAAACATACTATTTTGTTTAACCTTCACAGTGGCTCTATGAAGTCCACAGAATACTTGCAATAATTTATGTGTATTTTCACTTCTGGAGAGAATTACATAAGAAACGTAGTGAGAGATAGACCAGGGACCCTTCCATCTGTGTGTCTCTCTCTCTCTCTCTCTCACACACACACACACACACGTGTGAGGTACCCTGACTATAAATTTATTTTTTGACTATATGCTTTATTCATAAAAAAATTATTTCTTATTTTATAAAACCGTAATTTTTGGTATCTGGTTATTATATCTTTGTACCAGTGATCAGGAATAACTGGGCTTAAACTAGGAAACATGCACATTTTTATTATTTTAACACATCAATTATTTTTATTGTTTGCACTTTATAATCTATATTTCTGACATAATTGAAAATAATATGAAATATATACTATGGCATTTTTTGTTTTGACTTATACAATAAGGATTTTTCCTATTTCTAAGTATTTTTCATATATCTGTATAAATTTATCTAACAATTGTTTTAGTTATTTCTATTCTCTTTGTTATAATAAAATGTGCAAAAGTTTTGTACAGCATTCTTTTATTTCTGTGAAATTATATATTCCATATAAAATCCATATAGTGAAATAGCTGAGCTAGGGAGAAGAAACATCTTCATCTCCCTTGTTTCCAGCTGCCATATTGTTTTCCAAATGAGTTACACATGCAATCAAAAATGTGGTGTACCAGTTCTCCACATTCTTGCTAGCATGTTATTTTTAAAATGTATTTTGACTAGTTTAGTAGTTGTAAAACAGTATCTCACATTTATTTTGATGTGTTGCTTGTTTACTAATATGAATAAACTTTCTGCATATTGTGATTATTTATAGTTTTATCTTTTGCAAATTTTTATTTATAACTGTCTCCAGTTGTCTGTCCCATGTTTTTATAATTTTGGATAAGCTCTTCCTAATTAGATATATTGATTATTGATCAAAATTTTGATGTAAATATCTTAACGGTTTTGCTGCTTTTTTTACTTGAACATTTTGCATTTCTTTATAGTAAAGCGATAATCTTTAAAAAATTTTCCCTAATATTAAAGCTAAAAATACATTTGTTCATGATTTGTTAAGTAGTTGACTCCCCGCCACTTTGACTTTTTGATAGTTGAGTGTTTTGTTTTAACTCATTAGTCCTTCTGTTGTTTATTTTGATGAATCATCTCACATTGGCTTTAACTTCCCCCTCTGTCTTTCTTCCTTCCAAACTGCTATCGCAACCAAATGTATTAAATAGTTCTTTGTAACTCCTTGGTGTTGAAAAGCTTACTGTGTTTCATTCAGTTCCTCCTAAGAGTTGAATCTATGTGAGACTCTTTTTTTTTCATTGATTAATTATTCTATTTATATGCTTTAAATAATCTTTTTAAGGTCATTTGTATTATAAGAGGCTTCAATAACTAGTAGGGTCAGGATTCTTCAATCTCCTTAACCTTCACTGCTAGTATCCTCCTGTTTCTAAATACTAGTTATAAAAATAAACTTTAACTTTACAATTAAAAAAAAAGTGTAGACTCATTTCAGCAGATTGAAGAAGGAAAAAAATAATAGAGTAGGAAAGAAATATCTTCTTGGGTCACGTTGTCCCAAAATTCTCCTATTAATACTTTCATGTATTTGTGTTTTAATGGTATCCAGGAATAGTATACTGATGAGAATCTCTCACCAAATGATTTGCAATTTGTAGATTCAAACAAAGTGAAAAAACATGTACCCAGTTTTCCACAGCCCAGAAGTAGTTACTATAATTATTTCATGGTTTGTCCTAGACTTTTTAGTAAACCTTGATACAGTGTGCAGATAGGTATATAGTGCACGCAGTTGAGACTTGAACAACACAAGTTTTAACAGCATGGGTACACTTACAGGTGGATTTTTTTTTCAATAAACCTATTGGAAAATTGTTTGTAGATTTGCAATAACTTGAAAAAACTCATGGAAGAACTGTGTATCCTTGAAATGTTGAAAATATTAAGATTAATTAGCCATGTCATGAATGGATAAAATATATGTAGATACTAGTGTATTTTCTTATTACTATCATAAAATATACACAACAGTTAAAAATTCTCAAAACATATGCATACAAACAGACTGTACATGGCGCCATTTGTAGTCTAGAGAAATGGAAACAAACATAAACATGCAGTATTAAGTCATAACTGCATAAAATTAACTGTGGTACATATTGTACTACTGTAATAATTTCATAGCCACCTCCTGTTGCTACTGCAGTGAGCTCAAGTGGTGTATCTGCTTAAAACACCATGTGATGCTCATCATCTCTGCATGAGCCAGTTGTATCTCCAATAAATTGGGAATTGCAGTAAGAATGATTTCTCATTATTTGTATGTATTTTTCATCTTGCTTAATGCAATATCATAAACCTTGAATAACACCATGAGACCTATGGAAAGTGCGACTAATGATGCTGGAAATGCTCCCAAGAAGCAAAGAAGGGTCATGACATTATAGCTGACCCTTGAACAACACAGGGTTGAACTGCAAGGGTCCACTTATATGTGGATATTCTTCCACTTTTCACCCTTGAGACAACAAGACTACCCCCTCCTCTCCCTCCTCCCCCTTAGCTCACTCAATGTGAAGAATGAAGAACTCTCTAATGATCCACTTCCACTTAATGAATGGTAAATGCCTTTTCTCTTCCTTATGATTTTTTAAGTAACATTTTCTTTTCTCTAGCTTACTTTATTGTAAGAATACACTACATAATACATACAATTTATGAAATACGTATTGATTGAGTTTTTGTTATCAGAAAGGCTTCTGGTCAACAGTGGGCTGTTCGTAGTTAAGATTTTGGGAGTCAAAAGTTAAGCACAAATTTTTGACTGCATGGGATCAGTGACCCTAACTCCTGTGTTGTTCAAGGATCAATTGTATTTGTTCATATATGTATATGAACAAATATATATATATTTATACAAATATATATACATAAATATATATATTATACAAATATATATACATAAATATATATATTTATACAAATATATATACATAAATATATATATTTATACAAATATATATACATAAATATATATATTTATACAAATATATATACATAAATATATATTCACACAAATATATATACATAAATATATATTCATACATATATACACAAATATATATGTGTGTGTGTGTGTATATATAGTGTGTGTGTTACGTGTATATACTCAAATAGGACATAGTATGGACACTCATAACATTCACAAATCCAAGGTGGAAGGTTTGAAGATAAGAATCTTAATGACAGGTGATGTCTACTATTCCTTGTTAATAAAATTATGAAATTCATTTGAATGTTGCTCTAGATACTATTTTTTGGTGGAGGGAAAATTTATTTTGTTTAGCATACTCCAAAATTAATGTTTATATTCCCAAAAAAGTTGTAACACAAGGACTTTTTTTAGTAGAAATTTTTTGGCATTGAGAAAATTCTATGCAGCTTTCTTAGATTTTTGTTTTCATTCAAGTTCTGATTTATTTTCAATAGGACTCAAAACTGTAAGTTGTCCTTTTTACTTTTAAAGTGTTTATTTATGTTCATGTTTATTAATTGTCTACATGTTTTAGAACCAAGTATTTTTATTGGAACTTCACACAAACTGTAGATGAAGGGAGGGGAATTACCATCAGCCAACATGTCCCAGTGATACTCTCTTCCAGGCATCCCATGGGTAAACAGTGATTTTACTTAATTTCTTAATTTTAGAATTTAGTACTTTGGCTTTAGTTTTGTTTTTCTTAATTACTTTGTGTTTCAAACCAAAATCTCATTAAGCTTAATGCATTTCATAATACCATTTTTGATTGTAGTATAATAAACAGAAATGTGGGGAAATCCAGGATTAAAAAATTGCCAAATAGCTCATATTAGCCAAAAATTCACTTTTAAGCCCATAACTCTGTTTGGAGATATTCCCAATTTAAAAAATAACTAAAACAATATGGCTTTGAAAATATTACATAATAAAATTTATTTACAAATGGAATCATGAAGATCCACATTTTGAACATCACTTAACTATAATTTTATTAATTTTAAGAACCTAAAGATAAACGTCTTTAGAGTCTGTCAAGAAAGTGAATTGTTTCGAATGGGTTATCACTGACCTAAAAAGGTTCATTGTTAAAATTAGGTAACCTTTGTATTTTCTTTCCTGTTATTTAATAACTATTGGAAATTTATGTGTTTTAGGTTACAGAAAGACAAAATTATTTTTATTGATAATGTTTATTATAATTGTCTCAATTATAATAATAAAATAATGGTAAAAACATGAACAATTCAAAGTAATATAAAGCAAGAATAGAAAAAATTGTCCATAGTTTACCTTCCAAATAATTATTGTGAGATTTTGGTCAATCTACTTTAAGTTATATTTTTCTTCATTTTTAAGTGAGCTTGGGATTGTGTAAGAATTACACAGAGCTTGCGAAGAGTACAGAGTGTTGGCATGTACCCCATCCAGCTTCCCTAATCCTAACATCTTATATGACTGTGGTATTTCATTACAAAAAGGAAACCAACATTGAGACTTAACTATTAGCTAAATTCTACACTTAATTTGAATTTCACGAGTTTTTCCACTAATGATTTTATGTTTTAGGATCCATCAGGATATCACACTGTATTTACCAGTTTTTAAATTAAAATTTTGAATGTAGCATATATAAACAAACACCTAATATTATAACTTAAGTTTTCTATAGGATAAACCTTTCTAGTTGCTAAAAGTAAAGATATCAATACTATTTTTGAGTCTTCTTTTTTGAAATCCAAAGTCCAGCTGCTTTGCAAGGAAAGATGAGATGTCTGACCAGTCTGTAATGTCCAGTCTTTGCCCGGTTGGCATTTTGGCTTAGCTGTGAGTTCCAGGCTGTAACATGAGTGTTGGAAGCATGCAGTGTAGAACTTGACCATCCAGCCCTTATCAAAATTAGTCTAACTTGAGCCTCTTACCCAGCAAGGGTGTGTTCCTTCGTGGAACAGAACCAGCTGGCTGCTGCTTAGGTGATCTTTGACCAGAGCTTTCCCTGAGAGTTATTTTTTCTTTTCCCCTGCTTCAATACTGAGACTTTTTTTCAATGTTGCAAGAACTGTCTTCTGCTCAATTTCTGGAAAAGTATTTAAAATTGAAAACACTGACCTTCCAACCAAATCTTTGACCTGTTCTTGTTAAGCTTGAGATTTTGGGAAACGGAAGAGCTAGGAAACAAATCATTCCACACAGCCACATGTGATATTATGTCTCTTTTACACAATCTTACATTATCGTGAGTTGAAGAGAAACAGAAAAATGATAGTACATATAGTTAATTAGCAAATTAAAATACCAAAACATGGTAAATATGTTGAAAACGTTAAATGGTTAGGGCCAGGTAATGGGTATCAGGAATGTGAAGGGTGAGGAAGGGAAAGAAGTGTGGCTCCATTTTGAATGGAGAGGCCAGGTTAATTAAGCCCTTCTGTCTCTTCTTGAAAGCTCAATAATTCTTTATACTTTTGACTTATTTTTTTTTAACATTGCAGACATGGGTAGGTGATTTTTTAAATAAATTCAAAATGTTTATGCCTGTGTTGTTTTTATCAATACTTCCATGTGAATGGAAAATGTTAGTTTTAATGCTTATTCTTTTTATAGATCAACTCCTACTTAAAAGAACTGCATTGAGCAGCTGCATTTTTGTCGTAGCGATATATTTTTTTAAAAGACACTAACGTTTCTGAAGAGTTAGAGAAAGAGAAGGTTTCTCTTCAAATAGATTTGTCACCCACTGTTTCTGCAAATATCTGAGGTAGGCACTCCATAATATACAGAGAAGAGGAGAGCAATGTAACAATTATTAAGCATGTTTCAGGTGTAAACACTGTGTTGGGCTCTGGGAATGTATATCATTTAACTTCTGAACAACTCTGTTAGCTGGGCATTATTGTTTTCGTTTTAGATGAGAAAACTGCAACCCAGAAAATAAATTGCCTCTCTCAGCAAGCTAATTATTTAATAGTTGGAGAAGTTAAGCCAAATTGATGCAAAATTTAAAAGAACAATAAAATAGATGTTACTTACAATTCATAAAACACATCTAAATTATGACTTCAGTCTATTTTCACAACAGTATGAAATGGATATTGCTATTCCCATTGTTACAGGACCCAAAACTTACCCAAAGTTAATCTTTGGGTCGAGGGTTTCTGTACTATGGTCCCTTCTGTGGTTACCAGAGAAATGTTACAGGAAAGGAGTCCCGATCCGGACCCCCAGAAAGGGTTCTTGGATCTCATGCAAGAAAGAATTCAGGGCAAATCCACAGAGTGAAAGCAAGTTTATTAGGAAAGTAAAGGACTAAAAGAATGCCTACTCCATAGACAGAGCAGCCCCGAGGGCTGCTAGTTGCCCATTTTTATGGCTATTTCTTGATGATATGCTAAACAAGGGGTGGATTATTCATGCCTCCCCTTTTTAGACCATATAGGGTAACTTCCTGACGTTGCCATGGCATCTGTAAACGATCATGACGCTGGTGGGAGTGTGGCAGTGAGAACCACCAGAGGTCACTCCTCGCCATCTTGGTTTTGGTGGGTTTTGACTGGCTTCTTTACTGCAATCTGTTTTGTCAGCAACGTCTTTATGACCTGTATTTTGTGCTGACCTCCTATCTCATTCTGTGACTTAGAATGCCTTCACCATCTGGGAATGCAGCCCACTAGGTCTCAGTTATTTTACCCAGCTCCTATTCAAGATGGAGTTGCTCTGGTTCACATGTCTCTGACATCATTATACAGATTTAAAATGCTTCAAAATTAAGTGTCAAACTCATGGTTTGACGACTAATTGATTGGAGAGGTAAGATTTGAATTCATTATCTATTGACTGTAAATTCTGATTTTTTTCAATGATAATAGCTGTACATGCTTAATTTTCAAATGTGACACCAGATTTGAGAAAAAGTATTGGGTCTGACAAGCTCCAGGGTATTACGATTATTGCTAGTGAGAGAGACATCAAGTTGAGGAATCAGAGAATGCTGTTAGTAGTAGAGATCACAGACTGCGAGATTATCTAGACTGTGGTCAAGAGAGCTGAAGTGGGTTTGAAGATGGAGCAGACTTGGGTAAGAGGACAGAATATCTGAGGTTATGAGGACAAGGTAGAAATAGGAAACAGAAATAATTCAAGAAAAGGTCTTGTTTTAGTAGGCATAGAGGCTTATCCCATGCAAACATCTTTATATTATCCCTTTCCTCTTCTAAATTTGTAAATTTTTCCAAGTGCTGATCTGCTGAAGAGTTTTTGCAAATGCAAGCTTTCTTCCTCCCCACTCCTCTCCTCTGCTTCTGCTCCTCTCCCCACCTCCGCCTCTGCTCCTCTCCTCCTCTTCTTCCTCCTCCTCCCCTTCTCTTCTTCCTCCTCTTCCACCTCTCCCTCCTTCTCCCCTCCTCTCCCTCCTCCTCCCCTCCTCTCCCTCCTCCTCCCCTCCTCCCCTCCTCTCCCTCCTCCTCCCCTTCCCTTCCTCCTCCTCCCCTTCCTCCTCCCCTCTCTTCCTCCTCCTCCTCCCCTTTTCTTCCTCATCCTCCCCTTCTCTTCTTCTTCCTCCCTTTCTCTTCTTTCTCCTTTTCCTCCTCCTCCCCTTCTCTTCCTCCTCCTCTCTTCCTCCTCCTCCCCTTCTCTTTGTCCTCCTTCTCCCCTCCTCTCCTCTTCCTCTTCCTCCTCCTCCCCTCCTCTTCCTCCTCCTCCCCTCCTCTTCCTCCTCCTCCCCTCCTCATCCTCCTCCTCCCCTTCTCTTCCTCCTCCACCTCCTCCTCATCAGGTTGACACAGGGAAGGGTAAGAGAAAGGGGAATAACTGTGCTGTGACAGCTCCTGACAGCAGCTATGAAGTCTCACTTTCAGGCCTTTTTCTCTTTGTCTGCCCCACTGGAGCCTCTGGAAATTACAAATTAAGACATTTTAGGGAAATGGTGCACAACCACTTACTTTAAAAATATTATAGAGTGCTACACTCCTGTGGATAGAGATTAAAAAATGTATTACTAAGATTTTCTCTTGGGAAAGTGTTTGCTACATAACTGAGGGTTCAAAGTCTATTATGAGAGGGTCCACAATTCATGGAAATTGTTTTGTTTTACGGAACCCCTTTTCCCTCAAGCATTGACTTAATTTGATTTAACATGTTTCATAAAGCTGGATTTAGTGACTGGTTTTTAAGAATTGTTTGGAAAAATTGAGTGCTATATTTCATGTAAATATTGTTTTGTATATTATTCTACGGATTTTTTTTAAGTTTGCTGTAAATCAGACACTGAAAATTTGTGAATGATTGTCCTTAATATCAAGTGATTCACAATCTAGGGAGAGAAACAGTTACAGAAACAATCGTGTGTATAGTAACATGTATTTCAGTAGATGATATGTAAAGTATAGTGGGATCAAATATGTAGCTTAAAGGATTGTAGAAAAAGTTTGTATTTGATTTGAGTACTGAAGGATGAATGGAGTTCCACTGGATAGAAGGTAAAGTATATTTCGTAGGAGGGAACAGCAGACATACAGTCGTGGAAGCACAGAAGATGACCTGTCATTCTGAGGTGTGTTTAAGTACAACCGGGTGTGGGTGGGTGACATGCATGAGACTGAATATTGACTGGGCCAGGGCGTGGAGGAACTGGTTTGTATTCCAGGGAGATGCAGTGAGTGAATTGTAAGCATTCGAATGAGAAGAACAAATTTGCACTTAGAAAGATAATTCAGGAGGAAATGCAAATGATGGACTAGGAATTGTGGAAAAGAGAGACACAACTTGGTAGGCTAATGGAGTTGTCAGGAATGGTGAGGTAGGGATCCGAATTTGGGCTGCTATGCTCCTCATCTTCCTCCTTCTCTCTCTGTGTCCCTCCTAACATCACCCTCTGCATAGATTCATGAACTGTTAATTTTGTCCGTGATGCTCCTATTGCTCCTCTTTTTTTCTGGTTTTAGTTGAAGTGTCACCTCCCAGAGAAGCCTTCCTGATTGGATCAAATGCCCAGCCCGGGCACCAGGAATTAAAGTTGAAACTTTAATTCTGTCCGTGTGATGATGATGATGAGTAATACCCATTTCTTCCACTGGATTGTAAACTCCCTGGGGGCAGGGATGGCATCCGCTGATTTTTTTTTTTTTTTTTTCTAGTCTTAGCACAACACCTGACATAGATTAAGTCCTCAGTAAATTTGTTAAAATGAAGTGGATAAGAGATGGAATCTAAATTGAACAAAAGTTAAAAATTTAAACCATTCAAACTTCATTATTAGTTGAACTCCAAGACTGAGAAGGGAGAAATCAGGCATGTTTATAAAGTTGGTAACTTGGACAACTCAGAGGATAGTTATATATTCACTCAGAAAGAAAATAAGTATGCATGAGA